>NC_084831.1:20827970-21502553 GCF_033115175.1 Lepus europaeus
GAAGATTTTGAAAGCTATACTGAAGTTGGTTTAAAACAGTCCTGTGAACCTGTGATAAAGCAAAGCAAAGGTTCATTTTTGTAAATAATAATAGTTTGGAATAGTGATGTTAGACTTACCCTAATTTATGAACAAGAGATTAATCTCTCCTTGCATAGTTTAGACAAAATATGTTTCAATAAAAGATTGCTGTCTTGTAATATAAATGTTGTTCACTTCCCTTTTTCACAGGCCTAGAACAAGTTAAAGGGAACATAATCTGTTTAGGCTCTTAAATATGAATGGGGCCAACAGTTTCGGTTCATCCTTTACTCATTTAGAGGATTTGGCCACCCTGGGTATATTTATATTCCTTTTTGTCATTTCTCTTAATGTTACTTAATCTTCTTGTACTAAGCTAATGTGAACGGTGGGAAAACAAGGGCCCAGATGCCTAAGTTTCTTTGCACTCTTGCACATTCCACCTACTTAATACGAATAAACATTTTAAAAGCTTTTGTAGTTAAGTTTTTATGAGTCTGCACCCTAATGAGGGTAGGTATTAGATAATGTGCTGTTGTGAAATAAATTAAGATTTGGCAAGAAGACTGGAAACCAGGTGAGGGTTGCACTGGGAGTGGAACAGGTGTTGCTGCCTTTCCTTGGACGACAGGACAGAGCTGTTGAGGTGGCGAAGCAGCCCAGGCAGCAGCTTAAGAGGCGATTCCCTGATGCTCTGGTCACTGCCCTTTCGGATCCACATTTCGGTTGGACTTGGATACATCATTTGTAACATTCATGAAATACAAAAAAAAGTTTTTGAAAAACTATTTGAATTCGGGTAAAATAAAGTGTTCATAGTTCTGTAATACTGTGTGGTCCAGTTGTGGTTGTACTGTGGCCAGGGGGAGCAGATAGGAGCTTGGCCTAGAATTCGTGGTAGTTGCCAAAGAGATGCCAGGTGCTTATAACAGCCTGTGCTCAGAAGCCTTCATCTGCACCTTGATTATCTTTGTGAGGACTGTGTTCTAGGAGAGTGGCTCCTAACTGTGGCTTCACATCAGACATTTTTTATGTTTAAAGGTGTATTTATTTGAAAGTCAGTTACAGAGAGAGGGGGAGAGACAGAGATCTCGCATCTGCTTGTTCACTCCCCAGATGGCCGCAACAGCCAGTGCTGGGCTAGATGCAAGCCAGGAACCAGGAGCTTTATCTGGGCCTCACATGTGGGTTCAGGGGCCCAAACTTTTGGGCCATCTTCTGCTGCTTTCCCAGGCCATTAGCAGGGAGCTGGATTTGGAAGTGAAGCAGCTGGGACACGAGCTGACTCCCATATGGGATGCTGGTATTGGGAGTGGCAGCTCTACCTGCTGTGTCATAACGCTGGCCCCACACATTAGAAATTCTTTTTTTTTTTTTTTATTTGACAGGTAGAGTTATAGACAGTGAGAGAGAGAGACAGAGAGGAAGGTCTTCCTTCCGTTGGTTCACCCCCTAGATGGCTGCTACAGCTGGCACTGTGCCGATCTGAAGCCGGGAGCCAGGTGCTTCCTCCTGGTCTCCCATGCGGGTGCAGGGACCCAAGCACTTGGGCCATCCTCCACTGCACTCCCTGGCCACAGCAGAGAGCTGGCCTGGAAGAGGGGCAACCAGGACAGAATCCAGTGCCCCAACCGGGACTAGAACCCAGTGTGCCGGCACCGCAAGGCGGAGGATTAGCCTATTGAGCCGCGGCGAGACCAGGAGAAGCATCTGGCTCCTGCCTTTGGGTAGGCGTGGTGCGCTGGCCGCACCGTGCCGGCCGCAGCGGCCATCGGAGGGTGAACCAATGGTGAAGGAAGACCTTTCTGTCTCTACTGTCCACTCTGCCTGTCAAAAAAAAAAAAAAAGAAGAAGAAGAAGAAAGAAAATACATTTCCGTCTAAACAAACTAGAACTCTGCATTCAGTTTTTATTTCTATTTGGAGACTGACCTCAGTCATGGGATGCACTGTTCGCTTTTGGTTAATAAGTGCAGCCCTGAGCCAACTCAGATCTCCAGTCCATCCTATTCCCTGAAAGGTAGCAATTGCCTGCTGCTTCCCTGTTTTTCCAATCCTGTGTACTGTGTCCCTAGCCTTCAAAGGAGTTTGCAATATTACTTTCCAGAACCACAAAATACAACTACTTTAAAAGCTCCATTTAACCTGAAAATGGAGATTTTGATTCCCAACCCCTAATTCTACATCAGTCCAATTGATGTAGTCCATTTTGATACTTTGCCAACATAAAATTTGATTGACATGTATCACTTTAAAAAAAAAGATTTATTTATTTATTTGTAAGTCAGAGAGACAAAAAGATCTTTCATCCTCTGGTTCACCCCCTAAATTCCTCAATTGCCAGGACTGAGCCAGGCTGAAGACAGGAGTGTCATCCAGGTCTCCCACGTGGGTGCAGGGTCCCAAACACCTGGGCCATCTGCTGCTGCTCTCCTAGACCATCAGCCGGGAGCTGCATTGGAAGTGAAGCAGCCAGCATCTCCGGTGGCGGCTTTACCTGCTACGCCACAACACTTGCTCCTAGCACTTTAAATTTTTAAAGAATAAACTTGAAACAATACACAGTGTAATGCTGGACTGTGGTTAAGCACCAAGTTTTTAATCAGTTCATAGAGAAATGAGAAAAATGCTGTAGTTGGCTTTTTAAAAGTTCCTCCTGAGTCTGAGATAATGTTCTGCCAATTTTTATAAAATGGTATTTTAAAATTACTAAAATGGGAGTCAATGCTGTGGCTGGTAAAGCTGCTGCCTGCAGTGCCGGCATCCTTTATGGGCATCGGTTTGAGTTCCAGCTACTCCACTTCTGATCCAGCTCCCTGCTAATGCGCCTAGGAAAGTAGAGGAAGATGGCCAAAGTGCTTGGACCCCTGCACCCTCATGGGAGACCTGGAAGAAGCACCTGGCTCCTGGCTTTGGCCTGGCTCAGCCGTGGTTGTTGTGGCCATTTGGGAAGTGAACCAGTGGATGGAAGATCTCTTTTTCTCTACCTCCCTCTTTCCCTCCCTCCTCTCTTTCTCTCTGCTTCACCCTCTCTGTGCCTCTGACTTTCAAATAAACAAGTATATCTTTAAAAATAATTATTAAAGTGGGGCTAGTATTGTGCAGTGGGTTAAGCTGCCACTTGGGTTGCTAGCATCCCATATCGGAGCACCGGCTCCCGTCCCAGCTGACTCACCTGAGAAGGCAGCAAAAGATATGAGCCTAGGTACTAGGCCCTGCCATACAGATGGGAGACCCAGATGGAATTTGGGGTTCCTGGCTGTTGTGGCCATTTGGGGAGCGAACCAGCAACTGAAAGATGTCTGTTTCTTCCTCTTTGTCACTGCCTTTCAGATAAATAAATCTTTTTAAAAATTGCAATACAAAATTATAATGAAAAACTGATGTTAGATGGCAGATTTCATTTTTAAATTCCTTTCGTTGTCAAACGTCAATGACCTTTTATTACGTTTTGTTTTCCTGGTGCATGACTTGTCTAAGTCTGTGGACCACTCGTGTAGACTAGCCTTGTTTTACAGCTGAAGAGGAGGCCCAGAATGCAGGCTGAGGAAGTTAAGGGCTCTGCGTGTGAATGACCATTTGGAAAACATTTGGGCCCTGACAACCAACAAGTTACTATGTTAAATGCTTTTCTTATTTTCCTGTGCCCACAAACACTATAAATATGTACTGTTCTTGGGATCAGGAAGCTGAGGCGTAAGTCACCTGCTCATGGTCACACAGGTTACAAGTAATGGAGTCAAGATTCAATTTTCAAACACTCAGACTAAAAAACCATGCACCATTAGACACTGAACACTGTGTGTATCACTGATGCAAACCTTCATGAAGCTTTCCCCGGAGAGCTGGTGAAGTGGTGATTTCTACCCAGCTTTTCATCAACATCCTTTCTCTTAGCACCTTGTGAACAACTTTTTTTATTACCACCCGGCCAAATGAAGTCTGCTTGTACTCTGTAGACACAATTTATTTGGTCTCCATTTGATCACTTAAAAATCATAAGGTCGTATCTTAATCGATTGTTCAAGGTTTTTTCTAAAGAAGTCTGCCACAGGCAAAGACCCAATGAGCCAGCCCATCAGTCTTTCCGTTTCACAAGGCTGAGGGCTTAGATTGCTGGAGAGGTCCATACTGACATCACTGGCACCCAAACAGCATTTCTGCTTTAAAAGGCCTAAGTGTAAGGTGCCACTACCTCAGGGTCTGAAGATGGAACGTGGCTAAGGAGTGAAGAATTGTAAGGCTAAGAGCAGAGCTCTTATGTTTCTTCGACATATAGTTGGCACCAGAAGGACCAGACACAAAAGCTGAAAAATTGAAAAGCGAAGTTGACGTAAGACATTACCAAGTCACTAACACCTGGAAGTGGCTTCAACACCACCCCCTGCCTGAAAGGGACATGAATTTAACGGACCTCCACAACCTCTGGATGGGAAATATTTTGTTATTTCCTGTTACACTTAAAACACTTTTAAGATTAATACCTCCTCAAAATCATGTCCTTGTGCTCAAAGGAGGGAGTATTAGGGTCATTTCTGTTTCCTTGAAACCAAGTTTAGATTTGTATTTTTCCTATCAGCCTAGTATTACTTTGGAATGGATATTCACAGGCAGTTTGGTAAGTGATCTGATTCATGGCTTCCTTGTTGGATGAGGGTGAGTGTGCGCGCGTGCGCGCGCGTGTGTGTGTGTGCGCACACGCATCCAGGCCAGAGGAAGGTGATTCTCCAACCTGTGTAAGAGTTGATAATCTTAAAATTAAAGTTAATGTTACATTGCAGTTAAGTCTTGGCGGCAACATCTCCAGAGGCAAAGTCTCTTGAATAGGCTGTTTTTCTATTTAAGATCCAGAAAACCAGTCATGGGGAATCAAGAAGGAATCTCAGACTCCTTCACCTGCCAAGCAGTGCCTGTTTCTGGGTGAACAATAACATTGGAATTGGCTAATTTAAAAAGGAATAAACTACAGGTCAGATAATCTTCCCATTTTTACAAAAGTGAAAAAGAGGCATCAGTTGCATGCTAATAATTAATATGACTATACCCACATCAAAGTGGGTGATTAATGGGCATGGCCCTTGGCGTCACACGGACGGGTTGGAATCCCACTCTCTACCTGTGGGATGGGACTGGGCAATCCGAGCATCTCCCCAGGATCATAACAATACCTGCCTTAAGGGTTCTGAGTATTGAGATGACTCAGAAAATACATGCTTGCCTGGAGGGAGGAGGGGCTCGACAACCAGCCGTTACAGCCAAAGGCCCGCTGGTGTCCAAGCCAGCGATCCCAGTGCTTCCTTGCACAATGCAGTCACTTTGACCAAAGCCAGAAATCCAGAGGGGCCACAGCTTATTAACCATTTGAACTATGCACCGTGAAGATCTGGACACGCGACTGGGTCCACTCCTGGCTCCAGGCTGCCCGGTGTCTGACCAGATGACCCCTAAGCAGGCTCCCAGTTGGTCCACAGACGCCCTCAAGGCCCAGACTCAGCAAGACGGAGTGAGCAGGGTGCAGCTTTCCTGAGAAGCGTCAGACGAGGAGAAGCAGTGAGCACACCGACTTCCGACTTGACCATCTAGCTGTTCTTCAGATGGCTGGCCAAAGGCTAACGGTGCAAGCCCTGGGGGAGGACTGAGTCCCAAGACTTCAGAGCCCGGGAGCGTCTGCCGGAGGACGTGGAGGGAGGCCGGGAAGCAGCCTCACAAGCCCCCTTTCCTCTGCCATCTCCCGGCTACAGAAAGCCCTACGCTTTGGAAGGTTCCCCAGCGCGGACCTAACAGAAAACCACAGACCCGACACCGGCTCCCAGTCTCCCCTTGGAGCACCGCCTCCACGTACGTACGGGCGTGCGTAAGCGCGCATTCGCGCAGGCTGCCGGGATGCCGCCTCGTCCCTCCCGGTCTTCCAGTTTCCCGGCGTGCTCCGGGCCCGCCAAATGGGAGGGGGAGACGCAAGATGGCGGCAGCCGCGAACTCCGGCTCCAGCCTCCCGCTGTTCGACTGCCCGACCTGGTGAGTGGCGCGGCGACCGGGACTGGAGTGGCTTGGCCTGAGCTAGCCTGCCCTGGAAGGGAAGCTGTTTTTTTTCCCCCCGCGAGTCGAATGGCTCGGAAACCTTGGAATGATTGAGGGGAAACTGTCCGCTGCGCCGGGCCGGGCGACGTGTGGAGGATCCCGGAGCCTGGAGCCGGGGCCCAGGAACTGAGGAAACTCGGGACTGGGGGCTCAAAGGCGCTCACTTAAGCAGCCCGCTGGGCGGTCAGCTGGTCGCCTGGGCTCTTTGAGGCCTTGGCCCCAAACTTGCCCTCAACTCCTGAGTGAGCGCCTGGTGCTCTTGCGGAGCGCGGTACCCGACCCCCTGCTGTACGTCCCGAGCGTGCACGAGCCAGCTCCCTGACCCCGGCCCGGCCTCCGAGCCCCGCGCGTCCCGCGGCTGTGCTTGGACATCTCCCGCAGACTGGGAGCTCGCTGAAGGCAGGGCTGGCGCCGACCCACCCTGCAGAGCCCAGGGACCGGTGCGTGGCCCGGCCCAAGTGGGCATCTGTAATTGTTAGAATGGACCTCCTTCATCCTTGGGAAAGTCCTTGGGAATAATGGAATGATTTAGTCTTTGAGTAAGGTACAAAACGAGCAAGTGTGAGTTGCCTTGGAAAGAGCAGGGTCCCCCCGTCAGCGCTTTATCCACGGTAGCTCATCTCAGTGTAGTGTATTGTTTGTGGTGCACGGCTGCGGCCCCCGTTAATCCTGAGGACCTCAAGGGCAAGGACTGATGGTCTTTGTATTTCAGCCCCTAGGTCTGAGACAGGCACACAGTAGGCGTTCGGAAAGTCAGGCTTAGGTTACCATTCTTTTCCCTGTCTCCATGGACAGAATGGGTTTTTGTCCAGTGCACTGCCCTCCCACCAAGTGGCATGGAGGGGTCGGGTTGGAATGGTGAGATAACTATGTTGCATCTTCCCTCTTCCGTAGATAGACAGAGATACATTTTTCTTGTGCAAATGCGGTGCTCTGGCAAGATTGTTCTTTTTCTCAAACATCAAGTGAACAAACCCGGGAGGCAAGTCGGAGTGTGGCTGTTTTCAGGCTCACTTCACACCTTTCTAGCACCCACTTGCTTCACTCTACGAATTCTCTGTCCATTTTGAATTTTTGTCTCTCAATGCATTGATTTCTAAATTTGGACCAGAATAGCAAATGTACTAAAGTTAACTGAAAATAGATCTTTGTAAAAAAAATAAGAATGGGAATAGGAGAGGGAGGAGGCAGAGTGGGAGCGTAGGCGGGAGGGCGGATAGGGTGAGGAGTATGGCTGTGTTCCTGAATCTGTATATATGAGTACAGGAAATGTGTATACTTGGAATAAGATTTTTTTAAAAGATAGCAAATGTACCACGACACGGAGGTCACCTATCATTCCCGCTGGGTCTGGTGTGTAAAGGGCGTGTTGGCCGCTTTGACATTTATGAATGTGTGTGTCTTCCTCCCTTGATTGGCGTGGCTGTAGGAGGATAGAGGAAAGTTCCTGTAATCATGCCATTGTGGCAAGACCTGTTCAAGGGTAACATTTTTCTTGTGTTCGTTTGTTACCTGGTTTTGTAGGTGTGATTTTGAATTGCCCTAGTTTCCTAATTCTGCACCTCTGATTTTTGTCTCAGAGTTCAGGACAGTATTCTCACCTTATTCTGTGATGAGACTAATCTCGATCAGTCCAAAACCAGCAACTGATCTACCCTGCCTTTATGTGCTAGGAGGGCAGCGGCAGATCTCACGTTCGTATTCCAGGTGACCAGATTCCCCCAGCTGTATATGCTGCTTTCTTGCCAAGGTGAATATCCAACGTTAGAATATCGCTGCCTTCGGTGCTGCTCTAAATACAGATCCACTAAAATCTGGTTTAGGGCAATTGAATCACTGGGGAAGTGAGTGTCACATAGCAAGGCGCTGTACTAACAGTGAAGTGGATGACATTTCTGCTTGAACATGAACTAATTATAGGCTGGTAGGAGAGCTGCAGTGTTGGCTGATACAGTGATTGTGAAGAGCATTTATGAACTCATCCTGAAAATGCTTTTTTTCGCTCTTACTTTTCAGGGCAGGTAAGCCCCCACCTGGTTTACATCTGGATGTGGTCAAAGGAGATAAACTAATTGAGGTATGGAAATACTCGTCTGCCCTTTATCCCCCCATCTCGCCAGAGATTTCTGGCAGTGACTCACTTTTCCACCCCCTCGACCATGCTTTGTTTTCCAGTAATGCTACTTTTGTTCATCCTGATTTTTATTTTTTCTGTATAACACATTCAGAGCTCCCATCTTCCTCAGTGACTTCTTGCACCTTGTCGAGGAAGGGTTTTAATAGGTAATAGGCCTATAGGCCCCAGTCAGACCGGAAGCCTCTTACTTAGTGAATTCCCTCTCTGGAAGGCAGAAGGTTTGCGGTTACTGAAGAAGAAAGTGGACTGTACAGGTGATACAGATAGGCTTATGTTGCTTTTCTGAGACTCAGACCCAGCTCCTTCAAGGAAGTGTGGTCAACTAAGATAAGCTGCTCAAAAATGGAATGGTGGTGAGATGCATTCATTCATAGTAGTGATTGATTAGTTATAGTGTGTCAGTCACCATGCTTAGGACAGGGACTACAGCAGTGAGCCAAACACACGGTTCCTGTCCTTCAGGTATCCGGGGGGTGGGAGGTGGGGACAGAATCACACACACAAAATTACGTGATTATAATTGAAATAAGTACTAAAAGGGAAAGTTTGGCAGAATGCCAGCTTTTATACAAGTCTCTAGGACATTGCCACATAAAACTTAAAGAGAACATGAGTTTTGATTAGTTGTGTAAGTTTTTTAAAATCCTTATGAGATTATTTATTTACCAAGAAATAGAGATTAAGCCTATGGAGCCATGAGTCCCCATGTTTTAGTCCAATTTTATGTTTGCTTGCTGAGCTACAGTTTGGCTTCAGGTCCCATTGTTTTCTATTGTTTTTCTTTGGCACATAGTAAAAACATTGCAGTTCTATAGTTGTTAGCTTAAAAAGCTATCTGAAATCTTCTGAAGGATGCTCCGTAAATACGTTGTTGCTAGTTTTAGGATGTTGTGAGGATAATCAGGTATTTTGCAAAGTATTAAGACATGAATGAGTTGCAGGTAATTCTCCTGTTTTTAATTCATTGAGCCCTCAGCCAGTCACATAGAACCCCTTTGTCATGGGTTCTTCTATCTTAAAGATTCAAAACATTAAGATTTTTTAAGGAAATAATTTGGCTAAAATATCTGTAGCAACCTTTTTATTATAGAGTGTTTCACAGATTCAGAATATTTGTCACTAATAGCATGAAGCTTGAAGACAGATAGGAATCTGTTTTGGTAAATCTTTAGTTTACAATAGAAGCAGACAGTGAGGGCTAACCCTGACGACAGCCTCTCATTCCTTTGTGAAATAATTTATGTTTTCCAAGCACTCTGACTTGTCCAGCACCCCTCTGATTACCGGTTCCCATTAACTGATAATGTTCTCTGTCTTTCAGAGCCCTAAGTATGCTGAGTTGCCATACAGTTGTCAAGTTGCAGTCCTTAGACATCATTGTGTTGTTCTCGACAGGAGTAGACCTGAGATGTGTTTTTCAAGATGTAAACTTGGTCAGCACTTGATACTAACCGAGCTATCTGCATCCTGGTCTTGTGTCAAAGGCTTGGGATGTGTTGTGATAGCTGGGTTTAAGAAGTGCAATATCAAAACAAAAGCCATGAGGCTCTTAAGCCCAGAGTGTAAAGGCACACTCTGAGTTATAACTCACAGGCACAGCCGGATAGTGGGATGCAGATTTAGTGACTGTTGAGGACTAGTGCTTTAGTTCATGCACTTGGACAGAAGCAGCACATTGTCTTTGATGCTGAGACATACGCTTTTCCATTAAAATTCCATGCATTTCAGTATTTCAGTATTTCTGAGATGTCTTCAGTAGTGAATGCATATGTTTAGGTTGAGGACCTTTTCTCTTTTTTCCTCCCTCAAATCCCTAAACCTCTGATATTTCTTTGGCACCTAAAATTGTAGAAATCTGGTCATTGTTAAAATCAGAACCCAAGAGCTGGTGTTCTTTGAGACCCACCTGAGAGCATTGTGGTTGGCAAACAGTCTCTGAGGGCATAATCTATATGTTATGAGTATGAATGAAAAATGCAGTGAGATTCAGTCAGAATAGATACTACCTAGTGAGAAAAAGATGTTGACAATTTAGGTCTCTCTTATAATTCTCAAGAAACGTCTTATTTCTAACCGAAATCTTAAAACTTGTGTCAGAGCAGACTTGGGGTGACTGAGCTGTCAGGCCGTAGTTGTCTTGGAGCTCTGTAGTATATGGCCTAGAACAAGCTCTACCAGCAGCAGATGGGCGCTACTGGGCTGGCTTTCCCAGGGGTGACCCACATAACCATGCTGGCTTGAACTAATTGAACCCTAAGGCTAAGCTTGAAAGCAACTGGGTGATTGTTTAAAGAAAACTTAAGGGGACTGGCATTGTGGTGTAGTGGGTAAAACTGCCACCTGTGACACTGGCATCCCACATGGGTGCTGGTTTGAGTCCTGGCTGCTCCACCTCCGATCCAGCTCCTTGCTAATGGCCTGGGAAAAGCAGCAGGAGATGACCTGGGTGCTTGGGCCTCTGCCACCCATGTAGGAGACCCAGAGGCTCCCAGCTTCTGTCTGGCCCAGCCCTGGCTGTTGGGACCATCTAGGGAGTGAGCCCATGACTGAAAGATCGACCTTTCTGTCTCTTTGTATAACTCTGACTTTCAAACGAATAAATACATCTTTAAAAACAAAAAGGAAAAAATTAAGAGTATGACCCATCGTCCTGTTCACTCCTTAAAATACTGCTCTGTGGTGCAGCTTTTGATGAAGTAGAATGAAGAAAATATGTAATGTAGTGGTTAAAAAAGCTTAGATTCTGAAGTCATGCAAATCTCAATTTCTCACCCAGCCCACAAATATCTAGTTTTGTGAACTTAAATATGTTAATTTCTTTCTGCCTCACTTTTCTCATCTATTAAATGGAAAAATAATATCTATTCATTTCAAAGAGAGGAAATGACATCATAAAACTCAGCACCCTGGGGCTGTTACTGTGGCGTGGTGGGTTAAGCTGTTGCCTGCAATGCCAGCATCCTATATGGGTGCCGGTTCGAGTTCCAGCTGCTTCACTTCTGGTCCAGCTCCCTGCTACTATTCCTGGGAAAGCAGTGGAGGGTGGCCCAAGACCTTGTGGGAGATCTGGAAGAGGTTCCTGGCTCTTGCCTTTGGCCTGGCCAGGCCTGGCTTCTGTGGACATTTGAGGAGTGAACCAGCATATGGAGGACCTCTCTCTCTGCCTCTGTAACTCTGCTTTTCAAAATAAATAAAATAAATTTTTAAAAAGAAAACCTCCACACCCTGAGCGACACATAGGCTTAGCAGTTGCTCGTTTTATCAGTGCTTAGAGTCTGTCTGTATAAGCTGTATGTTATGGTTTTGTGAGGGGAACAGTAAAGTTCAAAGGCATAGCCAGGAATGTAATACAGGCCTCTTGATTCCTCCTTGGGACTAACGTGACTATGCCTCTCTACTCAGCTTTAGACTGTCTTTCCTCGGGGATTTTAGGAGTGTAGAGTGAAACATGAGCTAGAGTTTAATGAGACTTTGTGGTTCCAGGAAAAACACAGCGTATCCAAATGAGGGTTATCTTCAGATAAAGACTAGATAGATGACCACTAGCAATGGCCCCGAGTACTGGAATTGGACGGAGTGGTAGCAATAATCCATCTAGAGTGCTTCCACTAGGACAGCCTGGTCTATAACCAGTCTGTGGCAGAGGCTTTAGTGATCCAGGATGAAAAGAAAGGTAAGGACATTGGTGTGAGTTCTTCATGAAGCTAAATGTAACTCAGAGAGTGGAAGGTCCTTTATACTTGTCTTCCTACTCATTTGCTGGTAAAATGACCTTTTATAAAATGATGGGGATGGTTATACTAATTCATGACTTTTTTTTTTTCTATCTCTTTAAGATTTATTTATTTGAAAGAGTTACAGAGAAGGGTGGGGAGTGGCGAGAGAGAGAGAGATCTTCCATCTGCTGGTTCACTCCCCAGATGGCTGCAGTGGCCAGGGCTGTGCCAGGCTGAAGCCAGGAGCCAGAAACTTCTTCTAGGTTTCCCACATAGATAGTGGGGGCACAAGTGCTTGGGCCATCTTCTACTGCTTCTCCAAGGGCATCAGCAGAGAACTGAATTGGAAGTGGAGCAGCTGGGACATGAACCAGCACCTGTATGGGATGCTGGCATCATACTCACTTGTGCTACAGTGCCAGCCCCTCATGGCAGTTTTTTTATGTCTTTATTTGGGAAAATAAAACGTTAACACATCTGTCAGCCCCTTCTTACTCCACAATTTTTTGTAGTTTATTTCTGCTTTTTTTTTTTCCAATGCCACAGTAGCAACTGAGTTTTTAGAATTGTTCCAGGTCCAGGGCACTGTTTTTAGAATTATCAATTATCGTTGCAAGTCTGAGTTTAAACCCTAGCTGCCCTCCCACTTAACCAGCCGGGCCACCTTGAGTGAGTGAGTGCGTCTCTCTGGATCTGTTCTTTTCTCTTTAACAGTAGAGATGCTGCTTGCTTCATAGACTTGTTTTAAGGAGATAATGTTTAGAATGCCTAGCAATAGGCATCTTCATTAAACGTTAATCCCCATATCTCCCTTCAGTCTGGAACGTCTTTGCCTCGTGCAGTGGTTCCATATTTGGACATAGTAAATACTCATTTAGAGTTAACTCTGGATAATCTTTTTTGTGGCAAAACTGAAATGGGACAATAAGGTTATATTTAGGGGTTCATGCAGTGTTGGCTAACATAATTCCAGTTCTTGCAGTGTTCCAAAAATACTTCGGAGCTATGACAGCATGATTAGAATATAGATAGATGTTTATACCTTATTCCTTTCCCAACCAAGTGATAGCCTTAATTTGAATATGTATTTCCTGAAAAGCAGTCTTATTGCTTTATAGATATGCTTTGTGCATCTTGTTTCCTGATAGACAAAGGTGGGTGTTTGGTGCAGTGATTAAGACACTGCTTGGGCTGCCGGCATCCCATTTCAGAGTGCCTAGGTTCAAGTCCTAGGTCTGCTTCTAATATCAGCTTCCTGCTAATTTGAACCCTGGGAGGCTGCAGGTGATAGCTCAAGTGGTTAGGTCTCTGCCACCCACATGGAAGACCTGGATTGAGTTTGTGGCTCCTGGCTTCAGCCTCAGCTATTGTGAGCATTTGGGGAGTGAACCAGTGGATGGAAAATCTCTCTCTGTCTCTCTCTTTTTCAAATAAAAAATAAAGAAGTTTTAAAAAAACTTTAAATTCGGATCTAATGAGACCTTAAATTTCCAGCAGACAGAAGCCAACCACTAGTAGAATTATTGCTTTCTTGGGGACAGGCCACTTAAATCTGTTAGAATCAAGAAAAGTTATTTTCATACAGACGCTGGACAACTGAGCACTGTATTTGAGGAGACTGGTTGACAGCCCCCTGTTGGATTAAGCTGGTCACTTACCCTGAGCTCTTTGTGGCAAAAGATTTTGTTTTATTCAAGATCCTCTTTATTTGTTTGGGGATGTTTTTGATTAACCCTGTTAAAACAAGATATAACTAATATTTTAATTTAATATTTATTTAGAAACTGATTATTGATGAGAAGAAATATTACTTATTTGGGAGAAACCCTGATTTGTGTGACTTTACCATTGACCATCAGTCTTGCTCTCGGGTCCATGCTGCACTGGTCTACCACAAGCATCTGAAGAGAGTTTTCCTGATAGATCTCAATAGTAGTAAGTACCTTTTCCCATCTCACCTATTCCCCTTGGCAGTGTGAAAATGCTCTTTGGGTTCTTTGGTTTTAAAAACATGTTTTATTGCTCACAAAGGAAAAGGTTTAAGTGTGTTTTTTAAAATCAGTCTTTGTCTATTCCTGTGATTCTCCTGTTTTCCTGAAATTAATGATGACTGACTGTGGAGAGCAGAGAGCTTTGAGGAGCACTGGCTTGAAGAAGCAGTAATAAGTATATACATATAAACAAAAAGGCTCCCAGCAACCAGGGACGGTGGGTATTTGGATATTGATTGGACTCTGATAAATTATGGTCCAGTTTAAGCAGAAGCTAGTATTAACTCTGTTAGAATAGTAGAGCAGTGATGTAGGTAGGACATTTAAAAAATACTTTTTTTTTTTGAGCAAAATTTAGTTATTTACAATAGATGTATTTGTTTTGCCAACAAATGATATAAATCTTAATTCTAGGAAGTTACTCTAAATAATAAGTTTTCAAATTTTGCTTAAAATAATCCATAGAGGCCGGCGCCGTGGCTCAACAGGCTAATCCTCCGCCTTGCGGCGCCGGGACACCGGGTTCTAGTCCCGGTCGGGGCACCGATCCTGTCCCGGTCGCCCCTCTTCCAGGCCAACTCTCTGCTGTGGCCAGGGAGTGCAGTGGAGGATGGCCCAAGTGCTTGGGCTCTGCACCCCATGGGAGACCAGGATAAGCACCTGGCTCCTGCCATCGGAACAGCGCGGTGCGCCGGCCGCAGCGCGCTACCGCGGCGGCCATTAGAGGGTGAACCAACGGCAAAGGAAGACCTTTCTCTCTGTCTCTCTCTCTCTCACTGTCCACTCTGCCTGTCAAAAAAAAAAAAAAAAAAAATCAGCAAAAAAAAAAAAAAAATAATCCATAGAAATTCAATTGCAAGTTGATTGCATGGAGTCCTAAAGTATCTTCATTTTGCCCTCTTGTAAACACAGCGTAAAGTTAAAGCTTCTTGGGCTCAGCCTGTTTGACTCCTCTCTCCCTACAAAACACACCACTCGTGTGCGTCATGAAGAACTTGGAGCCTTGTCTTACGAGTACTTACTTCATCTTTGCTTTTCATTTATAACATGCAAAGATTTTGACAGCCTTGGCATTGGCATTGGGCCTATTTCAGCCAGTCTCCTTTCTTGTCCTGGGAAAAGCCCAAGCGTTAAACCCAGTTTCCACTAGACAAGCAGTTCCTATGTTCCTTAGACTTGGGGCCGGAGAGGGCAGACCATGGTGATGCGTGTGTCTCCTGTCTTGCGGGGGTTTACCTTCCGCTGGGTGGGAGCCACACCTGTCTGGCAGCAGAGAACAGGCAGTGGCATTTGTTACGTGGGGGGACAGCAGGTCTGAAGATGTGTGAGCAGTCCACTGAGAAGATTCAAGGCTCACTGTAACATAGGACAGAGGTGCAGTGGATCCAGTGCCATTTGCATTTTAGAAAGCTTGTGTTTTCTCACCATAGTCCTGACTGTGGCATTTTCATGAACAGACAAACCGAACTGATGTGCTGGGAGGACTTGACCTGAGAGAGTTGAGGATGATGCGCTTCCCCCTAAAACTCGGGCTGTTTTTGGTTTCTCCCCCCTTACATTTCTGATTTGGTTATTCCCAGCACACGGCACTTTCTTAGGTCACATTCGGTTGGAACCTCACAAGCCTCAGCAAATTCCCATCGATTCCACAGTCTCATTTGGCGCCTCCACAAGGGCATACACTCTGCGTGAGAAGCCTCAGACATTGCCGTCGGCCGTGAAAGGAGATGAGAAGATGGGTGGAGAGGATGACGAGCTCAAGGGCTTGCTGGGGCTTCCAGAGGAGGAAACCGAGCTTGATGTAATTCCACGTCTGTGTCGTTTTTGTTGTTGGGGTCCCTGCTTTTGCAGGCCACAGCTGTTGTGTGCAGGTTGAAACACCAGTGCGTTAGCAGCAGCAGTTCTCTTGAGCCCGGTAACGGGCCTTCAGCAGGGTGAGGTGGCCAGCTGTGGAAAGAGCCACATGGTGCAGATTCGGAAGTTTATGACCAGAGCCATCAGGGAGAGGAGATGGGGTCTCCCTGCCAGTAGACTCTCCGAGCTGTCCTGTGCTCTTTCACTGGCTTTTAGAAGCCACAGCTGGGGGTTACTTTCTTCTGTCACTCCAACTCTTCAGAGTCACATTGTCCAGTGTGGCAGCCACTGGCTACATTTCAAGTATTCCACAGCCAGGAGGGTGATGGCTCCCAGAGCGCGTAGCACAGGTGGAGATTACAGTAGGCCCTCTGCAGGCTGCACATCTGTAGATTCAGCCAGCAATGGAAGAAAAATATTTGGGGGAAGTAAATTGCGTCTGTACTGAACGTTTACAGAGTTTTTTTTTCCAAAGTGCTAAAATTTTCCCTTTTAGATGCTGGCCACGGTAGTTCGTGGTGTGGCTGCAGTAGTTCACATTCTCCACCGTACTGGTGTGACTGTCCTGTTCAGATGGACATGTTCTTAACCACCCACAGACACTGTCCCTCTACACCAAAGCAGTTTCCCAACCCTCAGAAAGAAGCAGAGAAGTGCTGGTCACTGGCCCATTCCCTGACGGCGCTGCTTCCCCATCCTTAACTCAGTGTGTTAGGTCCTCTCTGGGTCTTCATTCTTAAGACCATTCATTAGACTACCGCAGTCTGCAGTGCAGGTTGGAATAAGTCCAGGGGATTGGGACAAGGCTGGCAGCAGTGCTAACACCAAGTTAATCACTGAGATGGATGCGTGCGTGGATGGCTATGAATAGAATTGGGCCAGAGAGAGGATGGGAAGTAACAGAATATTGATGCTATAAATTAAGTGCCCTGTAGTGTTCTTAAGATTTTTGAAGGAGAGAGCCACTGGGAAAGAAGCAGTCACTTGTCCTTTTTCTTCTTGTTCTGATACTTAAAAGCAGTTCTTGGAGTTCCTTCCAGTTGCATTTCCTTTCATCCCCAGCATGAAGGCATGAGAGCCTTTCTTAAAAAATAAAAGCCTCAGCGGAAGGTTGTTTGCCCAGATGACCTGTTCTTAGCTCAAGGCCTTCACCTCCTTTTAAATATCACTGCACCACTGTCAGTGAGGATGACCCACATTCTTTCAGATGGGACTTCTGGGTGTTAGCGGTCTAGAGACAGTTTGGATCTTCTCTAAGTGTAAAAGAGTTTTATCTGCCTTGGAATGTCAAAATAAGCCCTCAAGGCCTTCTTAGCCTTTTTAATATTTTTTCCACCCAATTCCATATGTACTGATTCCTATCTTTCTTGTAAATCCTGGCCTAGAACCTGACAGAGTTCAACACTGCCCACAACAAGCGGATTTCAACCCTCACCATTGAGGAGGGAAATCTGGACATTCAGAGACCAAAGAGGAAGAGGAAGAACTCCCGAGTGACTTTCAGTGAGGATGATGAGATCATCAACCCAGGTGAGGTGTCTTCCTAGTTCTTTTTGATGAAAAAGCTGTGGTCTCAGTGTGTACACAGCATATGGGTCAGAAGAAAAAGGCTAATGAGAGGGCCCTGGATGGTTGAGAATCTAGAGCAAGATGGGGCTCTCCTCTGCTCGTGTAGTCTGTGTCTGAGTGGGAGTCCAAGTACATGCATTGGCTTCTTCACCTCAGAACGGTACTCAGAACCGTCTGTAGGCTTCGGAGTAGGATCGCCAGCTGCAAAGATGGAGACGCTTTTGCTGCACCGTGAATTGCACTGACAGCTCGCCTGGTCATAAGGAAGTCACCTGTCGTTTGGGTGGAAATGTCAGCAAGATGAGAGCATCAGTTTTAGGGAAGACCACTCCCACTTTGTGCCATCATTCGACGCTGATTTTGCTGACCGAGCTCAGCTTACATCTCAGGTACTCTGGTGGTAGATGCCACGGACCTGAGAAGTGGCTGCAGTTTCTGCAGTGATAATGGAGGGTTTTGTTTTTTTTTTTAAGTTTTGAGAATAAATCTAAATGGATGGAGACGAGGAATAGAGTCTCACATGTTGCTTTTATTCCCAAATTGAAATGTTTTGAGAATAGCTTTCATGTCCTGCATTTAGGTTCAAAATATCAATATTTAAATGGAGAAGGCCTGCTCCAGTGAGAGTTCATGGGGTGAAAAGGTGTGGGATTTTAATTCACTGAAAATACAGTTTGAGTCATTAGGGGGATGTGGAAACTACTCAGGTGCGATTTAAGATTGCACTGATAGGAAGAAGTGTGGAGGAGGAGCAGCAGTCTGTTCTGAGGAGGAAGAGGCTCGCAGTCCTGGAGTGCCTTCCCCTGGATGCTGGTCACATGCGGGAGCTGTGTATGAGAGGACGGGCCATGCGGCAGGCACGGCCCTGTGGCTGGGGGGAGGGGCTTAGGAAGGAAGAGTGGAGCAAAGCCAGAGTCATTGGGTACCATGTGTTCGACTCAGTGTAGAATTTAAAAAGCAAAGCTCAGCAAGTTCGAGGCTTACATTTAGAAGGAGAACTACAAGGCATTTTTTCCAGTGATTACACATTTACTTTCTGATGGTGTATGAAGCACAATGTATTCCTCTTCACAGCAGTGAGCACCCAAGGGAATTACTTGGACAGGGGCTAGTTGACCCATCTAAGAAGCTAATTTCTGAGCTCCAGGTCCAATGGAATAGTAAGAGTTTCTAAGAGTTGGACCTGGAAATTTGCATTTTTACACAAACTCCCGATTGTCCTGATAAATAGCCAGCAATTTCAGAACCATTGGACCGTATAATCTCTTTGGTCAGTCAGGGTCTGATCTGTACTAATTTTGATAATTTATGCCCTGAAGGGTTTGACTTAGTATCTGTGTGGCCTTGGCCAAGTGACTTGACAGACTGCTGACCTCACAAGATTTGGGGAAGACTAAGTTAATCCGTGTGGAAGTAACTTATAGTCGGTTAGCCATTATCGCCACCATCATCTGCTTTTCACACACGCAGTCTTTCCTAACCAGAAGTAGGGTTAACAAGGAAGTTATTGGTAGGTCTTGCAGGAGCGCAGATATCCCGGAAGGAGTATAACCTTTCTTTGTAGAACTAGAATGACTCTGAGCACCATTTAGCTAGCACAGGGAGGGTGCCCCAGAGTAACCTGGCTCCACCCTGCCACAGGCCGGCGGGCACAGTGCTGGGGAGCCCTGCTCTGGGCTCCCAGTGACTCTTGGACTTCCTTAGCTCTCTTTGCTGAAAGGGTGAGTGGATCAGCTCTCCCGTGGACATGAAAATATCAGGGCATTGACTGAGACTTTGTCTGCTTCCCACTGCTCCTGGATAGCTTTTTCTCTCCTTCCATACTGAAGCTGTTTGTTCATTGAGCAAACATTGGTTGTGGACAGAATTCCAGGGTATATTTTTTGGAGACATTTTAAATATATGAAAAGCCAGACTTAAACAAATCAGGGGCTAATTACCCAAATTAAGGGATTCCTTTTTTTTTTTTTTTTGACAGGCAGAGTGGATAGTGAGAGAGAGAGACAGAGAGAAAGGTCTTCCTTTTTGCCGTTGGTTCACCCTCCAATGGCCGCTGCGGCCGGCGCACCGCGCTGATCAGAAGCCAGGAGCCAGGTGCTTCTCCTGGTCTTCCATGCGGATGCAGGGCCCAAGCACTTGGGCCATCCTCCACTGCCTTCCCGGGCCATAGCAGAGAGCTGGCCTGGAAGAGGGGCAACTGGGATAGAATCCGGCGCCCCAACCGGGACTAGAACCTGGTGTACCAGTGCCGCAAGGCGGAGGATTAGCCTGTTGAGCCACGGCGCCGGCCTAGGGATTCCTTTTTTCCAAAGGTAGTTACAGGAGTGTTTTTTTTTTTTTTTTTTTTTTTTTCAGTAAACTTCATTAAAAGATGAGATGTTCAACAGTTACTTCTTTACCGCTGTATTAAGCTAAAGGGGCTTGGAGTAGTTTGTTGTAGCAGTGGTAAGAGGTCTGTGCCTGCCTGTTTCCCTCCCCAGCTGTTTGCTCTGTGCCCAGGGACGCCACTGCACTCTTGAAGCAGCAGTCAGTCCGGCTCCGTGACTGGGAACTCCTCAAAGGCGGGACAGTGCCTCACTCTTCATTTCCATGCCTGGTGTTGATAAATGAGGCATGAGAGAGGAACTGAAAAGCAAGTTGTTACTTGGGCCTCACGCTTTCTCCTTGCAGAGCTAGGTGCTTCATAGGGTACAGTGATGGATGTGTGAGGTGTGAGAGGGGAACTCTGTCCCATCCTACCGGGCAGAAGTCTTGACTGCAAACAGGTCAACTTATCCAGGTCAAAGGGGCCAGGCTAAGTTTGAAGGCCTGGATCTGAGCCCTAAACCTATTAGTTGCAAAGAAACAGGCATCAGCAGGCTGTGCAGTGTGTGACCTCTTGACCTGTCAGTGTTTTATCGCTAGCACGGGGTTGATAATGTCTGCTCTTTTCTCGCTGAAAGAAGGAAGCATATGGAATGGGAAAGAACTTGGGGAAGGCAGCACAGCACAGGCCCATTTCTGGCTGCTTGGAATAGAGTTCTGGCATGGTAAATGTTTAGTAGCCAGTCACTTCTCCAAGCGTTCTTGACAACTAAATGTTTATCGTAGAGGTGCCCGCCTCCCAGAGTTGTGAGGTTGTAGCTCCTGGCGGTGGTGACAGCAGTGAGTCCTGTGCCACTCCTCCCGGGAGAGTGCCAATCCAGCCCTGCCCTCTCCTCTTTTTGCAGAGGATGTGGATCCCTCAGTTGGTCGCTTCCGGAACATGGTGCAAACAGCGGTGGTCCCAGTCAAGGTAAGAAGCACATGGAACACCTCGAAATGCCGTCCTGTCTGGGCTTTAACATTCTCCCTTTGTTGTGTAGGTGTTAAACGAGTGCTTACATTTCACACACATTCTGTGTTCCTTGTTCATTCTGTGGAGATACTTTTTTTTTTTTTTAAGATTTATTTATTTATTTAAAAGTCAGTTACACAGAGAAAGAGGCAGAGAGAGAGAGAGGTCTTCCATCTGCTGGTTCACTCCTCAGATGGCTGCAATGGCCAGGGCTGTGCCAGGCTGAAGCCAGGAGCCAGAAATTTCTTCCAGGTCTCCCACATAGATAGTGGGGGTACAAGTGCTTGGGCCATCTTCTGCTTTCCCAGGCCATAGCAGAGAGCTGGATGGAAAGAGGACCAGCCGGGACTAGAACTGGCGCCCATATGGGATGTCAGCGCTGCAGGTGGCAGCCTTCCCTGCTACGCCACAGCGCTGGCTCCAGAGATACTTTTACTCCATCCGTGCCTAGGGATTCCTAGAGCACCATAGAAAGGCTACACATCACCAGGTAGCTCGATGCTACGTGTCAATTATGTTCATTTTGTGTCTGACAGCATAGCCTCCAGAAGGGTGCAAAGTCCCGCCTTGCTTTGGCCTTTCCCTTCTGGCTCAAGGAAAGCTTCTAGGTGAGGGTGTGCATTACTGCAGTGCTCTGTGATGCCTGTGGCTTTGTCCACAGCTTTATCTTGCTTTTGTTTGTGTGTCTTTTGTTTTGTTTTGTGGTTGAAAGATTTATTTGAAAGTCAGAGTTACAGAGAGAAATCCTGCGAGTTCACTCCCCAGATGACAACAGCTGGGACTGGGCCAAGCCAAAGCCAGGAGACAAGAACTTCATCCAGGTCTTCCACGTGGGTGCAGGGGCCCAGAAACTTGAGCCATTCCCTGCTGCTTTCCCAGGCACATGAGCAGGGAGCTGGATCGAAAGTGGAGCAGCTGGAATCGAACTGGTACCCATATGGGATGCTGGCTTCTCTGGCAGTGGCTTAACCTGCTGCACCACAACACTGGCCCCCCCGTGCCATTATTTTGTATATGAGAGTGATACAGGCAGGAAGGTCAGCCCAGGTCTGGAATAGCCTAAAGATCAGGTGTGATGAAGATAGGGAGGTGCAAGTTACAGATTATGCTCTGCTTGCCCTGTGTGTAAAGGGCAGGTAGAACCATCCCAAGAAGAACAAACTGTCCCCTGGAGTGGTGAGATCTCTTGTTAATACAGGTACTCAGAAAGTGATAGGAGGACAGTGTTGTGGCATAGTGGGTAAAACCACCGTCTGCAGTGCCAGCATCCCATACGGGTGCCGGTTCGAGTCCCAGCTGCTCCACTTCTGATCCAGCTCTCTGCTATGGCCTGGGAAAGCAGTAGAAGACGGCCCAAGTCCTTGGGCCCCTGCACCCATGTGGGAGACCTGGAAGATGCTCCTGGCTTCGGATCAGCACAGCTCCAGCCGTTGCAACCAATTGGAGTGAAACATCGGATGGAAGACTCCCCGCCCCCCCCCCCCCCCTTTCTCTCTGCCTCTCCTTCTCTCTGTGTATAACTCTGACTTTCAAATAAATAAATAAATCTTTAAAAAAATAAATAAATGATCAGGAGATGCTCATCCAAGATGCTATCAAGTTTTAACTTGAAAATCTTCAGACAAGAGTTGTCCCTCAGTAACCATGAGGAGTAGGTTCTAGGACCCCTGTGATTACCAAAATCTGTGAATACTCAAGTCCCTTATATAAAATAGAATAGTATTTGTATATATGCACATCTTCTAATATACTTTAAATTATCTCTAAGTTACTTACAATACCAATTACAATGTAAGTACCAGCTAAGAGGCTGTTTCACTTACTGTTTAGCGAATTACAAGGAAAAATGCCCATGTTCAATATATACACGTTTTCTTTTTCCAAATATGCTTGACCCATAGTTGTTCAAATCCACAGAACCATGGATACAGAGGGCAGCTGTGGGTCAGACTGCCTCGGTTAGACAGGTCAGTGTCTCAGGCAGCCTCGGTTTGCTCCAGAAGAGTAGGGTGAGGAGGAGGTCATGGGCTTTGGAGCAGTGGGTAAAAATAGATGTTTTTCTGCGGGACTCCATAATGTTTGTCTCATTTCCCCTTAAACTCTTTTCAGTCTTTGTTCCACCTTTGCATTTTTCTATTGTCATTAAAATCAAAATCATCAGATAGTTTTCCTTTTATGGCAGTCTTATTGTATTTACATATGATAACGTGCACACATTTTAGTGTGTGGTTTGAGTTTTGACAGAGTGCACTTCTGTGTAACCATCATCAAATGTAGGAAATCCCATCACCTCAAAAAGTTCTCTCTAGACTGGATGTTTGGCCTAGCAAGTAAGATGCCTGCCTCCCATCTTGGAGTACCTGAGCTCAATGTCTGGCTCCATTTTCCTGCCAATGTTGACCCTGAGAGACAGTGGTGATGGCTCAAGTCATTGGGTCCCTGCTACCCATGCAGGAGGCATGGATTGAGTTGCTGGCTTCTGACCTCAGGCCTGGCCCAACCCTGGTTGTCATGGGCACTTGGGGAGTGAACCAGCAGGTGCCTCCCCAAAATAAAGCCCTTCCATGTCCCTTTGCAGCCAGTCTCTTCCCACTGTCAGCCCCTAGCAACCAGGAAACTACTCTATACATTTCTTTTGCTCTCAGGTTAACGTTTAAAAAGTGGCTACCTAATAGGGAAATGCCCACATTTACTTTTCCCAAAAATAATATCACTTCTGTTTCCTAAAAGGGCATTTAAACATCAAAATAAGAGAAAGAGCGATATGACTTGGAGTAGAAAATAGTGATTTAAGTTGAATATGTTGGGACAGCATTTGGCCTAGTTAAGAGGCTACACACCAGATGGCGCGCCTGGGGTTAAGGCCCAGTTCTGTTCTCGACTCCAGCTTCTATAATGCACCCAAGTGATTGTGTCCCCATCACCTACATGGGAGAGCTGGATTGGGTCCTTGGCTCCCAGCTTTGGCCTGTGCAAGCGCTAGGCCCTGTGGGCCCAGCAGACGGGAGCCCTCTCTCATGTGCCTCACCTCTTTCTTCTCTCTATTCTCTGCCCTCTCGTTGCAAACCACAGAAGAAGCGCGTGGATGGCCCTGGCTCGCTGGGCCTGGAGGAGTCAGGGAGCAGACGCATGCAGAACTTTGCCTTCAGCGGTGGACTCTACGGGGGCCTGCCCCCCACACACAGTGAAGCAGGCTCCCAGCCACATGGCATCCACGGGACAGCACTCATTGGGGGCTTGCCCATGCCCTACCCGAACCTCGCCCCTGATGTGGACTTGACTCCCGTCGTGCCGTCAGCAGTGAACATGAACCCTGCACCAAACCCTGTGGTCTATAACCCTGAAGCTGTAAATGAACCCAAGAAGAAGAAATATGCAAAAGAGGCTTGGCCGGGCAAGAAGCCCACACCTTCCTTACTGATTTGATATTTTTGGTCATGGAAAAGGGTGGGGCTGGGTGGGAACGGGGTGGAAGGGTGTTGGGGAGCTAATGAACTAGGGAGAAAACTTTCCATGTGTGCAGTATCGTCTTTCAGAATGTCTCCTGGGGTCCTAACCATGTAAATTAAAAGTAGGGGTGGGGGAAATGTCCCCTAAAGACCTGTCTTTGGAACCTGGCGTAGAGAGAGTTTCCTGTGTCCTTTCACAGGCAGCCCTGGCCCTGGCTCTTGCCCAGGCCTTCGTTGCCTCCTCCTCCCTCTCTTTTCTTTCTAGGATCATTTTTATGTGAAGTCACATACCCCGGGGAGGCTCCAGGCTCTCAGGTTGACTCCAGGAGCCCCCAGCCCTGGGGGTCCAGCAGCCTAGTTAGTATTTACTATCCTTACGAGTCCCAGGAAGCGGAAGGGTTGCTCTGGATCCCGGGTCCGTCAGCCAGAGAGTTGAGAGCTGTTCAGCTGAGCTAGGGTTGCAACTCCAAAATGTTTCCTGGGTCAGCGGTTCTGAGGTCCAATGGGCTTTTCTCCTTTATGCTTTCTGTTAGATGGAGACATGCTGCCTTTCCTTCATCCGTGCTTGGTGCCATTGACGCTGGTTTATAGTTTTACTGTGCAGTATTGTTTGAACTTTATCTGTTTCCTTGTCAAATCTGAGCACTCCACTGAATTCCTGAGTACTGCCCTCTTGCCTCTGCAGGTGTGCCACGAAGGCGATTTCTATAGGATACGACCAGTTAGGGCGACTCAGACTGCAAAGGAGAAGGTTTCACTGGGCAGTCGCTGTTGTAGCTGTTGGTTTGCAGGCTCCCTCCCCCCGCCCCCCCAGATTGAGAGCTCTCGTTCTTCAGAGCTCCAAGGCTAGACCTGGCTAACAAACATAGGAGACAGAGGTAGGAAACGTCGAGATGAGCTTTGTACAGAGATTTGTACATTTGTGTAATAGGCCTTTTCACGCTTTATGTGTAGCTTTTTACCTGTAACCTTTATTACATTGTAAATTAAACGTAACTTTTGTCACTTGGGTGCAGTCTGTAACTCTGCCACGGCGCTGATTCCCACTGCCATCAGGGAGCGTTGTGAAAGGCTCGGCTCGGGGCTGGGAGGCGATGCTCTGTCCCCGTTTCATTACTGCAAATAAAGATGCCCCTGGTGAACGCAGGAGTCTAATTAGAGACTGGTCCCTGGGCAGAAGCCTGCAGAGCGAAGTGGGTTA
The DNA here is from genome assembly GCF_033115175.1 of Lepus europaeus. Classification (NCBI taxonomy): domain Eukaryota; kingdom Metazoa; phylum Chordata; class Mammalia; order Lagomorpha; family Leporidae; genus Lepus; species Lepus europaeus. The sequence goes on from NC_084831.1 coordinate 20,853,302, forward strand.
AGCTGTGCTCATTGCCCTTCAGTGGGACACGGAACAGGAGGCACTGGGGGCTTTTTCCTGGGGTGGGCGTGGTTTCAGCCTGGGCACCCTCTCTGGTTACAGTCACTTGCATTTGGTCTATCGTCTAAGGGCACAAGAATGAGAAGCCCAAGCTGAGCGAGTCAGAGATCTTGCAGGAGTTTACAGCCAGTGGGCGTGTCCTGCACACTGGAATCTGGCGCGGGCAGTGCTCTGAGGATGGGATGCGACTTGTGTGACTTTGATGAAAATGCCAAATGCCAAGGTCCAAATCCCTGAGGTTGGGAGTGGGGACCCACAGCTGTTTCCAGAACAGACGCCCCTGACATCAGGGCTGTGCAGGAAATTCGCTTCCCATCGGCTCTAGGAGTGGGGATAGCACCTTCCTCCTCGCAGTGAAGGTTAGGGGGGAACTTCAAAATGTTCCTGGGAAAATGGGATTCAAAGATTATTTTGCTGCAAGAAATTTTTGAAATCCTGCATAATTTTCCCATAATACACGTTTTCCATGACCTTTTTGAAGACTGCCTGATCTGCATTAGATTTCAAATTTTTTTGTACTGCTGTGTTGTGGCACAGGGGATTAAGCCACAGCTTGGGACTCCTGCATCCAACATCAGAGTGCTGGGGATCGAGTTCTATCTGCTTTCTATCCAAGCCCCCACTGTAGAGGGCATTTGGGGAGTGAACCAGTAGGTGGAAGCTGTTTTTCCCTTTCTCCATCACTTTTTGCCTTTCAAATCTTTTTAAAAAAATTTTTTTGGCATTAAAATAAACAATTTCTTTATTTTTTTTTTAATTATGAAAAATTTTTGAAAGGTCTTCCATTCACCAGTTTACTTCCCAAATGCCCACACTAGCCAGAGCTGGGCCAGGCCAAGGCAAGGAGCCCAGAATGTACTACAGGTCTCCCATGGGACCCAGGCACTCATGGGATGCAGGTGTCCCAAATGGCAACTTAACCCCTGTGCCAAAGCCCCAGCCCTTCAGGAACTGTTTGAAGTTCCCTCATACTGTTAGTGGTGGTGAACCCCATGGCACTTGCTGAGCAAACAGCTGTGGTGTGGCCACTTACAGCATGTCCTCGTTCTCGCTTCTTACCCCCATTAGACAGATGAGAAGCCAGGCTCGGCTGCAGACTTCCCTGTGAGCCCCTGCAGTGAAGTCAAGATTGAAGGCAGTCTGAACCGGTCTGAGGACAGGCTTTCCTGGCCCCTAGGGTGACAGGAAGTGACGAGTGCTTGACCCGGGCTGGCACCATTGTGCTCCGTAGATGGGGGCTAGGTGTTTTGGAATGTTCGCCTTCTTAATACCCAAATGAGACAGCTTACTGGAAGTATGCTAAAGAGCTTAGATCTAGTTTAGATAAAATAACCCTTCCTGGTCCGCGCACATGCCCTGCAGTGTCTGTTTCAGAATCAGTTGCAGAGTGAAACTTGCATTAGCATCTGGAAGGCCCGCAGTGACCGAGAGAGGTGTGGAAGGAGGACTTGGGGAGGAAATGGTTGGCCCCTGGAGGAGGGAGGAGAGCCTGCCTCCTATGCCTTGCTGGGACTCAACAGAAATTGTCCAGGGGCCAGCGTTGTGGCACAGCAGGTTAAGCTGCCACCTGCAGCGCTGACATCCAGATGAGCTCCCGTCAAGTCCCGGCTGCTCCACTTCCAGTCCATCGCCTTGCTGATGTGCCTGGGAAGGCAGTAAAGATGGCTCAAGTACTCCCAGGTGGGAGACCTGGATGGAGCCCAGGCTCCTGGCCCAGTCCTGGCTGTTTGGGGAGTGAACCAGCAGATGGAAGCGCTCGCTCTCGTGCTCTCTCTCTCTCTCTCTCTGCCTTTCAAATAAATAAATATATCTTATTAAAAAAAAAAAAAAAAAAGTCCATACCAGCAAGGACATTTCTTTCTCTTTAGGCCCCATTGACTCTGGTGGGAGCAGGCCTGGCTGCATTCAGTAACTCCAGGCTGTGTGCCAAGCCCGGTGCTCAGTGCTGTGTCCAGTTCGTTCCAGTGTTTTGGTGCCCCTCAAAGAGGAGCACCCAGGAATGGGCTCAGTTGCCTCTCTCCCTGGGTCTAGCTCTCCACGGCGACTGTAGATGGCTCGATCGCTCCTGTTCACCACCAGACTTGGCACGTGGGCTCCTGCTCCCGCCATGGGCCAGTCCCCATCCCAGCGACTGTTGGTTTCCTGAGTCCCATGCAGGCTACTCGCCCAGGAAGGAAGATGCAGTCCCAGGGGAGGGAGAAGGAAGGCTGTGGGACCAGCCCCTGTCCACAGGGATCCTGATCCAGGATCAGCTCTTGGATGACTGCTGGCCTAAGTACGCTCATTACCCTGTGCATATCAGAAATTTAGAGAAAAGCGACTCAGGACATCAGCCCAGACCCTCATGGCAGGGTGGCCACAGACATCTGTGATCAGAGCAGGTGGCACATGCGGGCCCTGCTGCCCGGCAGGGTGCAGCGCCCACTGCCCGTGCTGTCCCATGGATGATGGATGTGAGGACGGCAAGTCCCTGACCGAAGTCTCGGGCTGAGCATTGAAGGACAAATAGGAACTTGCTACCTGAAGGATGTGGACCAAGGTTTCCCAGGGGGAGGAGGGCGAGGGGCAGGGAGACCAGCAGGTGGAGGAGGGAGAGACCTGCCCTGTAAGCCTCCCTGGGGTGTTGGACAGCCACCAGTGGGATACCGGCCTCCAGTGCAGCTCTGGGCAGAGCTGTCTCCTGGCTTTGGCCTAGCCCAGCCCTGGCTGTGCAGTCATTTGTGGAGTGAACCAGCAGGTGGAAGATCTCTGTCACTCTTCCTTTCAAATAAATAAATCTTAAAAAAACAAACAAACCTAGAGAGAAGTTCAAATGTTGAGCAGATACAGGAGAGAAAGTTCTGGGGCCGGCGCTGTGGCATAGCAGGTAAAGCCAGCGCCTGCAGTGCCTGCATTCCATATGGGTGCTGTTTGAGTCCCAGCTGCTCCACTTATCAGCTCCCTGCTAATGTGCCTGGAAAAGAGGACCCAAGTGCTTGGGCCCCTGCACCCACATGAGAGACCCAGATGAAGTTCCTGACTCCTGGCTTCAGCTTGGCCCAGCCTTGGCTGTTTCAGCTATTTAGGGGAGTGAACTAGTGGATGGAAGACCCCTCTCTCTGTCTCTCCCTCTCTCTCCATTACTATGCCTTTCAAATAAATAAAACATTAAAAAGAAAAAGTTTTGGCCGGCGCCGTGGCTCACTTGGCTAATCCTCCGCCTGCGGCGCTGGTACCCAGGATTCTAGTCCCAGTTGCTCCTCCTCCAGTCCAGCTCTCTGCTGTGGCCTGGGAAGGCAGTGGAGGATGGCCCAAGTGCTTGAGCCCTGCACCGGCATGGGAGACCAGGAGAAGCACCTGGCTCCTGGCTTCGGATCGGTACAGCACCGGCCATGGTGGCCATTTGGGGGGTGAACCAATGGAAGGAAGATCTTTCTGCCTCTCTCTCTCTCTCTCACTGTCTAACTCTGCCTGTCCAAAAAAAAAAAAAAGAAGAAAGAAAGAAAAAGTTTTGCATCAGTCCTATGTGTGGGAAGGGAAGGGGCTGATAGGAGGGGACCCCAGAGCCCTAGAAAAAGGATGAGGCCCTTGAGTGCCTCCAGAGTTTGGATTTTCTCATTCAAACGGGCAATAAAATCATTCCCTGTTCCTTGGAGGGAGTGGACTCTGAGCCTTCCACCTGTGCCTAAGCGAAAGGATGCAGTTCCATAGCCTGCCAGTAGGCGGGGCCCTGCGCCCACCCTTGGAGCCATGTAGGTAACCAGCATCGACTCCTAGGGCTGCAGCATGTCTGGCACTCTGAGTCCTGTCCCCCTCAATTCTCCGAACAGCCCTACGAGGACATTAGTAGTGTCCCCATTTTACAGATCAGGGACTCGAGGCTCAGAGAGAGTGCATGGGTCAGGGTCATGCAGCAGGCAAGTGGTAAAGCAAGAATTCTCCCTGGACCCTAATGTCTGGGGCCATGAACAGCACAGGGAGCTCCTGATGGGCTGCTGCCCCTGCCTGTTCCTTTACTTTATTTTTTAATAATATTGTATTTATTTATTTGATAGGTAGAGTTACAGACAGAGGGAGAGACAGAGAGAAAGGTCTTTGACTCACTGGTTCACTCCCCAAATGGCCACAATGGCCAGAACTGGGCCAATCTGAAGCCAGGAGCCAGGAGCTTCTTCTGGGTCTCCCACGTTGGTGCAGGAGTCCAAGGACTTGGGCCATCGTCTACTGCTTCCCCAGACCATAGCAGAGAGCTGGATTGGGAAGTGGAGCAACCAGGATATGAACTAGCACCTATAAGGAATGCTGGCACCATAGGTGGAGGCTTGGCCTACTGTGCCACAGCTCTGGCCCTAATTTATTTTTTATTGATTTATTTGAAGGACAGAGTAATAGAGAGAGGGAGAGAGATATATCTGCTGATTCACTCCCCAGATGCCCACAGCAGCCAGGGCCAGGCTGGGCTGAAGCCAGGAGCCAGGAACTGCATCTGGGTCCCCCACGTGGGTGGCAGGGACCCAAGTCCTTGAGCCTTCACCTGCTGCCTCCCAGGTGTGCATTAGCAGGAAGCTGGAATCATCAGAAGCTGAGCCTGGATGCCAGGCTCTCCAACCTGAGATGCTGGTGTCCGACTGGACCCGCATCCCGACTGGCCAGTCTTTTCTCAGCTTAAAGGAACACAAACCAGCAAGCTCCGCTTGATTCCCCTCCCCACTGCAGCCCAGCTGCTTCCACTCCTCCCTTGTCTCCACTCCACTTGCTGTTGGATCCACTCCAGTCAGGATGCTTCCCCCAACATAGCCCCAAATGCACCTGCTGATGACCCCTGTGGGTCGTGGCCATGGTCACGTCTCTGCTCGGAACACTGCAGAGGCTGCTCAGCTCCCCCACGGTGAGGGCAGCCTCCCTGGGCCCTCACTCCCCCATCGCCTCTCTGCCTCCTGCTTCTCTCCCCTGCTCCCTCACCTGCAGCATCCTGGCTTCATGGTCCTTCCACTGCGAGGCACAGCCTGCCCTGGGCTGGGCTGGGACTGTCCCTCCCTCCCCAGGCTCCCTGACTCCAATGAGAGAGAGAGAGAGAGAGAGAGAGAGAGAGAGAGAGAGAGAGAGAGAGAGAGGCAGAGCGGCAGCGCTGCCCTCCGGGAGCTGGGCTGGCACCGGCCAGCTTGGATGCTCTCCTGCTGGACGTGGTTTCCCCGGGCAGCGAGAGCAGATGGGGCAGTTGTCCCTGTGAGAACTCACACCACACACAGGCACGCTCCACCTGAACACAGCCGAGACGTGGACATTGGCAAGCAGCAAGAAGGATCGATCATCCCGCACAAATGATCCGTTACAGAGGAGGAGAGGCGGGGAGAGGCAGGCCTTCCATCCTCTGGTTCACTCCCCAAATGGCCGTAATGGTGGGAGCAGAGCAGATCCGAAGCCAGGAGCCAGGAACTTCCTCTGGGTCTCCCATGCAGGTGCAGGGGCCCAAGCACTTGGGCCATCTCCTACTGCTTTCCCAGGCCATAGCAGAGAGCTGGATCGGAAGTGGAGCAGCTGGGACTCAAACCAGCGCGCATATGGGATGCCGGTGCTGCAGGCGGTGGCTTTACCTGCTACTCCACAAGTAGCCACCACTTTTGTGGCCATTTGTTTTGACCAACCTAGGGAAAGGAATGGCCCCCTCTCCTGGCTAACTCAGCCTTAGCCTGGCCACGGACTTCCCTCCTCCTCTGTAGAGGAACTGGGTTAACAGGCAGAGGTTGCTCCCGGTTCCTCACAGCGTCCTTGGCACAGCAGATCCTCCCAAATTGCGTAAACTGGCCTGAATCCTCTATGCCCTTTCTTTTTAAAAATGTGTTTGTTTTAATTTTATTTGGAAGACAGAAAGTGAAAGCGAGAAGCGAAAGTGAGAGAGCGGAAGATTTTCCATCCTCTGGTTCACTCCCCAAATGCCGGCAACAGCCAAGGCCAAGCCAGGCCAAAGCCAGGAGCCAGGAGCTCCATCCAGGTCTCCCATGTGGGTGGCAGGGACCCAAGCACTTGAGCCATCGGCACCTGTGGCCTCCCAGAGTGTAGATCAGCAGGAAGCTGGAACTGGAAATGGAGCTGAGCCTCGAACCGGGCGCTGCGGTGTGGGGTGCGAGCCCCCACCTCAGCCCCGCGTAGGTCCTTTCTGACACCCCCTAACTGAGTGGCCCCCTGGTTCCCACCACGTGTGCCACTCCTCTCTACCAGGGGTGAACCCAAATCGCTCTGCTGCTCTCGGCTGGAGGGTGTTGAAAAAGACTCTGCCCAAAGGCCTGGTTCTCAGTGAGGCCAACCCTCTCTGCCCCACCTCAAATCAGGGTCCCTACCCCCCACCCCCAGCTCCTTAGTCCCACAGCCCCTCCACCCGCCCCATCACTGCCACACTGTGTTGTGTGTGGTCTGTCTCCCCCAGCCCCCAGTGAAGGTCAACTAAAGGGGCCTTTCAAAGAGCCTGCAACAGGGCCAGGCACATTGCAGGCCCTCAGGAAATATTTGTTGAATGAGTGAATCAGTGTCGGGACAGAGCAGACCAGGGACACTTCCAATCAGCCTTCACCCATGGTGAGCCTGGAAAGAGCCAACACGGCTGCTATCCAAGCATGTACAAAAGGCCTGGGAAGCGAGGGAGTGTTTCAGGACCGAGGGAATACAAGTGCTTTGATGTGGCTAACGAGCAGAGAATGTTCTAGAAGGGGAAGGCAAAAGATGAAGCCATATTGTCAGGGGCCAGGACATGAGGGGCCAAGTCACCCAGAACCCAGGCTTCATCAGAAGAGCCTCGTTCTAGGAAGGGCAGATGGGTGAGTGGGGTGAGGCTGGAGCGGGAAGACCACAATGCAGCCTGGCCTTGGCACTGCAGGGGGCGCACAGGGAGGAGCAGGCCACCGGGCAGCTGTGGCTTTGAGGCCCAGCGGAGACACAGGCCCAGGGAAGGGTGCAGGGGGAGGCTGAGACACTAGGGAGCGTGCCCTGAGGGCTCTCGCTGAAGCCTAGGGCAGAGGGTGCTCCGGCTCCGTCTCTGAGCCTCTGCCCCAGTGGCTGAGCCCCTCCTGTGGGACAGGGTTCTCCCGGCTCTCCCATCAGCACAGAGGCCACTGCAGCGGGCGCTCTGAAACTGAGCCCCCTCCCCCCGTCCCTGGGGTGGCCATGGCCGCCTGGCCTGACACTCAGGCTCTGCCCTCTGGGGTAGCTCAGGCCAGGGGTTGCAATGGGCAGTCAAAGAGAAGGGCCAAGGCGATGCCACCTTGGGCAGGACTGCAGCCAGGCCTGGCTCAGGCTCTCATAGTGGCAGCAACTGTGCCCCCCCGAACCCTGACCACAACTGACAGGGGGGTGAGCACCTGACCCCTGAAGCCTGGGGTCTGGTGGGCTTCCTCCCTCACTCTCCCCTCTGTGTTTAGCCTCTGCCCTCTGCCTGCAGCTGGGCCTCTGCCCTCTGTCCTCATCAGGCGCCCTGCCCCGTCCTCCATGCCCAGTCCAGACTCTGCTGAAACACCACACCACGCACACCACCTGGCTCCCCACTGGACTCCCACAGGGGCTCGGCTGAGGCCATGCTGCCGGCTGAAGTGGCCAAGGCGCCCCCACTGCACCGCAGGATGGGCCAGCCCTGCCCCGGGCACCTTTCAGTTCCTCAAGCGCTTCCTCCCACTCTGGTTGTCTCCCACTGGCCCTCAGCCCTCTCACCACCTCCCTGGTTCCCAGGCCACACAAGGGCAGGCACTTGAGCCACCTGCACACACAGGGTCTTCTTTGCCAACAGCCCCACCAGGCGGCCTGAAACAGATACGGCTGTGGCTGTGTGAATCCAGCCTCCTTGCCCTTGCCTGATGAACGAAGCGACTGCCGATGCTGTCACTAAGAAGGATGACTTTTGAACAAGCAAATAAAGCTTGCTTAAGCATCCTAACAACGGACCCCAAAGACGTGGCTGGGGCCACAGACGCAACCAGGCTCTGCACCTGCTGTCAACAGCCGGGCTTTGGGTGGAAGAGCCCAAGGCCCAGCCGGTGTCCAGCTCACCTTGGAAACTGCTCGACAGTCCCGAGTCTGACTCCTCCATCCCCCATTCAGCCTTGAAAAAGGCTCTTGCTCACTAGCAAGGCAGGAAAAAAAAAACACTTTTTTTGAGATTTATTTTATTTTTATTTGAAAGACAGAGTTACAGAGAGAGATAGAGACAGAGAGAGGTCTCCCATCCGCTGGTTCATTCCCCAGATGGCCGCAATGACTGGAGTTACATCAATCCAAAGCCAGGAGCCAGGAGCTTCTTCCGGGTCTCCCACGTGGGTGCAGGGGCCGAGGACTTGGGCCATCTTCTACTGCTATCCCAGGCATAGCAGAGAGCTGGATCGGAAGAGGAGCAGCCAGGACTAGAACTGGCACCCATCTAGCATGCCGGTGCTTCAGGCCAGGGCTTTAACCCACTGCGCCACAGCGCCGGCCCCAGCAAAAACCACTTTCGACATGGAAGATGTCTGCTTCCCTGCCCTCCTCCTGACAGGCTGCAAGCCTCTGAAAGCCTGATTCTTGGCCGGCGCCACGGCTCACTAGGCTAATCCTCTGCCTTGCGGCGCCGGCACACCGGGTTCTAGTCCCGGTCAGGGCGCCGGATTCTGTCCCGGTTGCCCCCCTTCCAGGCCAGCTCTCTGCTGTGGCCAGGGAGTGCAGTGGAGGATGGCCCAAGTGCTTGGGCCCTGCACCCCATGGGAGACCAGGAGAAGCACCTGGCTCCTGCCATCGGATCAGCACGGTGCGCCGGCCGCAGCGCGCCAACCGCGGCGGCCATTGGAGGGTGAACCAACGGCAAAAAGGAAGACCTTTCTCTCTGTCTCTCTCTCACTGTCCACTCTGCCTGTCAAAAAATAAAAATAAAAAAAAATAATAATTAAAAAATAAATAAATAAAAAAGCCTGATTCTGGGGCTGGCACTATGGCATAGTGGGTAAAGCCACTGCCTGCAGTGCCGGCGTCCCATATGGATGCCCGCTCTTGCCCCAGCTGCTCCTCTTCTGATCCAGCTCTCTGCTATGGTCTGGGAGAGCAGTGGAAGATGGCCCAAGTCCTTGGGTCCCTGCACCCACATGGGAGACCTGGAAGAAGCTCCTGGCTTTGGATTGGCCCAGCTCCTACCATTGCAGCCGTTTGGGGAGTGAACCAGCAGATGGAAGATCTCTCTCTCTGCCTCTGCCTCTCTGTAACTCTGCCTTTCAGAGATAGAAATCCATCTTTTCTTTTTAAATGAGGTAAAAGGATGTCCCATTGTTACGCATCAGACCTCGGGACTCTGACCTTGCAAAACCGAAACTCTTTCAGGAACGGCTCTGCCCTCCTCGCCTCTGTTCTGCTTTGGGCCGTTTGCTGTTTCTAGGAATTTGGCTCTGGAGGTTACTCCGAGTGGAATCCACCCGTTCCTGTCTCTCGGAGCCCGGCTGGTTCCATGGAGCGCAGCGGCCTCCAGGCGCTTGCCCTCCCACGCGGCCCGGACACCCCACGTTTCCTGGGCCCATTCCCGCCTGTGGCTGCTGTGCCAGGGGTACCACCTCGGCTGTGAGCGCCGGGCTCAAATGCTCCGAGGACCTAGCCCGAGTCAGAGCCGCTGGGCTGTACGGTCATCTGTGCTCAGCGTTTTGATAAAGAGGACTTTCTAACGTCTGCTGAAAGGAGACAGAACCGGCCACACACCCCGGAGCGTGCACAGGGGTCTGGGCAGAGCCTATGCCGGCTGGGTGGGGCGTCCTTCCCCTTCCCCCCCTCCCCCGCGCAGGCTGCGGGCTGCGCTAAGGTCTGAGCTACCCGGTGAGCAGCCTGCTGCCCTCAGACCCCTTCCCAGGCCCAGGGTCAACCGTCCGGCTCCACTCCTCCCCCGCTCATCCTGCTTGGGACCGGGCCTGTGCTCCCGCCTTGTGCTCCTCAGCGGCCACCCGCCCGGTGCTGGACTCTGCGAGACAGCCTTGTGCCTGCGGCCTGCACCTTTCCTGGGTCCTTCTGCGAGGACCCTGGGTCCGCTTCGGCTCCACCTGCGCGCAGGTGACCGCGCAGGTGACCAGGCCTCAGGCACTGCCACCGGGCGCGCCAGCTCCGGGAAACCCCGCGCGGGGAAGGAGCGTCCCTGGCGAGGTCACGACCCCTGGCCGGAGCTGCTGGCGTTGTTCACAAACCGGGTTACAGAAAGCAGAAGGCGGCCGAGAGGTGACTTTTGCCACCGATGTCTCTGTTCCTCTATTCCCACGTCGTGCGACCGCAAGGAAGAGGGTTTCTCGTTTGGACCTTCCTTCCTAACAGAAAGCCGGGTTCTGGCAGAAGCCGGGAGGCGAGGTGGCCGCGACAAGCAGGAGGCGCACCTGTGCCGCCCCCGGCTCCTGTCGCTGGACCCGGGGCTCGCCCAGCTAAGAAAGGGTGGGGCCGGGATTTGAGCCCCGTGTTGTGTCTGTCAACGCGCGGCTTTGTGCCCTCCAGCCCAGCTGCAATTCCAGGCCACGCGGGGCTGAGCGGGACTCGCGGGTCTCCGCACTCTGCCGCCACGCACGCGGGAGCGGAAGAACCGCGCTCTCCTCCGGCTGAGCTGCGTTTGTGGACCCGGGGCGAGGCCTTTTCCGAGCCTGGGCCTCCGCACCTGTGAAGTGCGGTGGTGTTGCGTGCGGGGCCTGTTTGAGTGAGGCAGCGGCTGGACAGCGGCTGCTCTGAGTGGGTGCTCGGGGAAGTGCACCTGCTGCAGCTGCTGCTGGGGGCGTGGAAGGGCCCCTGCTCCTTCACCTCTGCCTAGCAGGCCCTCCCTGGGGACCTGGGCGCCTCCATCTTCTGCCTGGCCCTTTTCTCTCTGTCTTTTTCACGATGCATTCACTGGGGCTGGCCACAGTGGGTTCAGCTGCTGCCTGTGACACGGGCACCGCATGTGAACGCCAGCCCCGAGTCCCGGCTGCTGCACTTCTGATCCAGCTCCTGGCTTAAGGGGCGGGGAAAGGCAGCAGATGGTGGCTCAAGCACTTGGGCCCCTGCCACCCACGTGGGAAACCCAGGAGGAGTTCAGATTCTCTCTCCCTCTCTCTCCCTCTCTCTCCCTCTGCCTCCCTCTCTTTCCCTCTCCCTCCCTCTCCCTCCCTCTCCCTCCCTCTCTTTCCCTCTCCCTCCCTCTCTTTCCCTCTCCCTCCCTCTCCCCCCTCCCTCCTTCTCCCTCCCTCTCTCTCCCTCTCCCCCTCTCCCTCCTTCTCCCTCCCTCTCTCCTCCCTCTCCCTCCCTCTCTCTCCCTCTCCCCCTCTCCCTCCTTCTCCCTCCCTCTCCCTCCCTCTCTCTGCCTCTCTTTCCCTCTCTCTCCCTCTCCTTCCCTCTCCCTCCTTCTCCCTCCCTCTCTCCTCCCTCTCCCTCCCTCTCCCTCCCTCTCTCTCCCTCTCTCTCCCTCTCCCCCTCTCCCTCCTTCTCCCTCCCTCTCCCTCCCTCTCCCTCCCTCTCTCTGCCTCTCTTTCCCTCTCTCTCCCTCTCCTTCCCTCTCCTCCTCTGTCCTCCCTCTCCCTCCCTCTCTTTCCCTCTCCCTCCCTCTCCCTCCCTCTCCCTCCCTCTCTTTCCCTCTCCTTCCCTCTCTCTCCCTCTCCCTCCTTCTCCCTCCCTCTCTCTCCCTCTCCCCCTCTCCCTCCTTCTCCTTCCCTCTCCCTCCCTCTCTCTGCCTCTCTTTCCCTCTCCCTCCCTCTCCCTCCCTCTCTCTCCCTCTCCCTCCCTCTCTCCCCCTCTCCCTCCCTCTCTCCCTCTCTCCTTATCTTTCTGTGACTCTGCCTTTCAAAACTTTCAACTAAATAAAATTTCTCATTTATTTGAAAGGCAGAGTCACAGAGGGAGAGAGACAAAGACAGGGATCTTCTATCTGCTGGGTCACTCCCCCAGATGGCCACAGCAGCCAGCGCTAGCCCTGGTGAAAGCCAGGAGCCAGGAACTCCATCCAGGCATCTCACTCGGGTAGCAGGAACCCAAGCACTTGGGCCACCTTTCACTGCCTTCCCGGGTTTATCAGGAGGAAGCTGGAGCAGACGTGGAGTCCTGGGACTTGACCCAGCGTTCTGATACGGGGCGGCTTGCCCCCTGCGCCCCAGTGCCCCCAGGTGGGAGCTGTCGCCCAGAGCTCCTTCCTGCAGCTGAGGCAGGAGCGGCCTGATTTCAGCCGGGTCATCATCAGGTGTGTGGCGGTGTCCCTCCATGTTTGTGTGAGGAATAAAAAGTCAAAGTGGTGGTGGCAGGGAGCACTGTGAGGGCCGATTTTGGTGTTTAGACACCGCTCTCCAGTCAAAGGAATGAGGGCTCCCAGGCAAAGGCTGACTCAAGGACTGGGTCAGGAAAAGTGGAATTCGAGCCTGGAGCCTCCCACCGTGCTAGACACCCAGGAAGTGCTCAGAAAACTGACCATGGGGGCGGGTCAAAGGGAGTCGGGGCCCAGCCAACCTGAAGGAACAATTTGAGGAACAAAATAAATAATGAAGCAATAGATGATAAGTCAAAGTCTGAATTAACCGGGGCTGGCATTGTGGTGTGGTGGGTTAAGCCACTACTTGTGACACTGGCATCCTATAGCCGAGCGCCGGTTTGAGTCCCGGCTGCTCCTCCTCCCATCCAGCTCTCTGCTATGGTCTGGGAAAACAGTGGAGGATGGCCCAAGTGCTTGGGCCCCTGCACCTGTGTGGGAGACCCTGGAAGAAGCTCCTGGCTCCTGGCTTCAGATCAGCATAGCTTCGGCCATTGCAGCCATTTGGGGAGTGAACCAGCAGGTGGAAGGTCTCTCTTTCTCTCTGTAACTCTGCCTTTCAAATAAATAAATAAATCTTAAAAATAAAAAAAGATTAATGTCATCAGTCAGAGCATGTGTATATGTCACGTGCTCCCTGACCAGATGTCCTGGGAAGGGCTCTGCCAGCCTGGTTAGAAGTTCCTCAAAAACTTACCACCAGGGTAGGCACTGTGGCTCGGTGGGTTAGGCCACTGATTCCAGTGCAGTGTCCCACACAGCCCCGGGCTGATCCAGTATGCACACCTGGGAAGGCAGCCGAAGATGGCCCCAGTGCTCGGGCCCCTGCCACTCACATGGGAGACCTGGATGGAATTCTAAGCTCCTGGCTTTGGCCCGGCCCAGGTACGCCATTATGGCCATTTGGGGAGTGAACCAGCAGATGGAAGACCCATCTCTCTCTGTAACTCTGCGTTTTAAATAAATGGATTTAAAAATTAATAAAATCTGCCACACTGAGGGACAGTGTGCGGTACTCCTCAGGACTGTCACGATCGTAAGAACAGGAAAGATGGGGAAGTTGTCACAGACAGGGTGCAGGACGACCAAACACAATGTGGCATCCTGGAATTGAAAATGGACAACAGTGGGAGACATAACATTGCAGTTTAGTTACAGGCAAGGTCAGAGCTGTTTCTTACTTTTGTTTTGTATATTTGAAAGGCAGAGTGATGAGAGGGAGGCAGGGAGAGCTCTTTCACGTGCCAGCTCACTCCCCAAATGGCCTCAGCGGCTAGGGCTGAGCCCGGAGCTCCACCCTGGTCTCCCACGTGGGTGGCAGAGGCCCAAGTACTTGGGCCATCCTCCTCTGCCTCCCCCGGAGCACGAGCAGAGAGCCGGTTCAGAAGCAGATCAGCCAGGACTTGAACCGGCGCTCTGATACGGGAGGCCAGCGCTGCAGCTGGCGGCTTAGCTCTCTGTGCCACAGTGCCAGCCCCCACTTCCTGCTTTTGACAGAGGCACCACAGTCATGTTAAATGCAAACATTAGGGGATCTGAAACCAGGGGAGTCATGTGTGGTGAGTCTCCATTTCTGCAACTCTAAGTAAAAATTAGAAAAAAAACACAGGCCGAGTCAAGACTAGAAAGATACAGCAAGATGTTAGTAGAAGCACATGTGGGTGATGGGAAAAGAATGCCCTGTTTGGGGAAGGCCTGTGGCCAACTGGTTAAGCTGCTTCCGGGGACACCCGGACCCCATATTGCCAGGCCTGTGCGAGTCCCAGCTCCTCGGTTCTGATTCCAGCTTCCTGTGGACCCTGGGAGGCAGCAGGTGATGGCCCAAGTGCTCGGGCCCCTGCCACCCAAGTGGGAGAGCCAGGCGGAGCTCCTGGCTCCTGGCCTCGGCCGGACCCAGCCCTGGCTGTAGCGGAGTGAACCAGCAGATGGGAGATCTCTCTCCCCCTCTCTCCGTCACTCTACTCTTCTTTTTTATTTGCTAGATGTTCTTTCGTGAGGATTCGCTCCTTTTACTTTAAACTTTGTAAGCTCTGATTAGAAGTTGCCCATTGCTTTTCTAGTGGGGGAAACAAAGCTAAATGCAGCATTGGCACAGGACCTGTGGCACCTTAATTCCTCCCCTATTTCACAGACGAGGAAGTGGAGGCCCAGGAAGTCAGCTTTGCCCAGAGTCACATAACAAGCAGCAGACGCCGGGATGTGCGCGTGCTGGCCGGACTAGCGGGCAGGGGTTTTGCAGGGCAGAGCCGGGCCGGTCCCTGTCCGCTGGTCACCAAGGCAGATTTCTCTTTCCCCGAGCACGGATTCTCAGCAAGACTTAGGCAAAGGGCATGGAATGGCGCCGCGTCACCCGAAGCATCCAAGTGGACGTCCCTGGAGGCCGACTCAGAAGCCTCCAACCCTGAGGGCGGGGCTGCGGGGCGGGGCTCTGGGGCGGGAGCGGCAAGGGGCGGGGCTCCGGGGCGGGGCGCGGCAAGGGGCGGGGTCTCCGGGGCGGGAGCGGCAAGGGGCGGGGGCTCCGGGGCGGGGCTCCGGGGCAGGAGCGGCAAGGGGCGGGGCTCCGGGGCGGGGGCTCCGGGGCGGGAGCGGCAAGGGGCGGGGGCTCCGGGGCGGGAGCGGCAAGGGGCGGGGGCTCCGGGGCGGGAGCGGCAAGGGGCGGGGTCTCCGGGGCGGGGCTCCGGGGCAGGAGCGGCAAGGGGCGGGGGCTCCGGGGCGGGAGCGGCAAGGGGCGGGGGCTCCGGGGCGGGGCTCCGGGGCGGGAGCGGCAAGGGGCGGGGGCTCCGGGGCGGGAGCGGCAAGGGGCGGGGGCTCCGGGGCGGGAGCGGCAAGGGGGGGGCGCCGGGGCGGGGCGCCAGGGCTCCCGCGGGCGGCGGCGCTGCGGGCCGCTCAGTTCGGGTCCAGCGAGCCGCGGGGACCATGGAGCCGGTGCCGCTGCAGGATTTCGTGCGCTTCCTGGACCCCGCTTCCCTCCCACGCGTGCTGCGGATCTACTCGGGGGTCTATTTCGAGAGTGAGTGCGGGGCAGGACCCCTCCGGCTCCCGGCTCCCCCTAGATTGAGGGCAGGCTCAGGGGCCAGCGAGCGGATGGAAACCCCGGCGAAACGACAAACCCTGGTTCGAGTCCCGGGGCCGCTCCGGCGCAGGCTGTGTGACGTGAGGCCACTCTGTGGACCCCAGCCTTTGCTTCCGTGCGATGGGGACACACTGCGCTGTCCTGCACACTGTATGGAAGCCAACCAAGCCAGGGTGGCGTGGCAGTGTGCACAGATGGAGCTCAGCTGCAAAAGGGCCCTAGAACTGGGTGCTCATGGCTGTTGCTGTTGCTTGATTCTTAAGTCACATCAGTACCCACATCTCGTTGCCCCCACGTGCCCGTCTACACTGCCTGCCTTCCGTCCTCCTTCCCACCTTGGCCCTCTGCTGTAATGATGGACAGGGCTGGATCCCTGTTCATTTAAGTACTGGGCTTAAAAGAGAGGCCTTCCAGGCAGCTCTCTGCTCCTCGCACAGCCTGGTTCGCAGGGATGGGTCTAGTGCCTGGACGAGCAGGAGGGGAGGCGCTGACAGGCAGAGGAAGGGGGATGCTGAGCAGGGCAGATGGTGGGGCGCCAGGGGATGCAGATGCTGTGTCAGGTGCAGGTGCCTTAGAGAGCAAACTGAGGCGTGAATGCCCCCATCCTTTTCCCACGGCAGCTGTGGGAATGTTCTGAGGTCCCAAGTGGGGCTAGGCCAAGGCGGGGACACAGGGGTCCCCCGGGCACCACCTCACAGTGGCCTCTCCGGGTCCTCTCGGGAGTCTGGTGGATCTGGTTTGAATCCTGCCTCTGCTCTGGGGCTTCCCGGAGACAGGCACCTGAGATCTGTCTGCACCTTGGCCCGGGATCAAGCCGTGTCTGCTGGTGTCAACACACCGATTTCCTCATTCTGCGGGACCCAGGGTCATGGGCAATGGCAGAAGTTAGGGTGCTGCGGTCAGCGCAGAACTGATGGGATGTGTGGGGGTGCAGAAGGTGAGTGCGCAGGACTGATGGGAAGGGGTGCTGAGAGGGAGAGACTCCATCTGCTGGTTCACTCCCCAGATGCCACCAGGAAATCCACCTGGCAAGGGAGAAGCCAGGACAGCTGCGGTGGCTTAACCCGCCGCGCCCCCTCCGGCCCGCACTCAGTGGTGCCTCTGTGGCACCCAGGTGTGAGCGGCTCTGCGGGCCGGGCCGGGAGCCGGGCTGCGTGCACCCACGTGCATTTTCCTGAGGGGAAGCCCAAGGCTCTTACCAGTTCCTGGGGCTCACTGAGGCCGTGCTGGGGCTGCCCTGGGGGAGGAGGAGCGTGAGGGTCCAGGGCCCGCCACCTGCCGTTTCTTGTCCTCTGGGTACACGTGAGGCCTTGACTGCACCTTCTGTGTTCCTGCTGAGGTGTGCACACTTCACAGCGGCAAGTGGGCTGCTGAACTGGGGGCGGCACCGAGAACCCCAGTTCTGAGCCCCTCCACTCTCTCCTGGGCTGCCTTTAAAACCAGTTCATCTGGGGCCGCCGCTGTGGCACCAGCACTCTGTAAGGGCACCAGTTTGTGTCCCAGCTGCTCCTCTTCCAACCCAGCGCTCTGCTGTGGCCTGGGAAAGCAGTGGAAGATGGCCCAAGTGCTTGGGCCCCTGTATCCACATGAGAGACCCAGAGGAAGCTCCTGGCTCCTGGCTTCAGATCTGCCCAGCTCTGGCCATGGTGGCCATTTGGGGAGTGAACCAGAGGATGGAAGACCTCTCCCTCTGTCTCTCCTTCTCTGTCTGTAACTCTATCTCTGAATAAACAAATAAAATCTAAAAATAAATAAATAAAATCAAGTCATCTGATGGAACCACACTGTCTCAGGGTGGAGAGCTGCCCGCCCGCAGCCTGATGCCATAGCTACGCACAGGGCGCTGGGATTCACTGGGTCTTTGGCTCGTCCTCAGAGACCAGGCTCTGTGCCACTGCGGTGACCCTGGGGCAGACCTGGCTTGCCTGCGAGCTCAGTGGAGGAGGCACGGAGGCATGGGAAAGGCCAGAGAAGCACACCTAGGGGAGGGCGGGGAGGTTGTTCCCCAGGGTGGGAGCCATGAGCGCGGCTGAGCCGAGCAGAGCTTGAGGTCCCAGGGCCCAGGCTACCACCAGCACTTGGCCCCTGCTGAATGGGGAAACCGAGTTGATGTCTCCGTAGGCTCCATCTATGAGATCGCCGGGAGTGAGTGCTGCCTGTCCACGGGGGACCTGGTCAAGGTTACCCACGTCCGCCTCCAGAAGGTTGTCTGTGAGAACCCAGGGACGGGTCAGACCTTGGAGCTCGACCCCAGCTTCCAGGGTAAGGTGGGCACCTCTGCCTCCCCACTGCTCTCGTGGGCTTGCTGACCACAGCTGCCCCTGCGCCACTCTGGGCTCATAACACGGTGCATCGCAGCCCCACTCTGAACAGCCCCTGGGGTGGGGGAAGGAATCCGTCTCAGGGGTCTGTGAGGGCTTCCCGGAGGAGGTGGCACCTGAACTGGAGGACGATGAACAGGAAATCCCATGAGCTCAGTTGTTGCAGGAAGCATGTAGAGTTGTGGACGAGGGCGTGGACTCCGGAGCCGGGGTGGGAATCCCAGCTCTGCAGCTGTGGCCACGGCAGGTTCCCAGGGCCTCTGTGAGCTCAGCGGCTTCCCCTGTAAAGGCAGCAGCGAGGCTTTGTGTGAGGACCTGAGGACCGGGTGTGTGTCCGTACTGAGAACCGGCACTGGCGAGGAGCAGCCCACTCTGGGGGCGTGGCTTCCGGGTGAGGGGGCGGAGCAGGAGCGGACTGCCCAGGGGACAGGTGGAGCTGCCAGCCTTGGGTCTTTATTGTGAAAACATTGAAGAGCCAGTGAGAGTTTGAGATATGGAAGTGCTGTATTTTGTGTTTTGAGGGTTTTGTTCTTTTTTTAAAAAAAGAATAACTTCAGATTTATAGATGTATGACTATATATGGGTAAGGATATACACGAGGTACTTAAAAATATTTGTAGAGGGCCGGCGCCGCGACTCACTAGGCTAATCCTCCGCCTGCAGCGCCGGCACACTGGGTTCTAGTCCCGTTCGGGGCGCCGGATTCTGTCCTGGTTGTCCCTCTTCCAGGCCAGCTCTCTGCTGTGGCCCGGGAGTGCAGTGGAGGATGGCCCAAGTCCTTGGGTCCTGCACCCCATGGGAGACCAGGAGAAGGCGCCTGGCTCCTGGCTTCAGATCAGCGCGATGCGCCGGCCACGTTGGCCATTGGCGGGTGACCCAATGGAAGAGAACCAAAGGAAGACCTTTCTCTCTGTGTCTCTCTCTCACTGTCCACTCTGCCTGTCAAAAAAAAAAAAATTTGTAGGGGGGCTGGCGCCATGGCTCACTTGGTTAATTCTCCACCTGTGGTGCTGGCATCCCATATGGGCGCTGGGTTCTAGTCCCAGTTGCTCCTCTTCCAGTCCAGCTCTCTGCTGTGGCCCGGGGAGGGCAGCGGAGGATGGCCCAAGTGCTTGGGTCCCTGCAAACCGCATAGGAGCCCAGGAGGAAGCACCTGGCTCCTGGCTTTGGATCAGCACAGCGCCGGCTGTAGTGGCCATTTGGGGAGTGAACCAACGGAAGGAAGACCTTTCTCTCTGTCTCTCTCTCACTGTCTATAACTCTACCTTTCAAATTAAAAAAAAAATATTTGTGGGAAAATGAGATTAAAATATGTTCATTTTCTATGAGCATAAGTTTGTTTTCATTTTTTAATTTGAAAGGCAGAGATAAAAACAGAGACAGAGAGTGATGTGCCATTTGTTGGTTCACTTCCTAAATGCCCACAACAGATGGGCCTGGGCCAGGCCAGAGGCAGGAGGAGCCAGGACCTCCATCCGGGTCTGCTGCTTCCCAGGCGCGTTAGCAGGCTGGGAGCTGGCTGGGCGGGCTCAGAATGGGCACTCCTCTGGGGTGTGGGCATCCTCAACAGGGACTGAATCACTCAATCATGTGCCCACCCCTTCCAGAACATTCAGGAGCACCCTCACGCGCACATAGAGTTTTCTGTACCATTTGAGAGTAATTAAGACCCGATGCCTCTTTGCACTTCAATATCACCCCTAAGGACCATGGTGTATAAAAGCTGTAGTCCACTGCCCAAATTCGGGAGCCTTCATTTCACTACAACGCTGCCGTCTCGTCCAAAGTCCACACTCACACGCCACCAGCTGTCCTAGTGATGCCCTCTGTAGCAAGTTCGCAGTCCCAGGTCCACCCCGGACCCAGCTGGTCCTTCTCTGGTCTCCTCCGCCTGGAACAGCGCTCAGCCTTTCTCTGTCTCGGCATTGACACTTGGGAAGAGCCCAGAGCGGACCTCTGCAGGACGTCGCTCAGTCGATTTGTGCAATGTTCAGATCGGATTGAGGTTGTGGGTTTAGGGCAGGAAACTCACAACCAGAAGTGGGGTAGTTAGGCCACTCCGGTGCTGGGGGAAGCCTGGATGGGGCTGGAGGCCGGTGCAGGGAGCACAGAGAGGATGGAGGGGTGAGGGGTCAGAGGGCACTTTGTTTTTTTAAAGATTTATTTATTTATTTGAAAAGCAGAGTTACAGAGAGGCAGAGGCAGAGGAGAGAGGTCTTCCATCTGCTGGTTCACTCCCCAAATGGTCACAACAGCTAGAACTGGGTGGATCCAAATCCAGGAGCTTCCTCGTGGTCTACCATACAGGTGCAGGGGCCCAAGCACCTGGGCCATCCTCTACTGCTTTCCCAGGCCACAGCAGAGAGCTGGATTGGATGTGAAACAGCCAAGTCTTGAAGCAGCGCCCATATGGGATGCTGACACTGCAGGTGGTGGCTTTACCCGCTATGCCACAGCGCCGGCCCCCAGAGGGCACTTTGGCCAGTCGCCCCTGGAATCCTGGTTTGGGAGAGAGGGGCTGGGTGGCAGTGCCAGCCTTTGCACTTGGGCTTGGAGCTGGGGAGGAATGGGGAGGAAGAGATGGGCTGGCAGAGTCAGAGATGGGGGAACCAGGAGGTGCGGAAATGTGGGTATCGGCTGTGTCTGTTGGAAATGCATCTGTCCTGTGTCTCTGGTGATGTCCCTTGGTGTCCCCACCCCTTGCTGTTGTTCACCAGTGTCACTCTGGGTCTGCATCCCTCTGTCCGTTTGCAGGCCTCCCTGGACACGTGTCCCCAGGGCGTTCTGGCTGGGCTGGGAGTGGGGAGGAGGAGGTGGTCCTCCCACAAAGGCTCGCCCCTTCCTGATGCCCCCACCCCCATACCCCCCCAGGCCACTTCAGCCCCCTCACCAGCGGGCAGAGCTACAGGACCCTGGGGGAGCTGGTCTCTGCCGCAGCCCGGAGCACCACGCAGCTGCCCGTTTCCTTCATGTCAACCCGCAGCATCACCGCCGACCGCCAGGGTGGTGCCCCAGGACCAGCCCCTCTCACTTGAGGCTGTGGAGACGCACCTCGGGACCCGCTGCGCCCGCTGCGTGCTGGACACTGGGTCGCAGCGGGTCGTCCTGCGCCTGCCCCTTTCCCTGAAGGGGCCCTTCTGGAAGTGGGAGCCGGGTGCCCCCGAACCCTGCTCCAGGCCCTGCAGGACCCAGCCCTGAGGGACCTCATCCTCACCTGCCCCACCTTCCCTGGAGCTGCCTGGTCCTGAGGCCCCTCTACGAGGTCCAAGCCATCATGCACAGTGAGTTGCCCGCACAGGTGGGTGGGGTTGCAGGGGGCGGGTAGGCGGGGCCCCGGAAGCTGCCCTGGCGGTGGTCACCCCCCTGCCCTGTGCCCGTGGAGAGCCATGGTATTATAAGTCACTCCGTGTATGCAGCGGCATGGTGGAAAGATGGCCACGTACGGGGACATGTGCTAGAGAGACAGGGAGCTGGGGTACCCCTCACAGCGCGAGCCCCAGTGTTCCACAGAGTTGGCAAAACTGCGACCCGAGCTTGCCAGCAGTTGGCAGAGAGACCCACAGGGAACACTTGCCCAGTTGCCTGGGAGAAACCTCCTCTCCTGGCTGCCTGTTCCGGAAGGGCCCCTCTCTGGGAGACGGAAGCCGCTGTCGGAGGGGCCCCGGCGGTTCCGTAGTTCTTTCTTGGGATGTGCGTCGGAGCAGGGGGAACAGAGGCAGAAACTGGATGGAGGCAGAGGAGTGGGGGCTGGGGCCTTCTTCCCTGGAGCACAGGGTTTGGGGCTCACCGGCTGTGACCCACAGAGCCGTTTGTCAAGGTCGCTGCCAAGTGGGGTTCTTCCTGCCACCCCCCCCCTTTTCACTCCTTCAAACGTTTTTTATTATGGAGCAGTTGAAGCATGTACAGAAACCAGGATGGGGTGGGAGTTTAGCTTAATAGTTAGGACAGTTGCATCCCACCTCAGAGTACCTTGGTTCGATTCCTGGCTCCAGCTTTTTTTCTTCCTTCCTCCCTCCCTCCCTCCCTCCCTCCCTTCCTTCCTCCTTTTTTATAAAGATTTATTTATCTATTTGAAAATCAGAGTTACACAGAGAGAAGAGAGGCAGAGAGAGAGCGAGAGAAAGGTCTTCCATCCGCTGGTTCACTCCCCAATTGGCCGCAACGGCCGGAGCTGCACCGATCCGAAGCCAGGAGCCAGGAGCTTCTTCCTGGTCTCCCATGCAGGTGCAGGGGCCCAAGGACTTGGGCCATCTTCTACTGCTTTCCCAGGCCATAGCAGAGAGCTGGATTGGAAGTGGAGCAGCCAGGTCTCAAAGGGGTGCCCATATGGGATGCTGGTGCTTCAGGCCAGGCGTTAACTCAAACCAGCGCCCACATGGGATGCTGGTACTGCAGGTGGCGGCTTTTACCTGCTACACCACAGCACTGGCCTCATGTTTTTATTTCTTTTTCAACTTTATTTACTTACTTTTGTTTATTTGAAAGGCAGATCAACAGAGAGAGGGGATAGAGAGAGACCCTCCATCTGCTGGTTCACTCCCCAAATGTCTGCAATAGCCAGGAACTCCATCCTGGTCTCCTGTATGGTAGGCAGGGACCCAAACACGTGGGTCATCTTCTCTGCTTTCCCAGGTGCATTAGCAGGAAGCTGAATTGGAAGCCCAGGTGGGGACTCCAGTCCAGCCACTCTGCATAGGATGCGAGCATCCCAAGAAGTGACTGATTTCGCTGGGCCACAATACCAGCCCCGGCTCCAGCTCCTGACTCCAGCTTCCTGCTCATGCGGACCCTGGGCTCAGCAGGTGTTGCCTCAAGTGTGTGGGTCCCTGCCACCTATGTGGGAGACCTGGGTGGAGTTCCCGGCTCCCAACTGCAGCCCAGCCCAGCCACTGCTGTGAACATTCAGCAGTGAACCTGCAGATGAGAGTTATGCCTCTCGCTCTCTTTCTTTCTTTCTTTTTTTTTTTTAAAGATTTTATTTACTTATTTGAGAGGTAGAGTTATGGACAGTGATAGGAAGAGACAGAGAGAAAGGTCTTCCTTCTGTTGATTCACTTCCCAGATGGCCACTACAGCCGGCGCTGCACCGATCTGAAGCCAGGAGCCAGGTGCTTCTTCCTGATCTCCCATGCGGGTGCAGGGCCCAAGGACTTGGGCCATCCTCCACTGCTTTCCCAGGCCATAGCAGAGAGCTGGAATGGAAGAGGAGTAGCCAGACTAGAACTGGCACCCAAATGGGATCCTGGCATGCAGGTGGAGGATTACCTACTGCACCATGGCGCCAGCCCTCTTGCTCTCTATTTCAAAAAAACAAAAGCAAAAACAAAAACAAAACTTAAAAAAAAAATCAGGGAGGAATCAAGTGAACCCCCACAAGCCCTCACCCATCAGCGTGACCGGCCCTTGCCCAACCCCCCCACCCCGGCTCTGCCCATCTCTACTCTCCCTGCTGCACCTGCTGACTTCAGGGTGAATACTCCAATCCATCTCTTTAAAAATAATTCTTTTTTTAAAAAACAATTCCACAATATCATATCAAACCAAAAAATTAGCAGTACCTCCTTAATACACAGCTTGGTGGTAGCAGCCACTGGGGGTTCTAATGTCCTTTGTTTTTTCCTACATTTTGCCACAGTTTATTCAATTCAGGATCCAAGCATTGTGACTGATTGTAGTGCTGCTAGAGTGTCTTTTAAAAAAGATTTATTTTATTTATTTAAAAGGCAGAGTTAGAGAGAAATCTTCCATCTGCTGGTTCACTTTTCAAATGGCCACAACATCCAGGGCTGGGTGGATCCGAAGCCAGGAGCCAGGAGCTTCTTCCAGGTCTCCCATGTGGGTGCAGGCCCCAAGGACTTGGGCCATCTTCTGCTGCTTTCCCAGGCCACAGCAAAGAGCTGAATTGGAAGTGGACTAGCTGGGACTTGAGCCAGTGCCCATATGGGATGCTGGCGCCACAGGTGCTGCCTTTACCCAGCCATATGGGTGTGATTTATTATAGCACAAGACACCAAGGCCGACCCGGCCGAGGGAGGACACACAGGACAGGCTGGCTGCGATGGCACCGGGATGGGCTGGCTATGGGGGGAAGTGCATCAGAGATTGCGTGCCCAGGGTTTCTGCTTGGCACTGGCCACGTAGCCACGCCCCAAGCTGCAGTCTCCTGGGCGGGCAGTGGCTCACATGGAAGCCGCGCCCACACTGTTGATGCAGACGTTTTGGGCACAGTGTGTTCATTTTAGGGAATGGGGGAGACCCTCCGAGATCCCAGATCCAGGCTCCCGCACACCAGCCTTACCCGCCGACCATGCCAAGGAGGAGAAGGGCTCCGAGAGGCCGAAGCCAGAGCCAATGCAGGAGCACAGATTGTCACTGCTGTAGGGGGTGGGGGGGAGGGGGGGCAGAGGTCGGGCCTGGCTGTGCAGAGCGACACCTGTCCCCACGGGCAGCAGCCAGCACACAGCACACTGGCTGGGCCACCTTCTGTGATGGGAGTGGCATTGCTGGTTACTGCCTAGCTCCGCTGTTTCCCTAGGAATTACCACAGTGACGTGTCAATTCCATCATTCCCATGTCAGCTGTTGGCTGGGGCACCGTGATACACACCTCCCATCCAAACCTTGGCTGTAAGTTCATCTGTATGTGGGGTGATTCCCCGAGCCCCCAGTCTCCTGCCTCTGCTCAGGCTCGGCTCGGCTTCTCACCCGCCAGCCCCGGCCAGCCCTGCTGTGTGCTGCTCTGAGGAGCATCCCAAGATACAACCTATGTATATATTTAATAAAATATTTTATTTTATTTATTTGAAAGGCAGAATTACAGGGATTAAGAGATATCTTCTATCTGCTGGTTCACCCAAGTGGCTGCAATGGCCAGGGCTGGGTCAGGCTGAAGCCAGGAGCCCGGAACTCCATCTGAGTCTCTCATGTTGGTAGCAGGAGCCTTAGCACTTGGGCCATCCTCTGCTGCTTTCCCAGGTGCATTAGCAGGGAGCGGCGTTGGACGTGGAGCAGCCGGGACTCGAACCTGTGCTCATCTGGGATGCCAGTGTCTCAGGCAGAAGATTAACCCTCTGTGCCACAACAGTAGCCCCACCTATACATTTTTAAAGCTTTTTTTTTTTAAAGGTTATTTATTCATTTGTTTGAGAGGCATAATGTCAGAGAGAAAAAGATTTTCCAGGCCGGCACCGTGGCTTAACAGGCTAATCCTCCGCCTTGCGGCGCCGGCACACCGGGTTCTAGTCCCGGTCAGGGCGCCGGATTCTGTCCCGGTTGCCCCTCTTCCAGGCCAGCTCTCTGCTATGGCCCGGGAAGGCAGTGGAGGATGGCCCAAGTGCTTGCGCCCTGCACCCCATGGGAGACCAGGAGAAGCACCTGGCTCCTGGCTTCGGATCAGCAAGATGCGCCGGCCGCAGCGGCCATTGGAGGGTGAACCAATGGCAAAAAGGAAGACCTTTCTCTCTGTCTCTCTCTCTCTCACTATCCACTCTGCCTGTCAAAAAAAAAAAAAAAAAAAAAAGAGAGAGATTTTCCATCCGCTGGGATTCCCCAAATGGTCATAACACCCAGAGCTGGGTCAGGCCAAAGACAGTAACCAGCAACTCCTTATGGGTCTCCCATGTGGGCAGCAAGGACTCAGGTACTTGGGCCAGCATCTGTTGCCTTTCAGGTGCATTAGCAGGACGCTGGATCAGAAGCAGAGCACTTGAACTGGCGCTCTCATATGGGATGTTCGCATCCCAGGCAGAGGTTTAACCACTGCACCACAATACCCACTCCTCCATACACAATTTTGAAGAAAAAACCAGCAGAGTATAGGAAGCCCCCAGGTGCCCACCTCCCAGCTTCTACCAATTAGCAGCTCATCTGGCATACATGTGACCCAAGGAAGCTTTACCCTGCAGGCCACAGTGAGGGAGAGTGCTCTCTGCCTGCCCAGTGGCGGGGGTCGGGCCTTACCATCGGGGGGCTGAGTCCCTCATAGTCTTACAGAGCCAGCTCTTGAATTGGCATGAGGGGAATTCAAAAGTCTGGAGAAATAGAATTAAATGATACGTTTTGGGGCTGGCACTATGGCGTAGCCGGTAAAGCCACCGTCTGCAGTACCAGCATCCCATATGGATGCCAGCTCAAGTCCTGGCTTCTCCATTTCTTTCTTTTTTTCTTTTTTTAATTTTTATTTTTTGACAGGCAGAGTGGACAGTGAGACAGAGAGAGAAAGGTCTTCCTTTACCGTTGATTCACCCTCCAACGGCTGCCGTGGCTGGCGCGGTGCGGCCAGCGCACCGCGCCTATCCGAAGGCAGGAGCCAGGTGCTTCTCCTGGTCTCCCATGAGGTGCAGGGCCCAAGCACCCGGGCCATCCTCCACTGCACTCCCGGGCCACAGCAGAGAGCTGGACTGGAAGAGGGGCAACTGGGACAGAATCCGGCGCCCCAACCGGGACTAGAACCCGGAGTGCCGGCACCTTCTCCATTTCTGATCCAGCTCTCTCCAATGGCCTGGGAAAGAAGTAGAAGATGGCTCATAGTCCCTGGACGCCTGCACCCACATGGGAGACCCAGAAGAAGCTCCTGGCTCCTGGATTTGGATTGGCCCAGCTCCGGTCATTGCAGCCATTTGAAGAGTGAACCAGTGGATAGAAGACCTCTCTCTCTCTCTTTGCCCGTGCCTGTCTGTAATTCTGCCCTTCAAATAAATAAATACATTTTTAAAAAATGTTTTATTTTCCAAAATAATTTTGGAATCCATGCAAATATTTTTCTTTTAAAGTTTATTTCTTTGAAAGGCAGAGAGAGCATGAGAACAAGAGGTTCATTCATGAGTTCATTGCCCAAATACTTAAAACAGTCAGGGCTAGGAACTATAACCGGGTGCCCCCTCTTGGTGGCAGGGACCCAGTCTTTTTTTTTTTTTTTTTTTTTGACAGTCAGAGTTAGACAGTGAGAGAAACAGAGCGAAAGGTCTTCCTTTCCATTGGTTCACCCCCCAAATGGCCGCTACGGCTGACCCTGCGCCAATCCGAAGCCAGGAGCCAGGTGCCTCTCCTGGTCTCCCATGCGGGTGCAGGGCCCAAGCACTTGGGCCATCCTCCACTGCCCTCCCGGGCCCCAGCAGAGAGCTGGCCTGGAAGAAGAGCAACTGGGACAGAATCCGGCGCCCCGACTGGGACTAGAACCCGGGGTGCCGTCGCCGGAGGATTAGCCTAGTGATTGCGGCGCTGGCCAAGGGACCCAGTCCTTGAGCCATCGTCCACTGCCTCCAAGGTGCACGTTAGCTGGAAGCTGCATCGGACGTGGAGCCGGGACTCAGTTTCATGCTGTCTGACGTGGGAGGTGGATGTCACCAGTGGCAACTTAGCCTGCGTTGCCACACGGCTGCCCTGCCCTGCCCAGCTTTTCACACCATGTGCTACTCCTTACTTCTGGAAGACCTCTTGTATTCATGGATTTCAAACATTTTCTGCACCAAAATAAACTTAGGATTCCATTTTCCATGCACCTTTAAAGTCCCCTGTGGATCAGGACACTAATTAATGCCCATGGTCACTTTGTCAGTGTTTTTCTTGATTTGGCATTACCTATCTAAGTCCAGAAAGGCTTTGGAAAGGCAGTTTATGAAGTTATATGTGGGGAGCAGCATCGTGACGTAGTAGGTAAAGTGGCCTCTTGCAGCACCGGCATCCCATATGGACGCTGGTTCGAGTCCCAGCTGCTCCACTTCTGATCCAGCTCCCTGTTAATGTGCCTAGGAAAGCAGTGGAAGATGGCCCAACTGCTTGGGCCCCTGCATCCATGTGGGAGACCCCAAAGAAGTGCCTGGCTCCTGGTTTCAGATTGGGCCAGCTCTAGCTGTTGCATCCATTTGGGGAGTGAACCAGAAGATGGAAGATATCTCTCTCTGTGTCTCCCTCTTTCTCAACACTACCTTTCAAATAAATACATAAGTAAATAAATAATTTTTTAAAAAGTACATTTGAAGTAAAACTAAAATTTTAAAAGTGGTTGAACTTCCCCCATATTTGATGATATTAAAGGATTTCTAGATACTGTAGCTAGAGCAATGGCATTGTGGTTGTTACCCTTTTTTCTAGACTTCAGTGTATCTTCTTGTAAAAGCTACTCCCTGAAGTAGGCACACATGTGTGACTGTGGCGCTCTAGGATCCTGCAGGGGAGGGGGCGTGGCTGGGTGATGAGGCCAGGTGGGCTAGGAGAGCCACACTCTGATCACCCATCATGGTGCCTCTCTCTTTTATAACAATGGTTTGCAATTTAGTTGAGAGAGAGAGAGCGCTCCCATCTGCTGCCTCACTCCCCCAAATGCCCACAACTGGGCCATGCCAAAGCCAGCAGCCCGACCTCCAAGTGGGTCTCTCAACTACCTGCACCATCATCTGCTGCCTCCCAGGGTGTGCACCCGCAGGAAGCTGGGACTGGAAGCAGAACTGGGACTGTAACCCAGGCATTTCCACCTGGGATGCAGGTGTCCCCAACAGTGGCTTAAGAGCAGTGGCGAATGCTCACCCCAATT
This sequence comes from Lepus europaeus, assembly GCF_033115175.1. Classification (NCBI taxonomy): domain Eukaryota; kingdom Metazoa; phylum Chordata; class Mammalia; order Lagomorpha; family Leporidae; genus Lepus; species Lepus europaeus. Next base: position 20,881,503 of record NC_084831.1, read on the forward strand.
GTTGTTTTTAAAAAGGTTGAAGGGAGGCCGGCGCCGCGGCTCAACAGGCTAATCCTCCACCTGCAGTGCTAGCACACCGGGTTCTAGTCCCGGTCAGGGCGCCGGATTCTGTCCCGGTTGCCCCTCTTCCAGGTCAGCTCTCTGCTATGGCCCGGGAGTGCAGTGGAGGATGGCCCAAGTGCTTGGGCCCTGCACCCCATGGGAGACCAGGAGAAGCACCTGGCTCCTGGCTTCAGATCAGCACGATGTGCCAGCCGCAGCGCACCGGCCGCGGCGGCCATTGGAGGGTGAACCAACGGCAAAGGATGACCTTTTTCTCTCTCTCTCTCACTGTCTACTCTGCCTGTCAAAAAAAAAAAAAAAAAAAAAAAAAAAAAAAAAAAAAAAAGAAAAGAAAGAAAAGAAAAAAGGTTGAAGGGGGCCAGCACTGTGGCACAGTAAGCTAAGCTTCTGCCTGTGGCACCAGGATCCATATGGGCGCCAGTTCGTGTCCCAGCTGCTCCTCTTCTGATCCAGCTCTCTGCTATGGCCTGGGGAAGCAGCTGGAAGATGGCCCACGTCCTTGGGCCCCTGTATCCACATGGGAGACCTGGAAGAAGCTCCTGGCTCTTGGCTTCCAACTGGTTCAGCTCTGGCTGTTGCAGCCATCTGGGGAGTGAACCAGCAGATGGAAAACTTTTCCCTATCTCTCCTTCTCTGTCTATAACTCTGCCTCTCAATGAAACAAATAAAATATTTACCAAAAAAAAAAAAAAAAGTGAAGAACCAGGGTGGCGAGGAATGTGCTACAGCGGGAAGGTGGGGGTAGGAGAGGAAAGGTGACGCCAGCTCAGAGGCCAGCGTGGGCTGACCACGCTCTCTGCTCTGGGGCGGCCTGCAGCGTGCCCTTGACCTCACTGCGCACCACCCCGCCCCCGCCCAGTGCGCAGGACCATCGTCAAGATCCCCTCCTCCCTGGAGGTCGACGTGCAGGACATCACCGCCTCCGCCCAGCACATCCGCTTCATCAAGCCGCTGCAGCTGAGCGAGGTCCTGGCGCGAGGAGGCCCCTTCCCCCTGGCCGCCGAGATCCTGGAGGTTCCAGAGGGGCCCCCCGGCTTCCTCGGCCCGTGGGTGGGCTCCTTGGGGAAAGGCCGGAAGCTCTGCATCCATGGCCTGGCCTCTCCGGCCTGGTGGGTCCTGGCCTCGAGCAAGGGCCACAAGGTGCCCCGGCACTTCCTGGTGTCCGGGGCCTACGAGGGCAAGCTGCGGCGGCGGCCCCGGGAGTTCTCCATGGCCTACGACCTCCTGGGCGCCCTGCAGCCGGGCCGGCCGCTCCGGGTGGTGGTGACGAAGGACTGTGAAGCCGAGGCCGGGGCCGGAGAGGACGCTGAGGCCTGCGCCCTGGCTGTAGGGGACCGGCTGGAGGTGCTGGGGATAAGCCAGGTTCATGGGGCCCAGGGCAGGGACGAGGACGTCTTGGTGTGTCAGCGGCTGAGCGAGCGGGCTGGGGAGGAAATGGAGGAAGAGGAGGAAGTGAGTGAAGAGGAGGCGGCGGCCCAGGAGCGGATGCTGCTGCCCCTCCATCTTGCCGGTAGCTTTGTGGAGGAGGTGAGCGACGGCCGGCGCTATAAACTGGCAGAGCTGACGGCCCAGTTCCCGCTGCCCTGTGAGGTCAAGGTGGTGGCCAAGGACGCCAGCCACCCCGCCGACCCCCTGGCCTCCATCCGGGGCCTGCGGCTGGAGGAGAAGATCACAGAACCCTTCTTGGTGGTGAGCTGGGGCTCCGAGCCCCAGGTGGCCTTTGCGATCCCACCCCGGTGGCTGGACCTCACGCTGGTGGAGTACGAGTGGCCACAGGGCCAGCCTGCTGCGCCGCCCCCTGTGGCCACGGTGGAGGAGTTGACCGACACCTTCTACTATCACCTGCGGAAGTTGCCGGCCAGCGCCAGCCAGGCGCCCCCACCCAGGCCCCCCAAAAGCAAGGGCCTCAGCGGGCAGAAGATGAAGAGCCATGAGGAGGGCGGTGGCGAGGTACCCACGCGGGCGGGGAGGGCCGCCTGCCACTGCTTGCTCGTCCGTTGTGTATGTCTGTCTGTCTGTCCTGGCTCTTAGGAGGGTGCAGAAGCTGCCACTTGTAAACGCACGCGCCCACTGCCCGTCGCTCCCCTCCGGGCCTCGCAGCCCTGACGTTGGGGTGATTCTCCGTATCCTGTGACCGAGAAAACGAGAACCCAGAGGTGCTGAGGCCTGAACTGGAGCACAGACTCCCAACTTCCTGGTGCCCTGCCTCTCTCTGCTCTGTCCACTGCCACGCCCAGTGTCCACTAGAACCGGCCCACAGCCATCAGAGTGGCCTCCCGGGTTCCCTGCTGCGCACCCGCGGGCCTGGGCTCCATCTGCTGCAGCCTGCGGCGGCTCCCACTGCCAGGGGATAGTGCAGCCCCCACAGCCTGGCCTCAGGGTCCTCCCGGACTCACTTCCCGGCACCCACCCTGCAGCCCCTCCTCCCAGGCACAGGGGTGCTGGGAAGGTCCCCCCTGCAGGCTCTCAGGCGAGGACGGGCCAGGACGGCTCTGGCCTCGCTCCCCCACTGCAAGGGCACCTGCTGTGCTGCCGCCCCGAGCACTCGCTCTGTGGCCGAGGCACTGCTCCTGCTCCGAGCATCCCTTCCCTCACCGGTATACTGGAAATGAAGTCACTGGCGTTTTGTTGGCCAGGGCTCACTCTGGGCCAGGCCCCTCACATGCACTGTCCCACCTTGCACTAGGTTGGAGAGGCACAGAGAAGTAAAGCAATTTGCCTGAGATCACGGAGCTAGCAAGTGGCGGGACCGGGGTTTGAAGTCAGGTCTGACGGCACTGCTGTGCTCTGCTTATGGTGATGGGAGGGGCCTATTGCTTTGGATACTTGGGGAAGCCCTCAGGGGGAGGAAGTGGGAGGCCAGGAGCCTGCAAATGAGATTCTGGGGCCAAGCTCTGGCCAGCTGTGGAGAACCTGGCCGAGGTCTGCAAGGGGCCCCCTCTTCCTGCGAAAGCTGGTCATTGAAACAGCGGCTCAGAGGCTGCGCATGTGCAGGGGCCTTGGGTGCTGTCCTGAGGCTCTGTGGCTGCTTTCTTAAAATGGCTCCCCTTCCCAAGAGAGTTCAGTCACCGACTCCCCTATAAGGAGAGCCCCAGGGGGACCCTAGCTCCAGCCTGCACCCGCCCTGCACCTGCCACCCTGACCCGCCGCTCCCCGGTCCGCGAGCAGCTTGGGTCCAAGACCCTCCCGCAGAGGGCCGCAGGGGCTGCCTGCTGGCTGTGCCCGCCACGCACTTGACTGCTCCTGGGCCTTGCTGATTTCTGTGTCTTCCTGCTCAGTCTTCTCAAGGCTTCGGACGGCCACAGCCCGCTCTGCTGCCCAAACCCAAGGCGATGACCCAGTCAGCGTCCAGCAGCTCACATAAGCACAGCCAGGTTCCTGCCCACAGGAAGGGCCGCGGGCCTGACAGGCTCGAAGCCCAGGATGCAGGTGAGTCCGTTGGCAGAGCCTCTGTGTCCCAGTTTGCAGGGGAGGCTCAGGTGGAAGGGTCCCTACTGGCCCTCTCCAATGCACTTGAGAGCCCTGGCCAGGAAAGGAGTCCCCAGCCCACCACCCCCTTGGCAGGACACAGGACAGTGAAGTGGCTGCCAGGTGCTGCACAGAACAGACGGGCTCTGAGCTAGCAAGGCCCTTGGGCTTAGAGCACGCAGCGCATCCCCTTCTCTGAGCGCGTGCACGAAGTCAGGAGGGGAAGGAACTTGTCCTATAGCAAGATCCTCACCCGCTGGGACTCTCTTGCAGATCCCGACAAACACGATTACGAAGAAATACTGCAGCACTTCCAGAGCGCCATGTAGGCGCGGTCTCGGAACCTGATGCCAGCCACCCTCACGCGCCTCCAGGAGACCTCGGGGTGGGTGTGTGGCCAGTGGGGACGCCTGGGTGCCACAGCAGCGGAGCGCTTGGGGTTGAATTCCGGCCCTGGTTCCTGACACCACCCTGGGAGGCAGCGGTGATGGCTCAAGTAGTAGGGTCCCTGCCACCCACACGGGAGATCTGGCTTCAGACCCCTGGGGAGAGAACCAGTGATGGGAGCTCCCTCTGTGAGTCTGAAAAAAAAAAAAAAAAAAAAAAAAAAAAAAAAAAAAAGACCAACTTTGGGCAGAATCTCACAGAAAGGAGGCTGCAGAGAGGAAGTGGCTCTGTGGGGTGTGCTTCGCAATGGAATGGACACCACACCCACTTCCTGTGTGGTTTGGATTCCTGCTTTGTTTGGGGGCCCAGCACCTTGCGCTGGACTCCTTCAGCCACAGGAGCCAGCTGGGTTCCATGCAATGATGTGGCCCCACCAGTGGTCCTGCTGGTGTGCGAGGAGGGTCCAACAGGCCCCTGACCTCGGGATGGCGGTGCCGTGAAGAGGCCTGGCTGCTGGGTGCTGCCTGGCTCAGAGCCCATTGTGTGGCGCCTGCCACCCCCACGCCCATGCCCTCCCTCCGCTCCTGCCCCCAGGCCCCAAGCCCGCTGGAAGCCAGGACTGTGTCCTCAGTAGCACCCAGCAAACAGGAGCTGCATGAACGAATCTTGGGATTTGGCTTCAAGAGCACCATCTTAGCACCTTGTCCCTCCAGAGCTGAAACGAGGGGAGCCAACTGAGAAAGGCCTGAGGCTGCGGGGGAGGGGCAGGAGTCATCAGGTGGGGCTCAGATAGGCCACAGTGACCTCATTCGCAAACCACAGAATAAAAATGACAGGAGCTTTGTCAGAATGGCAGACATGTGCGGGACCCTGCCCACCCCATATCCAAGTCCTCAGCCCCCGGGGCAGACAAGGTCTGACCTGAAAGGTTAGGAAGGAGGCTGACCAGCCAGTGGCCAAGGGCGAAGCAAAGGGAGCCTGGGCCTGGGCGAGGGTCCCAGTTCACCCGCTCACCTGGAAACTTGGCAAACTGTTTTAACCTCTGGACGCTTTCTTGACCTGCAAAATGGAACAACTAGCTATCTACCTCACAAGATCGTCAAGAATCAAATGAGGTAACTTTTAAAAAACCATTTCCTGGCACAGAGGAAACACTCAATAAACACGCCAGTATTGTTACGACCAAGATCAGAGCCACGCCTGTCTCCCGCCCACACTCTCGGCAGGGGCTGGCTCAGTGGCTGACATGGGTTAAAATGCCCACGTCCCACATTGGAGTGCCTGGCTTCGATGCCCAGCTCTGGGGGCGGGTGTTGTGAGCGGATTAAGCTGCCGCTTGGGATGCCCGCATCAAATCGTGGCTGCTCTGCTTCTGACCCAGCCTGCTGGCAATGCATCCTGGGAGGCAGCAGGTGATGGCTCAAGTGCCTGGGCCTGGGGCCGGCACTGTGGCATAGCAGGTAAAGCTGCCGCCTAAGGTGCTGGCATCCCATATGGGCGCCAGATTGTGTCCCGGCTGCTTCACTTCCCATCCAGCTCTCTGCTATGGCCTGGGAAAGCACTAGAAGATGGCCCAAGTCCTTGACCTGTGTCTGGCTGCAGTGGGAGCCCAGAGGGCCAGAGTCCCAGCCCCTGAGTTATAGGCACTGCCCTGGGTGTGTCCTTTCTTAGCTTCTAACATCTCTGCAGGTCACCAGGGTCACCTACCCACCCACCCCACTCCCCACCCCCCGCCGCCGCCTCTGTACTCCCGCCTGGGAGGCTCCCACAGGCCACCGGGCCAGTTGCCTGTGCGTTCTGAGGGCTTCCTCCGAGACCAGTGGACCCGGCGCATGAGGAGCCTGGAGGGACGGCTGTGAGGAACACTGAGCTAGAACTCAAGACTAAAGCTCCTCTCGGCAGGAACCCAGGGGATGCAAAGTGACCATGCTTTTCACTTCCACATTTTGCATTTAATCTTGGTATAAGATTGAGCAAGATGAAAAATAAGGCCACAAAAGGGAGACAGAAGTGCCAGTTCCTACAACATGGGCTTTCTGCACAGCCAAGGCTGCAGGAAGAAAGGGGCTGGGCTTAAAAGGAAATTATTTGGAAACTACAACTGTGAATGTTTTTGTTTTTCTTCATCAGAGCAATGGGGGTCTGCAGGGAGTGGGCCAGAGGCAGCCACCATCCTCAGAGCGTGTTTTATCCCTGGAATGAGTCACTGGGCAGTGCGAGGGTGTCAGGCACAACAGGCATTTCCCGCCCCTGGTTCCAGAGAGCGCGCGTGTCCTTGGGAGTACCCGGATGATGCACTGGGAAACAGAAAGTTGTTAGTAAAGCTCTTCATAGTCACTATCTCATTTCTATTTCTGAATGTTTTATAACATTAACAGACAACCAGGGATGTGTGTTCAATTTTATCAAATGAGTTTGAATTTCCTACAACTGTTTTTTTTTAAAAGATTTATTTGAAAGGCAGAGTTACAGAGAAAATCTCCCATCCGCTTGTTCACTCCCCAAATGGTCACAATGGCTGGAGCTTGGCTGACCTGAAGCCAGGAGCCAGGAGCTTCTTCCGGGTCTCCCACACAGCAGTCCAAGCAGGCTCCAAACACTTGGGTCATTTTCCACTGCTTTCCCAGGCCATTAGCAGGGAGCTGGATCAGAAGTGGAGCAGCCGGGACTTGAAGCAGTCTCCCTATGAGATGCCAGCACCATAGGCAGAGGCTTAATCTACTATGCCACAGTGCTGGCCTCTCCAACTGTATTTTTTAAAAACAAATCCATTATCCACATCAGGTGCTAGTTCTTACTGGCCTTTGTCTAGGAGCTTCATTGCCCACCTGCGTATACTTCAGATTCTCCCCAAAGCAGGCCAGACCCACACCAGGCTGGGAACGTTCTGCTGTTCCTGCCATCTCAACAACGTCCCAGAGAACTGTGTGTGGGACCTGTCAGGTGACACGTCCAATGCCAAAGCCGCACGTTCTTCCTGCCTCAGCCGAGCTTGGCAAAGGCTGGAGTTCCACCTGCTAAGCATGGCCCGCCTGGCTCTCCAGCCTGGGCCCTGTCCCCCCCGCCCCAGGAGGGCTCAGAAATCACAATGCCCGTGAGGCCTTAGCGCGGCAGGGAGTGTGGTCTCGCCAGCAGCCTCTCCGTGCCACTGGGAATGCCAAGCCAGCAAGTGCGGCGCTGCCAGTCTCACTGTGCTCTGGGCTCCTTGTACCCGACCAACAGGTCACACGGTAGGCATCCCTAAACACGGACTGAACTGATGGGTAAGCGGTTTTAACTGCTACGTCATCATCGGATTCCATCAAAAGAAAAGCCTGCCAGCCGGAGCCCCTGCTAGAGCTCGGCCCCTAGAGAGCACTAACCCAGCTAGAAAGAGAAGTCGGCCACCCACATGAGCACCCTGTCACGCACTCCAAATTCAAACATAGTCAAACACTGTTTCCAGCCACTGTTGTTTCTTTGAGGAAACAAGAGTGGACACACTGACTGAGTTTGAAGCATTGTTCCTACGTAAACAGGAAACAGCCAGATTTTGCTCAGTGAGAAGCAGGGGCGGAGTGTTTTGAAGCCTTTTCAAGGGTTAGCAGGCGCTGACACAGTGCACTTGGATAGACTATTTGTGTGTTACACCTTGTTGACTTTATTTTGAAATTGGTTCTTTCATTCAAGACGTAGTTTACCTTCTTTCGAGAGCTGTCTGAAACATCTGAACTAGTGTCATCTCCCACAAGGAACTTCGAAGTGATCAAGCTGGCCAAAAAACAGCTGTGGGCCTTTGGCAAGGCTCATCCTGAGGTCAAGTGGAAGATGTTCGGTCATGTGACAACACTGCACAACTCAATAGGCAGGTCCACATCATAACCCCTAGGAAAGTCGACTGCTCGAGATCCTAACTAAAAACCGAGCCAGATTTCAAATCCAAGCTTCCATTGCCTCAGATGACAAAGCACTAATCACACAAGCTTAGCAACAAAATGACAACACTCTCGTTACTGTGATAATAGAACTGTTTTATTCAACATATGAGTGTACTTGTTTTGTACCAAACACAATCACATTTCTTCCCCTCTGCCCAGAACCTCATGTTGACCAGCCCACTTTTGGCAACAGGCAGGGAAGGTGAAGGAAAGTGCAATTCTAAAAGCAGCGCCACGTACCCGATGGCAAAGCAAACCAGGCCGGGGCCGCTGGGATTCTCGGCTGGTGCTTGGCAGCAGACCTCGCCTTGTCCATCTCTCAACAGAAAATGCGCCAGGAACAGGAAGTCCTGGGCGTTACTTAACACTGCCAACTCTCTTGGCAACATCCTCTTCCAGCTCCTTCTATCCTGAGGCTGTAATGAGCTTAACAAGGATTCTTCAAGAAATCCTGCCCTGGTTCACATCCCTGTCCATTGTCCATTTCTCTTTGAGCATCAAAAAAACCAAAAACAAAAACAGAAGAGCACTGAGTTTCAGAAGGATGTCAGCCGACATTTTTACAGATGAGACCTACAACCTAGAAGTTGCCTGACCAACGTGCACAGCTGGAGACAACAGATTATAGAAATAGGTAGAGCTGGAGAGTGTCTCAGTTACCCAGCGAGGCCCAGTTATTCTGCATCTGTAGACTTAAAATGATCATCGTCTACCGTAGAATAGATGTGTCCCTCGTTGCTAAGAAAATCCACAGCTTGCCTAGAAAGCAAAGAAAAAAGGACCATGTTCAAACCACTGCAGAAGAGAGGAAACTCACCTTTTCATGTGGTCACGTAGGCAGACTTCACTTACTTACGCCCTCTCTCAGCTAAGGATTCACAGCCACTGTACTCACAGAAGGCTCGCAGGGAGAAATGCCAATGAAATTGCAACACTGAGGTTATCCATGGAGACAGCACCTAGTAGAGCCGCCTTGGATTCCTCTCCCAAATTGTGGAAAGATAAGAAAATAGGACCTCACTTAAATCCCAGTCTAAGCACAGTGAAGCTGGGATCTAAAGCTGTGGCCAGCCTGTACATCGAGTCTTCTAGTATAAATAACTGTCTTGGGACTGGTGGTGTGGCAGGCGGGCCCACCACACGCAATGCAGGCATCTCGTATCCGAGTTGCAGCTGCTCTGCTCCGGATCCAGCTTCCTGTTGATGCGCCTGGGAAGACGGCCCAAATACTTGAGCCCCTGAAACCCGCATGGGAGACTCAGATGGTATCTTTTTTCTTAAGATTTTCTTACTTTGAAAGAGCTACAGAAAGAGAGTGAGCGAGCAAGCTGGTTCATTCCGCAATTCCTGAAAAAGCTAGGGCTGGGCCAGACTGAAAGCCAGGACCTCAGAGCTCCATTTTGGTCTTCTACACGGGTGACAGGAACTCAATTAATTGGGTCATCATCTGCTGTCCTCCTAGGTGCACTGGCAGGAAGATGGAGCAGATGTGGAACACCTGGGACTCAAACAGGTGCTCTGATATGAGATGCCAACATTGGAAATGGTGGCTTGATCCACTGAGCCAGGACACTGGCCACCAAACAGCTATCTGTAGAGGGCGAGTACTGTGGCACAGCAGGCTGAACTGCTGCTTGGGACGCCCACTCCCATAGTGGAATGCTGGTTCGAGTCCCAGCTCCTCTGCTTCCGATCCTGCTAATGTACCCTGGGAGGCTCAAGAGCTTGGGCCCTGCCATCCACATGGGAGACCCAGATGGAGTTTCAGGCTCCAGGCTTAGGCCTGGTCCAGCCCTTTTGCAGGCATTTTGGAAATGAACCAACAGATGGAAGATATCTTTGTCTATGTCTCTCTGCCTTTCAGATAAATAAGTAAACATTCGAAAAAAGAAGTCACTTAAAGCACTTATGGTACACTGCACCTCCTCATCATGGGCACTCGGAGACACGGGCTGTTCCCCTCACTTCACAGCGCAGGAAATGGAATTACACCGGACATTCTCTCCTATCTAGGCCTACACTATCAAGTGGTTCACAATAACAAACAACCACCTCCAAGCACAGTAGTGCTCAGCTGGTCTGACCAGTTCCTCACACTGCGGTGAGGAAGCTGCTCGTCTGAAGTGGACTGAGGTGTTAGCAGACCGTCCAATGGCTTCCAGTCTAGAGAGCCTAATGTACTCATGTCCGCAAGGGGACGCGGAGGGCCAGGAGCTAGGGACCTCACTCCGTCGTGTAAATCCCACAAGGCATCAGGCCGCTGCTCAGAATGACGTCTCTTACACAGCGGACCTTAGTGTCTCCTGAATGAACGAATTCACTGTGAACGTGCCGAGCAGCACCCTCTCTGTGAGTCCTTCCATGCGTCCGCGCTCGACAACTGCCCCTTTGTCAAGGAGGTTGCAGCAAGCTTTTGCTACGTTGCTGGTTTTTATTTTTAAATTATTATCTGAAAGGGAGACAGAGACAAAATCTTCTATGTACCGGTTTATTTCCCAAATGCCTGCAACGGCCAGGGCTGGGCCAGGCCAAAGCCGGGAGCTATGAACTTAACTGGGTTTCCTACACGGGTGGAAAGGACCCAACTATTGGAGTTAGTGCCTTAGCATTAGCAGGAAGCTGGATTGGAAGGGGAGCTGGGACTTGAACGTGGAGAAGCTACTGCGGGATGTGAGTGTCCCAAGTGGTAACAACTGCTGTGCCAAAGGCTGCTTTTCCAACTAGGAAACCCTGATGAGGTGACACTGGGTACAACCGTGGAACCCCAGCTCGCAGAAACCCAATACTTACTTGATCGAGGCCACAGTCATGTGATGGAGTTGGTTCTTAAGATCATGAAAGTTTAATCCCTCAGGTCTTGGGCAAGCCTTAATCAAATTCAGCACCTTCAAGATTCAAATCAGAAACATTAGCAACCACATAAATACCCTACCCTTTTCAAACCTCAGTCCCTTTGTATGGGAGAAATGAGTCAGGTACTGAGACAGCCTCAGTGCACTGAGGAAGCAAGGCCATGCAAGACTGACCGTCAACATTTCTGAGGCCCGAAAGGTGTGGTTTACCTGATTCTGGGCTGGAGTGAGGCCATTTGCCGGCATGAAGCTGTTCCCGCTGAAGCTGCCTGCTTCACTCATTCCTGGATTGCTGAAAGATGCCCTCCCTGCTGAGGGCTGGAGTTACAAAAGGAGTTCACAACATTAGAAATATTTCAAACAATTTGTTAATAAGCAGCCAATAAGAAACAATTTAAGTGAAGAGCTTTCCCAATGACAACTGCTCACACTGGAAGGACAGCTACTATCTGGTGAGAATTTCATAGCCCTCTGCGGCACAGAATCAGAGACAGAGAAACAGACAGACAGACACACGCACACACACACTCCTGGCTCCTTCTCTTTTTTGCAGCGTGAGAAAAACCACAGGAAAAAGCCCCAGAGACCTGCTGTGACAGGACCCCAGGGCTCAATTCCCCGGGTACTGACCGGTCAGCGAGGCATGAGGCTACACGGAGAGACCAATGGAGACACAGTCCCCACTGTCGTCTCTCCCTCCGTTCTAACACCGGACTATAAGCACTGTTTCCATTTCCTTTCTCCTTGGTCCCGGCTCAGCCCATCACTATCTGAATTCCCCAAATCCACCTCTGAGACTTTCTCTTCAAAGTCACGACTTTTCCCTCAGTGACCACACATCTCTTTCCCTCTGCCCAGAGCCTGCCGTCTCAGAGGCACACACTGCTGACCACACCTTCTCAAGTACCCCTATAGCCTCCTCTTCTACTGTCTACAAAAATGGCTGACAGCGGGGCCAGCACTGTGGCTGCTGCCTGCAGTGCCAGCATCCCATAGGGCACCAGTTCGAGTCCTGGCTGCTCCATTTCAGTTCCAGCTCTCTGCTACGGCCTACGAAAGGATAGAAGATGGCCCTAGGACTCCGTACACCCATGTGGGAGACCCAGAAGAAGCTTCTGGATTCGGATTGGCTCGCTCCAGCCACTGCAGCCAACTGGGGAGTGAACCAGTGGATGGAATCTCTGTCTTTCAAATAAATAAATAAATAAATCTTAAAAAAAAAAAAAAAAAAAAAGGTGACAGTTCCCACAGACCTCTTCCTGGCCACACATTCTCACTGCTGGCTCTCCACTGGGTACTTCGACCTGGATAGCTCAGACACTCAGAGTAAAATCAAATCCATTACTTTCCTCCCCAACCTGCTCCGCTGCTATAGCCCATATCAATTAGTAAACCAATCCCGACCCCAACCCTGCAGACTTCCACAATCGATCACCACGGCCTGTGACTGAAGCCAATTCTTTCCCCGCTGACTGGTACCTCAGGCTCTAGTCCCCGTATGCCGATCAAAGCCCCTGCCCCGCACTGCTACCCCTGGCATTTTCCTATGAACATGTCTCTGCTCTGCTTAAAAGCTGTCCAGTGGCTCCCTCTGCCTGTGAAAACAGAGTAGACACGCAAGACTCAGAAGTCCACTCTACTTCCCTCTTGACTTCTCCCACACTTTCCCAAGCTGCACCTGACTTCCTGCCACCCTCAAATTCGCCTCTGATCTCAACATGTTGCTCCCTGTCTGGGGAGATGCTCTCTGATGGAACAAGGACATAAGCCCCAGCCATTCTCCCTCGCGGCCCAAAGGAGATACACACTGGAATGTATTCCTTGCCCTTGAATCTCAAATGGGTCTCACATCCTATTGTCTTCACACCCACACCCCCAGACCCGGGAAAGACCAGTTCCAGGAAGTCCCCTCCGCCTGCTGCCCCTCTCCCACCCCCATCTCCAGCCCTCCTAAAATATACAAAGGCCCGGCCTCTGGGGTGGGGCCTTCTGCCACATGTTCCATCAGTGTGCATGAGGGCAGTTGCTCACCCACCTCCACGGATTTATTTTCTCTGAATAAATTTGGTCTGGCTGTAAATTCGTACACTGCCTCCTCTCTATTCCGTGCCTCTTCTCCTAACATTTTGGTGCCTCGTGTGAGGAGGCACCAATCTGCATTCTTCCTAACACTCTCCCCTCATCCACCTGAGAAACACTCCTTATCCTTCCAAGTTCTTTGTCAGGCCTTTGCTGACGCTCCCCAAGTCAAGTTAGTCACTGATTTCCTTCCTGGCTCTCAGCACCTGGCCCATTCCCTATCACAGCACCCGCTGTCCCGCTCTGCGTGTCCTTTTCCACACAGAGCCCTGCATGCTGCAGTGTCTGATGGACAGTACAGGCAGTCAATGTTCACGCTATTGAACTGAATACTAAACCAGCAAGAATGACAACGGTCAAATACATTCAGAACACAAAGCAGATGCCTGAGTGCTGGAGAAGCTCATCAGGAGAAATCCTAGCCAGTAAGGAGATTCATTTAAGAAGTGTTCAGGGCCCAGCGCTGTGGCATAGTGGGAAAAGCCGCCGCCTGCAGTGCCAGCATCCCATGTGGGCACCAGTTCAAGTCCCGGGTGCTCTGTTCAGTTCCAGCTCTCTGCTGTAGCCTGGGAAAGCATCAGAAGATGACCCAAGTCCTTGGGTCCCTGCACCCTTGTGGGAGACTGGGAAGAAGCTCCTGGCTCCTGACGGGCACAGCCCCAGCCGTTGCGGTCATCTGGAGAGTGAACCATTGGATGGAAGACCTCTCTCTCTCCCTGCCTCTGCTTCTCTGTATCTCTGAATTTCAAATAAATAAATAAATAAATCCTAAAAAAAAAAAGTGGGGGCCAGTTCAAGTCCTGGCTGCTCCACTTCCCATCCAGCTCTCTGCTATGGCCTGGGAAAGCAGTAGGAGATGGCCCAAGTCCTTGGGCCCCTGCACCCATGTGGGAGACCTGGAAGAAGCTCCTGGATCCTGGCTTTGGATCAGCTCAGCTCTGGCCATTGCAGCCAGTTGGGGAGTGAACCAGTGGATGAAGACGTCTCTCTCTCTGCCTCTCTTTCTCTTTCTGTATATAGCTCTTCCAAGAAAATAAATCAATCTTTAAAAATAAATAAATAAATGCCTTCTGTCTTTGTACCATTAAAAAAAAGTAAAAATCAATCATTGTCCCTTGTTGTCAAAGCTAAATGCTTCCATGCTGCCTGCTGGTGAAACAAGATTCTACATTTATTTATTTTTCTTTCTTTTTTCATTATTTATTTGAAAGTCAGAATTAAGAGAGAGAAAGAGGAGAGAGAGGGAAAGATCTTCTATCTGATGGTTCACTCTCCAAATGGCTTGGGCCCGGCCAAAGCCAGGAGCCAGGAGCTTCATCTGGTCTCCCATGTGGGTGCGGGGGCTGTCTTCTGCTGCTTTCCCAGGAGCATTAGCAGGGAGCTGGATCAGAAGCGGAGCAGCTAGAACTTAAACCAGCACCCATATGGGATGCCACACTGCAGATGGTGGTTTAAACTGCTATGTCACAGCGCTGGCCCAAGGACTCTACATTTTATCATCTAGTAATACCAAGTGGATTCTGTTTCTTACCCAAATATCTTTGCCAACATGACTACCCCCCCCCCCCCCCATTTCAGATGATCTCTGCTCATATCCAGTCTTGCCCTAAGACTTGGTTTTGGCATCACCTTCTCCAGGCAGCCTTTCTATGTGTCCAGGCCAGGATGGGACATCCTGTTCTGTGGTTCCACAGCACCCCGCACTTGGCCAACTTATCAATGCTTCCACTGTTTGGGCGTCTCAACCCCTACTTTGTAATGTAGCCCCCTCTCAGGGAAAGAATCACCTTCTTTTCTTTGCCTTTAATATTGTCTACGCTCGTAGCCTCTACACCCTAACCAGCCATTCTCATTTCAAACCCATTTTTATCAAATAATATGCATCACTAACATATGTAATAAAACAAACACTTTAAACTTCTACCGATCCCGTTCCCTTTAACCCCCTTCCCAGCCTCCACTGAAGCCTTTGAGAAGATCCACACGTCCAGATGCCAAGACAGACCTCTTTCATCACCTCACTAGGTGCCAGGCGGCATTCAACACTAGGTGCCAGGCGGCATTCAACACTTTATCTCCGTTCTCTCCTTCATGAAACGATCTTTCCAGAATATTGTACAGAATCACAATTCCCAGCTCTCTGCTGCCTAAGCAGCAACCTCTCTTTCTCTCTTTCAATGACTCCTACTCTGTTTCTAGATTTCTTTCTTTTTTCTTTTTTTTTTTTTGACAGGCAGAGTAGATAGTGAGAGAGAGAGAGAGAGACAGAGAGAAAGGTCTTCCTTTGCCATTGGTTCACCCTCCAATGGCCGCTGTGGCCGGCGCAGTGCGCTGATCCGAAGCCAGGAGCCAGGTGCTTCTCCTGGTCTCCCATGCGGGTGCAGGGCCCAAGGACTTGGGCCATCCTCCACTGCCTTCCTGGGCCATAGCAGAGAGCTGGCCTGGAAGAGGGACAACCAGGATAGAATCCGGTGCCCCAACCAGGACTAGAACCCGGTGTGCCGGCGCCGCAAGGCGGAGGATTAGCCTGTTAAGCCACGGCGCCGGCCTCTGTTTCTAGATTTCTAAAGGTTTGTGTGTCCCGGCACTTAGGGTCTCCGCCCTCTTAACTCCCTAGTTATGTCATCATTCAAGGCTTTAAATTATCACCCACACACAATGACTCCTACTGTTCTTTCTCTTGCCCTGACTTCTCCCCAGCCTCATACATTCAGCTCTTCACTTGGCTGTCTAACTGGCATCTCACACTTGTAAGGTCCAAAACAGAACTCTGCATTTTACCTCCAAGTCCGCTAGCTTTATCCAGCTGCTCAAGCCCCAGACACAGGAGTCATTTTTGAACTCTCCCTTTTCTCCTTCACATTTTAAAAGATTTATTTTATTATTTGAGGGGCAGAGTTATAGTGAGTGAAGGAGTAGCAGAGACAAAGAAATCTTCCATCTGCTGGTTCACTCTCCAAATGCCTGCAATGGCCAGGGGTGGGCCAGGCTGAACCCAGGAGCCTATAACTCCATCTGAGTCTCCCACATGGATGGCAAGAGCCTAGATACTTGGGCCATCATCCACTGCCTTCCCAGGAAAATTAGCAGGGAGCTGAGTCGGAAGCAGAGCAGCCAGGACTTGAATTCTGATGTGGGATGCTGGTCCTAAGTGACAACTTAACCTGCTGTGCCACGCCAGCCCCTAAATCTTAGCATTCCTGTTCCTGCCATCACTCTCTTGCAGCTTTACTTCAGAGCTCCTACCCACCTGTAATTACATGCATTCTCTTGTTTATTGCCTGCTTCTCTTAAGAACAGGAATTTGAGCAGATCCTCTGCCTACATCACTGCTGTATCCCGAAGGACTAGAATAGTGAGTGGCCCAGAGTAGGCTCAGTAAGTGTTATTCTAATACATAAACAAGTGAGTGTACCTCTGTATCCCAAATGCTCAGCAAAGGTTAAGTGGGCAACAGCACTATCACTGGCATATTAGTTCTCCTGTCTCCCGTGTAACCAATCGTCCACTGGCTTCTCGAATCCTCTGGGAATTTCTAATACTAGAATCACTCTTTGTGTAGTCCTAGACAGATTTGCCAACGTGAATTCACACAACAGAAAATAACGGGAGAAATTTCAGGGAAAAAATAATGGTCAATGTTTCTCTTCAGCCAACAGGCTGGAAGGAAAGCAGTAAGATGGAATCCTACTGTGGTTGTTCTCTAAATACAGACTGACAATCCTGAGCTAGCAGTTCAGCCTGTAGCTACCTGCCTATACCTGAGGGCTGTCCTAGGCCTCAGCCACCCAAGCCAATAGGGTGAGAGGAACCCATGATTCTAAGAAACATGAGTGCTCCACCAGAATCCAAAACGACAGCAAGGCTCACAGAGAGAAGGTCTGAGGACTGGGAGATGCTCCTCCTCTGGCTCAACCGTCACGACGTCAAGGAATCACAGCCAAACCAGAGAAGCAGGCTCTGTTCTTCCAGAAGAGAAAAAGCTCCCAGGGGAGCTGCGCACCTGGCTGGCACGTGTTCAGCACCACGTGTGCATTTGCTCACCTGGCTGGCATGTGTTCAGCACCACGTGTGCATTTGCTCACCTGGCTGTGTGACTTGTTCAGCATCATGTGTGCATTCACCACTTCCAGAATGTGAGCGGTGAACTCGTTCATGTCCTCCAGGGGCATGATCTTAAAGGCTACCAGGCTCTTCTTGTTCTGTGAAAAATAAAGAGAAAAAGGAGAATTAAGGCTGAACATATTCAAGAGAATTTCAGGTCAAAACACTGTGGCTTTTGGGTCATGGTATTTTGCCAATCAGGGGAAAGTATCTGTTATATACTTAAAAATTTCAACTCAGGATAGTCCAAATATAGTCAATAATGAGGGAAGAAGTCAAACGAGCTCAGAGATGTTCATGACTTGTCCAAGCTCACACAACCGAGCAGAGTCTAGTATCCTGCCTGCAATTCAGAATTCTCTCTTTGACCCTTTATGGATGCCACTGATGGCAATTGTAGGCAGATTCTACTTTTTCTCCATCATCCTGTTACTTTTATATTAAAGTACAAAACAGTTCTGTCCTTTTGAAGAAGAGAATAATGAAGTAATTTCCCATTCAAAATGGAACTTAATTAAGTATTAAATATCTGAAACCCAGAAGCCACTTCAAGCAAATCCACTGTAACCGCCTTTTCATTGACTTTACCTGGAAAGACCTCAGGTGACCAGCCACCTTCACGTATGTTTCTGGAGGAACCACGGTGTTCTCACCACTGGCGTCCTAACAGATGAAATACAAACATGTCACTAAGGTCTCAGGATACTAGTGAAAGACAGCCTCTTTAAAATTTCTAAATTTTGTACAGAATAAGAAAGTTACAAAGTAAGAGCTAAAGGACCCTAATATGGCATTAACTAGTTTACCTCATTTTAGAGATGTAAAAACCTCTCTAAAAATAATTCCCAGCTCCAAAGTTGTATGTTATGTACATCTTTCTTAAAGGGCAAACAATTGTGACACCCTCACTCAACGTTCTCAGGTACAATGTTTTCTGTTGGATATATGTGCTAGGAAAGCAACTCACTTTTAGAAATTAAAGGAAATAATTAAGAACATGCATTAAAATTTAGATTCATCAAAGTTATCAGAATACTGTTTAGATTACTAAATGTTTTAAAGCAACCTAAATACCCAACATAAAGGACACGTTCATATAATGCAATATTCCACGCTGCTGCAAACTGTAATGCACAATTCTACTTGCTGTCTGAGAAGAGCAGTAGTAACACTTTGAAATGCTGATTTCTCACGTGGGGGAAAACGTACACCAAACGTTCACAGTGCTTAACGAGGATAATTATAAACAACTTTAATATTTCCTTCTTCCTAGAATATGTGCATAACGTTTATATGACTTTGGAAAACTAGAAAATAAAGTACACAATTTAAAAATAAGAACACTGCGGGCCAGCCTTGTGGCTTTGGCCTGGCCCACCTCCGGCCGTTGCGCCCATTTGAGGAGTGGATGGAAGACTTCTCTCCCCCTGCCTTTGCACCTCCCTCTCTGTAACTCCGGCTTTCAAATAAATTAAATTGCTGTGTCTCTCTCTTATCCATATATACTCCAAATACATGGAATGACTTACAAAAAAGAAAAACCATAGACATAATAGACAGAAATACAGACAATTAAAAAACACTTTGGGGCTAAGAAAAACTTTACAAAGTGAAAAAGGTAAGCCACAGAAACTGTTTTCACAGTTTTAAGGGGCTATTTTGCTGTGCCAAATGTCCACCCCACTAACATACATTCTAGTTCAGTTCATTTTCTTCTTCTTTTTTTTGGCTAAGATTTATTTATTTGAAAGGCAGAGCTACAGGGGGAGAGGGAGAGAGAAAGACAGAGAGAGAGAGAGAGAGAGAGCAAGCAAGATCGATCTTCCATCCACTGGTTCATTCCCCAAATGGCTCCAATAGCCAGGGCTGGGCTGGGGTAAAGGCAGGAGCTTGGAACTCTATCCAGATATACCATGTAGATGGCAGAGGCCCAAGCACTTGGACCATCTTGCACTGCTTTTCCAGATGCACTAGCAGGGGGCTGGATAGGAAGTGGTGCAGCATGAGGTCAGTGCTGTGGTGTAGTGGGTAAAACCGCCACCTGTAGTGCTGGCATCCCATAAGGGTGCTGGTTCAAGTCCCAGCTGCTCCACTTCCAATCCTTTTTTTTTTTTTTGACAGAGTGGATAGTGAGAGAGAGAGACAGAGAGAAAGGTATTCCTTTTTGCCGTTGGTTCACCCTCCAATGGCCGCTGCAGCCGGCACATTGTGCTGATCCAAAGTCAGGAGCCAGGTGCTTCTTCTGGTCTCCCATGCAGGTGCAGGGCCCAAGTTGGGCCATCCTCCACTGCCTTCCCGGGCCATAGCAGAAAGCTGGCCTGGAAGAGGGGCAACTGGGATAGAACCCAACCAGGACTAGAACCTGGTGTGCCGGCGCCGCAAGGCGGAAGATTAGCCTGTTAAGCCACAGCGCCGGCCCCACTTCCAATCTAACTCTCTGCTTTGGCTTGGGAAAACAGAAGATGGCCCAACTCCCTGGCTTTGCATCCACGTGGGAGACTTGGAAGACACTCCAGGCTCCTGGCTTCGGATCAGCCCAGCTCTAGCCATTAAGGTCATTTGGGAAGTGAACCAACAGATGGAAGACCTCTCTCTCTCTCTCTCTACCTCTGCCTCTCTGTAATTCTGCCTTTCAAATAAATAAATCTCTTTTATTTTTTATTTTGACAGGCAGAGTGGACAGTGAGAGAGAGAGACAGAGAGAAAGGTCTTCCTTTTTGCCATTGGTTCACCCTCCAATGGCCGCTGCGCTGGCGCACTGCGCTGATCCGAAGCCAGGAGCCAGGTGCTTCTCCTGGTCTCCCATGCGGGTGCAGGGCCCAAGCACTCGGGCCACCCTCCACTGCACTCCCGGGCCACAGCAGAGAGCTGGCCTGGAAGAGGGGCAACCGGGACAGAATCCGGTGCCCCGACCGGGACTAGAACCCGGTGTACTGGCGCCGTAAGGCGGCGGATTAGCCTATTGAGCCACGGCGCCGGCCTAAATAAATAAATCTTAAAAAAATAAAGGAAGTGGAGCAGCTGGGACTTGAACCGTCACTAGACTATGGAATGCCCGCATTGCAGGTGGCAGTTAACCCACTGTGCTACAATGCCAGTTTCTCTTTCAATTCATTTTCTTCATATTTATAGACAATCATATACACATTACAAAAACGAGGTCAAATCATATATTCATACATCCATCTTGCAACATGTTCCTTTTCTCAAATTTACAGCAAATAATTCTTTGTGATGATACATTTCTAAATAATTTGCAGTATGTATAAATTAAATCATGGCTTACTTAATCTCCTATTGCTAGCATTTTGGGTGTGCTTTTAATTTTTCATTAACACATTATGATCAACTTTTTTTTTTTTTTTTGACAGGCAGAATTAGACAGTGAGAGAGAGAGACAGAGAGAAAGGTCTTCCTTTTCTGTTGGTTCACCCCCAAATGGCTGCTACGGCCAGTGTGTTGCGGCTGGCGCGCTGTGCTGATCCTAAGCCAGGAGCCAGGTGCTTCCTCCTGGTCTCCCATGGGGTGCAGGGCCCAAGCACTTGGGCCATCCTCCACTGCCTTCCAGGGCCACAGCAGAGAGCTGGACTGGAAGAGGAGCAGCCGGGACAGAATCCAGCGCCCCAACCAGGACTAGAATCCGGGGTGCCATCACTGCAAGGGCAGGATTAGCCAAGTGAGCCATGGCGCCGGCCATGATCAACATTCTTAGAACTGAATCTTTGAATGCACCTTTAATTATGTCAGTATAAAACTCTAGAAGTAGCTGGTGCCGCAGCTCACTAGGTTAATCCTCTGCCTGTAGCACCGGCACTCTGGG
The DNA here is from genome assembly GCF_033115175.1 of Lepus europaeus. NCBI lineage: Eukaryota > Metazoa > Chordata > Mammalia > Lagomorpha > Leporidae > Lepus > Lepus europaeus. Next base: position 20,902,193 of record NC_084831.1, read on the forward strand.
TTCTAGTCCTGGTTGGGGCGCTGGATTCTGTCCTGGTTGCTCCTCTTCCAGGCCAGCTCTCTGCCGTGGCCCGGGAAGGCAGTGGAGGATGGCCCAAGTCTTTGGGCCCTGCACCCCATGGGAGACCAGGAGAAGCACCTGGCTCCTGGCTTCGGATCAGTGTGGTACGATGGCTGCAGTGCGCTGGCTGCGCCAGCCATTGGGGGGTAAACCAACGGAAAAGGAAGACCTTTCTCTCTGTCTCTCTCTCACTGTCTAACTCTGCCTGTAAAAAAAAAAAAGGGGGGGGGGGGAGAAAAAAAAAAACCCTCTAGAAGTATAGTTGCTGTTTCAACATTTTAATCATTGAAAATTTTGACACAGGATTTTTGAGGAAGGGTTTGCCAATTCTTGTTTATACTGTCAGAGTAGAATGGTATTTTTCCTTAAGCAATGGCAAATCATTCAACAAATATTAGGTGCCTACTAAGTGCAAGAGGCACTATGCTGCTCTCACCAGAACCTGACACTGTCATTCTTTTAAATTTCTTTGCCAATTCAATAAATTAAAAATCGTATCTTGGGGTCAAAGTTGTGGTGCAGCAGGCCAGGCTGCTGCCTGCAGTGCCAGTGTCCCATGTGAAGGCAGGCTCGAGCCTCAGCTCCCTGCTAATGCACTTGAAGAAGCAGTGTAGGATCGCCCAAGTGCTTGGGCCCCTGCACCCACATGGGAAACCCACATGGAACTCTTGGCTTTGGGCTGCAGCCTGGCCAACGCAGCCATCTGGGGAGTGAACCCGTGAATGGAAGTTTATCTCTTTCATTGTCTCTCCTTCTTTCTTGCTCTGCCTTTCAAATAAAGAAACACATCTTAAAAAAGAACATTATCTCGGGGCCGGCGCTGTGGCATAGCCGGTAAAGCTGCCACCTGCAGTGTTGGCATCCCATATGGGTGCCAGTTTGAGTCCCGGCTGCTCCACTTCTATTCTAGCTCTCTGCTATGGCCTGGGAAAGCATTGGAAGATGGCCCAAGTCCTTGGGCCCCTGCACCCACGTGGGAGACCCAGAAGAAGCTCTTGGCTCCTGGCTTTGGATCAGCACAGCTCTGGCCTTTGCGCCCAACTGGGGAGTGAACCAGCAGATGGAAGACCTCTCTCTCTTTCTGTCTCTCCTTTCCTCTCTGTGTAACTCTTTCAAATAAACAAATAAATCTTTAAAACTTCTTTGTCCATTTTCCTAAGGTGCAATTGTGTGTGTTTTTGTTTTTTCGCTTTGTAAGCATTTTTAGTTAATATTTAAAATGTTTGTCATTTGTTGCAAATATTTTCTCCATTCATATGAACAGTAAACAGTATTTACTAAGCAGGCTGGGCCAATTATGTCACTGACATTATTCTAGGTGTTCTAGGTGCTGGGAATACAAAGGTGATCAAAGAAATAATTTTTGTTCTTTTGGAATTTACATTATTCTACTGTGTCCTGTCACTTGCCTTTTTAGTATTTTGGGAAACTTACAAGGTTTTAAACTCTTATGAAGGGGCCAGCACTGTGGCATAGTGGGTAAAGCCACCACCTGCAGTGCTGGCACCCCATTTGGACACTGGATCAAGTCCCGGCTGCTCCACTTCTGACCCAGCTCTCTGCTATGGCCTGGAAAATCAGTGGAAGATGGCCAAAGTCCTTGGGCCCCTGCACCCACAGAAGCTCCAGGCTCTTAGCTTCGGATTTGCCCAGCCCTTGCCATTGTGGCCAATTGGGGAGTGAACCAGCAGATGGAAGATCTCTTTCTCTGCCTCTCTGTAACTCTGCCTTTCAAATAAAATAAGTAATAAATAAATAAAATAAAAACTCTTATGGAATCAAATATATAAATGCATCATAGTAGGGTTTCTGCCTTTGACATCTCACTCATGTATTGTTTTTTATTAAAAACTTTAAAAAGTAACATTAAAAAAGTTCATCTTCTCCAAAGTCCCAAAGTAACCCTACCCTGATCAAAAACGGCCTCTTACATCTGTGTCGACCCACTGACGGACGTCCATGGGTGCAGCTGTCATGTCATCTATTTTGTAAACAATGTTGGTTGGTGCCTTCTCCGCATGTCTGATTATCCCCACGATGGTGACCTAGGTTGGGAAAAAAAAAAAAAAAAAAAAAAAAAAACTTTATCTTTCAAGAAACCAAAGCAGCACATATGTATTTTTATATGATCTTTATATGATCGACTCTTACACAAATTCTTTCACATACCTGCGAAATCTCAACATTGCCAATTTTGAACACTTCATCGGCCAGAGTGGCAGAAAGCAGCTGGGATATGGTACAGGGCACAATGTGCTGGGCTCGGGCTCTCTGCAAAGCAACATGTGCATAAATTCAACTAAGAGTATAGTGATGACCACGCATTTAACACCTGCCACCTGCCAAACACATTAAATACATTGGAACATTAAACTTTCTCTAAAAAAATTTAAACAATTTACTTTCATTTTACTTGGAAAGCAAATAAAGAACTCGAGAAAGAATCTTCCATCCACTGATTCACTCCCCGAATGCCTGCAATAAGCAGAGCTGGGCTGGGCCAAGGCCAGGAGCCAGGACCTTGAACCAGGTTTCCCTCATTGGTGGTAGGGACCCAAGTCACCTGGGCCATCATCCGCTGCCTCTAGGTGCACATTGGCAGGAAGCTGATACAGAAGTAGAGTCCAGACTTAAACACAGGCACGCTGACAGGAATGCAGGAGCCCTAGGCAGTATCGTCACTGCTATCCCAAATGTCCGCCCTGGACACTGAATCACAGGGATCACACAGCTCACAAATGCCACAGCTGAGAATTCAAACCTGGGTTGTTCTGACCTCAAAGCTCCCACAGAACAGGGAAGTTGGAGCCACAGGGAGGACCCAACAAAATGAGGTCAGCGGGGCGCCCAATCAGGAAGAGCAGCTGCCAGAACAGACCTTTAACAGAAACCCCAGCTTGGAGGTGAAGGCAGGCTGGAGATGGCAGCTGGTCACTGAGGAGATGGCACTGGGAAGGGTTTGAGAAATGGCTGGTGGACGTAACACTTTGGAATTGGTCTAGATCTCATAATAAAAACCTAACAGAAAGTTAGAAGTACAGTTTCCTTTAGGACAGATGTGTGACCCTCAGAAGGAGCTCCTGATGCTAATGGGTTAGGAGCCTGGCCGCAGTGGACATCTCAGTGAGGAGGGACAGCGTGGGGTAAGAGTGTCTAGTGAGGACACACCAGTCACACCCTAGAGCAGCCTGACCACAGTGTAAACCCTCATTTTTGTCTACCGCTGCCAAGGGAAAGACAAGGTGACAAAGATGAAGCAGATGGCATAGGATTCGCCTTCAACACACCAACCAAGGGAGGTACAAATCCAAACATAAATCTGATCTTTTCTTTTTTTAGCATTATGTATTTGAAAAGCAGAATTACAGAGAGGGAGAGACAGAGAAAGAGGTTTTCCAGAGAAAGAGGTTCACTCCCCAAATGACAATGGCAGAGCAAGGCTGATCCAAAGCCAGGAGCCAGGAGCTTCTTCCAGTTTCCCATGTGGTTGCAGGGGCCCAAGCACTTGGGCCATCTTCCACTGCTTTCCCAGGCTACAGCAGGGAGCTGGATAGGAAGTGGAGCAGCCAGACTTGAACCGGTGCCCATATGGGAGGCAGATGCCGCAGGTGGAGGCTTAACCTATTATGCCAGCCACAGCACCGGCCCCAAACCTGATGCACTATGGTGTGACATGTGCTACATGGCATCTCAGAAAACTGTATTGCCAATTTCAAGAAGGAACATCAGGCTGGCGCCGTGGCTTAACAGGCTAATCCTCCCCCTTGTGGCGCCAGCACACCGGGTTCTAGTCCCGGTTGGGGCGCCGGATTCTATCCCGGTTGCCCCTCTTCCAGGCCAGCTCTCTGCTGTGGCCCAGGAAGGCAGTGGAGGATGGCCCAAGTGCTTGGGCCCTGCACCCGCATGGGAGACCAGAAGCACCTGGCTCCTGGCTTTGGATCAGCACGATGCTCCGGCCGCAACGGCCATTGGAGGGTGAACCAACGGCAAAGGAAGACCTTTCTCTCTGTCTCTCTCACTATCCACTCTGCCTGTCAAAAAAAAAAAAAAAAAAAAGAAGGAACATCAGAGCTGGCCTCTGAAGAACTATGACACTGAGAGAAACAGTGAATAAGGAATGAGCACTAGAGGCTGGATGCAAGGTGCACTCCCACAGCCCCTGAGAGCGCATGCGCAGTAACCACAAACACCACTGAGGAGCAGTTCTAGGGTGGGTGTTGTGGTGCAGCATCCTGTACCAGTCATGGCTCAGCCCGGCTCCTCCACTTTGAATACGGCTCCCTCCTAAAGTGCCTGGGAAGGCATGGGAAGGCAGTGGAAGATGGCCTAAGTATTTGGGCCTCAGCCATTACCCAACTGGTGTCAATAGCCAGGGCTAGGGCAGGCCAAAGCCAGGAGCCAGGAACTCCACCTGGGGGGCAGCACCCTAAGCTCCTGGGCTATCTATCATCTGCTGCCTCCCAGCACGTATCAGCAGGAAGCTGGATCAGAAGCAGAGGAGCTGGCTAGAACTTGCACCCCGATATGGGACGCAGGCATCTCAGGCAGCGCCTTTACCCACTGTGCCACACCACCTGCCCTTCGTGTTCTTTTTAATAATATCCGCTTAAGGGGTCAGCACTGTGGTATAGGATTTGTGCCGCCATCCCAAATGGCTGCCGGTTCGATTCGCGGCAGCTCCACTTTTGATCCAGCTCTCTGCTGTGGCCTGGGAAAGCAGTGGAAGATGGTCCAGGTCCTTGGGCCCCTGCACCCGTGTCAGACCCTGAGGAAGTTCCTGGCTCCAGTTCGATGCAGGTCCGGCCGTTGCGGGCAATTGGGGAGTGAACCAGTGGATGGAAGACCCCTCTCTCTCTGCCTCTCTTTCTCTGTGTAACTCTTTCAAATAAATAAATCTTTAAAAAAAAAAAATCCGCTTAATAATGGGATATTAATCCCAAGCGTGAATGTTTACGGAAAGCGACTGCAAGACACCGGCGACATGCCAAACCGACCCCCAGGAAGGTTCCGAACCGTCCGTGCCCCTAAAACTTCACAGCCACGCGGAGTAACTCCCTAATCAGATCCCACGTCACAGCGCTCCGTCGCCTCCCAGGGATCGGCTAGGGCTTCGGGGCCGGACAGGACAACACAACCCCTTTCAACCTACCGATTTCTTTTCGGCCTGAGAGGGCGTGGGCGACCCGAAGCCGCCCGGCGACTGCGTGTAGCCCCCGGCTCCCCCGTAGCTGGAGCTGCTGAAGGTCTCGTAGGAGCCTGGCAGGGAACAGCAAGGGCGTGAGCCCCACGCCGCCGGCCCAGCCCCGGCACCTGCCCCCGCGCCGAGCCCCCAGGACCCCCGACCCCAGACGGCGCCCGCCCCTCCCCCTCCCGCGCGCCTGGGCCCCGGACGCGCCGGCCCGCGAATCCTGCGACTGTCCCCCTCCGCCGCGTCACCCCTCGTTACTATTCCACATCTTGGTCTCGACGCCTTCGGAGCAGAGGACCAGAAAGTTCCAGCCGAACGGGCTCGCAGAGCACCTCAGAACCGAGCTGCCGCGGCAGCGCGGTGTCGATTTTACTCTGGCGCCACAAACTTCTTCCCGCGAACGACGAAGCCAGTCACCTTCCAGCACGCTTCTCGCTTCAGCCAATCAACACCCACGGACCTTACGCTTTCTCCCATCGTCTCAGGCCAGGCCTCGGAAAACGCGCACTACGGCCCAACTCGCGCCGGAAGCCCCTACGGCCATCTTTGTTATGGGTAGAATTAGAGGCGCGCAAGCGCAAGCCTGGATCTGCGGGATGCTGATAGGACAATAGCTCAGGGAGACAACCAATTGGAGCCGGCGTTTGGATTAGCGGTTAAGAAGGCGGTTGGAATGCCCACATGGCAAATCAGAGTGCGTCTGGCTTGGAGTCCCGCCTCCGCGCCTGAGTCCGGCTTCCTGCGCACACTAGGAGGGGCGGGGCCGGTTACTTAATCGGGCACCTGCCGCTCACCTGGGAGACCGGCATTACATTTTTGGCCTCCCGACTGTAGCGGGCAGCTGCTCTTTCTGTGTCTGTTTCTCTTGCTCTCTGCATATCAAATAGATAAAATAAAACTTAAAAAAGAAAATACTTTCTTATCCAAGGGCTTGTCTCACTTCCGTCAAGCACGCTCCTCCTGCCGTCACTTCCTTTGTTCGGTGCCCTCCAGTTCCCGCCAAACTCCTGCCAAGTCACCACGGATGGGACGACGCTTTAAACTAACTCCTGCGCGCCCAGCTGTGCCCTCGCAGTCCTAACCCGGCACCTCGTGTGGTTGCTCATTTTTTTCCCATATAATTAATTATCTTTCTGTAACGCCACTCCTTGGTCCAGATTCTCCCCATACATAAGGAAGCGGCACCCTTCTACCTATGATGCCTTCTTTTTTTTGGAAAGCTTTTATTTAATAAATATGAATTTCATAGATACAGCTTTTGGATTATAGTGGTTCATGCCCCCATACCCGCCCTCCTACCCCTGAGAAGGCACCTGCACAACCAGCTTTTACTATGTCTTTATTATCCATTGTACTAGTGCTATCATTATTTCAATGTAACCTAAAGTGTAACCACGTTAGCTTGTTAGGCAACCATTAGTAAAAAGAAGCAATGCTAGATGTCTTTGACTTTATAATATGTATTATGTTAGTAATATGTATATGTAATAATATGTATTATGTAAGTAATCCAGTAACTATATTAAGTTGATTATTGTACGACCCGAACCGCTGCCCATTCCTGGCACTCGCTATTGTACACTCCCCTTCCCTCCATCTGGCCAGATGTGACCCTACCCTGACCCAGGTCCAGGAATGTAAAGTAATTATCTATACCTATAGGGTTCAAAGCTTTAGATAACAACCAGCCACTACCCCCGGAGTCAGCAGCTGCGATGCCTGGACTTATCAGAAGTGTCAACTTGATCTACAGCATCCCCTTAACACTTGCTTGTACATGATAATAAAAGCTCTGTAAGAATTAGGCTCGGGGCTTCTCGGTGGGCTTCCTCTCCTGGAGGCACTGAGAGGCCCGAGTTCGAACTCGTAATAAAAACGACCCTGCTTATTAGCTTCAACTTCGGTCTCTGGTGGTGTGACTTTCGGGGGACCACCGACTTGGGGGCATAACACCCCCACTCTTGGTCCACCACCTGCTCCCTCCCCCATCCCATTCTTCATTAAGATTCATTTTTAATTATCTTTATATACAGAAGATCAACTCTATACTAAGTAAAGATTTCAACAGTTTGCACCCACACAAAGATAAAGTACTGTTTGAAGACTAGTTTTAACGTTAATTCTCATAGTACAACACATTAAGGACAGAGGTCCTACATGGGGAGTAAGTGCACAGTGACTCCTGTTGTTGAATTAACAATTGACACTCTTATTTATTATGTCAGTGATCACCTGAGGCTCTTGTCATGAGCTGCCAAGGCTATGGAAGCCTTTTGAGGTCACAAACTCCTACATTATTTAGATGGCCATAATCAAAATGGAAGTTCTCTCCTCCCTATAGAGAAAGGTACCTCCTTCTTTGATGGCCCCTTCTTTCCACCAGGATCTCACAGAAATCTTTCATGTATATCAATTTTTGCCACAGTGTCTTGGCTTTCCGTGCCTGAAATGCTCTCATGGGCTTTTTAGCCAGATCTGAATGCCTTAAGGGCTGATTCTGAAGCCAGAGTGCTGTTTAGGGCATTTGTCATTCTATGAGTCTGCTGTGTGGCCTGCTTCCCATGTTGGATCTTTCTCTCCTTTTTAATTCTATTATTATTATGATGCCTTTTTAATGTTTCAAGATGTCACCTGTCTTCATCTAGGTCTGATCCCTGGTGTGACAGGGTTGGCTTTAAGTTTAAAATTTTCCCACAGGCAATAGCCTGCCGGGTAGTTATAGGTTATCTTGCTTGGTTGCTTCAGAGCAGAGACTGTTCCTTTGAGAGAAACAAGTTATAGATATCAGTCTGCTCATCTGGCTGTAACCGGCATATTTCTGGCTTTTGTGCTTGCTTGATAATGGCCAAGGCCACCAAAATGTAGTTCCTGCCTGTGAAAACCTCTGGCCGCTGCAACTCAGGGCTTTCTTGCCTGGACTTGCTCTGTGAGAGGGCAGTCTCCAGCTGGCTAATAAAGACTCCTAATTTGACCTCAAAAGTCTCACTGTGCTTTTAATCTGTGCCCCCCACAACACAGTCACCTCAACAGTTCTCCATATTCCTTGGGCTGCCTTCTATAGGGGGTGTCATACATCTGTGACTTCCTTGCTCTACTGTCAGACTGTTAGACTTTTTTATTTATTAAAAATATTTATTGATGCTTCCAGTGTGTTGTGGGTCCTGGGCTGGCCACTAGGATGGACTGATTTGTTTTCTTTTTCTGAGGTTGCAGGCACTGCCTTGAGCATTTTACCCATAAGAACTCTGTGAGGTATGGAGGTATCATCATTGTCCCCATTCAACAGATGAGGTAAAGAGAGGCTAAATGGTTGGAGTCTGCATTCAAACCCAGGCAGGCGGGTTCCCTCTACTTTTGGGGTTACTGTACCTTCAAGAACTTCCTAGAACCGGGTTTCAAACTCAAATGACTAATGTCTGGCAAGAATATAAAGTGCAGAGGGGTGGGCACTGTGGGTCAGTGGAGACTCAAACAGATATTTGTACACCCATGTTCACAGCAGCATCATTCACAGTAGCCAAAAGGTGGAAGCAACCCAAGTGTCCATGGACGGATAAATGGGCAAGCAAAGTGTGGTGTAGACATGCAACGGAATTTTACTAAACCTTAAGCAGGCAGGAAATTCTGATAAGTGCTACAACATGGATGAAACAAAAAATTCTTGCTAACCGAAGTAAGCCAGTCACAAAAGGATAACTATTTTGTTTTTAGAAACATGTATTTTTTATTTGAGAGTCATACAGAAGGAGATCTTTGACTGGTTCACTCCTCCCGAGACCCACAGTAACCAGGACCTCCCATGTGGATGCAGGGTGCACATTAGCAGGAGGCCAGAATGGAGAGTGGAGCCGGGAGTTGACGCCAGGCACTCTGATTCGGGGTGTGGCTGTCCCAAGTGATGTCCTAACTGCTGTGCCAGACACCGGTCCCTATCTATTGTTTGATTGCATTTCTCTGAGGGACCCCGAGTACTGAACTCCATGGAGACAGAACAGTGCTTGCCCGGCACTCGGGCAGGAGGAATGGGAGTTAGTGCTTAAGGAGTACAGAGATTCTGTTTGGGGAGGTGAAAAGTTCTGGAGGTGGGTAGTAGTGATGGTTGCACAACAAAGTGAATGTATTTAATGCCACTGAACTGTGCATTTCCAATGATTAAAGTGGTAAATTTCATGTGTATTTTAGTGCAATTAAAAATATTTTAAAAATAAAGATTTATTTACTTGAAAGACAGAGTTACAGAGAGGCAGAGGCAGAGAGAGGTCATCCATCTGCTGGTTCACTCCCCAGATGGCCACAATGGCTGGAAGTGGACTGATCCAAAGCCAGGAGCCAGGAGCTTCTTCCAGGTCTCCCATGCAGGTGCAGGGGTCCAAGAACTTGGGCCATCTTCCACTGTTTCCCAGGCCATAGCAGAGAGCTGAATTGGAAGTGGAGCAGCTGGGACCCAAACTGGCCACCCACATGGGATGCCGGCACTGCAGGCACTAGCTTTACCCACTACACCACAGCGATGGCCCTGAATTTAAAAAATTGAAAGATAAAATAGAAAGCATCTCAATCTGGTGTGTATTGTGTATCACGTGCCAGATACGTGCATCAGCTATGCCAAGTGCTTAAGGTGTAATATTGCCCAATGCTTTTTATTTTTTAAAGACTTATTTTGCATTTATTTATGCATTTGAAATGCAGAAGGAGAGTGAGAAGAAAGAAAGAGAGAGAGAGAGAGAGATTGATTTTCTTCTATATTCTGGTTCACTCTCCAAATGGCTGCTACAGCTGGGTAACCTGTTGTGCCACAATGCCAGCCCCTCTCTCAATACTTTTGACCTACCACTTTATTTTTTTAATTTATTTATTTTAAAGATTTATTTATTATTTGAAAGACAGAGTTACAGAAGGCAGAGTCAGAGGAGGGAGAGAGAGGTCTTCCGTCCGCTGGTTCACTTCCCAAAAGGCCACAACAGCGAGCTGCGCCGATCTGAAGCCAGGAGCCAGGAGATTTTTCCGGGTCTCCTACATGGGTGCAGGGGCCCAAGGACTTGGGCTGTCTTCCACTGCTTTCCCAGGCCACTGCAGAGAGCCAGACCGGAAGTGGAGCAGGTGGATCTCGAACCCACACGCATTTGGGATGTCGGCACTGCAGGCGGTGGCCTTACTTGCTATGCCACAGCACTGGCCCTTGACCTACCATTTTGACTAGTAAGATCATTTTGCCTCCATTTTACAAATATTTTAATCAGAACTGTCAAAACATTGATGAATTTTCATTTAGATATAGTTCTCTGTCCACTTTTCTGTACTATGCTAATTAGCCATTTCACATTTTCCTCATTTTAAATTTTGTTGAGATCATTTTTAGGTAGTTTTTTTTAAAATATTTATTTATTTATTTTGAAGGCAGAGTTACAGAGCAGAGGCAGAGAGAGAGAGAGAGAATTTGAGAGAGGTCTTCCATCTGCTGGTTCACTCCCCAAATGGCTGCAACAGTCAGAGCTGAACCATTTGGAAGCCAGGAGCCAGGAGCTTCTTCCAGGTCTCCCATGAGGATGCAAGGGCCCAAGGACTTGGGCCATCTTCCGTTGTTTCCCCAGGCAATAGCAGAGAGCAGGATCAGAAGTGGAGCAGCCGAGACTTGAACTGGAGCTCATATGGGATGCCAGCACTGCTGGTGGATTTCTTGCTACACCACAGCTCTGGCCCCGGGTAGATTAATTCTTTCCTGGAAAAACTTTACAATGAGAATTTGGTTCAGCATTGACATTTGTTCCAGACACATCTTACTGCGCTTTCACATCTGCCTCTGTAGTTTCATGAGTGCTCATTATTTCTAGCAAGTGGAGCTTATTTTGGGGTTAGTTTCTGTAGTTCTGAATGCTATGCAAACATGTAATTTTCCATTTTTTTCTTTTTTGTGTAAGATAATTTTACTGAGTGGAATCTTGGCCATTTTCAGTTTCAGATTGTACTGATTATTTCTACCAATAAGAATCATTGTGAATTAGATAATATTATCAGTGAGAACATAGACACTTTTTAAAAAAGTTATTTATTCCTTTGTTTGTTTATTTATTTGAAAGCCAGAGTTTCAGAGAGGGAGGGGGAGACAGAGACAGAGAGAGATACTCTGTCCACAGGGTCACTCCTCAGATGGCTGTGACGACCAAGGAAGGCAGGGCCAGGCAAAAGCCAGGTGTTTCATCTGGGTCTCCCATGTGAGTGGCAGGAACCCAACACTTGGGCTGTATTCTGCTGCTTTTCCCAGGCCATGAGCAGGGAGCTGCATTGGAAGGAGAGCAGAGACAATTGTAAATGCTTACTTTAAATTTATTTTCATCTAGTTGAAAGCCAGAGCAACATACACACAGACAGATCTTCTATCCGCCGGTCCACGCCCCAAATGCCCACAACAGCCAGGACTGGGCCAGGCTGAAGCCAGGAACTCAGAACGCAATCCAACTTTCCCCTGAGGGCAGCGGAGATCCCGGTGCCTTAAGCCACCATCTTCTGCTTCCCAGAGTGCGCATCAGCAGGAGGCTGGATCAGAAGTAGAAGAACTGGGCCGGCGCCGCGGCTCACTAGGCTAATCCTCCGCCTTGCGGCGCCGGCACACCAGGTTCTAGTCCCGGTCGGGGCACCGATCCTGTCCCGGTTGCCCCTCTTCCAGGCCAGCTCTCTGCTGTGGCCAGGGAGTGCAGTGGAGGATGGCCCAAGTCCTTGGGTCCTGCACCCCATGGGAGACCAGGAGAAGCACCTGGCTCCTGCCATCGGATCAGCGCGGTGCGCCGGCCGCAGCGCGCTACCGCGGCGGCCATTGGAGGGTGAACCAACGGCAAAAGGAAGACCTTTCTCTCTGTCTCTCTCTCTCTCTCACTGTCCACTCTGCCTGTCAAAAAAAAAAAAAAAAAAAAAAAAAAGAGAAGTAGAAGAACTGGGCTTTGCACCAGGCACTCAGATATGGGATGTGGGGCTTGCAAACAGCAGCTTAACCGGCTGTGCCACAACACCTGCGACCTCACAGATACTTTTACGTGTGGAACATTCACAACTATTTGTGTAAGGCTCAATTTGTTAAATCTGATCATTAAGGCCGGTGCCGCGGCTCAATAGGCTAATCCTCCGCCTTGCAGCGCCGGCACACCGGGTTCTAGTCCCGGTCGGGGCGCCAGTTCTGTCCCGGCTGCCCCTCTTCTAGGCCAGCTCTCTGCTGTGGCCAGGGAGTGCAGTGGAGGATGGCCCAAGTCCTTGGGCCCTGCACCCCATGGGAGACCAGGAGAAGCACCTGGCTCCCGCCATCGGATCAGCGCGGTGCACCGGCCGCAGTGCGCCTACTGCAGCGGCCATTGGAGGGTGAACCAACGGCAAAGGAAGACCTTTCTCTCTGTCTCTCTCTCTCTCACTGTCCACTCTGCCTGTCAAAAAAAAAAAAAATCTGATCATTAAGAAAACTTGAAATCAACCCTTTGAAAATTAGACACCTTGGTCCAGCGCCGCAGCTCACTTGGCTAATCCTGCGCCTGCGGCACTGGCACCTCAGGTTCTAGTTCCGGTTGGGGCGCCGGATTCTGTCCTGGTTGCCCCTCTTCCAGTCCAGCTCTGTACTGTAGCCCGGGAAGGCAGTGGAGGATGGCCCAGGTGCTTGGGCCCTGCACCTGCATGGGAGACCAGGAGGAAGCACCTGGCTCCTGGCTTTGGATCGGCACAGTGCGCTGGCCGTAGGGGCCATTTGAGGGGGCGAACCAACGGAAGGAAGACCTTTCTCTCTGTCTCTCTCTCTCTCACTGTCTAACTCTGCCTGTCAAAAAAAAAAAAAAAAAAAAAGAAAGAAAGAAAGAAAGAAAGAAAATTAAACACCTTATAAGCAAAATTACATATCCTTAAAATTTTAAACTGCAATTAATTTTAGTATGGCTGATTCTTATGAATAATTCAAATATCTTAAAGAACAGACAAAGCACGGAGGAAATGTAAGGGTTCCTTGTGAAATTACTAAGTGCCAGCTTTTGGCCGCTCACTTGCACAGCGTCCTCCAAGGCCCCATCTTTTCTCTATACAGCCCTTTGAGGGCATTTTGGTTAATGACAGACCTCACATACAACTGTGATCCTGGGGCGGGTGCTGTGGCACAGTAGATTAACGCCCTGGCATGGAGTGCTGGCATCCCATATGGGTGCTGGTTCGAGACCTGACTGCTCCAATTCTCATCCAGCTCTCTGCTATGTCCTGGGAAAGCAGTAAAAGATGGCCCAAGTGCTTGGGCCCCTGCACCCACGTGGGAGACTGGGAAGAAGCTCCTGGCTCCTGACTTTGGATCAGCCTGGCTCCTGCCATTGTAGTCATATGGGGAGTGAACCAGCAGATGGAAGACCTCTCTCTCTGTCTCTCCCTCTCTCCGTCTGAAACTCTGCCTCTCAAATAAACAAATAAAATCTTTTAAAAGAAAGTTTACTGTGAAACTGTATCCTGTGCAGTGGCCTCCTTGGTGTTGGTCAAATCTCTTGATTACACATTGAGCAATTGATCTATACAGTCTACATTTGTGTATATGCTCTATGATGTTTGCACAACAATGAAATGGCCTAGTGACACACCACTTCTTTTAAAAAAAGATTTATTTATTTATTTGAAAGGCAGAGATACAGAGAGAGAGAGAGAGAGAGAGAGATAGGGAGGCAGAGGCAGAGAGAGAGAGATGTCTTCCATCTGCTGGTTCACTCCCCAGATGGCCACAATGGCTGGAGGTGTGCCGATCCGAAGCCAGGAGCCAGGAGCCTCTTCCAGGTCTCCCACATGGGTGCAGGGGCCCAAGCACTTGGGCCATCTTCTACTGGTTTCCCAGGCCACAACAGAGAGCTGGATCAGAAGTGAAGCAGCTGGGATTTGAATTGGCTGCCCACGTGGGATGCTGGCACTGTAGGTGGAGGCTTTGCCTAATATGCCACAAGCTTCCCCCCCTCCACTTCCAATTCCAACTTTGTGCTTGTGCACATTCTGGGAGGCAGCGAGTGATGGCTTAAGTCCTTGCATCTCTGCCAACCACGTGGGAGACATGGACAGAACTGCACACCCCTGGGACTGGCGCTGTGGCATAGTGGGTAAAGCTGTCACCTGCAGCACCGACATCCCATATGGGCGTTGGTTTGAGTCCCGGCTGCTCCTCTTCCTATCCAGCTCTCTGCTATGGCCTGAGAAAGCAGTGGAAGATGGCCCAGGTTCTTGGGCCCCTACAATTGCATGGGAGACCTGGAAGAAGCTCTTGGCTCCTGGCTTTGGATGGGTCCAGTTCCGGCCATTGTGGCCATCTGAGGAGTAAAGCAGCAGATGGAAGACCTCTCTTTCTCTCTTCCTCCGCCTCTGCTTCTCTGTAACTCTGCCTTTCAAATTAATTAATTAATTGATTAAAAAAAAAAGAGTTGCATACTCCTGGCCCAGCGCTGGCTGTTGTGGATGTCTGGGGGAGCAAACCAGCAGAAGGAAGATCTCTTTCTGCATTTCAAGATAAGTAACATAAATCAAGCATTACATTAAATTAAAAAGTTAACATAACCTGTTAGAGTCACATGTGTGTTTCAGTTACTCTTTATCTCTGGAATTTTCTATCCGGAGTGTCACCATGAACTCATGCCTGTCCCAGTAACTGACAATAACAATACTAAAACACTTTTTTTGTAAAAAAAAAAAAAAAAAAAAAAAAAAAAAAAAAAAAAAAAGTTTATTTATTTAAAGATCTATTAATTTATTTGAGAGGCAGAGTTACAGAGAGAGATACACACATACACACTGAGAGAGAGAGAGAGAAAGAGGGAAAGAGAGAGAGAGCGAGCAGGGAGAGACAGATAGATCTTGTATCTGCTAATTCACTTCCCAAAATGGCTGCAGTGGTCTGGGCTGGGCAAGGCTGAAGCCAGGAGCCAGGAGCTCCATCTGGGTCTCTCATGGGTGGCAGGGGCCCAGGCACTCAGGCCTCATCTCCTGCCTTCCCAGTCACATTAACAGGGAGCCACCCTGGAAGTGTAGTAGTCAGGACCCGAACCGGAGCTCTAGTATAGCATGTGATACAAGTGGCAGCTGAACTTGCCAACGCTGGCCCCAATGTGCAAATACTTTTATTATTACAGATTTATGTATCCTTTGCCTGAAATGCTTAGGACTAAAAGTATTTCAGATATCAATTTTTTTAATTTTTAGAATATTTGCATATATATAAAGAGATATCTTGCGGATGAGACCCAGGTCTAAATGCTAAATTTGGGGCCAGCGCTGTGGCTCACTTGGTTAATCTTCCATCTGAGGCACCGATATCTCATATAGGCGCCAGGTTCTAGTCCCGGCTGCTCCTTTTCCAGTCCAGCTCTCTGCTGTGGCCTGAGAAGGCAGTGGAGGATGGCCCAAGTGCTTGGGTCCCTGCACCTGCATGGGAGACCAGGAGGAAGCACCTGGCTCCTGGCTTCAGATCGGCACAGCGCCGGCCGTAGTGGCCATTTGGGGAGTGAACCAACGGAAGGAAGACCTTTCTCTCTGTCTCTCTCCCACTGTCTATAACTCTACCTGTCAAATAAAAATAAATAAATACTAAATTCATTTATGTTCCCTATACATCTTCTGCTCATCCACTGAAGGAATTCATAGAATAGTTGTAATGATTTTGTGTGTGAAGCATTCGTTTGACGGTGTGCAGTTTCCTGTTTGGGGCATCGCTGCGTTTGGCTGCTGGGCCACTCTGGAGTTCTGAGTTTGGGGCCGCGGATGCTCGGCCTGTGCTGACGCTGCGGTCGCCCCCTCTCGGTCACTGCTGCTTCCTTTGTCCCGGCAGTGCTGCTGAGTTCTTTGAAGTCCCCTGGTTTTACGGCAATGAAAGGTGTCCCAGTCCCAGCCACCTGACTTCTCCCTGCACTGAGACGTGGACCTGCCGCCTTCCCGCGCGTGCAGACCGGCGCACACGAGACTGACAGCGACTGTCACTGGCAGAACACGGCTGCTGAGACCCCTCTTTCTGGCGACTATTTTTTAACGTTAGGAGTTTGCATTTCCATTTCCAATTTCATATAGCATGTTGCTAGAGCTCCCAGCCTTACCAGCCTTACCCTGACAGACAAATTGTTAAAAATAATTGTAGCTGGGGCCGATGCTGTGGCGCAGTGGGTTAATGCTCTGGCCTGAAGCACCGGCATCCCATATGGGTGTCGGTTCAAGTCCCGGCTGCTCTTCTTCCAATTCAGCTCTCTGCTATGGCCTGGGAAAGCAGTAGAAGATGGCCCAAGTCCTTGGGCCCCTGTACCCACGTGGGAGACCCAGAAGAAGCTCCTGGCTCCTGGCTTCAGATTGGTGCAGCTCCGGCCGTTGCAGCCAATTGGGGAGTGAGCCATTGGATGGGAGACCTCTCTCTCTCTGCCTCCTCTCTCTGTGTAACTCTGACCTTCAAATAAATAAATAAAATCTTAAAAAATAAAAATAATTGTAGTATTTATCTATTTGAGAGGCATAGACAGAGAGAGAGAAAGGCAGATAGAAAGAGAGCTCCCATGCCCTGGTTCACTCCCCAGATGTCCTCAAGGGCCCCCGGCGGGAGCTGGGAGCCAGGAACTGGACGCGGGTCTTCCTTGTCTCCCAGGAACACAGTCACCGGAGCCATTCCCAGCTGCCTCCCAGGGCCGGCATCGGCAGGACGCTGGAGACAGGAGCTGGGCAGCCAGGACTCACATCCAGGCTGACGTGGAGGCGGGCATCTTAGCTGGCTCTCCCCCCGCTCTGAGGCTGTTTTCTAAATACTTTGGAACAAGACGTCTTAAGCATAGGCTCTGGGTGTGCCTCTGGGTCACAAGGGAGGGAAGATGTCTCTCTCTCTCTTTCTCTCTCTCTCTCTGTTTTTCAAATAGATAAAGAAATCTTAAAAAAAAAAAAAAAAAAAAAAAAAAAAAAAAGCTCCTGCTTCATTCATTTAGTCTTTATGGCAACCAAGTGAGAGAAGCATTATTGTCACACACACACACACACACACACACCGATACACAGGTAAGAAAACCAACCGAGCTCTCCAGCCTTTTCCACGTCACAGACACCAGCAGGTGACAATATGCTACGTAATGGGTCAAACACACAAGGCGGCAGGGGTCAAGGTGCAGTCCCCACTCACCCGGCTGGCCCAGGACTTCCCAGCAGGGGGCCCTGTGGCACAGCAGATGAAGCCGCTGCTTGGGACACGCACCTCTGCTATGGGAGGGCTGGTTCGGGTCCTGCACTCCACTTCCCATCCAGCTGCCTGCTAAAGAATCTGGGAAGCAGCAGACAAAGGCTCCCTGCTTGGAGCATGAGCAACATTGACCAGAGAGCCTCCATTTTGAAATTTGAAATGGAGTAGCTCTGGCTAAGCCCAATAACATCGGAGAAGGACTTAGAGCAATCGAAAGACCTCAGGGAAATATCAGACTACATGAATTTAAGGATGAAGAGACAGCTCCGCTCAAACTGGCCGATAAAACAGGAAGAGGTGACCCTGGCCGACAGTGGGCGGCTGCCACGCTGCGCTCTGTCCGAGTCACTGTGAGCAAGTCAGTCTGGAGGGACCGCGACCTGCACGAGCTCGACACCCAGAGCACCCCTGCAACAGCCCCTTCCGTTCCTCCCCTCCTCCTCGCAGGGTGTGAGTGATGTGTGCTGCTGACTGCCCTTGCACGTTTGCTGTGAGTGGTTTGTGTGTGCTTGACAAATCAACCTGACATTGCGGAAAGACACAGAAGTGAGCGGCTGTCTCCTGGGAGAGGACATCTCTCAGGTACGCATCTTGTGCTCAGATACTCACGTCCTTGAGTCCCAGCCGCCCGTGTGGGAGACCCGGATGGAGTTCCTGGCTCTTGGCTTCAGCCTTGCCAGGCCCAGCTGTTGTGGTCATCTGGAGAATGAACTAGCAGATGGAAGATCTCTCTCTCTCTCATTCTGCCTTTCAAATAAGTAAATCTTTAAAATAAAATACAATAATAAAATGGAATGTCCCGTGTCCTGGCAACACCCTCCCGCCTGTGTTCCCTCCCAGTCATATCCAGATGACAGAGGTGTGTGGCCGGGGGCTTCTGGCTGGGCTCCGGATGATACCTCATTGCTGCTATAACCTTGAGTGCTGCATTGAGCTGTCAGCTGAGCTCACAGAGCAAGTAAAGACAGGGGCTGGGCCTGACCTCAGCTCCACATGACCCCTGAGTCCAACTCTTACCCACGACACTTGCTCTTTTCCTGAGTATCTTTTTTGCCACATCTGCCATGGCACTTTAAAAATACAGAATGACATTGTTCAGGGCCAGCGCTGTAGAGCAGTGGGTTAAAGCCCTGGTCTGCAGAGCCAACATCCCACATGAGCCCCGGTTTGAGTCCCGGCTGCTCCACTTCTGATCCAGCTCTCCTGGGAAAGCAGTGGAGGATGACCCAAGTGCTTGGGGCCCTGCACCCATGTGGGAGACCTGGAAGAAGGTCCTGACTCTTGGCTTTGGATTGGCCCAGTTGTAGCTGTTGTGGCCATTTGGAAGTGAACTAGCAGATGGAAGACCTCTCTCTCTCTCTCTCTCTCTAACTCTGCCTCTCAAGTAAATAAATCTTTTTTGTAAAAATCAACCTTCAGGAGAAGCCCCACTTAAAGAAGACCCAAATACATTGTATATTTGAGGCCTCCCGGGTCCCATCGTTAGCTAATTTTCCTTTGGACCACTCACTGCTGCTGCAAAGGGAAAAATCCGGATAATCATTCTCTGATCATGGCTTCTGCCATGGCTTCTGCGACTCCCCATGACCTCTGGGGGAAAGCTCAAGGCGCTGTAAGTGACATCCAAGCCGGGCGCCATCACAGGTATAATTTTACGTTTATCTGCATGCATCTGTCTAAAGCCTGTCTCTTTCACTACACTGCAGACCACTGCCGTCTGTCATTGCCTCACCTGCACCTGCCATAGTTTTGGGCACACAGAAGCTACTTAAACACTTGTTAACTGAACGAGGGAATGTGTGCACACAATAGAGCCATGTGTCCTTGCCTGGGAGTGCCTGGGCTGGGTGTCAGCATTCATGGGTTCTACCCTCCCCCGTTCTTGACTGTGGACTTGACCCTCAGGGCGACTGTGCAACCTGGCTTCTCTGAGGCCCCAAGGCCAGGAATGGGCAAAGGTCACTGACACCTGCCCACTCCTCGATGGCTTCGCTTCCGCAGTGTTTGTTTTACAGGCACTGCTGAAGTTTCAGGACCCACAGGCCTACAACAAGTGTGTGAAGAATGCCCGCCTCTTGCCAGCCTTGCATGCCTTTCTCTCCAGAGAGAAGGAGATTCTTCTGGAAACTGCAGTCGCCAGCAGCGAGATGAATGCTTTGGCCAATTTGAAGAGGAGCTGCTTTGTATTTCAGAAGGCAAACCAGTCAGATTTCTCTGCTCACTCACCTGTCCCAGAAAACCCAGCACAGGCACGCGTGGCTGCTCCAGCCTGGGCAGGCAGAAGCCACACCTGCGGAGGCGGCAGGTCCCCGGCCGAGGGCGGAGTGGAGGCTGAGGAGCAGACGGGTGGAAGAGTGGCTCCCAGGTGCCCCCAGCACTCTCTCTCTTGCTCCATTTTAGGCTCTGTTGTTGCCAACTCCTTGCCTACCCTAGGGGGCGCTGGCAGCCCTACACACGTCCACTGCCCTCCTTCCTGACCCAGGAGCCCCCTCAAGGTGAGAAGGCACCTGCACAACCAGCTTTTACTATGCCTTTATTATCCATTGTACTAGTGCTATCATTATTTCAATGTAACCTAAAGTGTAACCACGTTAGCTTGTTAGGCAACCATTAGTAAAAAGAAGCAATGCTAGATGTCTTTGACTTTATAATATGTATTATGTTAGACGTTGAGCTAAGTAATCCAGTAACTATATTAAGTTTATTGTTGTACGACCCGAACCGCTGCCCATTCCTGGCACTCGCTATTGTACACTCCCCTTCCCTCCATCTGGCCAGATGTGACCCTACCCTGACCCAGGTCCAGGAATGTAAACTAATTATCTATACCTATAGGGTTCAAAGCTTTAGATAACAACCAGCCACTACCCTGGAGTCAGCAGCTGCGATGCCTGGACTTATCAGAAGTGTCAACTTGATCTACAGCCTCCCCTTAACACTTGCTTGTACATGATAATAAAAACTCTGTAAGAATTAGGCTCAGGGCTTCTCGGGGGGCTTCCTCTCCTGGAGGCACTGAGAGGCCCAAGTTCGAACTTGTAATAAAAACGACCCTGCTTATTAGCTTCAACTTCGGTCTCTGGTGGTGTGACTTTCGGGGACCATGGACTTGGGGCGTAACAAAGGTGCCCTTGACACTTCCGCAGGGCTCAGGTGCAAGGACAGCCAGGCGCTTTGTCTGAGTGAAGTTGGCAGAAGCCGGTCCCGAGCCCTCGGCCCTGGGCCCTGCAGGGAGGTTGTGATGCCCTCGTTGTCCTTGCAATGACCCCTGGCCTGGCACAGGGACGCGGCTTTAGGTTCTGCAGGTGCAGCTGAGCCCGGCAGTCCCGGCGGGCCAAGGTTTGGCTCTGGGGGGCTTTGCCAGGCCGAGCCTTGCTGACTCCTGGTGTAACGTCCACCTCTCCTGCCCGGTGCGGCTCCATGAAAGAGAGCTTGGCATTGCTCAGCTCGGGTCCCCAGGCACAAGCGCTAAGACATCAAATATTTATTTTTTCAGATGTTTATTTCTTATTTAAATTACAGAGTGGGGTGGGGAGATCATCCATCCGCTGGTTCACTTCCCAAATATCCACAACAGATAGGGCTGGGCCAGGAGGCCACAGCCAGGAGTCTGGAGCCTCATTCGGATCTCCATTGGGTAGCAGGGATAATCACCTTCCGCCTCCAGGATGGGTTATTGGGAAGCTTCATCCGAAGCGAAGGAGCCAGGGCTTGAACCAGCACTCCAGGTCGGAGGCAGGCATCCCAGGAGGCAACTCGCGCCGTGGCACCACAGTACCTACTCCCGGCAAATACTGATTGAGCCCGAGTCAATGCTAGAGGGCTGCCTGTCTGAGACGCTTTGGAACCACAGCTCAGGCTGGGCCAGTCCAGCCCCTCTTCCCCAACCTCCCCCTCTAGGAGGCCCAGAGACCAAAGCCTGCAGGTAGCTGTCTTCAAGAAGCTGCGAGCTTCCACCTATCACATCCTTCTCTGATGGAAGAACTCTCAGCTACCCACTCAGAACGAGGAAGGAAGGAAGGAAGGAAGGAAGGAAGGAAGGAAGGAAGGAAGGAAGGAAGGAGAGAGGGAGGGAGGGAGAAAGAAAAGGAATAACAGGCGTGCGCACTGGGCTTCGTGGTTAAGAAGCCTGTGTCCCTCCCATATCAGAGTGCCTGGCTCCTGACTCCAGGTTCCTGCGGATGCAGACCCTCGGAGGCAGTGGTGCCGGCGCGAGCAGTTTGGCTTCCTGCCCCCTGGGTCGAGTTCCTGGCTTCTGGCTAAGACCTTAGTCTAGTTCTAGCCATTGCAGGCATTAGGGAAGGGAATCAGTGGATGGGAATAAAGTATCTATCTTTCTCTGTGTGTCATTTTTAGATTAAAATAATGAAATTATTTATTATAATAAACAATAAAATAAAAATAAGTAATAAAAATAGCAAGACCAGAAACTACCCAACTGATTACCCAGCCAGTCTTTTACTTCCTCTCTGCTTCTCTTAACTAGTTCCCTAGTATAGGCTTCTTGCTGGTTTTTCTGAAAATCCATCTTCACTCAGCCAGTGCAATCTTTCTTTTCTCTCCTTCCTCCCCCTGCTTTCCTCGATTCCTTCCTTCCTTCTTTCTCTCTCTCTCTCCCTCTCCCTCTCTCTCCCCCCACCCTTCCCCCACCTCACCAGGCTTAGTTCACTGTTCTTCCCTTGTGTCGAATGCTGTGTAGTAGCCACAGCTGGGTCCTCTGCACGGGGACTCTGGCGTGGGTCTTTACAAGACGATCTGTGACTTCCGGATGTGGAGATGTGGTGAACACAATCTCTTTCCAGAGGGCAGGGCCAGATTGCCGTGGCACGTGCAGATGGTGGCCTTGGCAAAGCAGCCCCTAGCTGAGAGTAGCAGCATCAACGGCAGCCAACAGCACCAGCTGTTGGGGTCAGGGGCCGAGAGGACGCCAGCGCCCCTGCGTGTGGGGCTGAGGCAGAGCACGACAGAGCTCCAGCATCCGGTCACCTTGCAAGGCCCTGTGTGGGGCTTACCGGTCTTGCTCCGCAGTAGCCTTTCCACACAGGCACAATGGAGAGCCTGGCCAGGATGATGGCCCCTTGGAAGGTAGTGGCCACCTCCTCGGAGCACTTTGCACCCGGGTTGACGTGACCATTGTAGTCCCCGATGGCAACCAATGCCTTGAGCCTGGGCCCTGGCACAGTCACAAACTTCAAAACCTCTTCCTTCAGGGATGCCCCGGGAAAAAGTCAATGATCTCAGACTCCCTGATGGCAGGGAGAAGTGAGAGATCTCCGGGGACTTGGTCTTCATGTCCTTGACCAGGCGGCCCAGCTTGGTGACAGAGGAGCCACTCTGGCCTCAGCCCAGCCCTGACCCTGACCACGAGTCCTGCCCCGGATGCCCCTGGCGAAGCCTCTGCGGAAGCGGCCGCAGTCTCCGATCCAGGGCCGCCCACCATCCTGCTGCACCTGTGGCATCTGCCATTTGGTGTTCTCTCAAAGGCGAAGCCAGTGTAATCTTTCTGAAGGGCAAGTTGGGTTGACCTCAGCCCCGACTGAGACTCCTCCACGCTCCCCACAGCTCTCAGCTCATACAAGTGCGTCTGGCCTG
This sequence comes from Lepus europaeus, assembly GCF_033115175.1. Classification (NCBI taxonomy): domain Eukaryota; kingdom Metazoa; phylum Chordata; class Mammalia; order Lagomorpha; family Leporidae; genus Lepus; species Lepus europaeus. The sequence continues at coordinate 20,925,220 of NC_084831.1, forward strand.
GCTCCAGCCCGCTTTCCGGCTTCAGGACCCCAAGCCTGACACAGGCGGTTCCAGCACCTCTGTCTTGGTGGTGTTGCTCCTTCTGCTTGGGACACCCTCCTTCTCCTCCTTTTCCCCCTTCTCCTGCTAATCCTACTCCTAGATCAAGAGTCAGCTGAAGGCCGGCGCCGTGGCTCAATAGGATAATCCTCTGCCTTGTGGTGCCGGCACACTGGGTTCTAGTCCCGGTTGGGGCACCGGATTCTGTCCCGGTTGCCCCTCTTCCAGGCCAGCTCTCTGCTATGGCCCAGGAGTGCAGTGGAGGATGGCCCAAGTCTTTGGGCCCTGCACCCGCAAGGGAGACCAGGAGAAGCACCTGGCTCCCGGCCGGTTGCCCCTCTTCCAGGCCAGCTCTCTGCTATGGCCCAGGAAGGCAGTGGAGGATGGCCCAATGCTTGGGCCCTGCACCCCATGGGAGACCAGGAGAAGCACCTGGCTCCTGACTTCGGATCAGTGCAGTGCGCCGGCCGCAGCGGCCATTGGAGGGTGAACCAACGGCAAAAGGAAGACCTCTCTCTCTGTCTCTCTCTCTCACTGTCCACTCTGCCTGTCAAAAAAAAGAAGAAAAAAAAAAAAAAGAGTCAGCTGAGGGGGCAGCCTGCAGTGCCATCATCCCATATGGGCGCTGGTTCAAGTTCCAGCTGCTCCTCTTCCGATCCAGCTCCCTGCTGTGGCCTGGGAAAGCAGTGGAAGATGGCCCGAGTCCTTGGGCCCCTGCACCCATGTGGGAGACCTGGAAGAAGCTCCTGGCTTCGGATCAGCACGGCTCCAGTCATTGTACCCATCTGGGGAGTGAACCAGTGGATGGAAGGCCTCTCTCTCTCTCTCTCTGCCTCTGTCTCTCTGTAATTCTGCCTTCCAAATAAATAAATAAATCTTTAAAAAAAAAAAAGAGATTCAGCTGAGGAGCAACCATACCTTATGTGCCTCACCATGCAAAGCCACGGAAAGGACACACGACCACCTGAGATGTCTTTCTGCCAAAAAATGTCAGACCTGAACGTTATCAAACCCCCAGGTTTACAGGAAATACGGAGGAAAAGGAACTTGTTCAGCAGCCAGCCAACTCCCCCACAATGTGGGAAATTCATCAAATAACTCAGTTCCTTTGACAGAGAATTAGGAAATGAAACAAGTGGCAGGTTAAGAGAGGTTTAAGAAATACGTTAACCAGGCCAGCAAGTGTATACACACACACACACACACATGTATATAAAAGGTCACGTCGCTAACCATCAGGGAAATGCAAGTCAAAACCACGCTGAGATAGCATTAAAGTGGAATAACTATAATAAAAAAAAGATTAAAAAAAAAAAACAGCTAATGCTGGCAAGGATGTGGAGAGAGACTCTCACCTACTGTTGTGACGGATGCAAATTAGTACAGCCACCATGGAATACAGTAGGGAAGTTCCTCACAAAGCCTACACGTAGCTCTACCGCATGACCCAACAAGCCGGGGTGTGGCTGCACATCAGCAGGATCGGCCCCCCGTGTGCAACGCAGCACTGCTCACAGTAGCCAAGGTAGGAACCGACCGCGGTGCCCACTGGGGGATGAGGCACAAAGGAAACGTGCCGTAGATTCACAGCAGGATCTTATTCCGTCATGAAGAATGAAATCCTGACGTTTACAGCAACGTGGATGGAAGTGGAGGCTAAGTGACGTAAGCTGGGCACACAAAGATGAATGCCACATGTTCTCACTTATATACGGAAGCTAAAAAATATTGATTTCAGGGACTGGCGCTGTGGCATAGCAGCTAAAGCCTCTACCTGTGGTGCTGGCATCCCATATGGGTACCGGTTTGTGTCCTGGCTGCCCCCACTTAAAGCCAGCTACCTGCTAATGGCCTGGGAAAGCAGCAGATGATGGCCTAAGTGCTTGGCCACCTACATCCACGTGGGAGACCCAGAAGCAGCTCCTGGATCCTGGCTTCAGATCGGCCCAGTTCCGGCTGTGGTGGCCATTTCGGGAGTGAACCAGTGGATGAAAGACCTCTCTCTCTGCCTCCCCTTCTCTCTATAACTCTCTCAAATAAATAAGTAAATCTCTAATAAAAGTTGATTTCATAGAACTAGAGACTAGAATAGTGCCACTAGAGGTAGAGAAGAGGAGGGGACAGAGGACAGAAGGGGGTCAGGTAATGGGTCCCAAAATACAGTCAGATAGGAGTGTGCTCCAGTGTTCTACAGGCCAGGTGTGTGAGAAATTCTATATTTCTATATGTTCATTTTATATATTAACTATATATTTTCTAATTCATTATATGTTTTATAAAGAGCTGCAAGTCGGGAGTTTGAAAGTTTCCAACACAAAGGATTGTTGACCGTTTAAGGAGGTGGAGATGCTGGCCATCTGACTTAATCACCATACATTATAAACATGCGGATGGATTTATCACACTGCATCCCACGCATGTGCAATTGTTATGTGTCAGCTAGCGAGAAAGAGAGAGGGGCTGGCATTGTGGAGCAGCGTCTTAAGCTGATGAAGTAATCTGGGTCAGGAGGTCACGGTCGCCAAAGCTGGCTACGGCTACATGTGGATTTCTTACACCATGGGTTCCACTTTTTGTTGCTTCTTGTTTGATCAGTTCTTTTTCCTTTTAGATTTATGCATATGAAATGCCCACAACAGCCAGCTCTGGGCTGGGCCAAAGCCAGGAGCCCAGATCCGCATGCCAGATGCATGGCAGGGACCCAGGCACTTGGGGCCATCATCTGCTGTCTCCCAGGTATGTGGGCAGGGAGCAGGATGGGGGGGAGTGGAGTAGCTGGGACTTGAACCAAGTCCTCCCATGTGGGATGCCGGTGTCCTCCACAGCACCTTAACCTGCTGTACCACAACGCCCACCCCTCTTTTTTTTTTTAATGAAGTTTTCTTTTTAATGATTTGTTGATGATAAAGTATCTTCTTAATTTAAAATGAGAAATCCTTTTGTGCTGAGGTTTCCTTTTAAGCCACATGTTATATTATCTTGAAAGAATAATTTCTTTTTTTTTTTTTTTTTTTTTTTTTGACAGGCAGAGTGGACAGTGAGAGAGACAGAGAGAAAGGTCTTCCTTTGCCGTTGGTTCACCCTCCAATGGCCGCTGTGGCCGGCGCACCGCACTGATCCGAAGCCAGGAGCCAGGTGCTTCTCCTGGTCTCCCATGGGGTGCAGGGCCCAAGCACTTGGGCCATCCTCCACTGCACTCCCTGGCCATAGCAGAGAGCTGGCCTGGAAGAGGGGCAACCGGGACAGAATCCGGTGCCCCGACCGGGACTAGAACCCGGTGTGCCAGCGCCACAAGGCAGAGGATTAGCCTGTTGAACCACGGCGCCGGCCCTTGAAAGAATAATTTCAACCAAAATATAGGAAGAGTGACAAGGGAGATGGCTGCACCAACGGGATCCTTGAGCCCTTTTCTCCAAAGCAGCGCCTTCTTGGTTGATTGACAACTTCCATGATCAAGTGTTAAGAGGGGGTTAAGTCTGGGTCTCCTTCCCAGAAGCCTTCGCCCCAGCCTCAGTCTGAGTCAGATTCCCCCTGTGGGCTTTCAGTTCCCCTGGCTGAGCTGAGCCTGGTGGCTTACTCCCTCGCTGGAGACAGGCACTGCCCTGGTCCCCGTCACCTCCCTGGGGCATGCCTCCTCTTGTAAATGAATGGATGAGGCTTAAGGAGTGAGTGGGTAACAGCTTAATCTCTGTTTGAGCACCTCCAACCACCAGGGAAGTCCCTTGGTGGCCAAGGCCAGGCCATTTCTGCAGGTTTGTTAATTCTGCTGGGCGGGGCAGTGCAAAGCTACAGAAAGTGGATTACGTCTCCGTGAGCGCCTGCAGGTGAGCTCCCAGGAGATTCCAGCTGCTGCTGGTCCTGAAAGACCTGACCTGTTTATTGTAAAGCAAACGACAGAGACCAAACCATTTTGCCTAAACACCCTTTAGTATATGAGGGTGCTTCAGAAAACTCATGGGAAAATGGAATTAAAAGATACTCTGGTGCAAAAAGTTGTGAAATCCATGCATAGTTATCCCTTGCATTTCCATGTGAAGACCTCTCTTATGCATACAATGCAAAAAGTTATTTGCACCAAAATAATCTTATCTTCTAATTCCATTTTCCCCAGACTCTTTGAAGTCCTCTCTCAAGAGGACTCTGACTCCCAGCACCTGACAAGACAGGACAGGTGCTGCTTCTCCATAGGAGTCCAAAGGCCTCCTGGGCCCGGCCCCGCTCACGCCCTGCTGGGCAAAGGAGGAAAAGCAAGCGCAGCCTGCCGCCTTGGGAACGCCAGCAACAGGAAGGGAAACTCTGCCTCGCACGTGGACTTGAACGACAAGTTGGGAAGCCTGCAGCGTGGACAGCGGCTCCCGTGCGTGTGTGGGTGCATGAGCCCGGAGGATGGAGCTGCTCACCTGGCTCATTTTCCTGGCCCACTGGGCCGTCACCAGCGCTGAATCAGGTAAGGCACCGGGAATGCCTGGGATGTCTGTTTGCTACACAATGAACTTGGAAGCCCTGACAGCTGGAAGAGGAAAATGCTACTAAAAATAGCCAGGCAGGGTGCTAGGGCAGGGAGGCAGGGTGGAGGCTGTGTTAGAACCCCAAGACTTTAAGTGGGGACGACGGCTGGCCAGGGGAGGGACGCTGACTTAGCTAAAGGGTGGGTGTGCACGAGCTAGCCAGTTGGTGGAGGCAGGCGGCGGCATTCAGCCAACGCGGATGGAGGCCCTTCTCTGTGCCATGCGTGGTTCCCGGAGCCAGGGACAGGGCAGAGTCCCAGTCCCAGAAGCCTTCCTCCTCCTGGGGAGGAATAAACAGAAAGCCGCAGAAACTGGCACCGTTCAGAGTGTTCCAGGGGCGATTAGCATATGAATAGGACGGGGAGGAGGGAGTGCGGAAGAGGGGTGCTGGGGGGGCTAGCCAGATAAATCGGTCCACCAGAGGAGGGTCCTGAAGCCAGACAGTCCGAGCGCGCCCAGCTCGTGCCATCTAGGAAGAGGAGCACCCGTGTGGCTGCGGCAGAGGGGCAGAAGGGATAGCAGGGTGGATGGAGCTGGCACCAGCGCGCGACTCACCCCGCAGATCATTTCAAGGACTCGGGCTTTTACCCGGAGTGACCCGGGGCACCTTAGGCGGCGGCGCCGTGGCACCTGCCTGGGCTGTGGTGCTGGGAAGGGAGCGTCCCGGGGTGAAGGCAGAGCGCCCGGCTCCGCTGCAACTCTCCCGGGCTTAGCCCACAAGGCAGCCCCCGGCGAGGCAAACCCGGGTGAGAGGTCTTAACGTTGAAGGAGGAGCCGCAGGCGCCCCGCGGAGGCGGCTGCCGGCCTCCTGCGTGGTGGACAGATCTGCGGACACATGGTGGGTGGGAGAGAGGGTCGAGGGTGACGCCAGCGCTTGCAGTCTGAGCAACCGGAAGGGAGGGGGCTGCCCCGCTGGGGTGGGGGTCGTGCAGACGGAGGCTGGGGCCCCTGGCGGCTGCCCTGGTCGGTCGGCTTTCCCAGCCTCTGACCCCGAGCGAGGAGCCTCAGCAAGGGCTCTGCCGGCGTGGCTGGGCATCGTCCGAGGCCCGCGAGGAGGAGGACGGGCACTGGGCGAGTGGGAGACCTCGGTGCAGTGCTTGGGGAGGACTCAGCCTCACGCTTCGACTTGGGTGCAAGGTTTGGGGGGCGCGCCCTGAGAGGATGCGCTGTTCCCCGCGAGAGCACCCTGCTTGGGAGACAGCTGAGCAAGGCAGTCCTGAGACTGACACCCCGGTTCCCGGTTCCCTGGGGCGCACCCCGTCTCCGAGATCTGACTGGGGGGTGGGGCATCATCGCTAGTCTTCCGCCTTCCTCCCCACCCACATCACATTTGCATTTGTGTTTTTGGAACTCCGAATGCTAATGGGCACTCTCACCCCAGTCTGAGTGGTTAAAGAGAAACTCTCCTCTCCCCAAATGCCCAAAGATGTCCACTGCAGTGTTGTTTACACTAATGAAAGATTGGTAACACCAAGAATGGAATGGCTGAATAATGACAGTATAACCACCTGGAGCACAAGTTCTCAGCCAATACAGCAAAATGAACAAAAAGGAGCATTTGGAAAGCAGTTCTGATGTATCAGACACTGCTAAAATTTGTGCAAACATTGTTTTTACGCAATGCCCTCACGGCAGCCTTGTGCAATACCATCACCTCCATTTTTCAGACAATAACCTGGAACTTCGGAGAAGTAGCTCACTTCTCACAAGACTGCACATCTCATAAGTGTCTCGGTCTGGCCAGGAGCCCAGGTTGTCTGTTAACACTCTGCCAGGTAATGACAAACCAACAAAGCGCTAAGGAAGGCAGCCACGAAGGGCAACCCTGTGTGTCCAGCACTTCTCCGGGGTCAGACTTGGTCTTTAGCAGCTCACACGTGCTGTCCTTTAAAAACTCATTTCAGAAATGAAAGGGGGGAAACTCATTTCATTTTTCCAGCCCCTGTGATATTGGAATATTTGGTGCCATCCGATATCAGCACGTGCTTATTAATAAATTCCCAATATTAATAAGCCTGTGTGGGTTCTGCCTAATATTCAGAGAAGAATTCTGAATACTGGCATAAATGAACGAGGCAGCATGATACATTTTAAGCTTTTATTCAGTGAGAGAAATGCGTAAGAGACTGAGGGCCCTATCTAAAGGAGAGAGAAATCTGGATTCATACCGAGTGCCAGGAGCCAGCCACGTGGAGGATCTACATCAGGAAGCATGGGGCCGGAGGCCCAAAGGCCAGGCGCCCTGGAGGCGCAGGGGGCAGCAGGATCCCACACTGGCAAAAGGCCAAAAAGCCAAAAGAAGAGCGCAAGCCCACCGGGTCCAGGCTTTTAATCCACTTCCAAAGGGGAGTGGTTAATTAGCCTGATTGGCCGGTGGGCACACAGGTGTGGCCAGGTAAGGGCATGAGGTCACACAGGGGCGTGGTGAAGGCGTGGTCTTCCAGTTCACACACCTGATCAACCTTACCCTGTATGCCCACCTACAACACCTGTGAAGCGGGTACTATTATTATCAGGCCTATGCTATAGAGGAGGAAGATGGGGCTCAGAGGGGCCCCAACACGTGCGAGGATCCCACAGCTGGGAGCAGCCAGACAAGGTCATGCCCTGCTGCCCTCCGACCCATCCTCTTGGGAGCCTGGCTTTTATCAGCACTATTTTTTCTCTTTTCTCCAAGCTTGCCGGAAGGTACACCTCCTGAGTTTTAAAATGAAAGTAAATCTCAAGAGAACTCACAGCTCTTTGAAGATTTTTCAGACTCTGCGTCTCTCCCTGGAGTGCACAAGGTCTCAGAGACGGCGGGTCACACGGCTGTCACCCCAGCCTGTGTCAGACTGCGGGAAGTCCCCTCCTCCTTCCTCAGCCTGGAGCTGGCTGGCTCCTACTCCTCCCACGTGCCCGACAACCCTCCACTATTCTTCCAGATGCAGACAGACAAGTTCTTCCAGCAGGGGTTAGCAGAGCAGCAAAACACCCCCCTCCCCCAAGGTCGGCCCAAGGCGAGGGAGGGAGCGGGATGGGCTGGGGCAGAGGTCACTTTGTCCCTGCAGTGCGGCGGAGCTGTGGTTTGGGGAGGGGGCGGTCGCGGCTGCTGTAGGCTTGGGCCTCCCTCATTGTGCAGAGGAGGGATGGCCGTGCTTTGACTCTGAGCTGACCCTCAGGGAAACCTGCTTTAATACCCTCATCTGAGGAAGCAGAGCCTAGGGGCAGCGTGGCGCAGGGAATGGGAGAGAAAGAGATCTCCCATCCACTGGCTCACTCCCCATATGGCTGCAACAGCCAGGACTGGGCTGGGCTCAAGCCAGGAATCTGAAACTCCATTTCCAGGGGGGTGGCCAGGGCCACCATCTGCTGCTTCCCAGGCGCACCAGCAGGGAGCTGGATCGGAAGCAAAGATCAAGATCGGCGCTCTGATGTGGGACATGGGCGGCCCACGCAGCAGCAAAACTGGCACACAGCAACGCCTGCCCTCCTTCTTATTCTATACACGAGGAAACCAGGGCTCAGGAAAACTCTTCCTCAAGTTACCACTGTGTGGAGGAGCCAGGATTCAAAATCAGATTTCCCTGATCCAAATTTTGTGCACGTCCTTTCAAAAGGAATAATTAATAGAGTTATGCTAATATTTTTATTTTGTATATAACCAGGTCACATTACTAACAGAGTAGAGAGTGCTCTGTGATCACTTCTGTTGTGACGTGAATTCCAGTGCTCAGTCTCCTCACCTGTAGAATGGGTACAATGGTAAATCTGTTTCATGTTGTCATGTTTGGTACAACATCTGCATCCAGTAGGTGCTAAATAAATGTAGGTGTCTATTATTTCTGACTATAAGCAAACTCACCTTCTAGCCATTTTAAGACTTCCTTGGGTTCTAGGAATGATTTTTGGGAACCCCCTCATCACAAATCACTGTGAAAGCCCCCATGTCATATATGACTTTGATGAAATTTTTATATTGCTTTTGAAAACACTGACTTCGATGGTGCAGTGTTCGCTCTTCCTGCACCTTGGGAGCCAACGCTTCCTCCCCAGGTCTCAATCATGCCCACGGGCCCTGCGTCTGCTGTCCGCGCCCACAAGGGGGCCCAGTGATGCCCGTTAGGTGATGGGGAGGAGGGCCAGGAGACCCTTTTGCTTGCCCTGGGATGGGAGTGGGGTTGAGTGCTCGGCATGAAAGCAAGGTGGCGCTGGGCTCAGCACCCAGATTTGGCCGGCGGGGAGAGATGGCTGTGTTCTGCTTTGTGTGCCTGCCCCTGCCTAGCACTGCACCTGCTGGGGCGGAGACAGCAGCAGAGGGGCCACCGGGGCTGGCTGGGGCAGGACGCAGCCACTCCCAGCCTCTCCTGAGCAGAGAGGAGGGCCTGCAGAACACGGCCTCCCGCTTGCTCTGAGTTGGTCAGTTATCCCACGAGGTCTCATCCCGCTCCTGCCAAGAGGAGGATGGTGGGGAGTGGGCAGAGCCAAGTTGCCTTTGCCCTCACAGCGGCAGGCGGCGGGCGGCTGGGCTGGATCTCCCACTGTGCTTGACACCGGGTTTACTTATGGGCTCCATCCTTACTGCACAGTGAATGGCGACCGTGAGTCAAGGTGAGTGGTGTGCCTTTGTGGAACGCATGAACGCTTTCTGAGTGTAAAATACTCAGCGGCAGGAATGATGGAGCCTGTTGATTTTGTAAGCTCGGGGGGGAGGGGGGGAGCGGTATCTACACTGTAAGGGGGAGGTGCCCCCTCCCTCCCGGCCTCAGTCCTGGCCCCAAGGTCATTGCAGGAACCGCGTGTAGCGTAAGCAGATTTTTCCCTACAAGCCCTTTCTCACTCAGGGTTTCGTCTGAGGCTCACAGGGAGGTGCGGCAGACGCCAACGTGCTCATGCTTAGCGAGGCCAAGCGGCCGGCCCCAAGTCCCCTGCCATCACCGGCAGTGCCTGGATTAGAAACCAGATCTCGGCCGGCGCCGCGGCTCACTAGGCTAATCCTCCGCCTTGCGGCGCCGGCACACCGGGTTCTAGTCCCGGTCGGGGCACCGATCCTGTCCCGGTTGCCCCTCTTCCAGGCCAGCTCTCTGCTGTGGCCAGGGAGTGCAGTGGAGGATGGCCCAAGTGCTTGGGCCCTGCACCCCATGGGAGACCAGGAGAAGCACCTGGCTCCTGCCATCGGAACAGCGCGGTGCGCCGGCCGCAGCGCGCTACCGCGGCGGCCATTGGAGGGTGAACCAACGGCAAAGGAAGACCTTTCTCTCTGTCTCTCTCTCTCACTGTCCACTCTGCCTGTCAAAAAAAAAAAAAAAAAAAAAAAAAAGAAACCAGATCTCCCACTTCCCTCTCTGGGGTCCCGGGGCCCAGGCATGCACCATGACATGCTAACTGGAGCTTAATTCCTTTGCTGCAGTGCCTGGGCATTTTCTTATGGATAAAACATGCATATTTTAACAGGCATGCCCAGCCATAGGCACAGCAACATAGGGCTACTGCTTTGGAGTCAGGGAGGCCTGAGTTAGAGGCTCAGTTTCTTCATCTGTGAAATGGGTGTAAGAACCCGTCTCGCAGAGGGGCTGCAAGGGTGAAATGAAATAGCCAGGCAGAGGGCCAGCTGGCACTCTCTGGGCACCTGCTAGCCTCCTGGCCCCGCCCACAGTCATCCTCCTTCCTTCACGGACTATCTGCAAGTCCTCCACATCCTGGGCGGTGCGGCAGGTGCTGAGGACACAGAGATAAACGAGATGGCTTCTGCTCTCGTCAGCTCACGTGGACAAGAAGGATGGATGAACCACAGGTAGAGGCTTAGTGTGCCACAGCGCCAGCCCCGAGACCAGGTTTAGACTGAGAGAGGTGGACAAAAGCTGAGAGTGTCCAGGAGGAAGTCAGGGAGCGAGGGGCTGGGGCTGGGGCCGGGCTGGGGTTGGTGCTGGCCTCTACCCGCGCGCCTGTCCTGCAGCCGCACTCCATGCCCTGTGCTGAGCTGGGGTCCTGGCTCCCCCACATGTCACACCAACAGAAGCAGCCCGGACTCAGCTTCTGGTGGGAGAGAGGTGTTGACTGTTGGCTCTGAGTGACGCAGGAAATGGTGTAGGAAGCGACAGCTATGGTGGACGGTGAGGAAATCCCCGGCCTCACCCTGATTTTAGCCAGAAGTGTAGGACGGAGGGCGGGGCCGCACCTGTGGAGCCCTCCTTCCAGCGGCCACTGGGACAGGCTGCGCAGTGCGGGCGCAGTGCGGGCTCTGTGCGGCGCTCATGACGCGGCCACCGCCTCTCACCTGTTTCTCTGGATTCCTTTGCCTGCTCCACACCAGGAGGCTTCCAGCGTCTCTGTCTCCCTGGTTGGGAGCTGAGTCCAGGTTTGTGCTAGTGATTCAGCCAACAGGACCAGGGCCACTCCCAGCTGCTGGAGTGGCTACCCAAGGCCACGGTCACTTTTTTAAAGAAGATCTATTTTATTTACTTGAAAGAGTGACAGAGAGAGAGAGGGAGAAACAGAGAGAGAGAGGTCTTCCATCCACTGGTTCATTCCCAAATGGCCACAATAGCTGGAGCTGGACTAGGTGGAAGCCAGGAGCCAAAAATTCCATCCAGGTCAGGGGCCCAAGCACTTGGGTCATCTTCCGCTGCGTTCCCAGGCGCATTACCAGGGAGCAGAATTGTAAGTGGAGCAGCCAGGGCTCAAACCAGTGCTCTGATACAGGATGCTGGCGTCACAGGTGGCGGCTTAACTGGTTGTGCCAAGGCGCCAGCCCTGGCTATGGTCATTACCAAGTGCTCGTGTGTGAGAGACGCAAGCCACCTCTGCAGCACAGCGCTGAGACAGCTCGCACGCGTTCCCAGGGTTTCCCTGGGGTTAATTCCCAGGATCTGCCAGCCCATTGGTGTGAGGCCTTCGCCGGGGTCAGAGGTGGGCATGTATTCCCCTGGGTGCGACAGGATCTGCCTCCAACTGTGGGCTCAGAGAAGTGACTTAGCTGCCTGAGGTCACACACACATTCGTGGCTCCAGAGCCCTGGTTTGATGTCCCACCTGGCCCGCCTCTGTTTTCTAGTGAGCGCAGCTGACGCCTTCTGTTACCACTGTGGACACCGAGGCGTGTGATGGACAGGGCCCTGCCAGAGGCCACGGGCCAGGGACGGAGCTGAGCCTGTTCTCTGCTCGGTGCAGGCCTCCCCGGGGCCTCCTGCTCTGAACCCTTCCTTGCCCCTGTGCCTACCCCTCCCCCAGCCCAGGCTCCGCCCAACTTCCTCCCCAGTGGGGCTCAGGCACGGAGGGGCTCTCTCTGCTCCACAGGGCAGTTCTGGCACATCTCTGACCTGCACCTGGACCCAGACTACAAGGTCTCGGAAGACCCCCTCCAGGTGTGCCCGTCAGCCGGCTCCCAGCAGGTGCCCGACGCGGGCCCCTGGGGAGACTACCTCTGCGACTCGCCCTGGGCCCTCATCAACTCGTCCATCTACGCCATGAGGGACATCGCGCCGGAGCCTGACTTCATCCTGTGGACCGGGTGAGAGCAGCCCCGCCAGCAGCTCCCTGGGCGCCGTGTGCCAGCCTGTGCCTTGGCCTGCATCTCCTCTCATCATCGTGCCAGCCCCACTTTCGAGAGGAGGAGTTGCCTCACGTGCCCTGGGGGCCCTAGCTGAGTCCCCAGACTGTGCCCTCAACCCCCCTGTGCCAGCATCTCTGGGCACCTGGAGAACTCCGGCTCTCAGCTGGGGGTGGACCCTGGAGCCGCCCCTCCCCGCGGGGGGGGGGGAGGGGATTCCCAGGGGGATCCATGTGTCCTGGCCAGCGCTGCTGTGCTCAAGTGCCCCAGAGAGAGTCCATGGTTTTCGCGTGGTCCCTTTCAGTGCCCCCATCCAAGTCCTTTGCCTTCGCCTCCCCTCGTCACTCAGGCATCGCCTCACCCCCTCACTCTGGCCGTGGCCAGTTACACGCACAGCCCTGGGGTAGACTCTGGGTGCTGAGATGAGGGGGGGCTCACGGTGTGTGGGTGGTGCAGACGAGCACGTTACCAGTTACTTTCCAGTGAGGAGGGAGGGGGAGCTCCTCAGGACCCCTGACTCTGTCTGGCAGGACTGGAGGGCTTCCTGCAGGAAGTGGGAAGCCAGGGGAGCAGGGAGGAAGGCTGGAAGGAACTCTGACTTGTGCTCCTTCTGCCGGCCTCCATGGATGCTTCTGGAAGGCAGGATGAGGCCTGGGATGCCTCTGTCTCTCATTGTGACAGGAGCGACCAGAAACGACGCTCAGGTGGACCTCGTAGTTGGCAAGGGGAGGGGCAAAATTGGACGCTGAAGAAATGTGACCGGGTCTCAGGAGGGGCCTGGTCAGGTCTGGCTTCCCTGGGCTCAGGAGTCAATGGAAGACGAGAGTGAGCCGCCTTAGTCCATGACCTTGACCTTGGGCACATGCTCTCTCCAGGGCTCTTGCTAGGGGAGCCCCTGATTTCTGGACAAGGGCCTTGGAAGAACCTGCAGCATTCCACAAGGCGTGGTCCTTCTGGGAGAGGCTGTGGGAAATTCATGTCCTTTCGCAGGTGCAGTTTTTCTTGGAAATCTCTAGGGCCTTGCACACGTGTGTGGCAGTGGACAAGGTGGGGTCGGGCCCTTTGTAATTCTTCAATTATAAGGAGGTCTGACTTGCCAGAGACAGATGCAACCCAGTGGATAGCCGATCAAAACTGGATGTGTTTGCTGTCAGACAAAACTGCATCCTCCAAACCAGAAAATGAACATGGGAATTGGTTCCTGTCTTGGGGGGAACTTGGCCTGTCCCCGAGAAGGCCTCTGGGCTGAACAGCGCCCTCTGCTGCCCTAGTGAGGTATTGCAGGCACTGGGGCATAATGGATGTGGGCAGGGACTCCGTCAGATCTCACCCCACCCCTTTCTGGTTGTATACACTCAGGCACAACGCCCCATCTTCCCATTCCTTGGTTTCTTTATCTGTCCAGGGGGCCCACGTTGTAGGATTATTGAAGGGAACACACCAGTTGAAACGGCTACAACACATGGCAGGTGGCTGGCACGGGGAAGCCAGGGAGCGCCGAGTCTCATTCAGTATTCACTTCCTGGGACGGGCGTCTGGGCAGCAGGGGCCTCACGAGTTGGGCTGCCTGGACTTCTAGCCACCCCCAAACCCCACCTGCCACCACGCCCCTTCCCTTGCCCCCTCACCTTGCTGGGCATCGCTAAGGTGAATCCAAGAACTCAGGTCAGTTGAATGGCGACAGAATGGCCCAGGGACAGGTCGTGAGCCTGCCCTGGAGATCTGAACGCCACACCCTGAAGCCAGCTCCAGACTCCTTGGGACGCGTGGGAAAAGGAGAATGCAGAGCTAGCTGCTCACCTTGGGTTCCTGGGAGACTTGCAGAGGGGATGGGCCTCCAGGGCGTTCCTCGCTGAATAGCCATGACAAGTGTCAGCTAGGACCACCGCGCTTTGTATGTGTGATCTCCGCTACTGATGCCTCAGGGAGTAGGTGCCTTACTGTCTCTGCTCTACAAATGAGCTAACAGAACCTCAGAGAGGTTAATAACCGGCCCAGGGATGCACAGCGGGCACATAGCACAGCCTGTTCTTGAGCTCTGTCCTGCCTGGTCAGTCCCCTCCAGTGGACATCTGAGGCCCAGTCCACAGGCCTGCTCCTCCCTGCACGGCTGTCCCCTGTTCTTCCCATGCCCACCCCAAGCGGCTCTGTGGTGTCTTGCAGTGACGACACACCCCACGTGCCGGACGAGCGCCTGGGTGAGGCGGCTGTGCTGAGAATCGTGGATCAGCTGACCACGCTCATCAGACAGGTCTTTCCAGGTAAGACTCTGCCACCAGACTGGGGCGATGTCCGGCACACGGGGTGACAAGGGCAGCTGGATCTGGACCTTCAGCCACCACCAGCAAAAGCCAGCTGCCGGCCAGGGTCTATACGGGCAGGTGCAAGGCCCTGTGGCCACACACAGAGCCCTGTTGAAGGGCCTGTCTGACATCTCACTGCCTGACCTGCCCCGGGCCTTCTTCCAGCTGTCTGCAGTCAGCCACGGCCATCACCCCTGGGTGAGTCCCACGTGGACTCACACGCAGCTCTGTGTCCTCACTGGCCCTGGAGTTGGCACCCCCACCCCCAGCCCTCTGACCATCCCAGCTGCCAGAGCCTCTGAGAGATGTGGCTCAGGTGCCGCCTCCCGGTACTTGCAGGGCCCCCAGAGCCTGGCAGGGCTGGCAGGGACTGAGAGTGAGCGAGGCAGCAGCCCTGCGGGGTGCGGCAGGGACAGACAGGAGGGCTCCCGGGCCCCGCCTAATGGCCCGTGAGCTTATGCATATATTTGAATGCTTATCGTGGAACTGCTGCGTGTAAAGGTGTTAGGGCCCAGCTACGGGATACTGACAGTCACCACCCATAGCAGCGGCAGCTCTGGATGGAGACTGTCACTGGCTGCAGCTCATTGTCATTGAGGATTCTAGAGAGAGGGGCTGTTACCGTCTCAAGTTTCCCAACGAGGAACGTGAGCTTTGGGCTCCAAGTCAGTGTCAAGGGTGAGGGTGGAGATCCTGCTTGGGACTCGGCTCTTCTCCTCCACTCCCACTGCCACCTGCGGTCCATGATGCCTGGACATGACCGGTGTATCTGCCCCGCCCCAGCCCAGCCCAACACCCTCGCACCTGCTCGTCTTCCAGAGGTCGCCACTTCAGGTCACACCGGGACAGCCCCCCCTCACCCCAACGAGAGGCCCTGTGAGTCCCCACGAGTAGATGAGGAGCAGAGCCAGTGGGATCCACACCTGGCCCCGACTTTGGGCACGGGGCTTCTGGAACACAGGTGAACCAATGGGTAAGAAGATGCTTCACTGCCCATGGTTTAACAACCGGACGCAAGCTCTAGGTGGTGCTGCCGATGCCACATGTGGGCGTGGCTGGAACTTCCGACAGCCAGGGTGCCCTTGGCTGTGAGCTGCAGCGCCATTTCACGTGTGGCTCGGACAACAGCGCCGCCGGTTACAGACGGACACAGCACGTTCTCCCGGCCACGTGTTTAGAGGGGTTAGAATGAGAACAAACCGGGGCAGCTGGAAGGAACGCTTCTCTTCCGGGAACAAGAAGAGCAGAAAACACTTTGCAGACACAGAAGCAAAGTACAGCAGCTTGCTGGAGGAGGAGACTTGAACTTGAGGTTTTGTTTAGAAAATTGTTTACTAATTAAACAAAATATTTTCATTTTATTTGTATGGCAGAGAGACACAAAGAGAGAGAGAGAGATCTTCCATCAGCTGGTTCACTCCCCACATGCCCATAACAGGTGGGGCTGGGCCAGGCTAATGCCAGGAGCTGGGAACATAACTGGGTCTCTCTGTCCTGTGGGAGTCAGGGACCCAAGTACTGGAGCCATCGCCACTGCCTCCCAGGGTGCGCATAGCAGGGAGCTGGATTGGAAGCAGCGTAGCCGGGGCCCTAACCAGGCCCTTGAATAGAACGATGTGGGTGTCCTAGGTGTTGACTTACGCCGCTGTGCCCAACGCCCACCCTGCACATACTTTCTGGGCACCTCCCGCCGGCCAGACACAGAGCAGAAAACCAAAGCGGCCACGAGGCTGTTCAGGAGGAGGAAGTGAGACTGCCCCACACCTCCTGGCCGCATGCGCAGGCCACTCCTCAGTGAGGCCTGTCCTCTGACCCCTGCTCCCTGCTCTCACACTCCAAGTACTGGACACCTGTCAGCCCGCCGCACAGGGGGTCTCGGGGCTGGGGCCGGGCTCCCAGCACCCCACACTGTCTGTTGACTGCTCCAGTCAGTGAAATTCCTAAGGCCTTCAGGAGCAAACCAGACCCCTTCCCCGGCAATGATTTGGCTGTGGGACTGATGAGCACGGAGCCCAATCAGTTTCCAGTGGCTGATCAAGCTCCGAGCTGTGCGGGCCTGCTGGTTTCCCGGTTTCACATCCCAGGCTGTCACCAGGGAATGTTCTGCCGGGAGTGGCCTTAGGGGTGGGGCCACAGACCTCACTGCTCTTTTCCCAGGCCTGAGCCAAGTTCAGGAGATCCTGTGGATCATTGTTTGCTGCTGATCTTTGCATCTTCTCCATCGGCACTGATGGCGGCCAGTGGCCAGCCAAACACACGACCAATCCCACCGAGGGTGCCCGAGCACATGCGTTGTCCCACTCCTCCTTTTCTTCCCAGATACGAAAGTCTACGCTGCTTTGGGGAATCACGACTTTCACCCCAAAAACCAGTTTCCAGCCGGGAGCAACGAGATCTACAATCAGGTGGCCGAGCTATGGAGCCCCTGGCTCAGCAACCAGTCCATCACTCTCTTCCGAAAAGGTACCGGCACCCCTGGCCACTCAGCCAGACACTTGCTGGAGGCCAGGGTCTCACTTCACTTCCCCCCCAGACTGCCTGAAACAGGCACACTGACCTTACCCCCACTGTACAGCAATGGAGACCTAGGCGTGGAAGGTGCCAAGTCACTTGGCCAAGGTCACGCAGCTCAGAAGAGGCAGACTCCAAGGCCCCCCCAGCGTGTCCTAGGAGCCGGGCCCTGCCCCGCCCAGGGGCCAGCCTCTGGGCAGTAACCTAGGCAGGAGTAAGAAGCTTCCATTCAAGCCAGACTTGACCCTTACCCACACCATGGAGTATGGTGGGGCCTGTCCCATGCTTAGGAGGATGTGTAGCTGCACGCCTGGCCTCTGCCCACTAGATGGCAGTAACACCCCCAACCATGTCTCCAGATACGGCTGACTGTTCCCTGGGGGCAGCGCCCTGTGCCTGAGAGCACTCCGGGGGGGGGGGGGGGGGGGGGGCAGAGACACAGTTTAGCCCAAGGTGGCCCCCAACTCGGCTCGCTTCCCTTTTCTCGGTCTCCTGCTGCTGGGACTCCCCGCTGCTGGAACCCAACCCCAAGCCTGTGGATTGGGTCCACATGGACCAGCTCCTGGGGCAGAGATGGGCAAACACCCATCACTGTTGTTCCCACTGCACAGATGAGGAGTGCACACAGAGCTAATGTCGCTTTTCCAAGTTGCACAGCTAACGAATGACAGAGCCAGGACAGGGACCCAGGCATGCTGGCTCCAGATGCCCCTCGCTCCCCCTCTATGGGAAGACAGGAAGGGAGGCTGCCAGAGGAGACAGCACAGTGAGGCGGAGCAGGCAGAGCGGACCGCGGCCAGAATCAGCGCCCCCTTCAGATCCTCCCTGGCTGTGACACCCTAGGTGCCTTCTACTCGGAGAAGCTGCCGCGAGCGGGCAGCGCTGGGCAGGTGGTGGTTCTCAACACCAACCTCTACTACAGCGACAACCGGCAGACGGCCGGCATGGCGGACCCCGGCCAGCAGTTCCAGTGGCTGGAGGCGGTGCTGACAAACGCAGCCCAAGCCGGGGAGATGGTAAGGGCGCCTGAATGTCCCCCACCCGTCCCCCACCCCGATGCCTATAGCGCCATGGATCTGCCCCCAGCCTCACCGGGAGAGGCATCCTCCACGCTCATCCTTGTGGGCTGGGACCCCAGGCCCACTGCCAAGGCCCCTGAGGCTCGCGAGGAGCTGAGACGGCGCCAGCCAGGCCGCCCCATGAGCGAGGGAGTGGACATAAGAGCCCTCGTCCCCAGACAGCACATCCGGTGCCCTTCTCACTGCAGCCCATGGCCTGCCCTTGACGTGTCCATCTAGCCTGCAGGCAGACGGCTGCTCAAGGGCTGGCCCAAGACCTCCTGCACCTGCATCCTGCCTGCCCAGCACCCCACCCCGGCCCTGCCAGCACCAAGCACCTCGCGCAGCGCTGTCCATGGGTGACCTCACTCCGGTCTCAAAACCAATGCCATGGAGGCACCATGGCTGATGCCTAGTGAGGTGGCAGCCAGCTGGGGTCCAAGCCGCAGTTTGACTCCAAAGGTCATGCTATTCTCCCTGCCCCCATCCCACCTGCAATGGTGGCCGAGCGCCCAGGGATCGGAAGTTGAGGGACACAAAGGCACATCACCATATAGCAAAGGCAGCCTGGCCACGCAAGGGTGGATGTGGGCATCCCCAGGCTCTCCACCGGAACAATACCTTTGAAAGATTAGGAAGGCTTCATGGAGGCAATGCGTGAGCTAGGTTTTTGGGTTTTCTAAATTTATTTATTTCAAAGGCAGAGCTTATGTATATATAGAGATATCCTCCATCTGCTGGTTCACTCCCCAAATGGCTACAACAGCTGGGGCTGGGCCAGGCTGAAGCCAGGAGCCTGGAATTCCATCCGGGTCTCCCACATGACAGACAGGGGTTCAAGGACTTGGGCCATCTTCTATTGCGTTCCCAAGTGCATTAGCAGGGAGCTGGATCGGAAGTGGAGCAGCCGGGACTCGAACCTGCACCCATATGGGATGTCAGCGTCACGGGCAGCAGCTTAATGTGCTACACCACAACAGCGGTGCCATCTGTGCTAGGTTCTGATGTAGGGTCAGACTTACAGATGTGAGAGTGAGGAGGGCACTCCAGGGGGTAGGCACAGCACAAAGGCACAGGTGCGGGAAGGCAGGTGTGTGGCACCTTTACTGCTGGCCACGGAGATGCCTCCACGTGCCCGGAGAGGAACTTCAGGGAGGAGCTATGCTTGTGTCTGTGTGCCTGCCTTTGGGGAGAGGGGCAGCTTTGCTTTCTCAAAGATTTGTTTATTTGAAAGGTAGAGTGACAGACAGAGAGAGAGAGAGAGAGAGCGCGCTTCCGTCTGCTGGTTCACCCCCAAATGGCTACAACAGCCAGGCAGGCCAGGCGGAAGCTAGGAACCTAGAACTCCATCCGGGTCTCCCACGTGGGTGCAGGGATCCAAGCACTTGGGCCATCTTCCACTGCTTCCCCCGGCCCTTAGCAGGGAGCTGCATGCGAAGTGGAGCAGCAGGTGCTGAACTGGTGCTCACATGGGATGCTGGCATTGTAAGTGGCGGCTTAACCGTCTGCGCCACAGCGCCGGCCCCCAGAGGCTGGTTTTGGGAGAAACTGGAGGAGGTGGCTTTGAGCCACTCAGGGACACCACTTCTTCGCAGGTGTACATCATTGGCCACGTTCCCCCGGGGTTCTTTGAGAAGACACGGGACAAGCCGTGGTTCCGGGCCAGCTTCAACGAGCAGTACCTGGAGCTGGTCCGGAAGCACCACCGCGTCATCGCCGGGCAGTTCTTTGGGCACCACCACACCGACAGCTTCCGGATGTTCTATGACGACGCAGGTGCACAAGCAAGCCGGGGGCGCAGGGCGGGAGGTGGGTGGCTGCCAGCAGCTCTCGCTCAGCTCCTCTCTCTCCCCTCTGGAAGGCACCCCCATCAGCGTCATGTTCCTCGCACCTGGAGTCACTCCGTGGAAAACCACATTGCCTGGAGTGGTCAACGGCGCCAACAATCCCGGCATCCGGGTGTTCGAGTACGACCGAGCCACGCTGCGCCTACAGGTCAGCGGCCTGGGTCCAGGGGGGAGGGGCTACCTGTACCACTCCCACTCCTGACTCTCAGCTTTGCCCGTCCCGGCTGCCTGCTTGGCTTTCGGGAGGTGAAGTTTGGGTTCAGAACCCGGCCATCAAGTAAGGTCAATTCTCCCGGTCCCTGGGTCATTGCCACTGCCGCCTGGCTGGTCTCCCTGCCTCCAGCCCTGCCCTGCACACTACAGATGGGCTTCATCTTTCTAAAGCACTGCGTTTATCTAGCCTCTCTCCCTGCTGGAAGACCTTCAATGGCTCCCTAGTGCCCTCACAGTACAGTTCAATCTCCCTGGCCTGGTATTCAAGGCTTTCCCTGCGTTGACTTCAGCCCCTTGCCCGCCTCTCCCCACGCACCAGCCAGGCTCCGGCAATCCCTTACCTTGTAGTGTGTGCTGGAGACTGTGGCAATGACAAGGTAACACGGGGCCTGCCTGCCTGCCTTCTACAAAGTGTACCTACCATGTGCCAGGAGATCCACAAGTGAACAACACAAAGTGCCCGCTCTCCTGGAGCTGGCGTTCCTACGGGGAGACACTCAGACGTCGAGCTGAGCTGGGTGGCGCAGGGAGAAGAGCTAAGGGCTGGGAGATGGGGCAGGGGAGGCTATGGGAGGCTGTGCTGTGCTCCACAGGTGGATAGGGACAGCGGGTTCTGCATGAACTGGGGGAGCGAGCCAGCCAGGGGCTGCCTGGGGAAGGCGGCAGGGACAGCAGGTCCAAGGCCCTGAGGTGGGCTATGCTTGGCGCAGTAGGGGAAGTCAAGGTGCGGGGCAGGTGCAGTGGAAGGGACTGGATAGGTCACCCCGGCCATGGCCGGAGCTCTGGATCTGGGGGCGGCGGCATGGACATTCTGACTTACACTGTCACACGCTCACCCGCTGCCAACGTGGGCTGAGAGCCGGGGCGGCCTGGGAGTGGGTGGTGCGGGGGGTGGTGAGAAGCTCCGATTCTGATGTGTTCTGCAGGCGGAGCGCCGGGATGGGCGCTGGGTGACACTGACAGGGCTCGAGGAGGGTTCCAAGGCTTCGGGCCTGAGCAATGGAGATGGGGTGATGGCGGGGGGCGGACCCGTTTTGGAGGGAGGGATCAGAAGTGTGGCTCTGGGTCTGTTAACTCTGAGAAGGCTGATGACATACACGTGAGCTGGAGCCGGAGGTGGGTGTGGAGCCTTCAGCGGGGGGAGGGGGGTTTGCAGAGAGAACATGTAAGGCCAAGGACAGGCCGAGCTACCCCAGCGCCTTGATTCTAGGGAGTAAACGCAGATAAGACGGCTGCTGAGCACAGGCCCTATCCACATGGCTGGCCGCTCAGAGAACCTGAGCAGAGGTCTCTCGGCTAAGCCCCCACCCCCGACCCTACCTTGTGAGGCTCACAGCCTTCTCGGGGTGGGGGAGCCAGACCTGGGCCTGAATCCTGGCTCCACCACTCATAAGCTTTTTGACCGCTCTGTGCCTCACTACTTCTGACTATAAAATGGGAGCATTAGGTGCTCCCAGGCAGCTCCTCCCACCCCACCTCTAGCGACCTGAAACAGGCCCACAAGTTCAACTGCAGTGTTGGACCCACAAACCCTTTGGCTTCCGGTCCTGAAGGAGCACCTGTCCTCAGACCCCACGGCCCTCGCTGGCCTGTGGGTGTTAGGTCCAGGTGTCAGCATGGCACGGATCTAATTTTCACAACTCTGGGAGGTGGCTGATGCCAGCGTTCTACACCGGGGGCAGGGGAGGAATCGGTGCGGCCCCCTCCCAAGGCTGCCCAATTGGGAGGTGGCAGAGCAGAGCTATAGAACCGCCTTTCCGCCCCACTGCTCTTTTGTCTGTGAAACTGAGAGGCAGAGGCACCTCCCCCTGCTCGTGCACTCTTCAAAGGCCTGCATGAGCCAGGGCTGGGCCAGGGCCAGGGCCGGGAGCCTGAGCCAGGAACTAGATCCAGATCGCCACCCAGTCACTTGGGCCATCACTGCTGCCACCCCAGGTCTGCACCGCAGGAAGCTGGTGTCTGGAGCCGCAGCGGCGTGTGGAACCCGGGCCCTGGTGGGGCAGGCGGGCGTCTGACCAGTGTCTCAGCCGCTGGGCTCAGCACCGCCGCGGCCGTGGAGTTGTGGTGCAAGGCTCTTCTGCCTCCATGGGGGCTTGCGCCTGGATTTTCTCTGGCATCTACCAAAAGGAATCCTGGCTGTTCTGACGGGAGTCAAAGCTTTCTCCAGTGTTGCTAAGAGCCATGGGCCAAGAGCCCTTTCTAGCATCTGTCCAGAACCCAGGGAACCCTGTCTTGACATTCAATTGGAGACAGCAATCAGCGAGTTTCTTTCCAATTCATTTTAAACTTAGAATTGGAGCGAAGGAGCAAAGCCAGACGGGGCGCTCTAAGAGCCGGCGACCAGCCCAGGCCTCGCCTTTCTCCAGTTCTTTCCCCAGGCCCTGGCTTGGCCCCCAGGCCATCGCTAGGCTAGGCTAGACTGGGGGCTGCCCCTTCCTGAGCCTGCCTCCCACGCCTGCTTCCCGGCGTGTCTGGCACTGCACAGGTGCGTGGGGAAGTTACTGAGAGCCTCAGCGGGGACCTCCCTGTCAGCCAGGCAGCCCTCACGGTCCACCCTGCTCCTCCTGCAATCCACGCAGGACTCCTGAACGGTATCCAATCATCCTGAGAATATTTATGGAGCATCTCCCATGTGCCCAAGGACTAAACGCTAAGTGCACCGGAAGTGGAGCAAGCGACCCCAGTCCCAGCTCACCTCTGCCACTCAGCTCCCCTAGGCTTGGCCAAGTGAATTAACTTGCTTTAGGCCTCCTGTTTCCTTATCTGTGCAGTGAGGTTCATAGAATTGCCAGAGACAGTCGGGAAAATGCTAAATAAACCCTATAGGTCACATTTGGGGCTACAAAGAATGGGGGTGGGGTGGGGCGAGTGCAAGGTGCGGTGGGACGGGGTGGACAGCTGCTCACCGACCGCGCCCCCTCCAGGACATGGTGACCTACTTCCTGAACCTGAGCCTGGCCAACAAGCAGGGGCAGCCGCGCTGGGGGCTGGAGTACCGGCTGACCGAGGCCTACAGAGTGCCCGACGCCAGCGCCCGCTCCATGCACAGCGTCCTGGACCACATCGCCAGTGACCAGGACATGCGGCAGCGCTACTACCTCTACAACTCGGTCAGCTACGACGATCGGCCCTGCGACGAAGCCTGCCGCGCCGAGCACGTGTGTGCCATAAGGCACGTGGCCTTCGAGGCCTACAGCGCCTGCCTGCGCGCCGCCGCAGGAGCTGCGCCCGCGCCCGCGCTCTCGCGCCTGTGGGCCGCGCTGCTGGGCCTGCGCTTGCTCGCTCTTCGGTGACCTTGGGCGCCTCCGGGGCTCGGCTTCGTCCTGGTGACGTGCAGCAGTGTCACCCCCATTTTCCTCTGGGGGTGAGGAGGGGACAGTCGCCGGATGCAGACACAAAGCCCCAGGGACCCTTCCAGAAACACATTTCCTTCTCAAGCTTCATGTTGTGCCTGCAAAGCAAAACCTGCGTCTCACCCTGTGAGCTGCCCGTCCTAAGACATAAAGGATGTCCAAGCGAACTCCCTTGCAGTTACGGCGCGCCTTCCGGGGCCCAGCGGCCGGGGGCCCCCTGCGCTCCCGGGGGCGGCCCCGGCTCGGGCCCCAGCCGGGGGCGCGCGGGGACAGAATGCGTGCCTTTCGGCTTCCTTGTTATGGTTTGGGGCCGCCGCTGCAGCCCGAGCTCCGAGCCAGTCTCACCTCGTGCGGCCTCCAGGGCACAACCCCGACGCCTGCGGAGCTGCGGCCGCCAGGGCGGGGGCGGTGTTCGGGTCCGGGTGGGGGGCCCGGGACGTCCGCGCGCCTCGCTCCACCCCGGACGGGGCGGGCCGGGGAAGTCCCGCCCAGCAGGCCGGGGCCACGGGCTGCCCCGAGGGCTGCTGCTCCCGCCTCCTTCCTGCCGCCGCGACCCCGGGCCCTAGCGGCCCGAAGAGCAAGCAGGGGGCAGAGGCAGGCGGGCCATGCCCTGGTCGCCCCGCGCCAGACCCCTGTGGGACTTGGTCCTGGGCGCCTTGGGCACCTTCGTCTTCCTGCTGGACCTGGGCGCCGACCTGTGGGCCGCCGTGCAGTATGCGCTCAGCGGCCGCTACCTGTGGGCCGCGCTGGTGCTGGCGCTGCTGGCCCTCGCCTCGGTTGCGCTGCAGCTCTTCAGCTGGCTCTGGCTGCGCGCCGACCCCGCCGGCCTGCACGGGCCGCAGCCCCCCGGCCGCTGCCTGGCGCTGCTGCATCTCCTGCAGCTGGGCTACCTGTACAGGTGAGCGCCCCGCCCTCGGGAAGGGGGAGGGGAAGCGGCACCTGCGGCTGCTGGGCCGCCCGGACACGCGAGCGCCCCGCCCTCGGGGAGGGGAAGGAGGCGGGAGGGACGACACTGCCCTTCCACCGGGCCGCCAGTACCCGGGAGATTCCTGACACTGGGGAGGGGTCTGGGAGGAGACCCCCACCCCTGTGGGCACTGTGGCCTCAGGAGAGGTTAACCCTGGCTGACGCCCTCGGAGCTCAGCCAGCCCTGCCCTTCCTGGCGCAGGGGAGAAAGGCAGGTGCACGGGCTTTGGAGTCAGACTTCTCTGGAGCCAGTTCTGGCTTTGCCACCTGTGGCTTCATTTCTGGTTTCTCCCAGCCTCAGTTTACTCCTCTATAGAAAGCAGGGAGGGCAGAAGGAGGCTTAGTGGTTAAGAATTCTGCATCCCATATCGGAGAACCTGGGTTGGAGTCCCTGCTCGGCTTCCTGCTCCAGCGGCCTGCTAGCGCTCACCCCTGGAGGAAGCAGGTGATGGCTTGGGTGCTTGGCGAGCTGGGCTGAGTTCCTAGCTCCTGGCTCCAGCATGGCTCAGTCTGGGCTGTAGCAGGCATTTAAGGAGTGAACCACCGGATGAAAATAATTCTCTGTCTCTACTTCTCAAGACAAAATCCAGTGGAGGCAGAGACCTGCAGACAGGTCTGGTGGGCAGTGCTGTCGAGAGGAGTGAGTGACCGGTGACAGGTGCCTGGCGCGAGAGCTCACCCAGCTCAGCACCAGCAGGGCCTCCGGCAAGGCACCGACTGCCCCAGCTCTCAGTGTACCCAGGGTTCCAGTGGGGATGGCAGGAGGGCCTGCCCCTCTGGTGAGGATTAAACGCCACTTGTAAAGTGTCCTGGCGCAGAGGGAGCTGCCTGGTCACCTGGACCACGCCCGGGTCCCGGCAGCCTGACCACCTGCAGCAGCGCACGGGGTGCCTCGCTTGCCCAGCTGTGCCTCTGCCCTGAACCTGGGCTGCGCACCCCCAGACTTCGAGCCTGAGGGCAGAGGCACTTCGAGCCTGAGGGCAGAGGCGGCGCTGACTCATCCATGGAGCTTGCTGGGCACAGCTGGCAGGGAGATGGGTGTGGCAGGGTCCTGCGGAGAGAGGAAAGTGAACGCAGGGGTCACACAGCCCAGCCCTTCGATGAGGTCAGGAGGGCGTCACAGCCCTGCCCTGCGATGGGGTCAGGAGGGCGTCACAGCCCTGCCCTGCGATGGGGTCAGGAGGGGTCGCCCGGGCGGGCTCAGCCCTTGGATCCATTTTCACATTCCCCCCCGGATCTTGCCCGGGCACAGCAGCACGGAGTTTGCAGGAGTGGCGAGAGGAGCTTTGGATGTGGCAGTGTTGCCGGGGGCGCTGTCCAGGCCTCGGTAGGACCTCGGGCGGGCACGAAGGGGCGCAGTGAGGGGTATTACAGCCCCAGGCTGGCCTCGCTGAGCCCTGAACCTGTGACCTCCTCCTGCCTCTGCCCGTCTCCTGTTTCTGCTGAGCCTGCGTCAGACCCTGGACTGAGTTTCGGCTTTAAAAGTGGGGTCAGTGTTCCTGCTTGTGCTTGGGGGGAACCAGTGTGCCCAGGGGAAGTGACAGCGTCCTGTGCGGTGAGTGAATGGGCTCACCTCCCCGTCACCTGCTGAGGCCGTTTCCGGCTGGGAGAGCCCTTGTGCCTGTTCCGCCCCCGCCCCGCCCCCGCCCCCACCAGTGGCTTCCCCAGTCTGCGCAACCTCTGGACCCTCTGGACTGTGCCCCAACCCGCAGCCCCGCCTCTCCGGGCCAGGCCTCTCCCTGAGCTGTGCGGCAGCCGCAGCCTCCTAGGCAAGCGCTCCAGTCCTCCGCCATCCACCGGATCTCGACCTGCCTTGCCTGTGCGCTCTCCATGGCTTGGCCGCTTGCCCCTAGGATCCCGAGAGATACTTAGACACACTGCAGTGTATAGCCTATGTAGGGCTCTGGGTCCAAGTCCAAGTCCGATTCCACCGCTTCTTAGCTGCTGCTCTTTTTTCTTAAAGCTATTGTTATTAAAAATGTGTATTTATTTGAAAGACACTGGTTCACTCCCCAAGTGCCTGCAAGAGCTGCAGCTGGGGCTGGGCCAGGCGGAAGCTGGGAGACCTGGAGCCTCCATTCAGGCCTCCCCTGTGGGTGGCAGGAACCCAAGTACTTGAGCCATCCCTGCTGCCTCCCAGGGTGCAGTCACAGGAAGCTGGTTCAGAAGCGGAGTGGCCAGGACTCCATGGGACATGGGAGTCCCAGGAGGCAGCTTACCCGCTGGGCCACAACACCACCCCAGCTGAGTAACTTCTAGATCCCCTTGCCTATCTGTGAAATGGGCTCCTCTGGGGGAGTCAGTAGGTCAAGGCTCGCAGGGAACTGAAGGCAGTGACTGTGCGGCCGGAGTCGAAGCTGCATTTATCCCCATTCTCCAGAGGAAGGAACAGATTCAGCGAGGTTACATGGCCTGCCCGAGGCCCCACAGCAGGGACGTGGGGAGCTGGGCTCCGAGGCACCCTGCACCCCAGGACGCTGACCTGGCCCTCGGGCATCTGTGTGTGTGCCGCCAGGTGCCTGCAGGGCCTGCGGCAGGGGCTGCGGGTGTGGCGGCAGGAGGCGCCCTCCGACTTCCACGCGGCCTACGCGGACTTCCTGTCCCTGGACATCAGCATGCTGCGGCTCTTCGAGACCTTCCTGGAGACGACGCCACAGCTCACGCTGCTGCTCGCCATCGTGCTGCAGAGCGGCGGGGCCGAGTGCTTCCAGTGTGAGTGCCCTGCCCTGCCCTGCCCCGCCCTAACTTGGCAAGGCGTCCCCCTCCCACGCCGCCTGCCAGCTCACTCTTCTATCGAGGCGGCTGAAGGAGGCAGACCTGGCTTCCAATCTGGTCACTCTCGAGTGGTAGGACTTGGGACGGATGGCATGACTTCCCGGAGTGTCAGTTTGGTCTCAGCTGAAACACGGACGCCAGACTTACCCCTACC
Source organism: Lepus europaeus (assembly GCF_033115175.1). Lineage (NCBI taxonomy): Eukaryota > Metazoa > Chordata > Mammalia > Lagomorpha > Leporidae > Lepus > Lepus europaeus. The sequence continues at coordinate 20,952,474 of NC_084831.1, forward strand.
TTGTCCGGTGGATGCAGGGCGTGTGTGTGGGGGTGCACATGAAGCCCAGTGGCTGGCACTTAGCAAATCTCGGCTGTCATCTGTGCTGTCTTTAAAAGATGTATTTATTTATATGGAAGGCAGAGTTAGAGATGGAGAGAGAGCTTCTATCTGCTAGCTCACTCCCCAAATGGCCACAATGGCCACAGCTGGGCCAGGCTGAAGCCAGGAGCCAGGAGCTTCTTCTGGGTCTCCCACATGGATGCAGGGACCAAAGGCCTTGGGCCATCTTCTACTGCTTTCCCTGATGCCTTTGCAGGGTGCTGGATCAGAAGTGGAGCAGCTGGGACTTGAACCGGCGCCCATATGGGATGCTGGTGCCGCAGGCAGAGGCTTAGCTCAGTACGCCACAGTGCCTCCGGGGTCTTTGCTGTCTTGAAGATCGCAGAGATCGGAGCATGTGGAGAGCCTGACGCATCCCAGACCGCGTGCTGCTCAGGCGGTTTCCTCCGCGCGGGTTAGAACAGGGCCTCCCTGCTGTGCCTGTCCCCGTGCCGCCCACATGGCAGTGACCAAGATGCACAGAGCCGCTGCCCCACCAGGAAGGCCGGGCAGTTACAGCGCAGCACGCAGAGGGACAGAAGGGTTTTGCCCGTGCAAGGGAAGGAACTGGCTCATGGTTGCAGACCCAGCTGGTGGTCACGCTAGGCCGGGATGCTTGCTCACGTCTGGCGCGGGGTCCCAGCCCCTGCTTCAGTACCCACCCACCTCGAGTCCCCCCAGCACCTCACAGCACCTGCCCCCACATGCTGCGGCCTCGTGTGGCACCCCGAGCTGTCACACCCCGTGTGACTGCAGAGTCTTCCTTGGGCCTCCGTTTCCGTGGCTGTACGAAATGGGGTTGGACTTCGCTTCCAGGGCCCTCTCACCTTGCAGGTGGGAGCCTGCACCGTTCACCGAAGAAGCCGCCGCCACAGCCATGGCGGCTGAGCGCGTGCCGCTGGCCGGGCTCTGTGCAAAGGGCCCATAGGCCCCATTGCTCGTGTTCACAGAAGCTCTGGGTCGCTGCCGTCTTCTCTCCATTTTCCAGAATAGCAGAGGGAGGCAGAGCGCCTTGCCCCGGTCATGGAGCGCTCCCTGATCCCGGCTTTGTGGGAGAGCAGAAGGTGCCAGCCCCAGGGCCCAGTGGAGACGGTCTGCGTGCAGGTGGGGTGGGGAGGCAGATTTTCCCCAATTTTTTTTTTTCTTAGCAAGCATTTATTATGTGCCAGATACTGGACGGGAATCCCAGATGAGTGGAGTTCAGGAGCCAGAAATGAAAGAATTCCTGGGTGATGAGCCTCCAGGCAGGAGTGGGTGGGGAGTTCCGGGGGCGCCTGACACAGCTGAATGGAGGAGGGGGTCAGGCTGCGGCCAGCCTGGGCAAGGTCAGAGCTTGCAGCCCTGCTGGGGCCTGGGGCGGAGCTGGCTGCAGATCTGAGGCCAGACTGGGGGTTTCCAGCGAGCATTTGTTGGATGAATGCCAGGTGCCAGGGAGGGGGCGGAGCTGGAGGCCTCCTAGGGACCTCCTGTGCTTCCTGGAGACCCTAGTGCTGGGAGACTGGGAGGTGGGACAGGAGCTCCTGGACCTTGGACAGTGGAGACGGGAGGGCAGCTACAGCCGCCCGTGGGGTTTCCTGCCTCCCTCTCCGGGAGCGAGAATTTGGGCACTGGAGTTGGTGATTTTCAGGCTCTTTCGGGACAGGGAGGGTTCTGGGGCCCTGGGAGAGGCTTTGGACGCATCGCACCAGTGCTATGTGCTGGCGAACGGCTGCCAGCCACGAGCTCTCCTTGTGAGAGCACTGGAAAGCCAGGCCTCGTGGTCAAGGGCAGGCTCCGCGTTTGGGTCCCGGCTCTGGTTTCTATTGTGTGAGCTTAAAGTTCTCCTGCCACAGATCCCTGCTTTGGGGTCACTGGGAGGTGGGCTCACCACTTTCTTCTTCCTCCTGCAGGGGTCGGCATCTGCACGTCCTTCCTGGGCATCTCGTGGGCGCTGCTGGACTACCACCAGGCCTTGCGCACCTGCCTCCCCTCCAAGTCCCCCCTGGGCCTGGGCTCCTCCGCTGTCTACTTCCTGTGGAACCTGCTGCTGCTGGGGCCCCGGGTCCTGGCCGTGGCCCTGTTCTCGGCCCTCTTCCCCCGCTACGTGGCCCTGCACTTCCTGGGGCTGTGGCTGGTGCTGCTGCTCTGGGTGTGGCTTCAGGGCACAGACTTCATGCCAGACCCCAGCTCAGAGTGGCTGTACCGGGCCACGGTGGCCACCATCCTCTATTTCTCCTGGTTCAACGTGGCTGAGGGCCACACCCGAGGCCGGGCCACCATCCACCTGGCGTTCCTCCTGAGTGACAGTGTTCTCCTGGTGGCCACCTGGGTGACTCACAGCCCCTGGCTGCCCGGCGGGATCCCGCTGCACATATGGCTGCCTGTGGGAGGCGTCTGCTTCCTCTTGGGTCTGGTGTTGCGCCTTGTCTACTACCACTGGCTGCACCCTTGCTGCAGCTGGGATCCTGACCGGGTGGACGGGGCCCGCGGGGCCCGCAGCCTCCTCTCCTCTGAGCTGGGTCCGCTGCCCCAGAACAGGCGCATGACCCAGCTGGCTAAGAACTTCTTCCCCAAGGCTAAGGATGAGGCTGCTTTGCCGGGGAAGGGAGAAGTGAATGGGGTTCTTTGAGGCAGGGTGAGAGAGAGCCCGCCACAGCAGCCTGCCGTGCACACAGTGAAACGGGGCTGGGCCCAGTTGTGCAGAGGGTGCCTTAGGGAGAGAAGACTGCCTGTTCCTGTTCTCTTCCCCTAACCAGAGCAGTGGGGGCCCCAGAGCTCCCCACAGCGGGCACTTCCGTCTCCTGGCCCCCTCTAAAATAACCGGTGGAGGTGCTGTCCCGTCCTGGGTTCCCTTCTCCCACACTGGGGGCCCCAGGACCCCCAGGGGGTGCTCTCTAGAATGCTCCCTCTCCACACCTCCATTTGGTGCCTTCAACAGCTGTCTCTATTGAGAGCATTTTCTGGGTCAGGAACATCCTTCAATCCTTGTAACCCAGAACCAGAGCGGCTGCCATCCTGGCCTCATCCCTTACCTGTTCCGAACAAGCCTGTGAGCCGGGGAAGCCTGGTGCTGGGTGGTCCCTGGTGGCCCCTCCAGAGGCTTGGTGCGGCTGGCCCAGCCCCTGTTCTGCTCGCAGGAGGCTGCCTTTCCACCAGGTGCCATGGGGACCTGTGTCTGGTCGGGCACAGCCGTTGAGTGTTTTTTTTCTTTCGCCAGCGTACTGCCTACCTCAGAGTATGCACCTCCGTCCTGGCCCGTGACAGACACTATGTGTTGTTTGACAGTATTATTAGGTTTAGTAAAGCTTCGTGGAATCCTCCAACCAAGTCTGTGTCATTAAATGAGACTTTTTTTTTTTTTTAAAGATTTATTTATTTATTTCAAAGTCAGAGTTAAAGAGAGAGGTCTTCCATCTGCTGGTTCACTCCCCAGGTGACCGCAACGGCCAGAGCTGTGATCCAAAGCCAGGAGCCAGGAGCTTCTTCCAGGTCTCCCACGCGGGTGTGGCTTTACCCGCTACACCACAGCATGGGCCCCATTACGTGAAACTTCAAGTTCAAAACCTCCTAGAATGAAGGGATCGGCACGAGGTTCCTCAGAACTGGCAGTGTCCCTTGGGACACAGGACTGGTTTGGCTGGGACTTCTCAGCCTCGTTTGCAGTTTCAGGAGCTGGTGAGCCTCACAAACCAGATGTGGACAGATTCTAGAGGCTTCTCATAACCACCGCTGCTGGGCCTGGCAGGCACTGGATTTGAGATTCCTGGTGAACAGTGCTGGGAACTCGGAGAGGGTCTGTGATGAGAGGTGGTGCTGGGGATGTGGACGTGGGCAGTGGAAGCTTTTGCTGCTTTGGGAGGTCTGTGGTTTTGCAGAAACACAACAGGAAATGGGTGCTGGGGACAGAAGGTTCCAGTCGCTGCTATGAAGGGAACCAGGATGGTCTCAGTTCTGTTAGTCATTCATATATCCTAGTGGAGACAATAAAGAGGGCAAGCAGAGGGCAAGCAGTGGTGTCATCCCAGAGACGGGGGGCCTGAGAGTGGTGAGGGGCAGAGCCTGGCTTACTCACTGCCTGCTTGAAACATCCTGCAGGCAGGAAGGAAAGTTGCAACACTCTTCCTTTTGGGGCTGCAATGCAGGGCAGGAATGTGGCTCCATTGGCCCAGAGATGACAGGATAGGGGGTGGCTGTTGGGGAGGGGAGTGTGCCACCAAGACCACACATGCAGAATGTTAACAGGCAGGAAGGATCCCACAAGACATCCATTCCAGTGATTTCCAGATGAATTGCATGAACCTGTAGAATGGCCCATGTGGCCAACCCAGTGTTAACCAAAAAATCCCCATGTGGGCCAAGTGCTGTGGCATAGTAGGCTAAGCCTCTGCCTGTGGTGCCAGCATCCCATATGGGCACCAGTTCGTGTCCTGGCTGCTCCTCTGCTGATCCAGCTCTCTGCCTATGGCCTGGGAAAGCAGTGGAAGATGGCCCAAGTCCTTGGGCCCCTGCACCCACATGGGAGACCCGGAAGAAGCTCCTGGCTCTGGATCTGCTCAGCTCTACCCATTGTGGCCATTTGGGGAGTGAACCAGTGGATGGAAGACCTTTCTGTCTCTCCCTCTTTCTGTAACTCTGCCTCTCAAATAAATAAAATCTTTTTTTAAAAGAAGATTATTTATTTGAAAGAGAGGCAGAGAGAGAGAAAGAGAGACTTCCATTTGCTGGTTCACTCCCCAAATGCAAAGGCTGGAGCTGAGCTGATCCAAAGCCAGGAGCCAGGAACTTCTTCGGGATCTTCCACGTGGGTGCAGGGGCCCAAGGATTTGGTCCGTCCTCTACTGCTTTCCCAGGCCATCAGCAGGGAGCTGGATCAGAAGTGGAGCAGTGGCCTGAACCAATGCCCGTATGGGATGCCAGCACTGCTGCTATAGCACAGCACCGGCCCCAATAAAATCTTAAAGACCCCCAAATCCCCATCTGTTACTTTATCATCTCATAAAGGAATATGGCAATCTCAGAATACAGGATCATTCTCTTCACTGAATACCTTTAAACACAGACACACAGAGATCATTGTTTTCTCCCATTCGTGCAAGATTGAGTCCTACAGAGGGTGGGCTTCGTTCTTAGAAGTCTCCCGAGTTTAGTGCCCAACCTAGCCTTGGCAACAGATTTTGAGGGTTTCACCAAAATCACCAAATTTTTGCTCCCTTTTCTACTACACTACTCTCATGAAGACCAGGCTCATGGGAGGTCACATATGTCCAAACAGAAGGCCCAATGTTTTAGGCATTTTCCACAAGAAAATCCAAAAAAGATGTACTCTGGTTTTGGCTATACTCTCCAGATGAAACTTAATCATGGTAATGTTTATGTAATTAAGTTCAAACCACGTACAAGCAACATTATACATATAGTATACCGCCTAGGAAGCTGTGGAGGTTAGCAGTTGATTGATTTGTATACATTTTTAGAGTTCACAGAATCAGGAGTTTTAGAAAGGTGACAGTGACACTTGAGAGTAAGCACTTTTCCCTGTAGATTCCTGTCAATCTTTAAGGGATGGGCATTAGCCTAGTGGTTAAGATGCTGCTCAAGATACCAGTGTTCCATCTCTGAGTACTTGGGCTTGAAATCTGGCTCCAGCTCCTTACTAGCTTCTTGCTACTGTGGGGGTGACAGTGATGGCTCAAGTAACTGGGTTCATGCCTCCCATGTGGGAGACCCGGATTGATTCCCAGCTCCTGGGTTTGACCTGTCTGGGCATTTGGGAAGTAAACCAGAGGACAGTTTATAGCTCTGTCTCCCAAATAAACTTTTTTTAAAAAAAACTTTTTAATGCCAAGAACCTTGTTTTTGAAAAATAAAAACCTGTGGCCAGAACTGTGGCCTTCTGTAGTGCTGGCATCCCATATGGGTGCCGGTTTGAGTTCCAGCTGCTCCACTTCCAATCCAGCTCCCTGCTAATGCGCCTGGGAAAGCAGTGGAAGATGGCCCAAGCCCTTGGGCCCCTGTACCTGCACGGGAGACCAGATGAAGTTCCTGGCTCCTACCTAGCTTTGGCCAAGGCCGTCCCCAGCTGTTCCAGCCATTTGAGGAATGAACCAGTGGATGGAATTTTCTCTCTGTAACTTTCAAATAAATTTTTTTTTTCAAAATAAGGAAAAAATAAAAACCTAAATTGCTAATTTTTACCTGTCATCCAAAGGCTTAAAAGGGAAATGTGTGGTATATTAATTGTAGGGAGACATGCAGGTATTTATTCTCTGGGCTTGGAAATCAATCAAAAGCATGTGTGTGTAAATATATCACACATATATTTAAGATTTATTTGAAAGGCAAAGCATGAGAGAGAGAAAGACATACACAACCCTTCTGTCTATTGTTTACTTCCCAAATGGCCACAGTAGCCAGGGCTGTTAGGTCAAAGCTACGAGCCAGGAGTCCATCTTGGTCTCCCACATGGGAGGCAGGGACCCAAGTACTTGGGCCACCTTCACTTCCTTCCTGGGCACATTAGCGGAAGCTGGAACAGCCGGGACTGAACAAGCATTCCAATATAGGATGCTAGCATTGCAAGTGATGGCTTACCATCTGCTGCACCACAGTACTGGTCCCAATATTTGTATTTTTAATTCAGGATATGGCAACTAATAGGTTTGCTTCCATTACAGTGTGGCTCAAAATCTGTATCTAATGATGAAAAGATTTAATTAATAGACTACAAGGCTACCTCTTCCTTTTTTCTTATTTTAAAGATTTATTTATCTGAAAGGCAGCATATGAGAGAGAAAGGGAGAGAAAGAGAGAGAGGTCTTCTCTCCAACAGTTCCCTCCCCAAAATGGCCACAACGGCCAGAGCTGGATCAGGCCAAAGCCAGGAGCCAAGAGCTTTTTCTGGGTCTCCCACATGGGTGCAAGGGGCCCAAGCACTTGGGCCATCTTCCACTGCTTTCTCAGGTGCATCAGCGGAGAGCTGGATTGGAAGTGGAGCAGCTGGGAGTCGAACCGGCACCCATATAGGATGCCAGTGTTGCAGGCCATGGCTTTAATCCGCTGTACCACAGCACTGGCTCCCCACCTCTTCCTTTCTCAAGAAACACGGGGAAAGTACCTTGAGAGGTTGGACACATGTGGTGCCTGAGAGCTGGAGCCAAGCTCTACTTTCTTTCACTGCAATGAAAGGCAAGAAGCCTTCCTGTTTCCCAGAGAGCAGCGGTAGTCACACCCATGTCTGGAGGAAAGTAATCTCTACAACATGAAATTAGGCCAAATCAAGTAAGATTTGATATAGGTTGCCATTCCAGTTCTAGACTTTACAAAGCCATATATTTTAGAAACAATTAAAAATAAAATCTCCATTACAAAGTATTCTAAAGTACTTATTTTCCCATGTATATTTAATTATACCAAATGGACAGGTATTTTGTTCCACTGTTTCACTTTGCTTAGTGAGATCAACTGAGCCAGTTGCTGGAGGGGTGACATCTTTCTAGTGAACTCTGCAGAGTCTTTATGAAGCTCTAATGAGAACCCCACACGGCTGGGCAGATGGGCCAATCCTATTCAGGAAAGACACAGGAGCAAACTGTATAGAAAATAAAAACTTTATTTTTTTCAAGTTTATAAGATAGTTCCCATTACATATAACATTATGGTCAAGGATACTACAGCCACGAATGCCCGCAGTCACATAAATATATCCAATCCACTCAATGCCTTTTCCTGCCGAGAGAGGCATCTGAAGTCCAGAGAGAGTCGTGCTTTGAGTAGAAGTCGTTCTTAATGAGATGGCTCCTGTCAGTGCATCAGGAACTAGCCAAGGAGTCTGGCTTGCTGGAGCCGTGTGACTCAGAGGAGAGGAAGGGACAGGCGGCCTGCTCGTCAGAACTGTTTTCTCTCTTGTGGTTTAAGGTATTTTAGAATCTCAGAATTCAGATCTGGCCTCTATAGTGTGGCTATCTGGGGAGTTCTAACTTCAAGATGAACAAGGAAGCCAACGTAGTGGTAAGATACAGAAGTCTGCCTGAGGGCGGCCCTCATGGCCCCCTGCGCAGGAACGAGAGGGAGGCCCCACGCTCACCACTCCTGGTCTAGACCATCCCTCTCCCAGGAAGAGGGAGCCACGGTCCGCACTCTCTCCCTCGTGGCTCAGTGGCACTGACACCCATTCAAGCTAGTGAACATCTGGGAGCCCCGTAAGCTGCGGCTGCAGTTTGCCAATCTGCTTCTACTTGGAGCTTTAAAGATCAATTTGTGTAAATGTGAGTAAGCCATGGCCCAAGTCTCTTGGGACTCTAGCTTTGCCCCCCAATTTGCAGAGCAGAAGACAGTAACACCCAAACCAAACAAAAGCCTAAAGAGGCATCTAGATCTGGAGCAGGCCCCAGGGGCACTGGACAGAATGATGCTAAGGCACAGTCAGTTTTACATTCGAAGTCAAGCCGCCTCCTAAGCCCACGACACACCTGACCACTCCGGACCCTCCACTAGAGACGGCCCTCGCAGGAAGTGCACACGCCCATTCCAAGGAGCCCATGATGCCAGCTGGGGAACAACTTACCACGTGACTAATTTCATGGGGACTCTCCAGAAAAGAGGCTCCCTGGCTCTTTGCTTCCCACAGCTCTTTTCCAGATCTCTGTGCTGGGGAACAGGGAGACAGGGTGAGTGGGCAACGTCTCATGGATAACTAATTCATTCTGGCAAAGATGAGCCAAGGAGCTCCTGCCTCCTGTCTTCCTTTAGATGAGGGTGGCAGCAACCAAAGAGCAGGGGCTGCTCTGCTCTGCTCAGAAAGCCTCCCTGCCTCTCCTGGCCAAGTTCAAGTTCCCTTTGGAAAAAGCTAAGCTGGGTAGTCAGGGCAGGATGAGAAAGGCCATCGAAACAGTCTAAGTTGTATTCTAAAGATAAAAGAGTTCCCAAAGGGTGTGCGGTGGGAAGTGTTGGTACGTGATGGGGTTACTGCGCTGTAGCCCCACAAGCCCGAAGCACTGCACCAACAGGGTGGCCTTTGCCAGGGCCGGAAGCCAACAGTTAGACTGGCAATAGGGGGAGTTTTGAGTCCTGAAAGTAAAGTACATCCCGGACTATTCTGGGATCAACCATCATGGAGCAACGGCATCCGGGCATCAAGGCTGAATACAGACCAAGGGAGGGCCTGCCTCCGCCATCTGTCTCTTCCACCCCAAATGCAAACAAGGCAAAGCGGTACCTTAGTCATGGAGCACCTGCTTCGGCTGCTCTCCAAACACTTGCTTCCTACAGTTGTGAGACACGAAGCACTTGTCAGTTCTGAAGGAATGTGTGCACCAGCCTCTGTCTGCTGCTGTCTGGGTGCCCTGGCGCTGGCAGGCGTCCCACCTTTCTGTGCTGCAACTTCTCAGGAATGGCACACGGACTCTCTGGGGATCAGCAAGCACGGCTGGGCATGGTCAAAGGTGCCCCCTCCTGAGGACCAAGACCGATCTTTCTGAGGGACTGTCACCCTTCTTGGTGCTGCCTGGGACAGTATGAATTTTGTCAGCTCCTGGGAATTTGGCCTGGCTGAGCAGGTACCCAGGTCGGTCCTGGAGGGATGGCGCATTCAAGAAACCCATCCAGGCTGGAAGGTTGGCCCCAGTGCTGAGGTATCCACCAACTTCCCAGGGGTCAGGCTGAGAGATGCTCCTGCATTTGGTCCAGGATTAAGTCTTCAGGTGTGAAGTGGGGGAGCCAGCATCCTCATTTAAACCAGGAAAGTCTGGCCTTCTGGATTCCTACTGCAGAGTGAACACTAGAAGTGGGTATTGCTGGGGAAGGTAAGAGCAGTCTGCTGTCAGTTTCAGGCAGTGGCTTGGGGGGAATGTGAACCCAGACACCCACATGCAACTTATGGGCTTCCTCAGAGGAAGCCCAATACTTTGGAAGTTTGGGCCAATTCTTATCCAGCCTATTCTTAGACTCGATTTGACTTCTTGGGACCAATGTGTGTGGACTGGTCAGAGCTGAATGGAGACAGCAGTGAAGGCTTGGGCCTAGCAGCTGATGGGCAAGCAGAGGGGGGCCGCAGGGTCGGCAGTGGATGGGAAAAGCTGCTTCTGTGCTGGAGGATCAGGTGGAGTGTTCCTGTCTTGAGAGCCAAAGAAGCTGAAGTTCCTAAGAAGCCTGAATCCTTTTCTCCAGTTGGGAGGATTAGCCTGCTGGCATGTAGTCTCTGAATTAAGAGTCAAGCTGAAGGCTTAGAATTTACCGTCTGAGAGAAGCAGTTTCTTGGTTTGTGTCACTTGATTAAAGGGGAAGGAGGACTGGAAAAAGGACTAAGACTCTTAAAAGGATGGAAAATGCCAAGTCCAAAGTTCATCAGTGTCCAGCACCCCACAGTTCGGCCAAGTAAGAAATGGAAGAACGGGAGAGAAGCAGACCCCTGGAGCAGCTACGGGAGGGCTACTGTCACACAGAGGTATTTAGACATTTCAATGACTATTTTCAAGGAAACTTTAAATGACCCTTTCTTGCTAGAAAAAGAAAGGGGGAAAACCTGCTTCAGAGACCCTTACCTATAAAAATAACATACACATTCACTGGAAGTAAGTTCTACGGCTAAGGAGATTCTAGACTGCAAGAGATGTCCCAGAAGGCTGCTGCATTTACCCTCTCACCACAGGGTCACAGCAGTTCTGTCTGACCACCACTAAGAGCGCACCTCTGCTCCAGGAATTGCCATTCTTTTTTGAAACAAAAGAGAAGAATTAAAAGCACAGTAGCTGCAATGAGCCTATTGTTCTCTCTATCCAACTGCCTCCGCTTCTGCATGAGGATGAACACGGGCTGGGGCTGACGCTTGGCCAAATCTGCAGCTGTTGTTCTGATTGTGTTCTCGCCAGCATTCCATGGAGCAAAGACAGAGTTCCCAGCTGGTTCCAGTCTCTGGCTGCCCTCAGGAGTGGAAAGGAGCTCACCAGAAAGGCTCCTCATTCCAGTTCTTAGAGAAAATCCAGCTCCAGGGCCTGGTGAAGGGACACCAGGTCTCCATGGTTCGTGATCCTCCAGAAAGGCATGTTGTGCTGGAGAACGGAAGGTGAACGGTCAGCCCAGCTGCTTTTGCAATTTTTTATCCACCTGTACCCAACCCTCCACAGACCTCTTCCCAGGGTACTTGGTAACCTTCCTTCCCCACCTCGGAGCAGTCATAAGGATCAGAGTAACTTTGCATGTTATAGGACACTTCACACATGTGAAATGGGTTCAGTGGTAAACTCTGTGCTTTTACTGTAAGAGATATATCTATTCTAGCTACTATTCTAGATATACTATTATATTATTATATCAATATATATACACTATTCTAGCTACACAAAGCTCATGAAAAATGTGTATCATGAAAAAACTATGCATGGATTTCAAAATTATCCACACCGAAGTAAACTTATCTTTTAATCTCATTCTCCACCAACTTAAAAAAAATATTTATTTGAAGGACAGAAAGAAAGAGACATAGAGAGGTCTTCCATCTTCTGGTTTATTCCCCAAATGCCAAAAACACCCAGGGTTGGGTCAGGCTGGTGCCAGGTGCCTGGAACTCTATTTAGGTCCCATGTGGGCTGCAGGGACACACGTGATAACTTGCTGCCTCCCATGGTGCACATTAGCAGGAAACTGGAATGGGAAGCAGAGCCAGGACTCAAACCCAGGCATTCTGATGTGTGATGTGGGCATCCCAAGAGGTGACTTAACAGTTACATCAAGCACCTATCGCTCACACTAGATATTTAAAAGGCCATTAATATACAGAAGAGGAAGCAAACTTGTTTTGTTATGCTCAGGTGTGCTAGACTTACTTAGAGACAACATTTTATTCAGTGGAAGGCTGGATGACTCCATAGTGGAATAGGCTACCTGGGAATCAGTGCCCTCACACCTGGGTTTATTCAAAGAAGGACCAGCAAGTCTTCAGAAAAGATCCCTCCCATGGTGGAAGTCGGATCAGACAAAGCATTACAGCGTTTGCCAGGGGGTTAGTCTTCAGTAGGTGATTACAAGCAGCACGGTAATGACACCAACTTTGCTAATGACTCAAATGGTTCTTTCTCTTCCCCACTCCCTTCTTCAGACAGGGAAGCACGAGGCTGACATTTGGGTCTTTCCCAAAGAGAGCAACAAGAAACACTCTGTAATCAAAGCTTCTGTGGCGAGATATGTGAAAAAAGCAAATGTCTTTGAACTGCTACATACAGTGGCAAATGAAACCATCACGAGGTGCTAACACCAACTGATCACAAATCACATGATTCATCATTAGTTTGCTTCTTTCTTCTTCTTCTTTTTTTTTTTTTTTAAAAAGATTTACTTATCTAATTTAAAGGCAGAGTTACAGAGAGAGGTCTTCCATCTGCTGGTTCACTCCCCAAATGGCCACAATGATCCAAAGCCAGGAGCCAGGAGCTTCCTCTGAGTCTCCCACATGGGTGCAGGGGCCCAAGGACTTGGGCCATTTTCCACTGCTTTCCCAGAAACATTAACAGGGAGCTGGATCAGAAGTGAAGCAGCAGGGACTTGAGTTGGCACCCATATGGGATGCTGGTACCACAGGCAGTGGCTTTACCCTCTATGCCACAGCGCTAGCCCTTATTTCTTTTTAAAAAAGATTTATTTATCTTCTTGAGAGGCAGTTACAGTGGGAGAGGGAGTGACAACGGGATCTTCCACCCTCTGGTTCACTCCCTAAATGGCCCCTATGGCCAGGGCTGGGCCAGGCTGAAGCCAGGAGCCTGGAACTTTATCCAGGTCTCCCATACAGGTGGCAGGGATCCAAGCACTTGGGCCATCCTCCGATGCCTTCCCAGGCACATTAGCAGGGAGCTGGATCGGAAGTGGAGCAGCCAGGATAAGAACCTGTGCTCACATGGGATACTGCTTAGCCTGCTCCCCACAACGCCGACCCCAGTTGCTAAGGTTTCTATGTTACCTGGGGGAAGAAAATCAAGGCAGGTGGTCCTAGTTGGTAACCCACTGAATACAAGTCTAAGAAACAGAGCTGCTGGAAGAAAATAAACTGAGGTAGGGAAGGAAAGAACTTCTGTAGATCCATTTAGTAAATGAGGAAACTCAGAGAAAACAAGAGAACTGTACAAAGTTGCACAGCTTATAAACACATGGGAACTGAACCTGCCTGTGTAGATTCTACAGCCAAGACTCTTTCACCTACTGTTCCCTGTAGTGAGAAGGGATGACCTGGTGTCAGGACATGCATAGCTATGGTGTTAATATCAGAACCACTGTTTCAGGGCTCAAAATTAGAAAGGACTTTCTTTATAGCAATTAAGTCCCAACCGTACTGTATATTTTTTCTTCTTCTTTCTTCTTAGAATCTGAGCCTAGAAAAGTCAGAATGAGTTGTGCTTTTTGCGGTCAAGGCTGACATTCTTGAGAAAGGCACTGCCATCTACAGTGCAAACAGGTTTAATGATGAGGCTCCTTGCAACAGGCTTCAAGATTTTAAGATTTTTGACTGGCAGGGATGAGGTGGTCTGTCAGCTTATACAGAAAATTTCATTTGGGGAAAGAACCACTCTTCTCTTTAAAGCACAACACTGTAGCTGCACAACAACATATCAGGATTTTGAAGTTTTAACCACTTTTCTAACTGTTCAATGCCCAACCTCATGGATTATTCGCTTTGCCACGGTTACCTGCTTGGCTGCAATTTCTTCATCGCGTCCATCTCCAATCACCACATACGTGACTTTCTTTCCAAACCTTGACACAATTCTCTCAAAACAGCTCTCCTTACCTGATGAGAAAAAGAAATTTCCTATTAGGATATTCTTCCCTATCTTTTTTCCATACAAAAGAAAAAGGCTGCAAACTGTCAAACCAGTGGTCAAAAATGTTATATTACTACAGTTTTTTTTTTTTTTTTCTATTTTTGACAGGCAGAGTGGACAGTGAGAGAGAGACAGAGAGAAAGGTCTTCCTTTTGCCGTTGGTTCATCCTCCAATGGCCGCCGCGGTAGGTGCGCTGCGGCCAGCGCACTGCGCCGATCCGATGGCAGGAGCCAGGTACTTATCCTGGTCTCCCATGAGGGGCAGGACCCAAGGACTTGGGCCATCCTCCACTGCACTCCCTGGCCACAGCAGAGAGCTGGCCTGGAAGAGGGACAACCGGGATATTACTACAGTTTTAATGATCTGTGTTTACTTTAAAATTTATTGTATATGGGTGAAATGGTCATTTCTCCATTCAATTATTGTTTGTTGTCTATATTCTCATTAAACTAGAGTCTTTTTGCTTTTTACTTGTTAAACTTATCTAGTTTAGTATTAACTCTTTACTATAATGTAATTTAAAATGTTATCTCAAAACAAAACAAGAAATGCAGAAAGAGTGAGGAGAGAAGGAGGAAGGGACTATCATTATGTTCTTAGCATTATATCTACAAAGCACATTGAATCTGCTAAAAACTAACTAAAAATTAAAACAAAAAACTTCAAAGAAAAGACAAAGGCTGCAATAGTCAGGTTCACCGGCCTGCAGTTGGACAGACCACGTGGCAGCCCATGTAGTTTGCTTGGTTGGGAGCAAAGGTAGTGAATAGAGATTCAGCAGGCCCCCTGCCCAAAAGAATGTGACACTGGGCCATTACAATAACAACTTATTTTAGCCCTCATATTAAGGAAATTTCTACAACTGGGAGACTAAGGGACATGGGGTGTGAGACAGCTGTGAGTACCACCTCCCTCTTCCACATCTTCTGTACTTTATAGTTTATAAAGCACTTTCCACTTATTCCTTCATTTATTCTCACCAAAATTCAGTGAGGCTGGAACCATTCTCTGTCTCACAGGTGACTCACAGGTCTAGTGACGTGCCTCAGGTCACACACAAGCTATTAGTTAGCATTAGACATGCCACCCAACTCCAAACCCACATTCTGGCCACTGGGCCATGAAGAATGAGTGATTTCTGAGGGGAAATGTTTTAAGGCAGGACAGGAGAGTGGAAGCATAAGGCCATGATTCCTTGTTAGAAGTAAGTCGCAGACAACAGCCATTTCCCTCCAATTCTGCATTTTCCAGAAATAGTCTTGGACATGGGTCTTATGTTCTTCAGTAGGGGAGGAGCCTGAGCAGAACTGAGAAAAGTGATTCATAGTGTGGCAGCCTCATCGCTCCCATCTGGAGTTTCCTCATTTACTATCCCATGCAGCTCCAGCGGAGATCCTGTATCACTATAAGTGACCTTGGGGAGTGAATGATTTCAATCCACTGCAGACAGTTCTGACACACGTGATAATGGATCACAATATCTGGAACCAACATCTAAAACACACAGATGGTTCTAGTGTGGGAAAGATACTTCATTTGCATAAATAAAAGGAAACTATATTCCTGGTTGTTTCTCCACATGTTTTACACATTTTATTTCCTTGTTTCTGCCACCTTCCTCAGGTAAGTAAGGTTGTAACTCTGCTTCCTTCTTCATCTTACTCCATGAATCTCATCTTTCTGACATATCCAGTGACTTAGCACTAGGATTCTTGTGTAAGATAAAGGTGCGGCCAGCGCCGAGGCTCACTAGGCTAATCCTCTGCCTGCAGCGCCGGCATTCCGGGTTCTAGTCCCGGTCGGGGCACTGGATTATTCTGTTCTGGTTGCTCTCCTTCCAGTCCAGCTCTCTGCTGTGGCCCGGGAAGGCAATGGAGGATGGCGGGCCCTGCACCTGCATGGGAGACCAGGAGGAAGCGCCTGGCTCCTGGCTTCGGATTGGCGCCAGCACGTCAGTCATAGCAGCCATTTTGGGGGGTGAACCAACGGAAGGAAGACCTTTCTCTCTGTCTGTCTCTCTCACTAACTCTGCCTGTCAAAATAAATAAATAAATAAATAAATAAATAAAGGTGCCTCTTCCTCAAGACACTTGGTAGTAAATATACCAATACACATGATCAGAACTAAGAACCTACATCTGTGTATACTCAGAAGTGCTTGCACACATCAGAAGTACGCAGGGCAGGTCGGTAACCTGTTCCGTGCAGTTGGTGCGCAGCCTGGGCTTCTCGGGCCCTCTGGTCTCTGGTGCAACTATTAGACTCTGCCTCTGGAGTATGAAAGCAGCTGCACAAAAAGCAATGGGCACAGCTGTTTCATAAAACTACATAAAAACAGGCAGGGGGGCAGGATTGGCCTGTAATTTGAAGACTCCTGCTCTAAAGTAAGCATACCAGTGTTCTTCAAAAAGTTCCTGGAAAATATGTCATACAAAAATTAGGCACAGATTTCAAAACTGTTTTACACCAAAATAAATTTTTCATTCAATTTCCCCATGACATTTTTGAAGCACCTCAAATCTGAAAGTGGAATTTCTGGGCCACGGGGTCATGCATATCTCAAACTTCATTAGACATTAATAAATGTGTTTTTTTTTTTTTTTTTTTTTTTGGACAGGCAGAGTGGACAGTGAGAGAGAGACAGAGAGAAAGGTCTACCTTTGCCGTTGGTTCACCCTCCAATGGCCGCCACGGTAGGCACGCTGCGGCCGGTGGCACCGCGCTGATCCGATGGCAGGAGCCAGGTGCTTCTCCTGGTCTCCCATGGGGTGCAGGGCCCAAGGACTTGGGCCATCCTCCACTGCATTCCCGGGCCGCAGCAGAGAGCTGGCCTGGAAGAGGGGCAACCGGGATAGAATCCGGCGCCCCAACCGGGACCAGAACCCGGTGTGCCGGCACCGCAAGGCGGAGGATTAGCCTGTTAAGCCACGGCACCGGCCAGAATACCCATTATCTTAACAAAACTTTGCATCATCACACTTAAATTGTGTATCTAACAAGTAGTAAATATATTACAGTTAAATTTGCAGTCCCCTTACCTGGGGACTTAAGGGTTTATTCAGAATTTTATAAGTTTTTCCTTTTCTGCAAATTAGCTGTTTTAAGCAGCCTTCTTAATGGATGTGAGGGATTTTAATCATTTTCAAGTATATAGTTTAGTCCTTGATTTTTTTTTCTTAAAGATTTTATTTATTTATTTGAAAGGTAGAATTACAGACAGTGAGAGGGAGAGACAGAGAGAAAGGTCTTCCATCTGCTGGTTCACTCCCCAAATGGCTGCAATGGCCAGAGCTGGGCTGATCCAAAGCCAGGAGCCAGGAGCCCCTTCCGGGTCCCCTACATGGGTGCAGTGGCCCAAGCACCTGGACCATCTTCTACTGCTTTCCCAGGAAAAACAGAGAGCTGAATTGGAAGAGGAGCAGCCAGGACTAGAACTGGCACCCACATGGGATGTTGGCACTGCAGGCGGAAGATTAACTAACCTACTGTGCCACAGTGCCGGCCCCGATTTTTTTTTTCTTAAAGATTTATTTATTTATTTAAGAGGCAGGGTTACAGACACACACAGAGAGAGAAGGGAGTAACAGGTGCAGCACGAGTAGGAAGTTTGATTGTAAGGTTAGTAACAAAACAGAGCAGATACCATACCAATTTTGGTAGCACTATAGATGTTTTCAATTGGAAATATTTCTCCTAGTCCATACAGGAGCACTTTGGCCAGAGCTGGAACCAGCTGGGTGGTAGTGATCAGAACATTTACACAATTCTTCCTATAAGAGAGCAAGAAAAAGAAAAAAAATGAAACTAAACCAACCTAGGAACAAGAATTCAAATGGGCCATTCTTCAGGAATGAACTAACAACACAGTAATTTCACATGTCCTTCAGCTTCACTAAACCTCCACCTCTCGGGGTCACTCTCACTGTTTACTGCTGTGGCTGTGGGTTTAGAATTCCCGTTTTGAAGGAGACCTGTAGGATATTGGCACAGATGTAGTATTTATTTCCCAATCTGACTTCAAGTTGAAATCTCTTAATCTGCTTAATGGACCCTTTTGCTTTAGAATCTTGCCTTCTTGAACAGGTTTGAGAATACTTCTTGGCACTTCCTCTACTTAGGATATTTGTGATATGAGCCCTACATGTGCCTTTGATGTCACTAGACTCATCTAGTGTTGTAGAGGATGATTACTCAGTTTTAATTTATTGGGTAAAAAGTAAGGACAAAGGAAAAAGGGTTTCCTATATAAATATTCTCTTACAACTTTAAAGTGTGCTTAACATAAACTATCCTTGCCTCTCTCCCAACCTAAATACTTCCCTGCACGATTTAACCACTTCTTACCCCATCCCAAACTCTATTTTAGGGAATGGTGTGTTCTGGACTGGGGTAGGAAAGAGTCTCAGAGGATGAGACCTATGAGAATTGTTACTGAGATGTGTGTGGCGTGGTGTGAAGATGCTGCTCGGGATGTGAGCATCCATTATCAGAGTGAAAGAGTTCAAGTTCCGGCTCCATTCTCCCTTTTAGCTTCTTGTTAAATGCTGGGAAGCAGCAGGCAATGATGAAGTAGTTGGGTCCCTGGTACCCATGTGGGAGACCTGGACTGAGTTCTGGGCTCCTGGTTTCAGCCCAGCTGTTGCAGACATTTGGGCAATGAACCCAGGATGGGATATCGCTCTATATATGCATGTGTCTGCTTTTCAAATAAACAAACAATCATTTCCATACCTTGACTGGATGAGAAGTAAGGACTTTAACGCAGTTCCTAACCAGGAATCTGTTAAAACTTCAATTTCTGCTCTTAATCTCTGCAGTGCTTCCTTTCTCTGGGGACTGAGGAGCCCTTTAGAAATAAAGGCAGATGCATTTATTATTTGACATGTACTTGCTGACACTGAGAAAGCAGGACAGAATCCGGCGCCCTGACCAGGACTAGAACCCGGTGTGCCGGCGCCGCAAGGTGGAGGATTAGCCTGTTGAGCTGCAGCGCTGGCCGAGAAAGCAATTTCTAAATTCAGTTTAGAAATAGTGTGAGTCTGAAGTATTCTACCAAACTGATGCATTTTTCTTCTTGGAGACACCATGGACTAGTGCTACTCAAAATGCCATTTGACTTTCTTCATTTGAATGCTTTCCTACTGGGTACAACAACAAAACCAGCCAAAGGAAATGTAAGATTCTGGTGCAGGCTCCCTTTTTCATCACCAATCAGTAACACAATCAGGAAACTGGCAGACCATGCTCTGAGCAGCACTGCCTTAGAACACGACATCAAGAACTAAACGGCAGGGCCAGCGCTGTGGTGTAGTGGGTAAAGCCACCACCTGCAGTGCTGCCGGTTGGAGTCCTGGCTGCTCCACTTCCAATCCGGTTTTCTGCTGTGGCCTGGGAAAGCAGAGGAAGATGGCCCAAGTCCTTGGGCCCCTACACCCACATGGGAGACCTGGAAGTTCCTGGCTCCTGGCTTTGGATCAGCATCTGGGGAGTGAGCCACCAGATGGAAGACCTCTCTCTCTGCCTCTGCCTCTCTGTAACTCTGCCTTTCAAATAAATCAATAAATCTTAAAAAAATAAATAAATAAAAAGAATTGAATGGCAAAGTATTAGAGCTCAAGAGTCCTCTGCATTTCTAATCTCTTTCTAAAGAATCAAAGCAGGAGGAGAGAAGGGGCCTCCTTACAGTGACAAAGGCCTTTCTAGTGCCATGCACGCCTCCTGTGACTGCACCTCCACTTGCCTGGGGACATAAACCTGAGACTCCAGGATGAACGACCAACAATTGTTCTGTACTTACTTTGAAACAACTCCAGGTGGTAACAGACTAAAATGCTGCCCAAGACAATACAACTAAGCACAAAATAAAGAAAACAACTCATATGATAACCTGAGTTATAATATTCAAATAATGAATCTGGCTCTGAAGTTTTTTGTAGTGAAGGTAAGGAAAAAAAAAATCCTGTATTCTATTAGTAACCCTCCAGAAAAGCAGAAAGGGTATCTGTGAGAAAGAAGCAGAATTTGTTGTCATACTGACGGCTTTACAGTACAAGAACTAACACAGAATGTGACACTTTTGTTAATTCACAGTGTTCAAAACATGTAAGTGGACATTACTGTTCACCTGTTCCTATTTCTTCAGGAAACCATGTATTGGCACAAGGCAGGGAAAGGATCAGGATTAAGGTCATAAATGAAAACAAGCAATAGAAAGCCTGGTGTCGGTGAGAGAAAAAGTTAAAAAGGCTTAGAGTTGCCAAAATAAAATAATAGTTCTAAACTGTAAGAAACAAGCAATAAAAAGAACGTGAAAAAAAGTAAATTAGATCCCCCAAGTCCGTTATTTTTATCTGGTATTAGAGGAGTGTAACAGGATGAACCAAATTGTTCTTCAAAGCCCTGTTTCTACTTTTGCAGCACACTAGGAGGCAGCAAGTACAGTACAAGGCTCTGCACCTGCAGCAATACGCTTTAGCAAGCTCTGCAGTCCCTGAAAGTACAGGCAACATTCTGTGAGTCTCTGAGGGTGATTGCTCTGCTTTAAATATTCTCTCTTAGGGGCAACTCACTAAAAAGGAAACTGCAGAATGTAAAATGCACTGGACCTAAAGTTAGTGGATATAATTCCAACCATGTCAGGGTCACTAACTTGCAACACAGTTGTGGGCAAGCTGCCCCTGCTGCCTCTATGAGGGACATCAATTTTCTCAACTGGAAAATGAGGGATTTTGACTAGATCTCCTAATCTGATCAATTTATGATTAATTCTAAGTAATAAAATTTTAGGCTTTGTGGCACCTGACATTTGCAGTATTTCTGGACAAAATGAATTTCCAAGGTCCTTCAAATTACAACACATGGATACTGCCAGCCTACAACCTTGGCCTAGTTTTCCACTCATGACAAGCTTAACAACTAGTTCTACTTGTCTTGTCTTGATGGTTATATGAATCAGCCAAAAACCTATGATATCTTATTAACTATTAACTCAAGAATGAAACACACATCCTTATACAACATCCATGGATCATACTTCCTATAAAAAAGGCACTTGTTGGGGCCAGTGCCATGGCATAGGTTAAGCCTTTGCCTGTGGTGCTGGCATCCCATGTGGGTGCTGGTTCAAGTCCTGGCTGCTCCTCTTCTGATCTGCTCTCTGCTATGGCCTGGGAAAGCAGCAGAAGATGGCCCAAGTCCCTGGGCCCCTGCACCCTTGTGGGACACCCAGAAGAAGTTCCTGGCTCCTGGTTTCAGATTAGCCCAGCTCTGGCCATTGCGGCTGTTTGTGGAGTGACAGCAGATGAAAGACCTCTCACTCTGTCTCTTCCTTTCTCTTAAATAAATAAATACTCTTAAAAAAATAAAAAGGCGGCTCTTGTCTAAAGAGAGCTTTCCAAAGTCACACTGAGAGCTTACTCTCCACAGGGTTTCAAGTAAACCTCCATTACAGTAACATGCTGCTGAGCCAATTCATAAACATAAGCAGTTGCCAGAGGGAACTAAGGAATTTCTGGAAAGGAAAGCAGGAGATCAGAAAGATAGAGAACACTGACAAGACTGGATGGATGCTACACTTACCACCCACGTTGCTTTTATGCTTATCATAGATTTCTCTCACTTTTCGGTAGCGGAAAGCCAGTTTCCTCATCCAGTCCACACCTCCCTGGACACCTACAGAGGAACCATGGCTGCCACTGCCTCCTGAGCCACTGAAGCCATCTGTTGAGAAACTGTAGTTGCTGCAAAGAGAGAGCATAACAAAAATCAAAATCTATACAGCATGGAGTTTTTGACTGACTGCCATCTGGGATTCTCTGTCCTGTGTTCCAGTATCTGACTTATTCCTGACATTTGATAAACAAAGCTTTAAGAATCTTCTCCCTGGGGCCAGCACTGTGGCAATGGGTTAAGTCATTGCCTGCGGTGCCAACAACCCATTTGGGAGCCGTTTGAGCTCCAGTGGCTCCACTTCCAATCTAGTTCCTTGCCAATGCTCCTGGGAAGGTAACAGAAAATGGTCCAACTGCTTGGGCCCTTGCACCCACATGGGAGACCTGGAAGAAACTCCTGGCTCCTGGCTTTGGCCTGGCCCAGCCCTGGCTGTTGTGGCCATTTGGGGAGTGAACCAGCAGTTGGACCACCTCTATCTCTCCCTCTCTCTGTAATTCTGCCTTTCAAATAAATAAATAAACCTTAAAAAATAAAAGAATCTTCTTCTTTAATCTTTGTTTGTTGGAGTCTACCTTTTACTAGCCCTCTATCAAAGGGCTGAGGAGGAAAGGAGAGCTAGGCACAATTCAAGCACCAGCACCCCTACAGACTGGATTAGATGATGCACCTTTTTTTGTGAATGATAGAATATCATATGGTGAAAAAGTAGAACATAAAAATTTGTGTGTACCCACTCACACATACACAAAATGACTGCAACTATGTAAAAATGAAAAATACTTAAAAAAGGAAGGAAATAACCCCAAATGCTAATAATGGAAAGATAATGGCACCTGGTTTTTCTTTAGCAACCTGCTAGGTTCATGGGTTACTGCAGTAAAATACGAACACAAATTCTTTGGATACTATTTTTTTAACATACACTTTTAGATGTTTATTTGCTTATTTTCATCTACCTGAAAGGCAGAGAATGAGGCAGAAAGGGATAGAGGAAGGGGGAGAGGGAGAAAGAGAGGTATCTTCCACCTGGCTGGTTCACTCCCCAAATGCCAGAAACGGTCAGGCCAGAGACTCCATCCAAGTCTCTTGCATGGATGGCAGGGGCCCAAGCACTTAAGTCATCCCCTGCTACTCCCGGGCTGCATTAACAGAAGATGGATCAGAAGCATCATAGTCGGGGCTCAAACTAGCATTCCAATGTGGGATGTAGGTGTTGTAACTGTGGTTTAACCTGCTGCAACACACTGCTGGTCTCCATACTCTCTTCTACTTCTGCTTCTTGGTTAAGGGTTGGACTCAGAACATAAAGTGAGTGTGGTAAAAGTGATGGTGTTATACTTCACAGACTAGGCTCCTCTGGTTCTCTCATGAGCACCTGCTCTGAAGAAGTCAACTGCCCAATGTCATGCCCCTCTGTGGGGAGGCCCATGGAGTGAGCAACTCGGCCTCCTGGCTATCAGCCACCTGCGAGAGCCTGGAAGGAGGTCTTCCAGCTCCAGTCAAGCCTTTGGATCAGCGTAGCTCCAGTCACCATCTTGACTTCACCCTCACAGGCTGGTGAAGACCTCCCTTGCCAGGCTGCTTTCAAGCTCCTGACCTAGAGTTGTGACGTGGGAATGCTTACTTGTCTATCTGTTATACGGCAGACTTGTTATTCCACAGTAGATAACACAGTCACCAACACTGGGAAGAATAAATACTTCAGAAGTGAAGATTTTTTTTTTTTTTTTTTTGACAGGCAGAGTGGACAGTGAGAGAGAGAGAGAGACAGAGAGAAAGGTCTTCCTTTGCCGTTGGTTCACCCTCCAATGGCCGCCGCGGCTGGCGCGCTACGGCCGGCGCACCGCGCTGATCCGATGGCAGGAGCCAGGTTCCTATCCTGGTCTCCCATGGGGTGCAGGACCCAAGCACTTGGGCCATCCTCCTCTGCACTCCCTGGCCACAGCAGAGAGCTGGCCTGGAAGAGGGGCAGCCGGGACAGAACCGGCACCCCGACCGGGACTAGAACCCGGTGTGCCGGCGCCGCAAGGCGGAGGATTAGCCTGTTGAGCCACGGCGCCGGCCAGAAGTGAAGATTTTTAAATGACAAAATAAGAGACAACTTGGATCAATCAAAAGTTAAAACACAGTTCAACACATTAAGTCTAAGATTCTGTATTTAAGAAAGTCAATGATCCAAAAGATAAGATGAATAATTATTGGATAACCACACATGTAAGAGAAAAACCAACTGGGGTTCAGAGTAGACCATACACCGCTTCATACAGGGCTTTTTCCTAAAACACACAGTGAAATCTTACACCAACAGTGCTCTCCAGGACAGTGCAATGCTTGACACATGCTCCAGAAGGAGGCACTTTTCAGTCTTCTCAGCATTAGGTGGTGATGTCCTAACTCTATATTCAAGAATTTTAGTAGAGGGGCCAGTGCTGTGATGCCGTGAGGGCCCCAGCCTGCAGCGTCGGCATCCCATATGGGTGCCAGTTCGAGTCCCTGCTGCTCCTCTTCTGATCCAGCTCTCTGCTATGGCCTGAGAAAGCAGTAGAAGATGGTCCAAGTCCCGGGGCCCCTGCAGCCACATGGGAGATCTGGAAGAAGCTCCTGGCTTCAGATCAGCTCAGCTCTGCCCATTGCAATAATTTGGGGAGTGAGCCAGCAGAATGGAAGACCTCTCTCTCTCTCTGGCTCTACCTCTCTCTGTAACTCTGTCTTTCAAATAAATAAAATAATTCTTAAAAAGTAAAGACTTTTAGTACAGTCACAGGGAAGAACACCTACTCATGCAAAGGGATAAACATTAAAACAAATTAACATAAAAAATATGACAGTCTCTTTTTCCTTAAAAGTCTTAAGTATAAGCTAGATAAATTTTCGGATCTTTCTTAGCTAAGGCACTAGACAGGAGCAAAGAGAAGAATGAAGGTACTGAGTATGCATCTTTGCCACTGAGATCTCTTGGTTTAGCTTTCATTATAATGTAATGCTTAAAACTATCCTCCAGGGGCTGGCGCTGTGCAGAGGGTTAAAGTCCTGGCCTGCAGCACTGGCATCCCATATGAGCACTGGTTTGAGTCCCAGCAGCTCCACTTCAGATCCAGCTCTCTGCTAATACACCTGGGGAAGCAGTGGAAGATGGCCCAAGTCTTTGGGCCTCCACACGTATGTGGGAAACCTGGAAGAAGCTCCTGGTTCCTGGCTTTAGATTGGCTCAGCTCCAGCCACTGTGGTCATCTGGGGAGTGAACCAGTGAATGGAAGACCTTTCTCTCTCTGCTTCTGTCTCTCTGTTAATTCTGCCTTTCAAATAAATAAATAAATAAACCTTTAAAAAAAGAAAGAAAAAGACTATCTTCCAGAAGGTTACTCTCAACACCACCAGACATCCACGGTTAGTTTTCTTGGTGAAATTCCTGATACTTATTTGCATATAAACTACTCACAGCATGGAAGCATGTTTTCTTCTCACTGAAAATATGGCCAAAGCAAAACTAATACATTGTTTGCCTTGGAATGCTTTTAAGATATTTGGGTTAATTTTATTTTATTTTATTATTTTTTTTTTAAATTTTTTTTTGACAGGCAGAGTGGATAGTGAGAGAGAGAGAGACTGAAAGAAAGGTCTTCCTTTTTGCCGTTGGTTCACCCTCCAAAAGCCGCCGCGGCCAGCGCATCGCGCTGATCCAAAGCCAGGAGCCAGGTGCTTCTCCTGGTCTCCCATGGGGTGCAGGGCCCAAGCACTTGGGCCATCCTCCACTGCCTTCCCGGGCCATAGCAGAGAGCTGGCCTTGGAATGCTTTTAAGATGACTGTGACTTTCTTTTTCCTACTCTTTCCTACTCAAATACTATTCCACCAAGAGGGCCTGACTAATGCTGGCACAAACTGCTTCCCACTTATATCACAATCTTCTTCTGTGTGTCCACCATGTTTTTTATTGTCACCTCCTCACATTGTAGGTATGGTTAACTATGCTTGCTTCTGTCTCCTTTACTAGATCGTGAGCTCTTTCAGAGTTATATCCTAATCATCTTTGTTTCCATCTGAACTTAATCTGTATCTCTCACATAACACGCCTACTCATGTTCAAGACGTCATTGTGTTTATCACCTCAAGTCCTGGCCATTGTCATCAGAAGCCACATCTTCCACATGCACCTGGTCACATTCCTGTTAAAAGACAAAGCATACTATTTCAGTCCAGGGAGCAGAAGTGTTATCACCATCATGACATAATATAAGACCAGATATAGGGGCTAGCACTGTGGTGTAGCGGGTTAGGCCGCTGCCTGCAGTGCTGGCATCCCATATTGGTGCCGGTTCAAGACCTGACAATCCAGCTCTCTGCTATGGCCTGGGAAAACAGTGGAAGATGGCCCAAGTCCTTGGGCCCCTCCACCCACGTGGCAGACCCAGGGGATGCTCCTGGCTCCTGGCTTTGGATTGGCGTAGCTCCGGCCGTTGCAGCCAACTGGGGAATGAACCAGTGGATGGAAGACTTGTTCTCTCTCCTTCTCTCTATGTGTAATTCTGACTTTCAAATAAGATAAATAGATCTTAAAGCTTCAATTGAAGAATCTTTGTGGAAAGAAGCCCAAGACCCATGATGCTTTCTAATCTCTATCACTCAGTGGTTACATAACCTTGAGGAAATCATGTCACCTCACATTTAGAACATGAGTTTGCTTAGATGACCTTTTCTAACTACCAACTGTGAATCTATATATTTGTTTCTTTTATTCTCAGTTTTTTGTTTCAAGATTGATTGATTGATTGATTGATTTGAAAGGCAGAGTTAGAGAGAAAGGGAGAAGACACAGAGAGAGAGGTCTTCCATCCACTGATTTCACTACCCAAATGGCTGCAACAGCTGGGAATGGGCCAGGCCAAAGCCAGAGTCAAGAACTCTTAACTGGGTCTCCCACAAGAATGGCAGGGGCCCAAGCACTTGGGCCATCCTTCACTGCTTTCCCAGGTGCATTAGCCGGGCCTGGAACTGGTGCTTTTATGGGTTATCAGCATTGCAGGTGGCGGCTTAACCTACTGCACCGCAACAACCAGCTCCATAAATAAATCTTTTTTGAAAAAAAAATGGAATAGTAAAGGGAGTGTGAGAGTGATTCTCCATATGTCATCCTGCCATTATAAGTTGTCTTTTTTTTTTTTTTTTAAAGATTTATTTATCTTATTTGAAAGTCAGAGTTACACACAGAGAGAAGGAGAGGTAGAGGTAGAGGTAGAGGTAGAGGTGTAGAGAGAGAGAGAGAGAGAGAGAGAGTCTTCCATCCACTGGTTCACTCCCCAATTGGCTGCAGCAGCCAGAACTGCGCCAATCCAAAGCCAGGAGCCAGGAGCTTCCCCTGGGTCTGCCACATGGGTGGAGGGGCCCAAGGACTTGGGCCATCTTCCACTGCTTTCCCAGGCCACAGCAGAGAGCTGGATTGGAAGAGGAGCCGCTGGGACTAGAATCGGCGCCCATATGGGATGCCGGCGCCACAGGCAGAGGCTTAACCTACTGTGCCATGGCGCCAGCCCATCTGAGGAGGTTTTTTTTTTTTTTTTAAATTATTTATTTATTTATTTATTTTTTACAGGCAGAGTGGACAGTGAGAGAGAGAGACAGAGAGAAAGGTCTTCCTTTTGCCGTTGGTTCACCCTCCAATGGCCGCCGCGGTAGGCGCGCTGCGGCCGGCGCACTGCGCTGTTCCGATGGCAGGAGCCAGGTGCTTCTCCTGGTCTCCCATGGGGTGCAGGGCCCAAGCACTTGGGCCATCCTCCACTGCACTCACTGGCCACAGCAGAGAGCTGGCCTGGAAGAGGGGCAACCGGGACAGGATCGGTGCCCTGACCGGGACTAGAACCTGGTGTGCCGGCACCGCAAGGCGGAGGATTAGCCTAGTGAGCCGCGGCGCCGGCTTCTGAGGAGGTTTTCAAAAAATGCATTCTTGGGTCCATTCCAGAACTACTTTAATCTATATTTCTGAAAGTGAAATCCTAGAATCTCCATTTCTAAGAAGCTCCCCAGGTGATTCTTATGCCCACTAAAGTTGAGAACCACTGACCTGGTGACAGGAACTCACTAAGGTCAAATTTGTCACATAATTTTCAGTCCTGGGGAAGGACTATGTCTAGAAAATCATTATAAACACAATTTGGTGATAATTATTAGCATATACATTTTCAACAAATGTTTGCTGAATAAAAACTGTTACATCCTAATTTATCAACATACGAAGTTAAGGGAAGTTTAAAACATTATGGAGTTTAGAGTTTAAAGCCCTATGAATATATTAATTTCTTTTAAAAAAAACTTATTTATTTAAGATAGAACAGTGCTAGATAGAGAGATCTCCAATCTGCTGGTTCACTTGCCAAATGCCCACAGTAGCCAAGAATGGGCCAGGCCAAAGCCAGGAGTCAAAATTCCATCCAGGTCTCCTTGTGGGTGGCAAGAACCCAAGTACTTAAGGCATCATCAATTCTTCATGAAGTACACCTTACCAGGAAACTGGAAATGGGACTAGAAACAGAGATTCTGATATGGGACACTGGTATTCCAAGTAGTATTTTAACTGCTAATGCCGAGCGCTTGTCTAAAACACCCCTCCTACCCTACCACTGGTTAATTTAATCTGTTGAAGAACTGTCTATTGGGTAGAACTAGATACAAAAGCTTTCAGTAGTTTTTTGTGTAGAATAACTGCTTAACTGAAGCCAAGAATGGGAACATAACTTTCCCAGACACTCGCACCCTGGTCTGACTCCCAGTCTGTTCACCTCAAAGGCG
Source organism: Lepus europaeus (assembly GCF_033115175.1). Lineage (NCBI taxonomy): Eukaryota > Metazoa > Chordata > Mammalia > Lagomorpha > Leporidae > Lepus > Lepus europaeus. Next base: position 20,980,792 of record NC_084831.1, read on the forward strand.
AACTCAATGTCAAAGTCAAAAAATTTCTCCATGAATTTCTTAGTATTTCCTGATTTTCCTGGCATCTAACAATAAAATGATTCTATATTTCAAGGTTAACCCATACACAAACAACAAATATGCTAAATTATAATAGGTCAGGGCAGCCTTTTATAAATTGGACAAATCAAGAGACCATCTTTTAGTAGGAGAAAACTGAAGAACGCTCAAGAATCATCAAACTAATTTTATATATAAATATGTATTATTTAATATGGATTATGAAATTGGAACAATGTTTTATATATCAGTGTTTTGCCTGGTGGGTTGACATTTTCCCCTGTGCTAGATCACTTCCAAATAAGCTAACCAAAATCACATTTTTTAGACAACACAACTGAGGGCCCAGGGCAAGCATCTGGTACCACAGTTAAACTTGGGATACCTGCACACCTGCATCCTCTACCACAGTGCCTGGGTTGGAGTTCTAGCTCCATTTTTGAATCAAGCTTCTGGCTAATGTGTACCCTGGGAGGTAGCAGGTGATGTTGGCTCTGGGTCCCTGCCACCCATGTGGGACACTTGGATTAGGTTTGGGACTCCTTGCTTCGTCTTGGTCCAGCCCCGGTTGCAGGAATTTGGGGGTTAAACCACCAGATGGAAGGTCTCTCTATCTACCTTTGAGATAAATAAAAATTTAAAAAACAAGACAATACAAAAACAAAAACAAAAAACCGAGCAACAACCTCTGAGTACCAGGAGCAACACCAGGGGTGATCCAACTATGGCACTGCTCCTCAAAGACTATTTATGCCTTGGTGGTCAGCTGGCCTCTCCACACCTACCCTAACAATAGGGTCTAAAAAATACATTAAGCATAGATTCAAAATAATTCTTGAACAAAGCATTTCATTGAAGCACAGAAACAATTTAAAATGCTTACCTCTAAGTCATTGAAAAATAGATGTGTATCAGCCACTTCAAAAATCATTTCTTCCATTGTTAAACCTGAGCCAATCACTACTGTAGGGTCCTGGAAGACAATAAGAAAAAAAAATTGCTTGACTTGATACTTAATGATTCACTTTTTATTTATTTGTTTGAAAGTCAGTTACAAAGAGAGAGAAGGGGAGGCAGAGAGAGAGCGAGAGAAGTCTTCCATCCACTGGATCACTCCACAGTTGGTCTCAACAGCAGGAGCCGTGTTGATGCAAAGCAGCACTGACCTGAAGCCAGGAGCCAGGAGCTTCGCCTGAGTCTTCCCGTGTGGGTGCAGGGGCCCAAGGACTTGTGCCATCCTCTACTCTTTTCCCAGGCCATAGCAGAGAGCCAGATATGAAGTGGAGCAGCCGGGACTCAAACTGGCGCCCACATGGGATGCTGGCACTACAGGCAGCAGCTTTACCTGCTATGCCACAGTGCCGGCCCCACAGAATTAATTCTAATCTTCAAATATTGTAAAATTATTTTGGATTAAGCCCAAAACAACACAAGCACACACAGCAATGCTTCAAATTCATTTACAGAAGAATGTGGGATTGTGGAACAGTCTGAGACAGTGAAAAACTTCAGGACAAGTTTCTAGAAATCAGTAGTTTCACAGAACTATTTTTATTTATTTATGTATTTGAAAGGTGGAGTTACAGAGAGAAAGGAGAGACAGAGAGATCTTCTATCCTGGTTTACTCTCTAAATGATCACAATGACCAGGGCTATGTCAGGCTCAAGCCAGGAGCATGGAGCTTTCTCCAGGTCTCCCACATGGGTACAGGTGCCAGAGAACTTCAGCCATCCTCTACTGCTTTCTCAGGCACATTAGCAGGGAGCTGGATCGGAAGTGAAACAGCCAGGACTTGAACCAGCGCCCACATGGGATGACTGCACTATAGGCCGTGACTTACTTATTAACCCGCTGTGCCACAGTTCAGGCCCCAGAGAATGTTTTTAAAAAACAACTCACTACAGTAAATAATTGTTTTTATCATTCCCTTGCAGTGTTCTCCATTTTAAAAAAAAAGATCCACTTACTTTTTTGAGAAATTTCTTGTTCCAGATGAAATTTTATATTGTTGAATACTATTATTGTAAAACCATTATCTTCCTTGCATGTACACCCCCAAATACACACTATAACACCAGAGGTCAGTTAGTTGACAGTCTCAAAAACCAGAGAGAAAGTAAAGAAAGGCCAGAGTCAAAACATTTGCAGAAAAACCAATGGGAGTTGCTTTACAATGAACCAATTCATTTAGAGGCTCTATGCCCTTATTTTACATTTTCTTAATAACCATCAGCTTTCTGAAGTATTCTCATATATCTGGCATATACTTGGCTAAATGAAATGCTCAATTTGGGCTGTCTGAAAAAGGAACTATCAGATTGGTTGTTGGAATAATCCCAAGACTCTGCTCTGTTTTGAGGCTTATTCCTACACTTCAATTTTTCTAAGATGTCAACTCTGGAAAACCTTCACCCTTCTGCAATGGTCCTATGTCTAGTCTCTGGCTTTACCATCAACTCTGCCTGACTACTAAGCCTGCCTGTGTGAGCCATCTGGTGCTATTTTACATGGAAAACGGAAACCAACAGGGTAAAACGGAAGTGGCAGAGGAAATGATTTTCATTACCTGCCCAGACAGACAGAAAAGGAACAGGAACAAAGGAAGATTCAAATTACCTTTCCATACTTCTGGGCATAGGATCCAGTAAGAAGGGAGTGGAAGATGATGATGGTCTCATCCAAGTCCCAAAGAAATACCCGCTAAGGGAAGAAAATATAAAAAATGAGTATCTTTTCCAATCACAATGAAATGAAACAAGAAATCAGTAACAGGAAGAAAACTGGAAAATTTACAAATAATACAGAAATTAATACATTCTTAAACAAAAAATGAATGCATTAAGAGGAAATCACAAATGAAATTAGAAGATACCTGAGATAAATGAAAACAAATGCAACATGCAAAAACCTATGGGATATAGTGAAAGCAGTGGTAAGAGGGAAATGCAATAGTCAACGCACACATTAAAATAAGTAAGATCTCAATTCTATAACCTAATTGCACACAGTAAAGAACTAGGAAAAAGAGAAAAATGAAATGCAGCAAAAGGAAGGAAATAATAAAGGTTACAGCAAAGGTAAATAGACTAGAAAAACAATAGAGAAAAATCAATGAAATCAGTTGGGTCTTTGAAAACATCTGTAAAACTGACAACCTTTTGTTAGATTGACAAAGAAAATAAAAGTGTAGACTGAAATTACTTAAGTAGAAATGAAAGCTGGGATATCACTTCTGATTTTACAGCAATGAAAGGATTAAGAGAATACTAGGCAGAATGTTATGCCAAAAAATTGGATGAGATGAAATGGGCAAATTCCTAAAAATACATAGCATAAAGTACCAAAAAGACTCAAAACTTAGAAAATCTGGTAAGACTGATAATAAGTAAGGAGACTGAATCAGTAACTAAAAATATCCCAACAAAGAAAAACCCAGGAACAGATGGCTCTGCTGGAAAAGTCCAACATTTAAAGATTTAACACCAATCTCTCTTGATTTTTTTCCAAAAAAAAGTCTAAGAGGGAACATTTTTTAACTCCTCTAATGAGATCTATATTAGCTTGATACCAATTCATGAAAACACTGTAAGAACAGAAAACTTGGGCCAATGTTGTGGCACAGTAGGCTAAGTTGAGGCCTCCAACACTGGCATCCCATATAGACACTGGTTTGAGTTCCAACTACTCCACTTCTTCTTCTTCTTCTTCTTTTTTTTTTTTTTTAAATAAAGATTTTATTTATTTATTTTAAGAGGTAGAGTTACAGGCAGAGAGAGGGAGAGATAGAGAGAAAGGTCTTCCATCCACTGGTTCACTCCCAAATAGCCACAATGGCTGGAGCTGGGCTATTCTAAGCCATGGAGCTTCTTTTCAGGGTCTCCCACGTGGGTGCAAGGGCCCAAGCACTTGGATCATCTTCTACTGCTTTCCCAGGCCACAAGCAGAGAGCTGGATTAGAAGAGGCACAGCCAGAACACGAACCTACTTCGCCTACTATGCTATAGTGCCAGGCCCCACTACTCCACTTCTGATCCAGCTCTTTGCTAATGCACTTGGGAAGTAGCACAAGACAGACAAAGTTCTTGGGCCCTCAACTCCCATATGGGAGACCACGAGAAAGCTCCTGGCTCCTGGCTTCAGCTTGGCCCAACCCCAGTCGTCGAGGCCATCTGGGAAGTAAACCAGTGGATAGAAAATTGATCTTTTTTCTGTAACTCTGTCTTTCAAATAAATAAATAAATCTTAAAAACAAAACAGAAAACTCTTATAAAATTTGATGCAAAAATTCTCAATAGTAATAAACCAAATTATTATATTTATAAATATAAATATATTAAAAGAATTATACATGATTACCAAGTGAGATTAGTTCCCAGAATATAAAAGTGGTTCATTCAACATACAAAAATTAAATACAACGTATCACATTAATAGAGGGGGGTAAATGACTATCTCAACTGATGCAAGAAATGCATTTGGCAAAATTTAACACGCTTTCAAGGTAAAAATGCTCAACACACTAGGAACAGAAGGGAATGTCCTCAGTATGATACAGGCCATGTAGGAAAAATACAAGCTAATTTATTGAAAGCTTCACTCCTGAGATTAGGAATAAGACAACACAGTACTGGGAAGTCTTAGAGCAATTTGGCAAGAAAGGGGAAAAAAGCTTCCAAACAGGAAAGAAAGAAGTAAAATTAACTCTGCTGGTAAACAACATGATTTTATATGCAGAAAATCCCAAAGAACTTGCAAAAAAAATTGCTAAAGAGTTAATAAATGAATTCAGAAATCAGCTGTATTTCTATACCCTTGCAATGAATAACAGAAAAGGAAATTTAAAAAATAATTCCATTTACAATAGTATCAAAAAAGAGTAAAATATTTAGGAATAAATTTAACTAAGGAGGCATAAGATCTGCATACTGAAAACTAAAAAATACTGTGAGAAAATTAAAAAAGATGTGCCTAAATAAATGGAAACACATGTTGGTGGACTGGAAGCCTCAATATTACAAGATGACAATAATACTAAATCAATCTACAGTTATCAAAATCCCAACCGTGTTTTTTAATAGATTATCTATCTATCTACCTACCTATTTATTTTTAAAGACTTATTTATTTACTTATTTGAAAGGCAGTGCTATAGAGAGGCATTGGTTCACTCCCCAAATGGCCGCAACTGCCAGAGCTGGGCCGATCCAAAGCAAGAGCTTCTTCAGGATCTGCCACGTGGGTGCAGGGGCCCAAGGATTTGGTCCATCCTCTACTGCTTTCCCAGGCCATAGCAGAGAGCTGGATCAGAAGTGGAACAGCCAGGACTCGAACCGGCACTCATACAGGATACCAGAATTGCAGGCGGCACCCTTACCTGCTATGCCACAGCGCCAGTCGCAAGATTTATTTTATTTGTAAGGCAGAGTTACAGAGAGAGCGAGGAAGAGACAGACAGACAGACACACACACACACACACACACGTTTCCTATCTGCTGGTTCACTCTCCAAACAGCCACAACGGCCAGGGCTACGACAGGTCAGGAGCCAAGAGCTTCCTTCCAGTCTCCCTCACGGCACTTGGGCCATCCTCCACTGCTTTCCCAGGCACATTAGCAGGGAGCTGGATTGGAAGTGCAGCAACTAGGACTTGAACTGGTAACCAATATGGGATGCTGGCACTGCACACAGAAGCTTAATCTGTTGTGCCACAAGGCTGGTCCAGTTGATTTTCATTTTATGTGAAAGGCAGAGAGAGAAAGAGAGAGACAGTAATATCTTCTGCCTGCTGGTTCACTTCTCAAATGTCTACAATAGCCAAGGCTGGGTTGGCTGAAGCTAGGAGACTGGAACTCAATCTGGGTGTCCCATGTAGGTAGCAGGAACTCAATTGAGACATCATTTTCTACCTCCCAAGATATGCATTAGCACAAAGCTATACTGGAAATGGTGTAGCTGGGAATCAGACCATGCACTCTAATATGAGATGCAAGTGCCCTAAGCAGCAATCTAAGCAGCTGCTTAAGCACCTGCCCCCAAATATTGTTTTTTTAAAGAAACAGAAAAAAACCATTTTAAAATTCACATGGAATCTTTAGAGATTCTAAATAGCCAAAATAATCTTGCAGATTCACACTTCCTAATTTCAAGACTTACTACAAAGCTACAATAATCAAAACAGTGTGGTACTAGCATAAGGACCAACACATATACATCAATGGAACAGAACTGAACAGAACCAGAAATCAACCTCACAAACATGGCCAATTGATTTTGGACAAGAATGCCAGAACCATCCAATGGGGAAAGGAAAGTCTTTCCAACAAACGGTACTGGAAAAACCAGCTATCTATATGTGGCCCGGGAGTGCAGTGGAGGATGGCCCAAGTCCTTGGGCCCTGCACCCACGTGGGAGACCAGGAGAGGCACCTGGCTCCTGGATTCGGATCAGCGCGGTGCGCCAGCTGCAGCGCACCAGCCACAGCGGGCATTGGGGGGTGAGCCAACGGAAAAGGACCTTTCTCTCTGTCTCTCTCTCACTGTCCACTCTGCCTGTCAAAAAAACAAAAACAAAACATCAAATACAAAAAGGTCTAAATTTAAGGGCTATACAATGAAAATCTTAGAAGATAGCAGATGAAAACCTTCATAGTTGTCAATTTTCAACTGTTACACCAAAAGCATGGCAGTAAGAAAAAACTCAGTTTTCACCAAATTTAAAAATATTAGTGTATCAAAGGACACCATCAAAAGAGTAAAAAGTTTTTATGTATTTTCTTTACTCTTGGCAAATTCAACTTAACTTAGCAACTAAAGGGCACACAACACAGAACGATATTGTTTTTCATGAGTTTCAGATGTATGTTTGAAAGATTTAAGAAGTTAGAAAAAACAAAGCAAGCAACCCAAATGAGTTTCTTCCCATACTTCCAATTCACTGTCCTGAGAAGAACTGGCATCAGCTTTCCTTTTGCCACGGTTCTTGCTGGTCATGTTTTTCTTGGACTGATCATCAGCATCTTTACTTGGTGTAGTCTGGGACAAAGATGGGCTTGTAGAGGGATCTACTGTAAAGGAAAAGCAAGACATATACTGCTGGTAGTAACAGGCCACAACAACCAGAGTAGGAAGAGGGTAACAGATTCTCTGCGCTTAACAATTCATAATGCAGGGATAAAGGTTGGAAAACCAAACTTCACATAAGCAATTAGGGAATGTGGATCTAGGTACTGAGCATCAACAGCAGCTAATACTACAAAACAGCTAAAATCAGACTTTTAAGTTTGCCCTGATTAGAAAACATCTATGAAGTTGTACTGGGGGAAAAAAACATAAAATAACCAAAATCTGATCAAGCTTCCAGATCAGGGTTTCTCAGCTGGACACAAGTGACATTATGGGCCAGATAATTTTTTTTGCTGTGTGGGGATGTCTTGTCTTCTAGGGTGGTTAGTCAGGCACCATCCTTGACCTCTACCCTCGAGGTGCCAGTAGCATCCCCTGTCCAGTGTGACAACTAAACTGTTTCCCCACGTTGCCAAATGTCTACTTAGAGCAAAATGACCTCAGGTTGAAAACCACCGCTCTAAATTAATCTACTAATTTTTGACAAAATAAGGAGGGCAGTAGCACAAACTAAACTACCCAAAATGATTCAATTAGCAAAATTCACACTGGCATACAGTATGGGATAAGCAATCCTATTTCTTCAGTAACCCTACCAATCATAATAATATACAGCTTATCTGGATCCCAATTTTTTCTCTTCAAATTCTCTCTGAGAGGCAAAAGGTAGACAGTGAGTAAGCATTCCCATCTGCTTGTTCACTCCCCAAATGCCTGCCAGGGTCCTATTTGGGCCTACTCTGGGAACTGAGAAATCCAATCAGGTCTCCCAGGAATGTGGCAAGAACCCAAGTACTTGAGCCATCATCACTGCCTCCCAGAGTCTGCATCAGCAGCAAGGTGGAATCAGAATCCAGGGCCCTGGGTTGAATCCAATACTCTGACATGGCAGGTGGGACTCCTAGTCAGTATCTTAACCACTAGGCTAAATTCCCATCCCTATGTATTTTTAACTGACAAATAAAAATTTTTATAATCTATAGCATATTTCAAAATATGTATATATTATGGAATGGTTTGGATCCTAATCTAAACAAAATGTAGAAAACAAAACATATGAGAAAACTCAAAATATGAACACCTTTCGGTTCTTAATGATACTGAGAAATTATTGCTAGGTTTTTAAAAGATGGGATAATGGTACTGTGATTACATTAATGTGTACTCATCTTTTAGATGGCAATGCCTAGACTCTGAAGAAGGAACTGGATGAAGTTTAGCTGAAATGAGGTTGCCCATGAGTTGGTAATGCTAAAGAAGGATGAGGGACAAGTAAGGCTTAAAAACACTATTCTGAGCCGGCGCCGTGGCTCAATAGGCTAATCCTCCGCTTTGCGGCGCCGGCACACCGGGTTGTAGTCCCAGTCAGGGCACTGGATTCTGTCCCGGTTGCCCCTCTTCCAGGCCAGCTCTCTGCTGTGGCCCGGGAAGGCAGTGGAAGATGGCCCAAGTGCTTGGGCCCTGCACCCCATGGGAGACCAGGAGAAGCACCTGGCTCCTGCCTTCGGATCAGCGCAGTGCACCAGCCGCGGCAGCCATTGGAGGGTGAACCAACGGCAAAGGAAGACCTTTCTCTCTCTCTCTCTCACTGTCCACTCTGCCTGTCAAAAAAAAATAAAAAAATAAAAAAAAATAAAAAAAACACTATTCTGATAGCTTTTGTTTTTGTTTGAAATTCTTCATTATTCAAAAGTTAAAATTGTTATGCAGAATAAAGATAGAGAAATGAATCAAAAACCAAGGCATCAACACATAATTATTTCAAAGTTATGTATGTCTGAAATAGCAACCATCTGCACCTGCACCTGCACTTAGGACTAGTAAGGGCAAGATACATTGCCAACTGTTTATATATAAAAAGCATCATTTTTAAACATGCATCAATGCCAGTGACAAACACTGCTTTCCTCAAAGTACAGGATGTGGAAGATAATCACCAGAATTAAATACAGAGATAAATACAAAGTTATGTGTACATGTTTATTGAATGTGGGGATAAAGCCTGTATGTGAAAGCTTTTCCATATAGACATCATCATTTGCTGATACATTTAAAAGCTGTAAAACTCCTGAAATTGTAGGCTTAAATTTTATGTATTTCTTTGGGGGGAAAAAGACCATAGATTTCCTCAGAAAACACTTACGGGATGAAGTCCCTTAAGCCAGTTTTCAGAGCTGCAGTTCTTACCAGAGGAAAGTCTCTGTGCTGTAGGTGTGGGTACCATGACACTAGGCTTCTCCGTCTGGTATGTGGTTGCTGCTAGCGTGGTACCCTCGGCATCACTGTTAGTCTGGCCTGTGACTCCAAAGCTGGAGCTGGGATAGCAGGCCTGGTACTGATTCTGACCAAGAATAGTATAGGTGGGATAGTCCTGTAAGCAAAAGGGAACAACAGAGCAAAACAAGACTCTTAGAAAGAACATATATGAATTTTAACACAAGAGGCTTTCTTCCTGTTATTCATTAATATTTCCCTAAAACATTAATATGACTTCTCCACTTACCTTCTCATTAGCAGTCTCCCAGCTAACCCAATGATTTTCAAAAAGCATTCTGTGGAAACCCAAGAGTCAAGTAGAGACAGCTCACAAAGTCTCTGGCATGAGAGAAAGGAAGGATTCCTTGTATACTCATTAATATACAAGGTCCTTTTTTTTACCATGAATAGCTCCTATAACCAATTGTATGTACTGTATTCCTACACAGAATTTAAAAAAAAAGATTTATTATTTATTTGAAAAACAAAGTTGCAGAGAGAGAGAGAGAGAGAGAGAGGGAGAGTTAGAGAAAAAGATCTTTCATCTCCTGGTTAACTCCCCAAATGGCCACAAAAGCTGGGGCTGGGCCAGGCTGAAGCTAGGAGCCTGAAACTCTGTTTGGGTCTCTCATGTAGGTGGCAGGGACCCAAGCATTTGGGCCATCTTCTGTTGTCTTCCCAGGCACATTAGCAAGGAACTGGATTGGAAGTGGAGCAGCTGAGGCTTGAACCGGCACTCATGAGATGCTGGCATTGTAGGTGGTGGCTTAACCTATTGCATGCCACATATACTGGCCCCTCTTCAGAGAAATTCTGAAGGAAAGATTCTACTCTAAGAAGCTTATAAACTGGAGCCAGTGTTGTGGTGTAATGGGCAAAGCTTATGGCTGTGACATTGGAATCCTGTATGGGTACCGGTTTGAGACCCGGCTGCTGCAATTCTGATTCAACTCCCTGCTAATGCGCCTGGGAAAGCAGCGGAAGATGGCCCAAGTGCTTGAGATCTTACACCCATGTTGGAGACCTGGAGGAGGTTCCTGGCTCCTGGCTTCGGATCGGCCTAGCTCTGGCCACTGCGGCCATTTGGGGAGTGAACCAGCAGATTGGAAGATCCTTCTCTCTGCCTCTGCCTCTCTGTAATCTCTGCCTTTCAAACAAATACATAAATCTTTATGTATAAAAAAATGTTTATAAACTACTGCACTAGTTAGCAGTGCTTATAAGGACAGACGAGGTTAAGTGAAGAAAGCACATATCCTACATTAAAGTTACCCAGTTTAAAAACTGATTATGTTTTTTTTTTTTTAAACAATCCAGTTGTCTTTAAAAATGAAAATTCCTTAAAATAATGGGAGGATTCCTGGTCATTTCATAGGTACATATGAAGGGCCTTCAAAAAGTTCATGGAAAATATATATTATTAAAAATTATGCATAGGCCAAACTTTTTTCACATGCAAATAAAACTGTTTAAATCTAATTTTCCATAAATTATTCTTGAGAGGCAGACAGACAGATACAGAGACTTCCCTTTGCTGGAGTACTCCCCAAAGCCCGTGACTCCTGGGGTCTGCAGTAACAGGAAGCAAGAATCAGGAGTCAAGCACTCTGACACAGGAGGTCAAGTGCTAGGCCACATGTCTGTTCTTCTATGAACTTCTGGAAGCATTCTCATATACAGTAAGACTTATCAAGTTGTACAAATTAAATCTATGCAATTATGTCAATTATAACTTAATAATGCTGTAAAAAACATTGGGTATGACATAGCTCAAATGTATACTTTTTAAAAATTCCATTGATAAGGCTGGTGATATGGCTCAGTGAGTTAAACTGCCACTTGGGATGCCCATATTCCATACCAGATTCCAGTTCAAGTCCCAGCTACTCCACTTCCAATTCAGCTTCCTGCTAAAACATCCTGGGAGGCAGCAATTCATGGCTTAAGTGCTTGAACTCCTGCCACCCATGTGGCAGATTTGGATGGAGTTCCCAGCTCCTGGCTTTAGCCTGGTCCAGCCCTGGCTGTTGCTGGCATCCGAGGCATTTGGGGAAGGTAGATTCCCCGCCTACCCTCCCCCCAACTCTTTTGCTCTGCCTTTCAAGTAGGTAAAAAAAAGGGAACATTTAAAAAAATTTCATTGACAGTAATACTGATGACAAGTAAGAAAAAGCTAATTCACCAGATCAATTATTTAAAAACAGCCAGTATCTACCAACAGCCAGACTTACGGTATGTGTGTTTGAGTACCTGGGCATGAACAGGAGAAGGGACCATCATAGAAAAGGATAAGTGGTGAGAGCGTTTTCTTTTCTTTTCTTCTGAAGATTTACAATTTATTTGAAAGGCAGAGTGGCAGAGAGAGACAGAGATATCTTCTATCTGCTGATTCACTCCCAAATGCCCTATACAGCTGTGGTTGGGCCAAGCTGAAGCCAGGAGGCTGAACTCAATCCACGTCTCCCATATGGGTGGCAGGGACTCAAATATTTGGGCCATCACCCACTGCCTTCTCAGGTATGTTAGCAGGAAGGTAGATCAGAAATGAAGGATCTGGTACATGAACCAGCATTCTGATAGGTGATGTGGGGATGCTAAGCAGTGGTTTAAGCTGCTGTACCACAAAACCTGCTCTGAGAGAGCTTTCTGAGATTAATAGGCAGATTAAAAGGCAGAGGAAGTGAAAACATGAACAGGTCCTGAAAATGTTTTATTAAAGGCCCACAAATGTTCAACCTGGTTAAAACAAAGATTCTCTATGAGAATACACAACTAATTAAGTAATACGACTTAGATTCTTCAGGCAATGGTGTACAGCTTGTATGAGGGCAGGAAATGGGGACTCTTAAATTCAAAGTAACAAAAGCATGAAAAGATTCTATGAAAGTAAGTGGCATAATAAAAAGTGCATCTATACAATGTAATCAGATAATATTTTAGAGAATGGGCAAGCATGAAAAAAGAACTGGAAATGAGACGTGCAATTAATAGGGTAATTCAGTATTAAAGGGGGAAAAACCCCAAATAATTGAGAATTATAGTAAAAATGAAAGGGGAGTGGAAACTTTGAAAAATGGCCTCATTAGAGGAAAAAAAGGGAAGAGCAAGTGGAATCCAGCAATCCCAATACTGGGTATGTATCTGGAAGAAATGAAATCAGAATGTCAAGAGTGGCCGGCGCCGCGGCTCAATAGGCTAATCCTCAGTACAGTGGTGCAGCTGCATAGGAGGAATAACTTCTAATGTTTTATGGCATAGTAAGTAGAGTAACTATGATTGACAATAAATAATTGTATATTTCCAAACAGCTGGCAGAGGGGATTTTGAGTGTTCCCAGCACAAAGAAAATGATAAATGTCCTAGATGATAATTATATAAATTACTCTGATCTGATATGATCATTACAGTTATATACATGTACTGAAATGCAACAGTATACTCCATAAATTTGTATAATTATTATGTGGCAATTAAAAATAAAACATAGGGGTAGGTGTTTAGCGCAGAGGGTAAGTCACATTCTGTATCAGAGAGACTGGTTTGACTTCCAGCTCCTCTGCTTCTGATTCTGCTTCCTGCTAACGTGCACCCTGGGAAGCAGCAGGTGACGGCTCAAGTACTCGGGTTCCTTGTCACTTAGATCGAAGACTTGGATTGCGTCCCAGGATCTTGGCTTTGTTCCTGGCCCAGTCCTGGCTGTTGCAGGCATTTGGAATATTTAACCAAATATTTGTTGTAGGCATTTGGAATATTTAACCAAACATTTCTATGTCTCTCGCCTTTCACAACTTTTATTTTTAAAATTTTCATTTAAAAATAATGAAAATAAAATTCTGTGTGGTTAAATATTACTGTGCTTGGGGCTGGTGTTGAGGCATAGTGTGTTAAACCACTCCTATGATGCCAGCATCCCATATGGGTGCTGGTTCAAGTATTGGCTATTCCACTTCTGATCCAGCTCCCTGCTAATGAGGCTGGGAAAGCAGCTGAAGATGGCCCTTGCACTCATGTAGGAGAATCGGGATGGAGTTCCAGGCTCCAAGCTTTAGCCTGGCCCAGCCCTGGTCACTCTGCTTATTTGGGGAATGAACCAGCAGACAGATGACCTCTCTCTGTGTAACTCTGCCTTTTAAATAAATAAAAAAAAAAAAAAATTAAAAATTACTGTGGATGAAATAACTAACATATGAAAAATTACACTGATGGGCCAGCATGTGGTATAACAGCATGTGGTATAACAGGTGTAACAGCATGTGGTATATATACTGTCTGCGATGCTGGCATCCTGATATGGGCATTGGCTCGCATCCCAGTTGCTCCATTTCCGATTCAGCTCCCTGCTAAGGGCCTCAGAAAAGCAGTGGAAGATGGCCCAAGTGGCTGGGCCCCTGCCACTCACGTGGGAGACCAGTAGAGTTCCTGGTTCTTCATGTGGGCCTGGCCAGTCCCAGCTGTTGCAGCCATCTAGGGAATGAACCAGCAGATGGAAGATCTTTCTCTCTCTGTCTATATTCCCCTCTCTCCCTGTAATTCTACTTTCAAATAAATAAGTCTTTAAGAAAAGAAGAAAAAAAGAACAATTAAATCAAGATTGTCTATATTAGAAGATAGAATCAGAATTAGAAAAGGAGCTTTGAGGGGATGGTATTTGGAACAGTAGTTAAGACATGACTTGGGTACCCAAATCCCATACCAGAATGCCTGAGTTTGAGTCCTGGCTCCACTCTCCATTCCAGCTTCCTGCTGATGTCTACCCTGGGAGTCAGCAGGTGATGGCTCAAGTCATTGGGTCCCTGCTGCTCACATGGGAGACTCGGACTGAGTTCTCGGCTCCTAGCTTCAGCCTGGACCAGCCCTGGCTATTGTAGGGATTTGGGGAGTGGACCACAAGATGGGAGATCTCTCTGTGTCTCCATGCTTTTCAAATAAACCAAATTAATAAATAATAAGAGTTAGCAATGAAAGGGAAAGAAATAGATACTTCCTAGAAGAGTACTATGTGATAGGTAGAAAATTAACTGTGGAGTACAAGAACAGAGAAATACAAGAACAGTTTAACATAAACAATGAACCAGAACAGTAATATTAACTGGCCAGAAAACAAGATCCAGGGAGACAATGTAAAAACATTAACTGCTGCAGAGAAAACAATGCAAAACAACAATAAAAAACGTTTAAGGTGTTACTAGTGATTTTCTCAGTGCAAAGGGTTCATGTAACTGTAGTCACAACCAGACCACAAAGAATTTACAAAAGAATGTGGTTTAAAGTGGAGGTAATGTTTATTCATTTATTCTACAAAATTTATCAAGTACCTTTGATGTGAGGCATTTTTCTAGACTTGGAGAATACATAAGCAAGCACAACAGAAAATAAGTCCCTGCCTTCATGGAGCTTACACTCTAGAGGGGCAGAACAGGAAACAGAGATGATCACCGTAGACACAGCCAGCTTTTAGAGAGGGTTACCAGAGGAACCAGAGAAACCGGATGGGGGCCCGGGAAGCCTGCAGGCCCCCAGGAAAAGGTATCCACAGCCCCTACCATTCCTAACTGCTTCTTGAATGGACAGACAGACCATGCACAGAAGAGAGGAAGAGCAGGCTGATAAGTCTTACTAAACAGGATGAACCAAAGTTACCACTTTACCTGGTTTGAGATGCTGGCAACCGCTGCTGCTGGGATATTGGCAATTGTAGACAAAGTGGGTATCAGGCTGGCGTTTGTGCTTGAAGCTGTAAGATTGAGAGTGTTAAAAGCATTAAGAATAATATGTAAAAGGCTGGAAGAAATGGAAAATGTTACCTTATTGAACAGATCTACAAGGAGATAAGGAATACATACATTCATTTGTTTTTCTTGTATGCCATACCTCATTTGGATTTGATTAGAAACAAAAACACTTCAAACATCTGTTCCAGTTTGAGTCTTCAACTCTTGCCATTAAACTCCTGTAAGGATACTGATACAATCTATAGCTCATACTATTGAAACTCATAATACCAAAATTAATCCGAATCATTTTGCTCAAATCTCTCACAGAAACTAAAAAATGCTGACTCACCTGCAATGTGATCTACCCTGACTCAGCAGAGCTCTGATATATCCTACACTGTGATACTGTTTATTTTCATTTGTCCAAATTATGCCTTTTCTAATGCCACATAATTCCACTGAGAAACAGAGCTGTAATTCCAAATTCTAACATGCTTGAAATTGCTTCCTGAGCTTTATGCAAATAACGTATTATCAATGTGGATTAGCAAACATCAAGATTTAGTATTTGGAGATTAAGCCAACAAGCCTGGAAAAACTCAGAAAATACTAAATATTATTCTGGTAAAGTTAGAGTGTATTTTATAAGCTATTTGGGCTACCTGTATTAAAATAAAAAATTTGGACTTTTATATACTCCTGTCATAGATTCCAGCAGGGTTTTGATCAAAACCTCAGACACAAGATTCATCACTGTGACTTTTTTTCAGGTGGACAATGTAACTGATACTACTAGTCCTGAGCTCCTTTCCCTCACTTATCAGAAACACATTCAGATACTGTTCTTACTGCAGTCACACACACCGTAAGGGCTCACCATTGTGCAGACCTGCCTACTTATCCATTAGCTACAAAGTTCTGCACAGGAAAAGTTACTAAGAAAACCTCCACCAAGATCAGACATGAAAAGCAAATGCAGTAGAAACCCAAGTATATAGTTCACAGAGAATTTTTTCTCCCTCTCTCAGGGGAACTCTGCTTAGGAGACAGTCTAGAAAGGATTAAGGTCAATTATAGTGATCGCTGCAACTCAGCTTTCAGATGAAGAAAGGGGGGCAAAAAACAGTTAAAGTAACTTGTTTCCATGCATGGAGCTAGTGGCAGAGAATCAAGAGGACCACTTGGATCTCCCAGCTCTTTCCTCACAGTCAGTTGATGAGCTTGGGATCAGATCTCTTCTCTACAGTATTCCCCGCCGCAGGGGAACCAGAGGACTCTTAGAGCTTATTATTATTATTTAAAAAAACAAAATGATGGCCGGCTCCGTGGCGGCTCAATAGGCTAATCCTCCGCCTGCAGCGCCAGCACGGGTTCTAGTCCCAGTAGGGGCGCCGGATTCTGTCCCGGTTGCCCCTCTTCCAGGCCAGCTCTCTGCTATGGCCCAGGAGGGGAGTGCAGTGGAGGATGGCCCAGGTGCTTGGGCCCTGCACCCCATGGGAGACCAGGAGAAGCACTTGGCTCCTGCCTTTGGATCAGCGTGGTGCGCTGTCCACGGTGGCTATTGGAGGGTGAACCAACGGCAAAGGAAGACCTTTCTCTCTGTCTTTCTCTCTCACTGTCCACTCTGCCTATCCAAATTCAAAAAAAAAAAAAAAAAAAAAAAAAAAAGAAGAAGAAGAAAACAAAACTGACTTTGTTCCTTAAAATAAATAAATAAATAAACTTTATAACCTCATAGTTGATATTTTCTTCACACCAATGTTCACCTTCTTTCCTACTGTCGCCAAACCCATTATTTTTTCTAATAGAAAGTAGCAAAAAATGACATACACTATATAGATGACTCTGTAAGTAGTTTTAGTTATTTTTAAGAGGGGGGGAAAATTTGGCTGGTTGCTAGATTCTCTTGCCAGCACATTATCCTATGGAGGCCAGTCACAAAAACAGACTGAATATGGGTGATTTAAGATGGAAAATAAAATGAAGAATTTAATCTGTTAAGTTTATCTACCCAAAGTCCATTTCTGGTTCAGTTTTCCTTTGGCCCTGGTTCTGGCATATCCTTTTTCTTCTACTGACCTTTAATTCTGTTCTATATTCTCAACTTATAATGGTTAGAGGTACAACTTAACACATACCTGATTTCTATTCACATAGGGAAAATGGACTCTGACTGACAAGGCAGTTTTAGAAATGTTAACAATCCCCGCACCAATTACTGATTCAGGCTGGAGGAAAAAAGAAGACCTTACAAACAATTAACTGGCCATGTACTCTATTATCCCTGGTAGGAAGTTTAATGGTATGATCAGCCTCAGATAACTGAGTTTTTATATTTTTTAACAAGTTTTAAGATTTATTTTTTGAAAGGGAGAGGTACAGAGAGAGAGAGAGAGAGAGAAAGAGGAAGAGAGAGAGAAAGGGAGTGATCTTCTTCTTTTTTTTTTTTTTTTTGATAGGCAGAGTGGACAGTAGAGAGAGACAAAGAGAAAGGTCTTCCTTTTTGCGGTTGGTTCACCCTCCAATGGCCGCTGCGGTAGGCGCGCTTCGGCCGGCGCACCGCGCTGTTCCGATGGCAGGAGCCAGGTGCTTCTCCTGGTCTCCCATGGGGTGCAGGGCCCAAGGGCTTGGGCCATCCTCCACTGCACTCCCTGGCCACAGCAGAGAGCTGGCCTGGAAGAGGGGCAACCGGGACAGGATCGGTGCCCAGACTGGGACTAGAATCCGGTGTGCCCGCGCCGCAAGGCAGAGGATTAGCCTACTGAGCCGCGGCGCCGGCCGGGAGTGATCTTCTATCCACTATTGGTCCACTCCCCAAATGGCTTCAACAGACTTGGCTGTACCAGGCTGAAGCCAGGGACCAGGAACTCCAATGGGTGTCTAACATGGGTGGCAGGCACCCAAGTACTTGGGCCATCTTCTGCTGCTTTCCGAGCTGCGTTAGCAGGAAGCTACACCGGAAGTGGAGAGAACAGCTAGGACTCAAACTTGAACTCGTAGAGAATGCTGATGTTACAGGTGGCAGCCTAACCCACTGCACCACAATGGCAGCCCTGATAACTGAGTTTTTAATAAGCACCATCCTAAAAACCATAAAGTTTTCTAAATAATAGTGGTTTTATTATATGGGACCTTAATCTGCACCTAGGAAAATCATAGGGCTCAATAAAATTCCTTGTACTCAACCAAATCACTTCTAACACGTCATTCATTCAGTCATTCATTCATTTAAGACATTAGTGTCAGGGTCTACTATAGGCCTAGAAACTGTTCCAGTCACTAAAGGATAGTACAGCCACTCCTCAGGGAGTTTTAATTCTAGCAAGATTAGTTTGTCAATAATTAAATACAATTTTATGCTCTTATAAGCAGCTAAACTCACCTAAAAATGTACACAATCTCTGCATGCCCTATTCCACCATACAGCCGAGACTAAAGAGCCAGGCATTTTGGAAAGAAACAAAAAACTGCACTCCTCACCCATACACACACACACACACACATATGGTGTCAACAAAAGTAATATTCAGTTGAAGGTTTAAAAAGCAAAAGCAGTGGCAATGAAATATGTGATGGAAAGTACAAAATCTAAGAATCAAATAAAACTTAAGTGGTAGCTCCTACTGTCTTTTATCTGAAGGTTACAAGATCTCCAATTCCCAGCTGTGTGGCCAACTGTTTTTGGACAGTCCTCACTCCTATTTTGACAATGAAACCACAAAATCACTGAAAGACAGAGCTTCTCAGAACCATGCCTCACTAGAGATCCAACTTAATATGGTCAATACACACATACATTTTTGATCAGAACATGGTTACAGAATGGTGTGTGGCATAGTTAAACAACACTGCTCCAAAGCTGGAAGGTAACCCAAGGGTTAATGGCACATAAAAGTTTGTACAGGATTTAGTTCTCGCCACCTCTAACTTTATACCACGTCATTCTGCCTTTTTTGCTCAGACTGGCTTTCTTTGACTTATTCAAAACAACACAAGCTTTTTATCATTCTTTGTGAAGCTGTTCTCCCTGCCTCTCTCCCCTTCCTGGCACGATGCCCTCCTCAGCATGTCTCACTTCCTTGGGGAGGCTATCTCTGTCCTCTCTATTATAAATATTCTTATTTTCCTAACTGTAGCAATATTTTTTTCTTTCAGAGAACTTCTCAGTTTGTTATTTATTTGCTATCTTGTTTTCTATTCTCCTCTACTAGTCTGTAAGCTTCATGAAGGCAGAATATTGTTATCTGTCATCTCTGGTATCTGTCAAAATTCTGGCATACAGTAGATGATGCTTAAGAAATACTTATAGGATTAATGTATAGCAGTCTTCCATGGACTACATGTGAAAGAAAAAATCACTATTTTTTGCTAGTGGCTAACAGTTGTATGGGCTCCTAAAACTTACTCCTGTATGTTACCAACATACCTGACAAAAACCCATCCAACTTCTAATCATTCAGGATCTAGTAGTGTATTTACATGGTCAGTAAACAGACATATTTTTTTTTTGCTCTGGCAGCTGAGTCTAAAACAAATGACACTTCACACTCCAGTAGCAGGAGACCTGTGTTCAGATCTTCAGTACTAACATTCTTTCCCATAAAAGGAACCAGAATCCCTTGGAGAAATGGTTGATTTTAGGACTTGGACAGAAAATACATAAGATAAACCTGGAGAATCTTGTAGTACCAGGAAGTAAAATAGTGCTTAAAAATAATAATACACATGTTCACACACACAATTTAACAAAAATTCTTAAATGAGAGAATTCCAAAAGGCACAGGAGCCAAGTAACAGAGTTACTAATGACCAACTTGGAACAACTGGAACAACAAAGTAAACAAAACAGTACTGGATTATAACTCAAAATATAAAATAGATATCCATGAGGCCATAAATAAATTACTGAATAAATTAATAAATAGAGGACAAGAGACAATCTCCTATATAGAAGAATTCCAAATAAACTATAGAGACACTCTATGCTTTACAGGAAGGGCAACTTAACTCCTTAAGTAAGCTGCACACTGTAATTTGTACCCAAGAACAGAGTACGGAAAAGGAAGAAAAAGACAAACCTTAGAGAAACTTGACAGGCACTACTTTAGCCAGGTCATCAAGGCCAACATTTATAGTCACGTAGTAGTTATGTAAATGAAAGGCACTTATATTCTGTGACCTTCCCCCCAAAAGCTCATACCCCAATCTAATCATGAGACAGATTCCAAAAGAAGGGCATTTTACAATCTATCTGGCTAATATTCCTCAACACAGTCCAGGTCATCAAAAACAAGGAAAGTGAAAAACTGCAAAGTCTAGAGGAGCCTAAGGAGACACAACAATTACATTTATTTAATGTCCTATCCTAGATGGCATCGCATAACAGGAAAAGAATATCAAGCAAAAACTAAGGAAATCTGAATAAACTATGAACTTATTTAACAACAATATATTAATATCAGTTCACTAATTGCAACAAATTTAACACATTAATGTTAGATATTGATAATAGGGAAAATTACATGCAGGGCAGGTGGATATCAGCTCAATTTTTCTGTAAATCAAAAACCATTCTAAAAATAAAGTTTATATAAAATCTGGTCAAATATCAGAGCTCAAGGATATTCATCAAAGTTAATACTTAGCTAAACTTAATTTTGAATTTCTGGAATTAATCTTGCCTTCTAAATATTACTTAATTAAGCTACCTCTACTGAAGAAAATAATGAAATACAGGGTTGCCTACTCACCAGGCAACCTAGGAAAAGACTAATACAAAGAAGTCAGATCTATTTATTCAAAGAATTTTCATAAGCCTACAAGGGCAGTCCTTACTTAGGGTACCACTGTGTGGTAAACTAAAGTTTTTTTTTTTTTTTAAGTTTTTTTTTTTTTTTTTTTTTTTTTAAAGAAAGAAAGAGTTATATAGAGAGGAGGAGGTGGAGGAGGGAGAGAGAGAGAGAGAGATCGATCAATCTTCCATCTGTTGGTTCCCCACCAATGGCTGCAATGGCTGGGGCTGGGCCAGGCAGAAGCTAGGAGCTCAGAGCTTCTTCTGGGTCTTCCACGTGGGTGCAGGGGCCCAAGCACTCAGGCTATCTTCTGCCACTTTTCCAAGCCATTAGCAGGGAGCTGGATAGGAAGTAGAGTAGCCAGGATTTGAACTGGCGTCCATATGAGATGCCAGCATCATAGGTAGAGGTTTAACCTGCTGTGCCACAATGCTGGCACTAATAAAACATTCTAGTTAAAACCAGAAGTGGGGGCCGGTGCCACAGCTCACTTGGCTAATCCTCTGCCTGTGGCGCCGGCACACCGGGTTCTAGTCCCGGTTGGGGCGCCGGATTCTGTCCCGGTTGCTCCTCTTCCAGGCCAGCTCTCTGCTGTGGCCCGGGAAGGCAGTGGAGGATGGCCCAAGTGCTTGGGCCCTGCACCCGCATGGGAGACCAGGAGGAAGCACCTGGCTCCTGGCTTCGGATCAGCGCAGTGTGCCGGCTGTGGCAGCCATTTGGGGGGTTAACCAACGGAAGGAAGACCTTTCTCTCTGTCTCTGTCTCTCTCTCTCTCTAACTCTGTCAAAAAAACAAAACAAAACAAAACAAAACCCCGAAAGTGGAATTTGGCTTTTAGATAATTTCTCTAACTTCTCCAGGAAAGATGGCTGCTGCCAATTGCATCATGCTTGGGATTGGGAAGAATGGGTGCTGCTGTTTGACCAGTTTATAAAATCAATACACAAGGATAAGGAAGCAGCCCTGGAAGCTGAGTTACTACCCACGTTAAAGGAAACAGAGTGTCAAGGCAAGGCGAGTGTTGGTAGCAAACCCAGGTAATTCAAATGCAGTAGTAATACCCACATATCATGTTAGTCAACTGTTTGTCTATAAAATTTTTCTTCAGAATAAATAGCAAAAATCAGTAACTTGATGGTTAATTTCTGCCTTAATTTCTACTCTGTGCCAAAGTGCTAATGGACAACAAAATGGACCAATAGGTTAACCTAAGAAGAAAAGGGGAAGAAAAAAAGGATTTGGACTTTGTTAGCACAGATTCTCAAATATGGGAGAATTGCTACAATTATGTCCTGGGGTCAGAATGCCTATTTCAAATGCTGAATTAATTGTTTACAAACTTAGTGAGTTAGGATAAGTTACTTGGCTTTTTGTCCCTCAGGCTCCACATCAGTAAAATGGTTTCTATCAACTCCCTTCATTGGGTTGTTGTGAAGATTAGGTAACTAACACCTATCCACTGCTTAGCACAATGCTGAAAGCACAGTAAGTACTTAATGAGGAGCGGCAATTATCCTAAACAGCAAAATGGAGGAAACCAAGGTAACTGACCTAAAGAGAACATGTATTCTTATCTAAGCTAAGAATAGTGGTTAGTGACTTGTGAAAAATATTTTCATGATCCTTCTAAGGCAAAGGGTCCTTACAGACCCCAGGGAAGCAGTGACTTTTGTGTTACAAGGAGAGAAGTGGTATAGCCATCATTTCCTCAAACTCAGGATTCAACTGCAGAGGATCGAGGTAGAGGGGTGCAGAGGACAGGTCGTAACCCTTGGCAGAGGGCTAAGAACAAGAGAATCATTGCATTTCTTTCACAGCCCAGCTGTATCTGTCTAGGAGGGACCCCTGGCACTTGACTTGCCTGTCATTGGGACCAAAAGGCCTATCAACCCAGAAAAACACCATAACAATGACAGGGGGTTGGTGGAGAAGACACAGCCTTAAGTTTTTTCCCTCATACTTTGCTCCCATTTTAGAAGGAAAGAAGCAGGAGAGCACAAAGAAAGAAAGGAAAATAAGGAGAGACTCAGTAACAACAGGATGTAAAGGTGGCTTAGAGCAAGGCCTTAGACTAATTCTTGATAATTTAAATGAAAACATTTAAAACTGAAAATTGAAACACTTTATTTAATCCATGTATTTTTTTTTTCTCACCACCCTCATTCATACCTTAAAAGTACCACAGACAGGTTTTTTTTTTTTTTTTTTTTTTTTGACAGGCAGAGTGGCCAGTGAGAGAGAGACAGAGAGAAAGGTCTTCCTTTGCCGTTGGTTCACCCTCCAATGGCCGTCGCGGCTGGCACGCTGCGGCCGGCGCACCGCGCTGATCCGAAGGCAGGAGCCAGGTACTTATCCTGGTCTCCCATGTGGGTGCAGGGCCCAAGCACTTGAGCCATCCTCCACTGCATTCCCGGGCCACAGCAGAGAGCTGGCCTGGAAGAGGGGCAACAGGGACAGAATCTGGCGCCCTGACTGGGACTAGAACCTGGTGTGCCGGCGCCGCTAGGCGGAGGATTAGCCTGTTGAGCCACGGCGCTGGCCCACAGACAGGTTTTTGTAATCCCACACTCATTCTTCTAGTGCCCATTTTACAAGGAATAAAATTAAAAAGTTGGCATAAACCTGAATAAAGGAGGCAGATGAGAAGCCTGGTACATGGACACTAACTCTGGGCCTAGAGTACTGACAAACTGCCTTACTAATTTTGGAAGGGTAGGCAAGTAATTCCGTAGTGCTTTTTGAGTTCTTTCCTAAAAGCCCTGTCAAATTCTAACCTTTCAGAGGAAAAACTCAGGAAGTTAAGGTTGTTTTAAAAAGTTTATGTTTAATGCTATGCTTTTCATCCTGAAATAGAAACAAGAACAAACTTATTGATCAAAAGAAATGCAAGTAGTAAACGGGGTATAGCTGTGACAAAGCCATAGCAAGGAAGCAGCACGCAACACACATTCCACTCTGACAATTCACTTTAAGGGAGTCAGCAAGATTCTGAACCATGGAGTCTTCAGACATAGGACAAAATGCCACTCAGATCAGACCAGAACCAAATTAGAGGGACTTTCTGGACACCAACATGCAAAAGGGAAGCCTTCAATTTTATTGAGCTGCTCACATTCAAAGGCTAAATTACTTATAAGCCATACCTCTGGGTCTATTTTACCTAACACAAAAAGCATGCAGAAATGCAAATATCACCCCCTGTATTTTAGAAGACAGAGCTCCTTTATCACCCAGTTTACTTTGAGACACAGGTAGATTAAAAACGAACAACAATTTAAAAACACATACACACAACCATGCCTATTTACCTTGAATGGGATAAGAATAATGTGCTGGGCTTGGCTGGCTTGTGGTTAGCCCTGTAGTGCAGGTAAGAACACTGTGTTGACTTGGAGATGGAGTCTGAATTAAACCACTTTCAGGTTTCATACCTGGCCACAATGCACCTGAATCAGATAAATTGGACCAATTACAAACAACACACTGGGACTGAGGAGCAGAGTTATGCTTTCAAATATCAGCCAGTAGTTTCAAAATCGAAATCTTAAAACACTGCAAATTTGCTTGCAAGAGAAAATTACTAAGTCTCCCATCAATAATACACCCCAAGCAAATACACTTTCGAAGAATTAGGGGATGGGGCCATGAAAACAAAATCTTGTCAAAATCCCAACAGTGGTATGTGTGTAAGGTCACTTCAAGGGCTGGGGAGAACTGAGCAGGGTTCAGAAAATGAGCTTCTGACACCCAACTGGACTATTTGTCATAAAGAGTGCCTGACATTCATGTGCAGTGATAAAAAACATTTATCTGAATTGTCAAGGTGGGAGACATTCTCATAATATTTAAAATTCACTTACCCATTAAACAAGCAAATTTTTTCTAAAATGTATTAAATACTTCTGTTATCTTACACTGATTATTGTTGTTACCTTTGTTTCTTCTGATTAAGGAAGACAGGCTTATTTTTACAAATTAAAAACATTTTGGAAATACATAACTTAAAAATGAAGTCATGCATAATTCCAATAGTCAGACTTAAGCACTATTGACAGTGTGCAGAAGAGTTACCAGAATTTCTTTTATGCATTTATGGATCATCTTCTTTTTAATAAAAATGGGATCATGTTACACATACTGTTTCTTAATTTGCTTTCCTAGAAAATACCTCTGAGAGGCATCTTTCCATGAAAGAACCTATAGATCTGCCTCACAGATAGTGTATTCATATTCTTTCTTGTCTTCTTAGTAGGGAGGAAACAGTGAACACACATTAAGGTTTTCTCAGATTTACTGTTACAAAAGATCAACACAGTGCTGTACTACACATATCACAGAGATACCTGCAGAGCTATTGTGCTGTGTGAAAACATAGTAGTACCAAATAGAACTCAAGAATAGTTGTTCTTTTCTTTCTTTCTCTTTTTTTTTTTGACAGAGTTAGACAGTGAAAGAGAGAGAGACAGAGAGAAAGGTCTTCCTTCTGTTGGTTCACCCCCCAAATGGCTGCCACATCGCGCTGATCCAAAGCCAGGAGCCAAGTGCTTCCTCCTGGTCTCCCGTGGGGTGCAGGGCCCAAGCACTTGGGCCATCCTCCACTGCCTTCCCAGTCCAGAGCAGAGAGCTGGACTGGAAGAGGAGCAACTGGGACTAGAACCTGGTGTGCCGGCGCCGCAGGCGGAGGATTAGCCTAGTGAGCTGCGGTGCCGGCCAATAATAGTTGTTCTTATATTTATTTTTTCTCTGTGAAATATCACTTCTTGATAATCTTCCATCTCTGGCTGTACCTCCCTTATAATTTCCAATACACCAGAAAGCTATAAACAAAGCTTTATTTTTGTGACAGCTTAAGCATATTTTTATAAGGGAAATACTATGTGCATAATTAAGCTATGTAAGGCACATATATGGAATACCCACTTGTTTACTGTGTTGTGAATAGCTATGGTTGTTGGACCAGTGTAGCTAAGAAGACAATCTGATCTAAGAAAGTGCAACAAACACATTCCATTGTACAAAATCAATGTTAAGGTTAACCAGGGCTTCAAATTCAACGTTAACTCATTTAATCTACTCCTAATTTGATAAGGAATTTCTAGTCAATCAACACGCACAATACAAAGTGCAATCCTTTGGTAATGAGGATCTTTGCTTCACCAGGGCACCAAGACACAGCAGTGCAACTCAGATTTGTCAAATTTATTACGTAAATTTAAGAACAGTAAACAGAGATGTGAAAATCTTAAGATCTTGACAATGGGACACAGTAACTGCTTTGTCCCAAACTCTTAATGCATTAAAAAAGAAAATGTCATAGTCTTTTGTTATTAACCACACAAAAGAACTTATTTGAGGAGACTGAGGAACAGTATCATCTCTAACATGAATCATGAGGTTATCCCTTCCTGTTAGTTCATGATCATTTACATGTCTTGTCCAGGTTAATCAGAGCTAAGGTCCTTGCTATGTTTGATTTTCAACACAATAAAATATTTGGGAATGTCATGTTCTAATTATTTATGATGTGAAACGTGCACATCAGTGCCATTATTCTTAGTGGTAGTATATCACATTTTTTGGTAAGAAAACCATCATTTAAATGTCACAATGTCTAAATTTATTGTAATCAATGTGATTCCTTTTCCCAAATAAGTTTTAAACCCCGAGGTATTGGATTTGTGAATGTTTATTATTTCACTGTACTGAAATAATACCTTATTAATAACAATAGTCAACTGAGAAAGCATTTGCTAGTCTCATTTAACATATTTTCTGAAAGTTTCAAACTGTAAAGTGTCTATAAACTGGTCCTTCTTGCTGGTGCCGTGGCTCACTTGGCGAATCCTCTGCCTGCAGCGCCGGCACCCAGGTTCTAGTCCCGGTTGCTCCTCTTCCAGTCCAGCTCTCTGCCGTGGCCTGGGAGGGCAGTGGAGGATAGCTCGAGTGCTTGGGTCCCTGCACCTGCATGGGAGACCGGGAAGAAGTACCCGGATCCTGGCTTCGGATCAGCGCAGCGCTAGTTGTAGCAGCCGTTAGGGGAGTGAACCAACAGAAGGAAGACCTTTCTCTCTCTCTCTCTCTCTCTCACTGTCTATAACTCTCTCTCTGTTTCTCTCTCACTAACTCTGCATGGCAAAAATAAATAAATAAATAAACAAACAAACAGATAAAAAATTAAAAAATAAAAAACTGGTCTGTATTTAAGGTCAAAAATTAGGGCACAAATGTCCAAGAGAAGTAGGAGAATGGCTACTTTTGAATGCCTGGCAAGAAATACAAAGCAGGTATTTGATTATTATTATTTTAGGAGGAACACAGGAATAAAAGGCAATATGGACACTACTACTAGCATCACTGTGGCTTGCTCTTTAGGCACGTAAATATCTTCTCCTAAAAGCACACTTCCCAGAATTCCAGATAATAGATGTCATGATCAAATGCTCTGACTTCACTGTACTACTACCTATAGCAAAAGAGAAAATCAAACCCTGGTTTCCAAACTCTTAGTGCGTTACTTTCTGCCTCCAACTGCAAAGCTTCTAGTACTCTTAAGCACCCAGAGCCTGCTGTGGAGCAACTGTTGGCCTACCAATGGGAAAAGAAGTCTATCCTTCTTATGCCCCAGGTGGGATCATATAATAAACTCTACCAAAGTTTCCCAGTACAAGTGCTTCTGTTGGTTAGCCACTACCCACACTAACCAGAGTAGTAGATCTGTAGATTAGTTTGATTAGAAATAGAAATGCATACCAATCCTAGAAAAAGGGACATATCTTGGTTTGTTGACTTAACAGTACACTGTAGCTAAATTTCAGTATTTTTCCCATTTATAAAAGAAGATATTTATTATAGAAAATTAGGAAAATATAGAAAGTACAAAGAAAAAAATCATACATTCTTACCACAAAAAAACACAGGTTGTTCTTTCTTCTGCATGCAACTATGGTAACTTAAACTTGTTCATATTGGAACTGTATCCTTGCTTTGTACAAATCTGTGGTAACTAAGATCAAATCTGCAGTGCCTTCAGTACTGTTAAAATCCACATTCTTTCTTCCAAATTATTTTCTGTGCACATACATATATATTGTAATATTTATTTATTTTAAAGGCAGAGTTACAGATCGAGAAAGAGTAGGAAAGATAGAGAGATCTTCCATCCACTGGTTCACTTCCCAAAATACCACAATGGCCAGGGCTGGGCCAGGCTGAAGCCAGGAGCCAGGAGCTTCACCCAGATCTCCCATGTGGGTACGGGGGCCTAACTACTTGGGCCATCTTCTGTTGCTTTCCCAGGTCAATTAGCAGGGAGCTGGATTAGAACCAGAGCAGCCAGTTCTCGAACCAGTGCCTATATGGGCTGCCAGCATTGTAGGTAGCAGCTTAACCCATTATGCCACAGTGCCGGTCCCGTGCACATATTTTTAAAAGCACTAAGTTGGTATTATATATTGTGCTTTCAGTTTTACATACTGCTTTTTTCAATGAATAATACTATTTGCTCAAGACTCTAACACAATTTATAATGGCTACAAAGTTTTCAATTCTATGGGTACACTGCCATTTAACACACATCTTTTGATCTAATATGTAGGCTGCTTCCCTTTTTCCCTACTATAAATAATGCTGTAGTAAATATTCTGGTTAATAAATTTATATACATAAATTTAATAAAATTTAAGTATCTCTACATAGTTCCATAGGAAGAATTACCAGAACTAAACTTACTGAGGAAAAGGGAATCAACATCCTTAGGTTCTTTTTTTTTTTTTTTATTTTTTTTTTTTTATTTTTGACAGGCAGAGTGGACAGTGAGAGAGAGACAGAGAGAAAGGTCTTCCTTTTGCCGTTGGTTCACCCTCC
Organism: Lepus europaeus; assembly: GCF_033115175.1. Classification (NCBI taxonomy): domain Eukaryota; kingdom Metazoa; phylum Chordata; class Mammalia; order Lagomorpha; family Leporidae; genus Lepus; species Lepus europaeus. The sequence goes on from NC_084831.1 coordinate 21,009,580, forward strand.
AATGGCCGCCGCGGTAGCGCGCTGCGGCCGGCGCACCGCGCTGTTCCGATGGCAGGAGCCAGGTGCTTCTCCTGGTCTCCCATGGGGTGCAGAGCCCAAACACTTGGGCCATCCTCCACTGCACTCCCTGGCCACAGCAGAGAGCTGGCCTGGAAGAGGGGCAATCGGGACAGGATCGGTGCCCCGACCGGGACTAGAACCCGGTGTGCCGGCGCCGCAAGGCGGAGGATTAGCCTGTTGAGCCACGGCGCCAGCCCATCCTTAGGTTCTTAATATATTTTGCCAAATCTTCAATCTCACATTAAAGTTCTTTTAAAATAAATCTGATCAGTGGCAGCTAAGGGCATATTTTTATGACCCCTAAAAACAGATAAGGATCCTTTCCCTCACCTAATCCTGAGGATCACTAGAAATTAAACCTCTAACCCCCTTCTGCCAACCCACCTCGCATGGAAAATATGACTGATATTCCTTTACTTTAAAGATCACTCATAACATAGCCTTTGTAAATTTCTTCTAGCTTTTTCTTCTTTCTCCAAGAGGGGGAAGGTTTTTAATTTAAAACTCAACTAAAACTACCTTTTTGATTAAGACCTAAATTTATGAGGCCCTCTGGAACTAAACAGAACTGGATTCAATTCTTATGCCAGGCATTACTAAGTATATGTCCTTAGGCTAGCGATTTAACTAAGTTTCTGATTTTTCATCTATTAAAAATGATAAGGCTGAAGTCTTTACTTTATACTAAATTGATGTTCTGTATATAAAAATAATTGAAAATGAATTGATGTGGATGGAATGGGAGAGGGAGCGGGAGATGGGAGGGTTGTGGGTGGGAAGGAAGTTATGGGGATGGGGGAAGCCACTGTAATCCATAAGCTGTACTTTGGAAATTTATATTTGTTAAATAAAAGTTAAAAAAAAATGATAATGCTATTTACTTTTTTTTTGAGAGAGGCAGAGTTAGAGAGGGAGAGACAGAGATCTTCTATCTGCTGGTTCACTCCCCAGACGGCCACAATGACCAGAGCTGGGCTAGGACAGGAGCTTCACCTACATCTCCCACGTGGGCAGCATAGACCCAAGTACTTGGACCATCTTCTGCTGCTTTTCCCAGGCCATTAGCAGGGAACTGGATCAGCAGTGGGGCAGCTGGGACTCGAACAGGTGCCCACGTGTGATGCCAGCATCACTGGCGGCAGCTTTATCTATTAAGCCACAACATTGGCGCCCTACACACTACTCTTATAATTGTTCTGAGAATTAAATGAGATAATAATATAAAGTGTGAAGTACTTATTTTTAGCATAGTGCTTGCTATGATAACCACTCAATAAATAGAAGATAATGTTATTGTAATGATGTGTTCCAAGCTCTAATTATCTGAAATAACCGACTAGGCAATACAAAAAGAGGCAGTATTAACATAACAAGATGTACCAAAACCTTGATTTCAAAAGAAAGAAATTAAGTGTTTTCTGATATTTAATTGGTTACAAACAACACAAACAAATAAATAAAAAGGCCAAGTGTTAAGACACAAGAAAATGGTTTTAAAAAACACAGTCACCTTTGAAAGCATAGCAAACATCTCTTAAATTTCTCTGGTAAAATCTGAGAATATGCCATATCTATTGTTCATATCATCTGAATCTAAATCTCTCTCTAGCAGGTCTCATATATGACAAAGTCAAATTATGCTAATGATGATCTTTCTCTATGAATTACTGATAGAAGAATTTACTAAAAAAAGTCTCTCTTGCCCTCAAATATTATACAAAAACAGACTGAGGTTTTTATTACCAAAATATCTTTCTAATAGAAATGCTGTTTTTAACAGAGATCTATTTATCCTACAGAGCTTTCTTTTTTAATACAAGGGAAATGAAACAATCATAAGATACCACAAAATCCACATTGCCAGGGCATTATGTTAGATATCCCATAAACTGAGTTCAGAGGTAATAAGCATATTATTTAATATTCAACAGCAGATTGATGAACTGATTAACAACACTATAAAGGGTTTATACTTACTAACAATAAAAATTGAAATGGATGTTAAAAAAAGTGAAAACAATTGGTAACCTATGATTAGCCAGGCGACTCCTGAAAAATTTGCTTTAGTCGTCACAAAAAGAAAAACACACAAACATATTCAGAGAAGGTTTTCCTTCCAAAAGGATTTTTTTTTTTTAACTATTATAGAGTGTTTAACATGGATTATTCAGTCTTGAATGGTTAAGAGATTGTGGTACACTGGCTGATACTAATAGGCACAGACATGGATGTACAAATGGGGAGTTTGAGTTTCCCTTTCCTCACAGTTATTAACTATTACTATCATTAAACATAACCCCTAATTTTGTTTTTGGTAGTTACGAGTAGTTAAAGAATGCTAACAAGCCTAAAGTAAGGAAACTGTTACTATCATAAAAGACTCACCAAATGGGCCAGGGTGAAATAGGAATATAGAAACCCAAAGCAGACAACATTAATACACCCAGAATTTTGTGGCAATCTGTTCAAAAAATTTTTCTAATTCCTACCTTGTTTAAATAAAAAGATATAATTTTATTAACATTGCATATTTAAAAATAATTCTATATTCTCTCAATTTTCTGACACCAGTTCTAGGAAAGCAGAGAAGGAGCAACAAAGCTCACTATACATATCTGTCAATTTATTACACACAGAAAACCAGTGAGATACCATGTACCCAAAGAACCTCACACTGTAAACCACTCTAATTTACAGATCATGTCAAGATACTTAAAACCAATAAGAATTCCTTATGAATAGGATTAGGTTACAGAAAATTGGGGATTTCCCCCATCCTAAGATGACTCTTTGGTTCACCAGAATCTTTTATCAGTTTCAGGTAAGGGAAGGAATGGGGGGGAGGAGAAATCAGTGTGCACATCTATGTACGTACACACACACACACACACACACTGAGGCAAACTCTATTAGGATATTAACTACCTGGTTTTAGCAAGAAATAGACTAACTCAAAGTATGTTTATTATGCTCATCCAATCATGTATACAAGGTTGTTAAGTTCAAGTCAACAGTAATTCCTCAGTTTGCCAAAGATATTAAGCTTCAGAGTCAAGACTTAATACTTTGGAAAGAGCTAACTTTCGGTGGATAACACATGAATATTGAAAAACCCTGATTTTATATCACTTGCATCAAGCGTGATGTTAGAAATTGGTCAATTTCAACACACTGTAACTCAACAAATGCTCTACGAAGAACAATGTATCCTTCAGCTTCCTAATCAGCCACCTTTCCTTTTTGGGAAAAGACAGAAGGTTCTAGGTATGAAATCAACATTCTTAGAAACAGCTTACAATAGGCTGCCTTACCAAAAGGAGGTAGTCCGTATGTTTGTGTTGCCTGAGGGTAGACAGCATAGGGTTGAGACTGCTGCAGTGTCTGGTACTGAGTCTGCCCAGGGTAAGCAGTTTCCGAAACAGGAACTGAGAGGATATGTGCATAAGGTCTAGAAAAATTCAAGAAAGCAAGTAACAGCAAAGAATCAGCAACAGGGACACTAATCTTTCATGTAAAATGTTCCTATTATGATCACAAAGTAGGACCCCTTTCTCCTTTCAGGCTCTACAAACATCTGTGGTGTGCTACATGCAAGGCTCTATGTGAAATGTAAGGAGCTCAGGGTCGGCGCTGTGGCGCAGCGGATTAAAGTCCTGGCCTGAAGTACCAGCATCCCATATGGGCGCCGGTTCAAGTCCCAGCTGCTCCTCTTCTGATCCAGCTCTTTGCTATAGCCTGGGAAAGCAGTAAGAAGATGGCCCAAGCCCTTGGGCCCCTGCACCCATGTGGGAGACCCAGAAGAAGCTCCTGGTTCCTGGCTTCGGATCAGCGCAGCTCTGGCCATTGTGGCCATCTAGGGAGTGAACCCTAGGGAGTGAACCAGCGGATAGAAGACCTCTCTGTCTCTACCTCTCTCTGTAACTCTTTCAAATAAAATAAATCTTTTAAAAAAAGTAAGGAGCTTATGTCCTTTTGTCTACTATATATAGAATAAAACCCTAAAATATCAGAAAACTGTACAGAATAGGACTGCAATTGGTTCTCACTACCCATCCATGTCCCTGGTCAAACTCATGTTCTGAGAGGAAAGCTGAGACCCAGAAAAAGGGATGAGGCTAGAGGAGAAAATGCAAGCAACCGAATCAGAAAACAGGCAGTGAGCCCCTATATTAAACCTACAAAACAGGAGCCAGGTTGACAAATAAATAAATCCTAGACAGGACTCACCTCCCCGCTGATACTTAAGTCAGAGCACACTGCCACTCACTGATACCAACCACATCAGGGATAGCTAGGGGTCTGAGGCCATCAGGAAACCCCTTGGGACTGTACACTGATTAGCTGATCTGTCAGTTCATCTGTGCTGTTGCACTGAACTTTTAGAGACTAGTTATTGTGTTTGGTGAATTATATCATACTTTGAAAAAAAGGGCTGTAAGTACCACATGAGTCATCACAACAAAATACAGGGAGCAGGGGTATAGAAGGCAGAAAAGTTTTATTTTTCAGTGTTAAGGAAAGAAGAAAATAAAGGAAAGCTACAAAATGGCGTGTGAAGTAAGCAGAAAAAGTATACAGAAATGGGAAAGAAAGGGTATTCTCGGCCAACAGAGCAAGGCTTCAGCCTCCAAGAAGCATAGATGGTGTGAAGGGAAATATACGGAGAGAAAGTAAGTAGTGAACTGAGGAAAGAAAAGATAGCGAAGACATTGAATGTTAGGCAAAAAGGGATCAGACAAATCTAAAACAACTGGGAGCCACTGAAATTACTGTTAAGAGAGTAAAAAGATCAGACTATTCTTAAATAGCAATTAATTTCTCATATTTTGTAAAATGGGTTCAAAGGGGGAGAAACTGAAAATGGAGATCTAGTTGCAAAGTGATTATAGGGGCTAGTGTTGGGCATAGTGGGTGAGGCCGCTGCCTGCAGTGCCGATATCCCATATGGGTGCCAATTCGAGTCCCGGCTGCTCCACTTCTGATCTGGCCTGATCTGTTATGGCCTGGAAAAGCAGTAGAAGATGGCCCAAGGCCCAAGTCATTGGGCCCCTGTACTCACATGGGAGACCCAGAAGAAGCTCCTGGCTCCTGGATCCGAATCAACTCAATTCTGTCCATCGTGGCCATTTGGGGAGTGAACCAGCAGATGGAACATCTCTCTCTCTCCCTCTCTCTCTCTTTCTCTGCCTCTCTGTAGCTCTGCCTTTCAATTAAATAAATAATCTTTTTTTTTTTTAAGTGATTATAATGTAATGGTTCAGATAAGTGGGAAGGAGGTCTGAATTAAGATACAAGGCGTTTCCTGGCTCCTGGCTTCGGCCAAGCTAGGCCTTGGATGTCGCAGCCACTTGGGGACTGAACCAGTGGGTGGGAAACCACTCTCTCTCTGTAACTCTCTCAAATGAATAAGTAAAAAAAAAAGAGGGGACAGCGGCGCTGTGGCATAGTGGGTAAAGCCATCTGCACTGCCGGCATCTCATATGGGCGCCAGTCCAAGAATTGGCTGTTTCACTTCCAATCCAGCTCTCTGTTACGGCCTGGGAAAGCTGTAGAAGATGGCCCAATTCTTTGGGTCCCTGCACCCATGTGCAGCTCCGCCCACTGAAGCCATTTGGGGAGTGAACCAGTGGAAGGAAGATCTCTCTCTCTCTGCCTCTCTATAACTCTACCTTTCAAATAAATAATCTTTTTTTTTTTTTAAAAATAAGCATTAAAAAAAGGATTTATTAACTTACTTGAAAGTCAGCGTGATAGAGAGAAAGGAAGAGGAAGGGAAGAGAGAGAGACAGAGAGGGAGATAGAGAGATCTTTCACCTACTGATTCACTCCCCAAAATGGATACAACAGCCAGGTCTGGCCAGGCCAAAGCCAGGAGCCAGGAACTCCATCTTGGTCTTCCACATGAGTTATAGGGGCTATTACTTGGGTCATCTGCTGCTGCCTTCCCATGCCCATTAGTACAAAGCTGGATCAAAACTGGAGAAGCTGGGATGCAAACTGGCTCTCCAATATGGGATGCTGGCATTGCAAGCAGTAGCTTAACCCCACGTACTACAACACTGGTCCCAACTCCATTTCTTAAAATGAGATTCTCTCTGTAAAATTTACCCACTAGTTTTACTCCCCAGATGCACACAATAGCTGAGGCTGGGCTGGGATGAGGCCAGGAACCAGAAACTCAATCCAATTCTCCAAGGGCAGCAGGAACCCAATTATTTAAGCATCACTGATGCCTCCCAGGGTCTTTGATAGTCAGATGCTGGAGTCAGGAGCCAGTAGTGGGTATCAAATGCAGGCACTCCCACATGAGATATGGGGATCCTAACTGGCACCTTAAATGCTAGGTCAAACAACCAGCCTCTAAATACTTTCTGAATGAATGAATATATGTGACATATTCACTCACATCTCAGCAGACTCTGACACTGAATCTGATAATGTCGATTCTTAGCCAGATCCGAGTTCTGGCAGATAGCTCAGATTACAGTTGTTACTCAAGTCACAAGGAAATGATTTAAAATCTTACTGACCTCAAATGGGTTAATTTCCAGATGTTAAAAATCTAATATTCTTGGCCGGCGCCGTGACTCACTAGGTTCTAGTCCCAGTTGGGGCGCTGGATTCTGTTCCGGTTGTTCCTCTTCCAGTCCAGCTCTCTGCTGTGGCCCGGGAGTGCAGTGGAGGATGGCCAGGTCCTTGGGCCCTGCACCCGTGTGGGAGATCAGGAGGAAGCACCTGGCTCCTGGTTTCGGACTGGTGCAGCGTGCAGGCCGCAATGCACCGGCCGTACCACTTGGGGGGTGAACCAATGGAAAAAGGAAGACCTTTCTCTCTGTCTCTCTCTCTCTCTCTCACTGTCTAACTCTGCCAGTAAAAAAAAAAAAATCTAATATTCTTTTTTCATGCTTTATAGTTCAAAGCTCAAATGTGTTTCACATTTAGTATCTAATTTTTTCATACTGATCCTAGAAAATAGGTTTAGCCATTTCACAGAAGAAAACTGTGTGACTATGGCCTAAAGACACCATTAATGTTAATACTTGATTAGAATTTGGAGAAATCATTGAGTTGATTTTAAAAATTAGTTTATTTTTTAATATTTAAAAAGTACAAATGAGTAGAATAAGGTTTTGTTTTCATAGCAGCTCCACAGACATCTCTTATCTCTGTTACCAATTTCTTTTTCCCCTTAAAGATTTATTATATTTATTTGAAAGAGCTACAGAGAGAGGGGGAGAGACAGAGATCTTCCATTTGTTGGTTCATTTCCCCAGATGGCCACAATGGTTAAAGCCAGGAGACTGGAACTCCCACATGGGTAAAGGGGCCCAAAATTTGGACCATCTTCTGCTGCTTTCCCAGGTATATTAGTAAGGAGCTGTACCAGAAGTACAGCAGCTGGAAAACCGCTGTGCCACAACACCAGTTCCACCAATTTCTTTATGTATCAAGTATTTTTAAGTGCATGAGAATATATCTTGGTTTAATAAACACACTTATAGATCTCTATGTATACACAGGTCCACTCTTTATTAATGCACAGTTGGTGACCTGGTATACACATAGTTCTACACTTACCCATCTTGAAGATGAGTAATCTAATTGATGTTAAATGCTAATCTTACCCTATGAAGGCCCAAATATTTCTTTTTAGTAACTTCAACCCATCAAACCTGTCTAACTAAGTCCCATTCCACACTAAGGACATTCCCAAACAAGAAAAAGAACACAGATTAGGCTGAGACATCCTAGTCTAGGGCCAGCTTGAGCTGTAGATGTGTCTTCTCAAAGTACAGGAAAGAGAGAATGATCAGAGGTCAATCAGTAATATGCCTTGATTGCTAACATGATTTTGCAATTTTAATGATGACTCATTTAGAGTAACTTCTTGTGTAACAATGATGATCTAGTCCATGCAATCACCAACTTTTTAAAAGGACAGACTATATTGAGAGGAGATAAAAAATTGAAATAAAGACAGAGAGAATGAGAGCTAGAAAGTTAAATATCAAATTAAATTTTGCAGTGAACCTAGAGGAAAAGCGTATAGATTTTGGAAACAGTTATTCAACTTACTTTGCAGAATACATTTGTGAGGTATAATCATTGGATGAGCGAGGGATGTAATCGGTGCATGTCATAACTGAAAGAAAGATAAAGGCAAAACAAGTTAGAACATCTCAAAAATGAAATGATAAAATGTTACAGTTCACTGTGATTTTTTAAAATTAATTAAAATAATACAGCTTGGATATAAAAGACAGACTATGCAGTTAAAAATATTTCATTTCTGTCTTTATAGATCTGCACATAGACTTTCCGAGACAGCAGAATGGAGAATGTGAGGGTATGGAGAAGACCTGAAGGCTGGAGCCCACTGCTCTCTACCTTCACCCATCACCAGTCCACAACCACAGACGAGGCAGCCTCCTAAGCTCTCGGTTGTGTTCCCACGCAAACTGAAAAACCAAGATCTTCATCGAGTAAACAACATTATGCTTCCTCAGTCTATTCACTCTATGGGTGCTCACTCTGTGCAGAGTAGAAGGCCATAAGAATGACTTGCAGAGACACAGATCTGGGGGGAGAAACCCAATCTCATGAAAAAACCGTGCTGTGTACAACAGCAGCAGAACAGGCCCAGGTACACTTCTCTACTACTATTTTTTCCACTGTATGGTGAAAGGCTGAGGTTTGGTGAAGCAGAGACAGACTAGAGAAACTGATGTGATGCTCTGACATGTGATCAAGTAAGGACTTTTCCAGCTAGTCTCCTCTTGACTCCCATTAACTTCTTCTGGCACAGCTGTTGCAAAGGCTTAACTCTTGTGATTATATCTGAAATAAAGGCTATAAATGCTGGTCACAAGTTTGACAGGTAGCTGAATCCTATCATTAGGCACTGTCTCAGTTTATGTTGTAGATGGAGATACCTCATAAAGACCTTCCACAAGACTCCTGAATGTTCAAGAACTTCCTTCAATATACATGAAGGAGGCAGCTCTACTGTGAACAGGGATGACAGTTAACCAGGAAACTTTATGTCTAGTTAAGTTCCTTGAAAAGTGCCTGATTCAAAAAGGGATTCCAGGTCAAGAATCGACGAAGTTCAACATAAGCCCAAGAGTAAGACAAATCGGCCGGCGCCGTGGCTTAACAGGCTAATCCTCCGCCTTGCGGCGCCGGCACACCAGGTTCTAGTCCCAGTTGGGGCGCTGGATTCTATCCCGGTTGCCCCTCTTCCAGGCCAGCTCTCTGCTATGGCCCATGAAGGCAGTGGAAGATGGCCCAAGTGTTTGGGCCCTGCACCCGCATGGGAGACCAGGAGAAGCACCTGGCTCCTGCCTTCGGATCAGCGAGATGCGCCGGCCGCAGCGGCCATTGGAGAGTGAACCAACGGCAAAAGGAAGACCTTTCTCTCTGTCTCTCTCACTGTCCACTCTGCCTGTCAAAAAAAAAAAAAAAAAAGAGTAAGACAAATCAACACCTATGAGCTTACCATAGAAGATGTGGCCCAACGTTATTGTTAGAGGTCTTTAAAAAGTTAATTATTGGAAAATAAAGGATCATATTTAATCTATTATCATTTTGGTCCAAATGAAAGAGCTCTGGGGGCTGGTGCTGTGGCATAGCAGGTAAAGCCACCGCCTCGCCTGTAGCGCTGGCATCCCATATGGGTGCCGGTTCCAGTCCCAGTTGTTCCACTTCAGATTTGGCTCCCTGCTAATGTGCTTGGGAAAGCAATAGAAGATGGCCCAAGTACTTGGGCCTCTGCACCCATGTAGGAGACACAGAAGAAGTTCCTGGCTCCTGGCTGGTGCAGCTATTTGGGGAATGAACCATCAGATGGAAGACCTCTCTCTCTCTCTCTCCTTCTCTAACTCTGCCTTTCAAATAAATAAATAAATAAATAAAGCTTTAAACCCTCTTCCTCCTCCAATTTAATTTAATCCTGAAGGAAATCAAACAAATATCTTGGGAGATCAATTTTTACTCCTCTAAACAATGAATGGGGGCCGGCGCCGTGGCTTAACAGGCTAATCCTCCGCCTTGCGGCGCTGGCACACTGGGTTCTAGTCCCGGTCGGGACGCCAGATTCTATCCCGGTTGCCCCTCTTCCAGGCCAGCTCTCTGCTATGGCCCGGGGAAGGCAGTGGAGGATGGCCCAAGTCTTTTGGCCCTGCACCCACATGGGAGACCAGGAGAAGCACCTGGCTCCTGGTTTCGGATCAGCAAGATACGCTAGCCGCAGCGGCCATTGGAGGGTGAACCAACGGCAAAAAGGAAGACCTTTCTCTCTGTCTCTCTCTCACTATCCACTCTGCCTGTCAAAAAACAACAACAACAACAACAATGAATGAGCCTTGATCTTGGCAGTATTTGGAAACCATAAAAGGATGATGAAGAGGCAAGGCCTTATTTGCTGTTATACAATAGGAGGCTGCTGTAAGTAATGTACTTTGAGTAGTAACAATGGGGATGATACAAAGACCTTGACATAGGCCCTGATGGTAAAACTACCGAATTATTCTGACAGATTTGAATGAAGGGAATTAGGAAAACAGAGAATGAGTATGAGCTATATACTAGCATTTCAGTTTCAGCAACAGGAAGGATAGTTTTACCACTTCCTAAGACAAGCATGTTTAGGAGAATAAATTTGATGGGGTGAAGACGGGGGGTGGTAAAGGAATCAAAAGCTCTTTGTCACACATTCTAAGCATGACTTTCAGACATGTAAGCGGAGCTGTCAAAAGGCAGTCTGATATACAAATGAAATCAGAGGAGAATTTAGAATGGAAATACAAATTTGGAACTCATTAATAATACATGTTATTTAAAGTACTGTAGTGGGTGGGAAGAGCCAAAAAGAGAAAAAGACAATAGCCTAGAACCAAGCCCCGAGGTCCATCAACATTCAGAGTTCAGACAGAAAAGAAGAAAAAGTAGCAAGAGAATATGAAGAGGGGGAAATGGGAAAATGTCTACTAGAACTGGCATTATGAAAGTAACGGGGCTGGTGCTGTGGCATATTGGGTTAAGCTTATATCTGCAGCACTGACATCCCATAGGGGTGCTGGTTCAAGTCCTGGCTGCTCCACTTCTGATCCAGCTCACTGTTAATGCACCTGGGAAAACAGCAGAAGATGGCCCAAGTACTTGGGCCCTGCAGCCATGTGGAAGACCCAGAAGAAACTCCTGGCTCCTCGCTTCAGCCTGGCCCAGCCCTGGTTATTGCAGCCATTTGGAGAGTGGACCAAGGATGGAAGATTCTCTCTGTGCCTCTGCCTCTCCCTCTGTTACTCAGTCTTTCAAATAAAGAGAAAGAAAGTAACTGAAGACCTTGACAAAATCAGTTTCACTGGAAGAGTGGAGATGAAAGCTAAATTTCAGAGGGCTGAAGAATAAATAGGGGGGCCGGTGCCGTGGCTCACTTGGTTATCCTCCACCTGTGGCACCGGCATCCCATATGGGCGCCGGATTCTGTCCCGGTTGCTCCTCTTCCAGTCCAGCTCTGCTGTGGCCCGGGAAGGATGGCCCAAGTGCTTGGGTGCCTGCACCCGCATGGGAGACCAGGAAAAGCACCTGGCTTCTGGCTTCGGATCGGCGTAGCTCCGGCCGTAGCGCCATCTGGGGGTGAACCAATGGAAGAACAACCTTTCTCTCTGTCCCTCTCTCTGTCTAACTCTGTCACACACACACAAAAAAAGAATAAATAGGAGGTGAGAAAGCAAGTGAGGGCAACTTGTTTCAGAGGTTCTGAAAGTCATGGAACAAAGAGAAAGTCTATGACTAAAGGGAGATGTGGACTCAAAGGGGTCTTTTGTTTGTTTTAAGATGGTAGATATCAGAATATGTCTCTCTCCCTCTTTTTTTTTTTTTTAATCTATTTTATTTATTTGAAAGACAGAGTTACAAAGAGAGGTAGAGAGACAGAGACAGGTCTTCCATCCACTGGTTCACTCCCCAAATGGCCACAACAGCCAGAGCTGAGCCGATCTGAAGCCAGGAACCAAAAGCCTCTTCTTGGGCCATCCTCTGCTGCTTTTCCAGGCACATCAGCAGGGAGCTGGATTGGAAGTGGAGCAGCCGGGACTCAAATCGGCACTCATATGGGAGGCCGGAGCTGCGGGCCGGGAATTTAACCTACTGCACCACAGCGCCAGCCCCAGAACATGTCTCTTTATTGACAGGAAGAGAGGAATGTCATGATGCTGGAGTGGTGGTAGGATAACTACAGTACCAAAGCTCTTGGGGAAGGATACAGAGCATAAATGAAAGGTCTTACTATCTGACAGGAATAAGAATACTACTTTCATTCTGAGAAGAAGGAAGCAAGGAAACATGGCCACAAAATCAAGTAGATTTGAAGATTTCTTAGTAGGATGATAAGGGAGTTTCCTGTTGGATAGCTTTTTAAAATTTGTATTTACTTATCTGAAAGGGAGAGAGAGAGAGATGGAGGGAGGGAGAGATCTCTTATTCGTTGGTTCGTTCCCTAAATGCTCATAAAAGCACAAGAGTAGGGGCTGGGCCAGACTGAAATCAGGAACCTGGAACTCAATACAGGTCTCCCACATGGGTGGCAGGGACCTAAGTGATGAAGCCATTACCTGCTGATTCCTAGGGTGTGCATAAGAAAGAAGCAGAGGTGGGAAATGAACCAAAGTACTCTAATATGCAATGTGGGCATCCCAAGCAACATTCTAAGCACCGTGCCACACTTCTGCGTCACTGACAGCTTTTATCTTAGAGCATATCACTCAGTTAAGGTGAGTAAATAGTGGTACTTTGAGAAAAGAAATGAAATACTAAAAGGCAAAACTCATTAGGGAAATGCAGTAGCATTCCCAAGTGTGCTGAGTGCCAACTCGACCCCCATTATTGCTTTCGACAAGGCATAAACAGTCATATACATAATTTTATCCAGTAATGTTTAGCTATTTGTATGTATTTATGGAAAAAGAGGAGAGTTGGATTAAATTAGGACTGAAGTTTGGGGAAGAGAGTACAAAGGACAAAACTACTGAAGGAATATGTAAGGGACTAATAGTAATAAAGGACTAGAGAATCTATGCTGGGTAAGAAGGAAAATGAAGACAAGAAGAATGGGTATTGGATAAGTCACCTACAGAATGTTAAAATTACCAACAATCATAAAAGTTTGGATGGAGATAGAAACAGAGGGAATCTAGTCTTTAAAGGACAGAATGGGGGCCAGCGCTGTGTCATGGCAGGTAAAGACTGCGGCACCGGCATCCCATATGGGTACTGGTTCAAGTCCTGGCTGCTCCACTTCTGATCCAGCTCCCTACTGGTACACCTGGAAAAGTAGTGGAGGATGGCCCAAGTGCCTGGGCCCTGCACCCATGTTGGAGACCCAAAGGAGGGTGCTGTGGCTATTTGGGGAGTGAATCAGCCGATGGAAGATCCCTAACTCTTTCAAATAAATAAATCAATCTTAAAAAAAAGGGGGGGGGGGGAATCAAAGGTAAAAATGAAAAGTAGGTGAAGATACAGTTATAGACTTAAAAGGAACTAGAATTTTTGATGGGAAAAAGGAAGAGAAATGATTAAGAAGCAAGAAGATTCAATTTACTTCTGGTCCTCAAGTTCAAAAAGGTAGATTAAAAAAAAAAAAAAGATTACTTATCTATCTGCAAGTCAGAATTACAGAAAGGAAGAGGGAGACATAGACAGAGAGATCTTATATCCGTTGGTTCACTCCCAAATGCAAATGGCCGCAATGGCTGGGGCTGGGCCAGGGCCAGGGCCAGGCTGAAGCCAGGAACCAGGAACTTCTTTCCAGGTCTCCCACGTGGGTACAGGGGCCCAACACTTAGGCCATCCTCCGCTGCTTTCCCAGGTACATTAGCAGGGTGTTGGATCAAAAGTAGAGCAGCCAGGACTCAAACTGGAGTCCACTAGATGCTGGCGCTACAGATAGAGGCTACACCACAGCATCAGTCCCCAAAGTAGATTTTAAGGAATAGTTTTTTTTTTTTTTTTTTTAAGGGATGAATGAGATATTCTAGAAATTAGTGGGATGCTTCATTAACTAGAGCCATTTCCCTCAGTATGGACAGTTCCCTATATGTACCAGAATCACCTAGATAACTTCTTGAAACTGCAACTCCATCATCCACATTGGAGCTACTGAATAATAATCTCTGAAAGTGAGGTTAGAATTCCACTTTACAAACAGGCATTCCAGATGTATACTGAAAGTCTGATAACCACGGGAACAGAATCACTTTTGAGGAAATAACATAGAGAACTCAAAATATATCTTTTGTTTGCTTTTGACTCACATCTTTTTTTATTACATTGAGAACATATAAAGTTATCTTAAGAAATATTCCCCAAACAACTGCCTAATACCAAATCTGTTCTTTTAAAGTGTGTGATAAAATATGGAAAGATATATTTAATTTCAGGGGGTACTGCCTGGCCTGTGGAGGCAATTTTGGGGAGTAAGTGGGCATTTTGGATAAAGCCTATGTCTCTAGAAGAAAACAACTTTTTTTTTTTTTTTGGTCTGATGCATAACTATAACTGTTATATAGGAAAGTGTGAGTTGGTGTGTACAGAGCTGATCTTACTTAGCCAGATCTCCCTCAGGGCCTCCCGGCAGTCCTGGGTTCAGGGGACTGCTTATATTTCTTGGCGGAGATTGATGGTTGGGATCATTTGGTTTTATTAGGAAGGCAAAGAAAATATCAAGTCCTCCAGATTGGTTCACAAACTTTTCTGATCCTGAGTAAGGCTTTAGTACCTTTAGAATGCCCATCCTCAAAACAGAAATAAAATCAGATGTGACTTTTTGGATAAGCAGATTCCAACATCAATTTTTTTTCTCAGCTGATATGTTTAGTAAAGCTTCTGGGAGAGCACAAGGATGAACACACACACACACACACACACGAAAGCCTTCTGGAAATTCTGGGACACAAAGGCAGTCAGTGAAAACCAATTATACCAGAACAGCAGATAGCAAAGCCTCCTGATTTGGGTACAGAATATGGTACTTACTTTCCTCCGACATGGTAAGGTTTGAAGCAAGGCTTGATGTTTCAGGTTTCTGATCATTGGTGTCCGGGCTGCTTACTGGACTAGGAGAACCAAAATGAATATATTAGCCTCTGACTAATTCACTGCATTGCTAAAAATGATGCGATCAAATCCACTGCCTCCCAGGATACACAAGTAAGAAATAAGGTAAATATTCATGATATCTTTATTCTTGGTGTTTAGCAACTGCTTGCAAAGAGCTATGGGCAGGACTGGAACCCTCAGCACCCCACTGTTCTTTCTGACATCCCTTCTCGGAAACTACAGGGAAGCCACACAGGCAAGTCAAAGTTTTCTTTAAAAATTTTCTATGGTAAAAGAAAAAATCCACAATATCTAAAACACTGTCCTGTCAATCTTTTTTAAAAAATTGTATATATATTTACGAGGTACCATATTATGTGTTTTTATTTATTTATTTGAAAGACAGAGTTAGAGAGAGAGAGGGGTGAGGCAGTGAGTGAGTAAGTGAGTGAGTGAGAGTGAGAGTGAGAGAGAGAGAGAGAGAGAGAGAGAGATCTTCCATCTGCTGATTCAGTCCCCAAACGGTCGCAACAGCCAGAGCTGGGTATATCTGAAACCTGGAGCCAGGATCTTCTTCTGGGTCTCCCATGCTGGTGCAAGGGCCCAAGGACTTGGGCCACCTTCTATTGCTTGCCCAGGCCACAGCAGAGTTGGATCAGAAGTGGAACAGCTGAGTCTCGAACCGGCGCCCATAAGGAATGCTGGCATTGCAGGTGGCAGCTTTACTTGCGGTGCCACAGTGCCGGCCACTTTGATGTTTTAATACAGGAATGATGAAAACAAGCTAATTAACATATCTCTCACCTCACACACTTTATTTTTTGGAGTAGTGGAAACATTTAAAAACTCTTTTAGTTATTCTGAAATATATGATGAATTATTATTTATTACAGTCACTCTGTGCAACAAAACTCTGTCACTTTGTTTCCAAACTTCTACAGGAAAATAGAAAAATACCAGGTTTCAGACAGTGGCTCTTTATTTATTTATTTGTTTGTTTTTGTTTTCGTTTTTGACAGGCAGAGTGGACAGTGAGAGAGAGAAACAAAGAGAAAGGTCTTCCTTTGCCGTTGGTTCACCCTCCAATGGCCGCTGCGGCCGGCGCACCGTGCTGATCCAAAGGCAGGAGCCAGGTGCTTCTCCTGGTCTCCCATGCGGGTGCAGGGCCCAAGCACTTGGGCTATCCTCCACTTTACTCCCAGGCCACAGCAGAGAGCTGGACAGGAAGAGAGGCAACCGGGACAGAATCCGGTACCCTGACCAGGACTACAACCCGGGGTGCTGGTGCCGCAGGCAGAGGATTAGCCTATTGAGCTGCGGCGCCGGCCTATTTATTTATTTTTAAAGATTTATTTATTTACGTGAAAGTCAGAGTTACACAGAGAAAGAAGAAGAGGCAGAGAGAGAGAGAGAGTGTGAGAGAGATATTCCATCTTCTGGTTTACTCTCCAAATGGCTACAACGGCTGGAGCTGCACTGATCTGAAGCCAGGAGCCAGGAGCTTTTTCCGGGTCTCCCACACGGGTGCAGGGGCCCAAGGATTTGGGTCATCTTGTACTGTTTCCCCAGGCCATAGCAGAGAGCTGGATCGAAAGTGGAGCAGGTAGGACTGGAACTGACACCCATGTGGGATGCCAGCACTGCAGGTGATGGCTTTATCTGCTTGGCCATAGCACCGGCCTCCAGACAGTGGCTCTTAATCAGCTATAACTCATAACCACTTGCTTCTTTCCAGTATGAGTTCTGAATCCTTAAAATGGTTTATTCCACTGTATTTCTTGTCTCAATTTTAAAAACCCTTAATTTGTACTTGTTATATACAGGAATGAGAATCTATTTTTCTTTTTTAATGTAAAAGGAAAATTAAAAGAAACTTCAAAAGGTAAAAAATGTAAACCGGGAGGAAAAGTCATTATGTTAGATACTTTAATGTTGGAAAAACTCCCCTGGAGTAGAAATTACTCTTTCTTCCCTCACAATGTTTTCTTTGCCTTCTACTTCCCATTCTCCAATTATTCCCAAATAGTACAGCATAGTGGTTAAAAGTGCAGATCCTGGCTGGCACTGCGGCTCACTAGGCTAATCCTCTGCCTGCGGTGCCGGCACACCGGGTTCTAGTTCCGGTCCGGGCGCCGGATTCTGTCCCGGTCACTCCTCTTCCTGTCCAGCTCTCTGCTATGGCCCGGGAGTGCAGTGGAGGATGGCCCAAGTGCTTGGGCCCTGCACCCGCATGGGAGACCAGGATAAGCACCTGGCTCCTGGCTTCGGATCAGCGCGGTGCGCCGGCCACAGTGCACCGGCCACGGTGGCCACTGGGGGGGTGAACCAGCGGGAAAGGAAGACCTTTCTCTCTGTCTCTCTCTCTCATTGTCCACTCTACCTGTCAAAAAAAAAAAAGTGCAGATCCTATTCTGTCACTAACAGCTCTTCGACCTCGGGCAAGAACAACTAACTCTCTTTCACTTTGTTATGGCCTTGTCTAAATAAGGTCAGAGTTTGTGAACTCATGAGCTGCCACGGCTATGGAAGCCTCTTGACAAGTGCCTCAGGTGGTTACTGACATCATAAGTAGTGTCAACTCTTAAATCAACAATGGGAGTCACTGTGCACCTACTCCCCATGTAGGATCTCTGTCTTTAATGTGTTGTACTATGTGAATTAACAGTAAAACTACTACTCAAACAGAACATTACACTTTGTGTATCTGTGTGGGTGCAAACTGTTGATCTTTATATATAGAAGATCTACTTAGTATATACTAAGATAATTGAAAATGAGTCTTGATGAAGAATGAGATGGAAGAGGGAGTAGGAGATGGGATGGTTGCGGGTGGGAGGGAGGTTATGGGGGGAAAAGCCGCTATAATCCAAAAGTTGTACTTTCAAAATTTAATATAAATAAAAGTTTAAAAAAAAAAAAAAGAACAACTAACTCTGTGTCCCAGGTTCTTTATCTGTCGATAGGATAAAAACAGAACCTATGGGGCCAGCACTGTGGCGCAGCAGGTGGTTAATCCTCCGCCTGTGGCACTGGCATCCCATATGGGCGCCGGATTCTGTCCCGGCTGCTTCCAATCCAGTTCTCTGCTGTGGCCTGGGAAAGCAGTAGAAGATGGCCCAAGTCCTTGGGCCCCTGCACTCGCATGGGAGACCTGGAGGAAGCTCCTAGCTCCTGGCTTCGGATTGGCACAGCTCTGGTGGTTGCGGCCAATTGGGGAGTGAACCAGTGGATGGAAGACCTCTCTCTCTCTCTGCCTCTTCTTCTTTCTTTGTGTAACTCTGACTTTCAAATATATATATAAAAATTTGAGAGTGGGAAATCAGACATACCAGGAAGGAGCACTTAAATGCCTCTCTGAGATATAACAGTGAATGGAAACTAAGACCAGCAGCACAGTGTTGTTTTGTTCTCTTACAATGTTTGAGAGTTTTAGAAATAAGTATGGAACAGGTGAATGAGTTGGATTTAACCAGGATTGTGGTTTTACTAGGCAAATGTGACACATGGAAATAGGAGAGAAAGTTAAGTACGGCTGTAATGTTTGTAATTTGGTTACAGCAGATTTTATCATTTAAATAGCACGTGGAAGAAACTGAAGTTCTTTCTGAGGGAAGGGTCAGTGGGTGACAGTGAAAATATAACAGAATATTTACCTGGAAGTGTAAGACATCATATGGCCTGTGTGACGATTTTGGAATGAGAGTGTGAATGGTTGATGGCAAAATAGCACATAAGAACTGTGGAAAACCATGGCGTGTGAGGTGCTGTCTCTTCTGTAGGGGTAGTGAAGCTAATGACCAAGGCTTCCTATACCCATTAGGTAACTAATAACAAATCCCTTGAACATCCTCATTTTGTATACTGTACTATCTTGGTCATCGAATCTCCCTTATACAGTACTGTGCCTAATATATAACATGAGTTCAGTACACATTGCTGAATAAATAACAAATGCATAAGAAAAAAAGTGAATGTATTCTGAAGAGAAACTATTTTGGAGGGAAATTTTAACCATAAGCCAAATAATTTAAAAACATAAAGGTAAGAAAAAAAAGAGTGGTCAATCCAAAGCATACACATACACTAACCACAGTAATGAAAAAAAATTACAAGTACATCATTACAAAGAAATTTAACTCTACATACTTCAAAGTTTGCTCTCCCGACTCCTGCATCTTGGCTTTTTTCACCTGCAAAAATAAACACACGAAAGTATCAACACAGTGATTTGATTTTTATTATGTATAGCTACTTGAATACAGTTTGCCCTTGGTATTTGTGGGAGACTGGCTCCAGGACCCCCATGGACACTAAAATCAATAAATGCTCAAGTCCCTTACATAAAATGCAGCAGGATTTGCATTTAACCTACACATACTCTCTGGTATATTCTAAATTATCTCTTGATTACTTACAATGCCTAAAGCAATATATATGCTACATAAATGGCTGTTAAACTATATTGTCAAAGGAATAATGACAAGAAAAAAGCCTGCACACATTCAGTATAAATGCAACTTTTTGCCCACTCTTTTTTAAAATATTTATTTACTTATTTGAAAGTCAAAGTTACACAGAGAGAGAAAGAGAGGCAGAGAGAGAAACAGGTCTCCCATCTGCATGTTCACTCCCCAACTGGCCGCAATAGCTGGAGCTAAGCTGATCTGAAGCCAGGAATCCGGAGCTTCTTCCAGGTCTCCCACGCGAGTGCAGGGGACACAAGGACCTCCTGGGCCATCTTCTACTGCTTTCCCAGGCCATAGCAGAGAGCTGGACTGGAAGTGGAGCAGCCGAGACTCAAACTGGCGCCCATATAGGATGCCAGCACCGCAGGCAGTGGCTTTACCCACTATGCCACAGTGCCGACCCCTGCCCATATTTTTTTTTTTTTTTTTTTTTTGACAGGCAGATTGGACAGTGAGAGAGAGAGACAGAGAGAAAGGTCTTCCTTTGCCGTTGGTTCACCCTCCAATGGCCGCCGCGGTAGCGCGCTGCGGCCGGCGCACCGCGCTGTTCCGATGGCAGGAGCCAGGTGCTTCTCCTGGTCTCCCATGGGGTGCAGAGCCCAAACACTTGGGCCATCCTCCACTGCACTCCCTGGCCACAGCAGAGAGCTGGCCTGGAAGAGGGGCAACCGGGACAGGGTCGGTGCCCCGACCGGGACTAGAACCCGGTGTGCCGGCGCCGCAAGGCAGAGGATTAGCCTGTTGAGCCACGGCGCCGGCCCCTGCCCATATTTTTAATTGACTGTTGGTTGAACCATGGATGTGAAACCCAAGTACCTAGAGGAACACTTTAGCAGGGCAACATTAATCAACACATTATAGAGTAATTGTTTCATTTTGTTCTGTTTAGATTAATTTAACCCCCATTATATTTTAAAGTTAGAGAAGTCCATCTCTAAAATTAAGATAAGGCCAGCACCACAGCTCACTGGGCTGGTCCTCCGCCTGCGGCGCCGGCACACCAGGTTCTAGTCCCGGTTGCTCCTCTTCCAGTCCAGCTCTCTGCTGTGGCCCAGGAAGGCAGTGGAGGATGGCCCAAGTCCTTGGGCCCTGCACCCACATGGGAGATCAGGAGAAGCACCTGGCTCCTGGCTTTGGATTAGCGCGGTGCGCCAGCCACAGTGCACCGGCTGCAGTGACCACTGGAGGGGTGAACCAATGGAAAAGGAAGACCTTTCTCTCTGTCTCTCTCTCTCTCTGTCCACTCTGTCAAAAAAAAAAAAAAAAAAAAGAAAAAGAAATAATTGGTCCTAGTAGAAACTTGGGTAGTATTCTGTTATTCAAATTATAGCTTTTTTTTAAACATTGATTTTAATTTACTTGAATTACAGAATTTAATTTACAGAGTTACAGAGAGAATTCAAGACAGGGAGATTTTCCATCTGCTGGTTCACTCTCCAGGTATGGGGAGACCAAAGCCAGGAGCCCAAGTACTTGGGCCATCTTCTGATTCTTTTTCCAGGACATTAGCAGGGAGCTGAATCAGAAGTGGAGCCGCTGGGACTTGAATAGTAGCCCAAATGGGATGCCAGCCAAACAGGTGCCAGCTTTACCCTCTTTGTAACAACACTGGCCCCATCAAATTATAAATTTTTAAAAAAGATTTATTTATTTGAAAGGCAATATCAAACAGCAAGCAATGCTTCACTATCCAAATGCCTGCACAGATGGATCTGGGCTAGGCTGAAACTAGCAGCCAGAAACTCCATCTGGAGCTCCCTCATGGGTGGTAGAAACCCAAGTACAGAAGCCATCATCTGCTGCCTGACAGGCCCATTACCAAGAAGTTGAACAGGAAGCAGAGGCAGGACTCAACCCCAGGTACTCCAATATGGGATGCAGACATCACAAGTGATGGCTTAACCTTCTGTGCCATAATGCCCATCTCAAATTATAAATATTTAAAATATTTCAAGCCAAGCCAAGAAGGCAGAAACTTCGCTAGACAATTTGGAACAAACATATCAGGTAGAAGAAGCAAAGCTATTTAATATGATTAAATTTAGCATTTCAGACAAGGTAAATAACATAAGGCCCATAAAATTTCTCATGGGCATCTATTCCTCATGAGAATACATACCACAAAATAAATAAAACCAAACACTCTTCATTCGTCACTTACACAAATTATATCCAATGCTGCTTTTAATTTTCACAGGTACCAAAACAAGTAAAATAAAGGAAAAAAAGGGGATGTGCATTTGACACAGTGATTAAGATGCCACTTAGAATGCCCATAACCCACATCTGAGCGCCCTGGTTTGAGTGCTGGTTCAGCTTCTGACTCCAGCTTCCAGCTAGGAGGGAGCAGGTACTGGCTCAAGTACTTGGGTCACTGCTACCCTAGTGCCTCTGCAAGATCCAGAATGAGTTCCAGACATTGGGCTTCTGCCTAGATCACCTCTGGCTATTATGGGCATTGGGGGAGTAAACCAGCAGATGGAAGATCTCTATTTGATTCTCTCTCTGCCTTTTAAGTGGATTTGAAAATTTAAAAAGTTAAAAAAATACTTGTCATTTTAAAAATAAAATCAGGCCGGCACCGCGGCTCACTAGGCTAATCCTCCACCTTGCGGCGCCGGCACACCGGGTTCTAGTCCCGGTCGGGGCACCGATCGTGTCCCAGTTGCCCCTCTTCCAGGCCAGCTCTCTGCTGTGGCCAGGGAGTGCAGTGGAGGATGGCCCAAGTGTTTGGGCTCTGCACCCCATGGGAGACCAGGATAAGCACCTGGCTCCTGCCATCGGATCAGCGCGGTATGCCGGCTGCAGCGCGCCTACCGCGGCGGCCATTGGAGGGTGAACCAACGGCAAAAGGAAGACCTTTCTCTCTGTCTCAAAGCAGCATTTAAAGCCAAAAGAAAAACTTAGGGGGCTGGTATTGTGGCATAGCAAGTTAAGCTACCACCTGCTACACTGGCATCTCATATGGATGCCAGTTCAAGTCCCAGCTGCTCCACTTCTTCTTCTTCCTTTTTTTTTTTTTTTTTTTTAAGATTTATTTATTTTATTTGAAAGGCAGAGTTACAGAGAAGCAGAGGGGACAATCTGAAGCCAGGAGCCAGGAGCTTCTTCTAGGTCTCCCACGCCAAATGCAGGGACCCAAGGACTTGGGCCATCTTCCACTGCTTTCCCAGGCCATAGCAGAGAACTGGGTCGGAAGTGGATCAGCTGGGACTTGAATTGGCGCCAATATAGGATGCTGGCACTGCAGACAGCGGCTTTACCCACTACACAGCACCAGCCCCACAGCTGCTCCACTTCTGATCCAGCTCTCTCCTACTACTGCACTTGGGAAAGCAGTGGAAGATAGCCCAAGTACTTCGGCCCCCACACCTATGTGGGAGACCCCGATAAAGTTCCAGGCTACTGGCTTTGGCCTGTTCCAGTTGTGGCTGTTGCAGGCATTAGGGGCGTGAAGCAGCAAATGGAAGATCTCTCTGTCTCTGCCTCTCTTCTCTGTAACTCCAGCTTTCAAATACATAAATAAATCTTAAAACAAATAAACAAACAAAAAAAAACTAAGGGGCCGGTGCTGTGGCAGCCCATATAGGCACTTGTTCAAGTCCAGGCTGCTCCACTTCTGATCCAACTCCCTGCTAATGTGCGTGGGAAAGCAGCAGAAGATGGCCCAAGGACTTGGGACCCTACACCCAGGTGGGAGAAACAGAAGCTCCTGGCTCCTGGCCTCAGCTTGGCCTATCCCTGGCCATTGTGGCCATTTGGGAGTGAACCAGGGATGGAAGATCTCTCTCTCTCTCTCTCTTTCGTTTCTTCTCTCTCTCTGTATCTCTGCCTTTCAAATAAATAAATAAATCTTAAAAAAAAAAACAAAAAAAACTTAGGTGGGTAAATCCTTAGTAAGCATGACAATAAATCCAAAATTCATAAAGGAGAAAATAAACAGACTTAATTATACAAAAATTTAAAACTTCTGTATGATACAAGATACCAAAAATCAAAGATAATAGTGAAGAATCAAAGAATGGCCTGCAGACTAAAAGAATCTAATTGTATCACAAATTTAAGATACAATCTCACGGAAAGAGGTGAGGGGGAAATTATCCAACTTTATTAATGTTACTAATTATCTGTAAAATGGTCAAGCACTTTCTCAAAAGGTTAAATACTGATTTATCATTTGACACAGGAATTCTACTTATACAAAGGAGAAATGAAAACATTATCCATGGAAAAAACTTGTAGATGAATGTTCACAATGGCATTATTCAAAACAGTTGAAAGGCAGAAACAATCTCAGTGTCTATTAAGTGATAAAATGGTGTAAACATATAATGAAATATTACTGGACAATAATAGGGAATGAAGTATTGACATATGCTACTACATGGAAGAACCCTAAAAACATTATGCTAAGTGAAAAAAGTCAGTCAAAAAAATCACATATTGTATGGTTGCATTTATATGAAATGTACACAAATAAGTCAATGTACAGGATTTGGGAACCTGAAAGAATTGGGGGTGGGGCCAGCGCTGTGGCACAGCAGGTTAACGCCCTGGCCTGAAGCGCCAGCATCCCATATGGGCGCCAGTTTGAGACCCGGCTGCTCCAATTCCAATCCAGCTCTTGCTATGGCCTGGGAAAGCAGCAGAGGATAGCCCAAGTCCTTGGGCCTCTGCACCCGCATGAGAGACCCAGAAGAAGCTCCTGGCTCCTGGCTATGAATTGGTGCAGCTCCAGCCATTGTGAACAATTGGGGAGGGAACCATCAGATGGAAGGCCTCTCTCTTTCTCTCTCTGCCTCTCCTCTCTCTGTGTAACTCTGACTTTCAAATAAACAAATCTAAAAAAAAAAAAGAATTGGGGGAAAATTGCTAATGTTTTTTTTTTTTTTTCCCAGAATGATAAAAGTATTCCAAAGTTGATTCAGGTTGGCCAGCACTGCGGTACAGTGTGTTAAGCTGTTGCCTGAAATGCCAGCATCCCATACAGGTGCCAGTTTGAGTCCAGGTTGCTCCTCTTCTAAGCTCCCTGCTAATGCACCTGGGAAAGAGCAGACAATGGTCCAAGTACTTGGGACCCTGCCACCCACATAGAAAACCTAGAAAAAGTTCCAGGTTATTGGTTTGTACTGGCCCAGCCTTGGCTTTTGCAGCCATTTGGGGAGTGAACTAGAGAATGAAATCTCTCTTTTCTGTCTCTCCCTTTCCATCTCTGTAAGAGAAAGATTACAACTACCTACCTGCTATAAAGATGAAATTTAAAGAGAAAGAAAGAGGGGAAACTGCTTATAAAAAACAAAGTGCCATATAATTATTGAATTTCAGTGTTAGCACCAAAGATAGTAAAAACATAGTTGAATCCTAAAAATTTCTAGACAGGGTTAAGAAATACTACTCTAGGGGCCAGCACTGTGGTACAATGGGTAGACTGCTGCATGTAATGCCGGCATCCCATATGAATGCTCGTTTGAACCCTGGCTGCTCCACTTTCAATCCAGCTCCCAGCTGATGGCCTGAGAAAAGCAGCAGAAGATATCCTCAAGTACTTGGGACCCTGCTACCCAATTGGGAGACCAGGATGAAGTTCCTGGGTTTGGCCAGGCCCAGCCCTGGCCACTGGGGCCACATGGGGAGTGAACCAGCAGATGGAAGATCTCTGTCTCTCCCTCTAACTTTCAAATAAATCTTAAAAAGGGGGGAGATGGATGGATTTCAAACAGTTTATGAGATATAATTAGAAAGAGAAAAAAAAGGGGAGGGGCCAGCACTATTGCATAGCATGTTAAGCTGCCATCTGCAGGGCTGAAAACCCTCATGGGTGCCAGTTCAAGTCCCAGATGCTCCACTTTGGATCCAGCTCTCTGCTAATGTGCCTGGGAAAGCAGTGGAAGATGGCCCAAGTACTTAGGCCCCTGTACCCACATGGGAGATCTGGAAGGAGCTCTTGGCTCCAGCCATTTGGGGAGTGAACCAGCAAATTAAAGATCTCTCTCTCTTTGGTTCTCCTGGTCTTTCGGTAACTCTGCCTTTCAAATAAATAAATCTAAAAAAAAAAAAAAGAAAGAAAGAAATACTACTCTCTAAATTTTTTTAAAAAACTTGTAATATGCATCTCAAATGTCATTCTGAAATCATTTTGAGATGACTTACAAGTATATAATTATAGTGGCTATAAAAAGGAAACGTTTATGTCAGGACTGATCCAAACAGTCCAACAAAGAGAAGTACACTGTTCTGTTTATTAGAAAATCATATTCTATACACTAGAGGGGGAAAGGGCTTGATTATAATTTATAGATAAAATTTCACACATAAAACTATCAGCTATTCATTGACCATGCATGTTAACATCCATCCAATTATTAATTTGACTTCCAAAATTTGACATGGAGAAATTAGGATCTAGGGAGTGAGATAAACATTCCTAATTGCTAGAAAGGTAAATACCTATGGAAGAAACAACTTCATGTTATGCCACTGCATCCTGGGTTTGACTTGTGAAGGAGACAAAATGATATCTTTTAAGTTTATGGGCTATCAGACTGAAAGAAGTCACATTTGGGCCTAGTATAAATTATTGGGCATCGGAGATCCTGAATCTAACCTGGATGTAACAACTCATGGAATTTGGGGTCATTTCCCTTGGGAGGAGTTTTGGGGAAGGGAGGCACATACTGTCCTTATTCTGTGAAAATGGAACAGTTAAGTGAACCAAAAGGAATATGATAGTAGCTTCACTGATACATGGTTAACAATCTTCTTGCTCATTCCAAGCAAACAGGATGACTGCATTTTTCACACACACCCTTGCTGTCAGTTCAGAGCCATGTCAATTCTGGTCAATGGAAAGGCCACAGAAGTGATGTAAGTCATTTCCAGAAATAGCCCTTAAAAACATCCCATGTGATCCTTCAATCCTCTCTTCTCCTTTTGGAAACCACAGAGGCCACATATTGAAGACAGTGGCATCACGAGACAAAGGTAGCTTTCACGAAAGATTGGCTCAAGAATGCTACCAATCCATGGGAATTAATGTGAGAGTAAAAATTGAATTTTTTTTGGTATTAAACTACCAAGACACTGAAGGGTTATATGTCATAGTAGCTAGTAAAATTTCCCCAACTAGCAAATTACTATGGATTCTGAACTGCTAAGTACCTGTAAATAGGAATTCAAGTTCATATTCATCCTATCATCATTCAACAGAGTTTTTTTACCAAGTCTTCCTGATAAGAAACACAATGATAAGCAAAATACACCTCTTGACCTCAAGGAACCTGTAGTCTAGTTTAAAGAAAATTAATAGAGAATTTATAAAACAAGGAGATTAAGGATTCTAGCAGAAGTATAACAGGCTATAGACACATACAACTAGAACATGAAAAACACATCCTGCTCCTATTACATGCTTGCAAAATTTTCTAGGCTGTATTTTCATAAAGAAAAGTAACATGTACCACTTCCTATTCTTCCTTAATACGAATTCCAAGAGGCCATTTAAGATAGCAAATCAAATCAATATTTATCTAATTTCAGAAAAAGGCACACAAGACAAAAACAGAAGACCCTTTAACATAAAAATTATCTTAAAAGGTAATTTCCTTTTTAAAAAATGTCAAGTGTCAAAAGCCAAAACGAGGCCATGGCAAGACAAGAAACTCATACCACTTGAGGACATTTAAGATTAATTAATTTATATATATTAAATATTTAAAAGGAATTAAGAACTGAATTTCATATCTAAGGTCCCACCTGTTATAAAATTAGCTAGCTGTCAGAGAGGACATTATAGCACAGTGGACTAAGCTGTGGCTTGGGATGCCTGCAAGGCCACTCTGCTTCTGATGGATCTCTCTGCTAATGCATGTGAAGCAGGAGATAAGGGTCAAGTCCTTGAATCTTTGTCACCCATGTGGGAGACCTGGATGGAGTTCCTGGCTCTTGGCTTCAGCCTGGTCCAGCCCACGCTGTTGTAGCCATTTGGGGAGTGAACAAGTTGATGGAAGCTCTCTCTCTCTCTGCCTGTCTATCTCTGACATTCTGCCTTACAAATAAATAAATAAATAAAATTTTTTAAAAATTACCCACTTGTCAAACTATACCTTCTTCTTTTTAAGAGCTGCTTCTTCTTCTTCTTCTTCTTTTTTTTTTTTTTGACAGGCAGAGTGGATAGTGAGAGAGAGAGAGAGAGAGAGAGAGAGAGAAAGAAAGGTCTTCCTTTTTGCCACTGTTCACCCTCCAATGGCCGCTGCGGCCGGCACATCTCGCTGATCCGAAGCCAGGAGCCAGGCGCTTCTCCCAGTCTCCCATGCGGGTGCAGGGCCCAGGGACTTAGGCCATCCCCCACTGCCTTCCCTGGCCATAGTAGAGAGCTGGCCTGGAAGAGGGGCAACCAGGATAGAATCCGGCACCCCAACCGGGACTAGAACCCGGTGTGCCAGCGCCGCAAGGCGGAGGATTAGCCTGTTAAGCCACAGCACCGGCCAAACCATACCTTCTTTACTACAACTACTTACAAAATACTAAGTCATTCAGGGAAATTTAGGTAAAGGTAAGTTTTATGGCAGAAAGGGTTATATACGATCTGACCAGCAAACACATCCTCCTTCATTTTCTAAAAACTAACACTAGCCACTGATTGTTTTAAAATGACATTTCCAAATGCACTATTCACTTTGTACTGCTGAATTTTATAAACAGACTTTAACATTAAGTTAGACAAAATAAATTTTTAGAACATTAACACTTTTTTTCAAAAGGGAACTATTAGGTAATCTTTTCCTTATTTAATTTCTAATTTGCAATCTACAAGTATAAATGAATAATATTAGAATCTCTTTACGATAGCTTTTCTACAATGAGCTTAAATTGTTAAAGAAATACTTACTGGCTGTTCTGGCAAATCTTGCTCTTCTTCCATGAGGACCAATATTTCTTTATTATGCCTATGTGACTGGACTAAGTGTCTCTCTCAGCAGTCTTCAGAGTCTGTTTAAAAAAGAGGATTCAAAGCTTTAAATACTTTTAAGATATTATCATTGAGGCCATCAGAGAATAATTTTTTAATATTTTGCTGCCCCCAAGCTTTCTACGTGAATTCCAATCTCAAAATCTCAAAGTCGCACGTGGCTTTTCAAAACTGACATGCTGCACCAAGAGAGGTGTACACAATGACTTTTACAATTCCTTGCAAAAGCCAACACATGGAACCACTTCTGCTGGTTACTATAGTGCCTAATGTATTAAACATTTTATGATGACAGCCATGTGCAGGTAATAAAATAATTTTTTAAGGATTAGAGTTACATTAAAAATGATAGAGACTGGCCTAGCAAATCAGTAAGTTATGATAACATCTAGCCTGCTTTAATGTGGAACATTTACATAACTATTAACACAGACACACAGAATCACTTTAAATAGGACAAATGAGTATCAATTAAATACATCATACCAACTATCTTTATATGTAATCAATTTAAAGGAAAACTCAATTCTTATGCATCTGAATGAAAACAATCAGTAAAGTGAAACCTGGAATCTTAGAATTAAGTGAAAATAATCACATAAAGCTAGAACTCAATTCAATTCTAAATCAATGAGCTTCAATTAAATATATTGCCTAGAGAATTATTTAAACAGTATTTTTATCTTCTCAGACCCTGCTCTTCCTGTCTTGATTTGCAAACAAAAATAAAAATATAATTTTTAGCTCTGCTTTTATTGGTAAAACCACCTTACTGCGCCCTGCCAACAGCAGAAATTAAAAAAACTAAATACATTATAAAAATGAAATATTCTATTTCTATGTAACACAAATGAGACTAGCATGTTTCTCAAAAAAAGTGATCCTTTTAAAGTCACTTATTTTTACTTCTACCAATCACAAAGGCATGAAATCTTATTGCAGATGTAATGAAAACAAATAACATGAAAAAAAAATTTCAGAAACTTCAGTTGTACCAGTATTCTATCACTCTATTTCTGTTACTCTTCACAGTGTGAAACAACTCACTCTGTTTTAGTCACACTCCAGAATATGAAGAGAAAACACGTGTAAGGGCTACAGTCAGATGTAAACCTGCCCAACTCTGACACAGCTTTACTCCCTGCCCTGATCTAGAATGTCACAAGAAAAAAAAAGTTTAAAGGTCAGAAGCACTTGATTCTTAATGCATTCACGTGTAGCTCAGACAGAGGGCCTCGAAGCTAAGTTCTCCTCCTCCATGACGCACGTAACTCGTGCTGCAGAATTACAAGTGCAATAAATAAAGCCCACAGGAGGTAACATCCCTGCACTTGTTTTGCTCAACTCAGAAGAGCATATCAATATGACGTGAAACTGAGTCACAGCTGTGAAAGATGAAACATTTTTTGTTTTGCCAGTTTACATCTTAGTTTTAAATTGAAATATCTTTATAGAATGTTAGTACTAAGTGTACATTAAGCACATATATGATTCCATAAAAATAGGGCCAAACTCATTTGGGAAATGTAATGTCTTATTTAAATTTTTTTGTGACCAGCTTTCATTTATACAGAAAACAAGTATTCCACATTTCCTGTAACTGAGGGCTATGAGTAAAAACTGTGATCTCTAATTGGTATATTCTCTGGCAGAAGAGAGGGAGGGGATGTCCCCCCTAAAAGGGAAGGGGCCATAAAACCCTATTCTGGGGAAGAGGAAGATAAGACGAATTGTGAAAAAGATATTCAATTGCATGTGCTTTAATTCTGTTTTGAAAAAGATCTGAACACTCAAGAATATTGGACTTTTTTATTGGTCAAAAGGGGTTATGGGACTGAAAAAGAAGCACTACTCTAAATAGTAGGGAAATAAATTCTTAAACCACATAAAACCAAACTGCTAAAATCTTCAATTTTGTTTTTTAGAAATATAGCATTACACTGATTTTTACGACAGAGAGGAATCTGTTATTTTTCTTGCAATAAATTCCATGTTACATCGTAAGAAAACCTTTAAGGGAAAAATCGGAAGACATTTCTTTCTACCACCTGTATTTCTTCTCTCGAAGTTAAGTACCCTTTGTTGTTTCCATCTTACAAATTACCTTTATTTTCTGAGCTTTTCACTTTAGGGGGATAAAATGGACATAGAAGTTTTTATTCTGAATAAAAACTTTAAAATTAGGCTTGCTAATTCTCTCCACTGCCTTCCCAGGCCACAGCCAAGAGCTGGACTGGAAGAGGAGCAACCGGGACTAGAACCGGGCGCCCATATGGGATGCCGGCGCCGCAGGTAGAGGATTAACCAAGTGAGCCACGGCGCCGGGCCCAGGGTGGTTCATTTTATGGTTCTGATATAAGCACTGGACTTCTTATAGTTTACCAATTTGCTATTAGAAGAAGCTTCACATTTGGTTTCACTGTTCTGGACAGAATTACTCTCTTGCTAATGTAAGAATAACATACATGCTCCAAGGAGTAGAGTATTATAGATGGCTAAACGAAATACTTATTTTAGGATTGAGGTAACTGAACCAAAGAAATGAAAACACTGTCTCACAAACTTGTAAGTAGCAGAACCAGCGGTAGAACCCAAGACCCTGGAATTCCCTTGTCTGAAGCTTTCCCCCCTTCATGTAAAACTGAAAATACTTTACATTTTACATGTCTAATACTATTACCTTAGGTTATTCTTTTTCTTTCATTAACTTTAGTTCTTCTACGTTATATTACTTTGTGTGGTTTTTAAAATGTTTTAAATTTGTAAACTTCTTTTCCAATGTATGGATTGATACTATAAGGACCTCCTAAACGTCTGGAGATTACTTTTATGCTACTTACAGCCTGGCAAAAATAATTCTCTTTACAACTGTAAGTCCTTAATTTACAATGTACAGACTTTGTTCTAGCACTAATGAAGTAATTTTAACTACACGGTATATGAAAACAAGTTATTTTACCATTTCTAGATAGAGATAGCACCATTATTTCAAAAAAACAAAATACTACACAACCTACTAAAACCTCAAAGTTAAGGAGAGCTTCCTGCTTCGTTATTAGTTAATAATTAACAGTCCCTCAAAACTTTTTCTCTGATCTCTCCTTATGGCTTGTAAATCTGGCCATTAATTCTGCTGAAACTATATTCATTTTTCCTTACAAATTTCTGGGAAATTTGACCTTAAATTACAAAGAGGCAGAGACCACTTTATTCTTATCAATATCTGATAGCACACAGCAGGCATTCAACAATGGCTGTTTAATCAAGCACAGCTTCCAGGCTCTTGATTTCTCTAAATATTTACTTAAAACCAGATCATTAGGAACCTTCAGCGTTTAGAGGTGCAAAAATCACACATTTCTCATTTTCAACAATAATGCCTAAGTCATAACTTTAACTCTTTATAAGGTTGTTTAAACAGATTTGAAACTTTTAAAGTTTGTGTTCCTCTTTAAGTAACTGGATTCCTTACACTCATGTGCAGGTATCTTCGTGAACCAGAGGATGGCAGTATACTTGTGTATGTGTGCTCTCTCACACATACATAATCTTTTTTTTCAAATGTGAAAAAAAAAAAAAAAAAAAAAGAGGAAGTGGAGGGTGAGGGCAGATGAGGGAGGAGGGGAAAGAACTGGAGACAGAGGAGACAGGAATTCCCTTCCCTAAACACAGACATACACAGCTATCATGAAATAGATTTCTGTCCAAAGATAGGTCCACATCCTAATGCCCAGAACCTGGGAATGTACCTTATTTGGAAAAAATATCTCTGCAGAAGTAATTAAATAAAAATTTTGTGATGATATTATTCTGGATTATCTAAGTAAGCCCTAACTGCCATCACAAGTGTTCTTATAAGAGGAAAGCAGACAGAAATTTAACACAAATACAGTGAAGGCAACGGTAAAATGAAGAAGAGACTGGAGTGATATGGCCAAGGAATGCCAACAGCCACCAAAAGCTTGAAGACGCAAGGACAATTTCCCCCAGAGGTAGTGTGACCCTGCCAACACTTTCATTTCAGATTTCTGGTCTCCAGAACTGTGAGAGAATAAATTTCTGTTGTTCTAGGCCTCCAAGTTCTGGGTAATTTGCTATAGAAACCACAGGAAACTAATATAAACAGCAAAGTAGTTTACATTTGTCATGTTTGTTCTTGCTATTACCTCTCAGAGCTTGTTGGCCATCTCCTGGCCACTCAATGAAATACAGAAGCTGAAAACGAAGAGGGGAAATGAAGAAATGTTAACAACAGAATATGACGTATATGCAGCTGAAAAGGTGCTTCCAAACATTAAAAAGAAAATGTGAACATAAAACATTCAGAGAGTTTCCAAATAATTGGAAAGTCTAATAGAACTACCACACAACTCCACAGTTAGCAAAGTTAGCATTCTTTTGCTTTCACCCTGGATCAAACTGGAAATACCTGTAGCAATATAGTAACACCGGCAGTCCCAGGTACTTCATGGATCTCAAGAAGCTTTATAGATCTTTCCAACAGCACTTAAAAGGAACATACAATTACTGCATTCTATTTGGTGAGTCTTGCTTGGGAAAAACTTTATTATGTGAGTTAAACCTGGAGAAGATACACAAGTCCTTCTTTCTAGTTCATCTTAGTAATCTTAGGCAAACTATGCTTCAAATTAAAGCTCATATTTTTCTATTATGATTAAAGTACATATTTTGCATTTTTTTCTTGTAGTCATTTGTGATATCTATAGAATTATTCCAATAAATGCATTTACTAGACATTTAATTATTAATTTTGTAGCAATAAAAAGCCATCATAGGGTAGTATTAAATAATCAGAAATTTTATCACTAGAAAAATGTGACTTTTCTAATGCAAATTATTTTTTTGCATATATTTCTTGCAGACTATCTTTTTTAGTATATCTTGAACACAGTCCTACTTTTTTTGTTTGTTTGTTTTTAAAGATTCACTTATTTATTTAAATGGCAGAGTGACAGAGATAGGGAGGACGAGACAGAAAGAAAAGAGAGATCTTCCATTTGCTGGTTCACTCCTTACATAGTCACAACAGCCAAGGCTGGGTCAGGCTGAAACCAGTAGTTTCATTCAGGTCTCCACGTAGGTGGCAGGGGCCCAAGTACTTAGGCCATCTTCTGCTGTTTTTCCAGGTGCATTAGCAAGGAGTTGGATTGGAAGTACAGCAGCTGGGACTCCCTAGGAGCCCATATAGGATGCTGGCATCACAGGCAGCAACTGAATCAGCTGCATTACAAGGCAGCCCCCTAAATTCTTTCTAAACATAAAATATTCATATACTATTTCAAACCAGAAGAAAAACACTGAAATAATCCAGGGTAGAATATATCAAATATTATTCTGAGAAATATACCAAATAATATTCTGGAAAAAGAATTCTAATTACTTCTGGCCGTTGTATGTCAAAAATTCATGTCAATGCTAAAGATGCCATTTAGCCAAACACTAAAATGTACAGATGAAATGCAATAAAATATAAAGACTTAGCTAACTGCACCAACAAAAGCCATTGATTCCTCAGAGCAGGCATTTGTGCAGCAGTTAAGATGCCTCGTGAACACCTGCAACTCATTTGGCATAGTGCCTGACTCAAATCACGGCTGGCTTCTCTGTTTCTGAACCAGTTTCCTGTTAATGCGCAAGCTGGGAGGCAGCAGATGATGGCTCAAGTACTTGGGTCCACACCACCCATATGGGAGACCCAGACTGAGTTCTGGATTCCTGGCTTTAGCCTGGCCCTGTCCTGGCTGTTGCAGGCATTTGGGGAGTAAACCAACAGATGCAAGATCTCTCTATGTCTCTCAGCCTTTCAAATAAAGTAAAAAGAAAGAAACAAAAGAGGAGCTGGGGTTGTGGCACAATAGGTTAAGTCTCTGCCTAAGGCGCCAGCATCCCATATGGATACCAGTTCAAGTCCTGGCTGCTCCACTTTCAATCTAGCTCCCTGCTAATGGCCTGGGAAAACAATGGAAGACAGCCCAAGTGCTTGGGCCCCTGCACCCACATGTGAGCCCCAGAAGAAGCTCCTGGCTCCTGGCTTCAGAACAGCCCAGCTCCAGACATTGTGGCCATTTTTGGTGTAAATCAATGGATGGAAGACCTCTCTCTCCATCTCTCCCTCTGTCTATGTATAACTCTGCCTCTCAAATAAATAAATAAATCTTGAAAAAAAGTAGTTTTCAAAAACACAAAAAGCTGTTAATTTTACCTTCCAGTAACAAAGTGAATGAAAGGTAAATTTTCTTGATACAAAGTCTTAATTGAGGGAGTGCTATTCCCACTTCGTTTCCTACTAATGAGCACCGTAGGAGGCAGCAAGATGAAGGTTCAAGTACTTCAGTCCTTGCCTTGCAACCCAAGTGAGTGGCCAGGATTGAGTTCCAGGCTCCTGGCATCAGCCTGGTCCAGCATGGGTTGTTGCGGACATCTGGAGAGCGAACCAGTGGGTAGAAGAGCTTTATCTATCCCTATGCCTTTCAAATACGGAAGACTCTTAATTGAAGCAATTTTTCCCAGAAGCTCTCTATACTAGTTTCTGGCCAAAAGGCAAGGATACAATATCTATAGAGACCAGCAGTTCCAAAGTCTGGAATCTTTTCTGAATACAACTCAGAAGATAATACACAATTAAATTCTTTCACCAAAAGAAAAGTACATGATGTACAGAGCATTTGGGGATAGCATGAACTGAAAAAAATACTCTTATAAGAAATTAGAACCAAGACTAGTAGTAGTAAAGCTTATAAATTGGTTCAGACAGAAATAAATTAAAATAAAATTGTACTAAATGCTGGGATGGGCATACGGTCTAGCAGTTAAGACACTGGTTGGGATACCCACACTCTATATTGGAGTGCCTCGTTTGAGCCCAGCCTCTGCTCTGAATTCCAGCTTCCTGCTAATGTACATTCTGGGTAGCATCAGGTGAAGGCTCAAGTGGATGAGGCTCTGCTGTGCAGATTCAGCCTGGCCCAGCCTAGGCCACTGGAAGCATTCAGGGAGTGAACCAGCAGATGGGAGCTCTCTGTTTCTGTCTCTTTCCTCTCAAATAAATAATATTTTTAAAGTCCATAGAAAATGGAATAAAAAATAAATAAAATGAAATTATACCAAAAATACAATCTGGTATCACGGATTGGATTCTGGAATTTAAAAAGAATATTAGTGGAAAGAGTAGTAAAATCTGAATAAAGTCTGGAATATAGTAAATAGTAATGTATCAATGGGTTTCTTAATGTTGAGGGGCATATATGGTTATATAAGATGCTAACAAGAAGGGAATAACTGGGTGAGGGGCAAATGGAAATCCCCTGAACTATCTCTGAAACATTTCTGGAAATCTATGATTACTCCAGTGAGAAAAGTTTATTTTATTTTATTTTATTTTTAATTTTTGACAGGCAGAGTGGACAGTGAGAGAGAGACAAAGGTCTTCCTTTTGCCGTTGGTTCACCCTCCAATGGCCGCGGCGCACCGCACTGATCCGATGGCAGGAGCCAGGTGCTTCTCCTGGTCTCCCATGGGGTGCAGGGCCCAAGGGCTTGGGCCATCCTCCACTGCACTCTCGGCCACAGCAGAGAGCTGGCCTGGAAGAGGGGCAACTGGGACAGGATCGGTGCCCCGACCGGGACTAGAACCCGGTGTGCCGGCGCCACAAGGCGGAGGATTAGCCTAGTGAGCCGCAGCGCTGGCCAAAAGTTTATTTTTTTAAAAACAGAGATAGCAATATAGACTTACTAGAATGGTTAAAACAAACAAACCTGGGCAGGATGTGGAGCAACAAGAACTTTGTGCAAATAGAAACTGTACACAGAAGAGTAGAGCACAGCCATTATGAAAACAGCCTGGCAGCTTCTTATAAAATTAAATGTGGGGCTGGCGCTGTAGTATAGTGGGTAAACCTGTGGTGCCAGCATCCCATATGGGTGCCAGTTCAAGTCCTAGCTGCTCTAGTTCTGATCCAATTTCCTGCTAATGCACTTGGGAAAGCAATGAAAGATGGCCTAAGTACTTAGGCCCCTGCAGCCATGTGGGATACCCAGAAGAAGCTCCTAGCTCCTGACTTCAGATTGGCCCAGCTCCGGGCATTGTGGCCATTTAGGGATGAACCAGTGGATGGAAGACATCTCTCTCTGTTTCTCTCTATATATAACTCTTTCAAATAAATAAATACATCTTTTAAAAAACATATTAAATGTTTACTTACCATACAACCCAGCAAAGTCCCTCTACCTAACTGAAATGAATACTTTGGGTCACATAAAAACCAGTATGTGAATGTGTAGTGGGTTTTTTCCCCACATATATGCCAAAAAGGACATACCTCAAATGTCCTTCAAACTACTGAATGAGCAAATTGCAGTACATCTATACAACAAAACACTACACAGCAATTCCTGAAAAAAATCTAGATGAGCCTCAAATGCATTATGCTAAGTGGAATAAGCCAGCCTCAAAAGCCTACATATTGTATAATTACATTTTTTAAAGATTTATTTATTTGAAAGTGAGAGGGAAGGAGGGAGGGAGGGACAATCTTCCATCTGCTAGTTCACTTCCCAGAGAGCTGTAACGACCATCGCTGAGCCAAGCCAAAGCCAGGAGCAGGAGATTCTTCCAGGTCTCCCACAAGGGTGGCCAAGCACTTGGGCCATCTTCCCAGGCCATTAGCAGGAGCTGGATCAGAAGTGGAAGTGGAGCAGCTGGGACACAACCCAGGACCCATATGGGATGCCAGTGGTGCAGGCACTTTACATGCTATGCTATAATGCCAGCCCAATATAATTACATTTAGACAACATTTTTTTTTCTAACTATAGTGACAGAAAACCAATTTGTGGTTGCCAGGTGTTAGGACGGGGAAGGTGCTGGGATGATGGAACTATTCTGTGTATTAATTATGGTAGCAGTTACACTACTGTATGCATGTATAAAACTCACAGAACTATACACTAAAAACTACAGCAGCTCGGGCCGGTGCTGTGGCACAGCACACTAAGCCTTTGCCTACAGTGCTGGCATCCCATATGGCCACTGGTTCAAGATGCAGATGTTCCACTTTTTTTTTTTTTTTTAAGATTTATTTTATTTATTTGAAAGAGTTACATAAAGGGGTAGAGCCAGAGAGAGAGAGAGAAAGAGATGTCTTCTGTCTGCTGGTTCACTCCCCAGATGGCTGCAGTGGCCAGGGCTAAGCTGAATCCAAAGCCAGGAGCCAGGAGCTTCTTCCAGGTCTCCCATGCGGGTACAGGGGCCCAAGGACCTAAACCATCCTTCGCTGCTTTCCCAGACCACAGCAGAGAGCTGGATTGGAAATGCAGCAGCTGAGACCTGAACTGGCATCTATATGGAATGCCAGCACTGCAGGCCGGGGCTTTAACCCACTGTGCCACAGCACCAGCCCTAGATGTTCCACTTCTGATGCAGTACCCTGCGAATGCACCTGGGAAAGCAGTAGAGGATGGCCCAAGTCCTTGGGCCCCTGCACCCATGTGGGAAACCGGGAAGAAGCTCCTGGCTCCTGGCTTCAGCCAGGCCCAGGCCCAGCCATTCGGGCCATGGGGAATGCACCAGCAGATGGAAGATTCTCTCATTCTCATTCTCTCTCTCTCTCCGCCTTTCAAATAAATACATAAATAAATCTTTAATATTAAAACTAAAGCTGCTATATATAAATTATACCTCAAAAATTACAATAGGATCTATTTAGACTTTTAGAAAGAAAATTACATATTAAGTTAAATAAAATTCTATAATTACAATACAAACAAAATTATAAATACTATTGAACCAATAGTTTTTTTTTTGACAGGCAGAGTGGACAGTGAGAGAGAGAGACAGAGAGAAAGGTCTTCCTTTTTCTGTTGGTTCATCCCCCAAGTGGCTGCTATGGCCGGTGCGTCGCGGCTGGCGTGCTGCGCCGATCCGAAGCCAGGAGCCAGGTGCTTCCTCCTCGTCTCCCATGTGGGTGCAGGCCCAAAGCAGCTGGGCCATCCTCCACTGCACTCTCAGCCACAGCAGAGAGCTGGCCTGGAAGAGGGGCAACCGGGACAGAATCCGGCGCCCGGATCGGGACTAGAACCTGGGGTGCCGGTGCCGCAGGCGGAGGATTAGCCTATTGAGCCGCAGCGCCTGCTGAACCAATAGTTTTAAGTACCGAGTTTTGAAACATTGGCTAACAAAATCATAAACACAGGTGGATCAACAGTTTGAGTACAGAGATCTGAAATGCAGGCTCTATTACCTGCAATCACCCTAACAGAAATTTTCCATTAGACAGATGACTTAAATAAGGGCAAACTGCATAAATCCTTTTTTATTTTAAAACAGATATTCTTTCTCTACCTAGAATTCTACCTCTTTTTTTACAGAGTGGACAGTGAGAGAGAGAGAGACAGAGAGAAAGGTCTTCCTTTGCCGTTGGTTCACCCTCCAATGGCCGCTGCAGCCGGAGCATCGTGCTGATCCAAAGCCAGGAGCCAGGTGCTTATCCTGGCTCCCATGGGGAGTAGGACCCAAGTACTTGGGCCATCCTCCACTGCACTCCCGGGCCATTGCAGAGAGCTGGCCTGGAACAGGGGCAACCGGGACAGAATTCGGTGCCCCAACTGGGGCTAGAACCCGGTGTGCCGGCGCCGCAGGCGGAGGATTAGCCTGTTGAGCCACGGCGCCGGCCAACCTCTATCTTAAACCACTAAAGGTGTAACTATACAACATACAGCATTCAAAAGCAATTACTTCTAAAATAGAAGAGGATATTCATTTAAAAAAGAAAAAATCTTAGGCTTCCACCTTCCAGAACTTTGAGAAAATAAATTTCTGTTATTAAAGCCACCCAGTCTGTCGCATTCTGTTAAGGCAAAATGAGAACAACTAACTTCACATACTTTGCTTTAGTTCCCTAAACATGGTTTCCTTTAGTTCTTTGTCTAGTAAATCCAATGCCTAGGCCTTCTCAGGCACAGTTGTATTTTACTGCTTCCCTTCCTGCCTGTCAAGTCTTCTTTCCATGTCTTGCAATATTCTGTTGAAAATCACTTTAAATAAATAATGTAATATGGGGGCTGGCGCCGTGGCTCACTTGGTTAATCCTCCACCTGCGGCACCAGCATCCCATACAGGCGCCAGGTTCTAATCCCAGTTGCTCCTCTTCCAGTCCAGCTCTCTGCTGTGGCCCAGGAGGGCAGTGGAGGATGGCTCAAGTGCTTGGGCGCCTGCACCCGCTTGGGAGACCAGGAAGAAGCACCTGGCTCCTGGCTTCGGTTCGGCGCAGTGCCGGCCATTTTGGGGGGTGAACCAATGGAAGGAAGACCTTTCTCTCTGTCTCTCTCTCTCTTACTGTCTACATCTCTGTCAAACAAATAAAAAAAATGTAATGTGGTGACTCTGAAAATCAGAGTTTCCCCCTACCTAGTATTTTTGTTGTTGTTACTATTTATTGTTGCTGTTGCTATTAGTGACTTTTATAAACTAATTATGTAAAGTCTAGATTCTTTATCATATGTTGCCACTAAAGTCTTCGTTCTGTTAGTGGTCAGCTAATGATTGGACAGATTTCTTTCCCACGCCCACCCCCAAGATTTGCCTGAAAGAAGTCTTCTACTCTGTACTAATGGGCTCTAGACACATGTTAGGACTCCTCTTCAACACTCAGCCAGCTTAGCCTTGACTTCCTGCTTGCGTGGCTCACTAGGCTAATCCTCCACCTGCGGTGCCGGCACACCAGGTTCTAGTCCCAGTCGGGGTGCTGGATTCTATCCTGGTTGCTCCTCTTCCAGTCCAGCTCTCTGCTGTGGCCCGGGAAGGCAGTGGAGGATGGCCCAAGTGCTTGGGCCCTGCACCCGCATGGGAGACCAGGAGGAAGCACCTGGCTCCTGATTGGCGCAGAGCACCGGCCATAGCAGCCACTTGGGGGGTGAACAAACGGAAAAAGGAAGACCTTTCTCTCTGTCTCTAACTCTGCCTGTCAAAAATAAATAAATAAATAATAATAAAAAAAAAAAAAAAGAAAGAAAAAGATCAACCAGAACTGAGAGCACAGGGCCTTCTTAGAGCTTTCCTAAGCAAGCACACATGCTTCCACATGTGCAAACAGCCTTCTGGATTCCCAGAAGTTTGCCAGAGCCTTACAAATTTACTTACGGACATCTCATTCCCTGGCTTTGCCTTTTAAGCTTTTTGGTAAGCCTGCTGTTTACCTAAACTGCTATTCACCACCACAGGCACTTGAGATGTTCAACAATTGCCTGTAATTGTTTTCAATGAATACTCCAGGGAGAAAAGGCTGTTTGTATTGAGTGTGCTCCAAGTTAGGGCAAATACAGATGTTCTTGCAAATAAGGTCATTCAAGGAGCCAATAGATAGGTAAAATAATGAGATTCTCTGAGAATGGGGCTTTGAAGGAGCTCCAAACTGGTATTGTCTTTCCAGTGCTTTTCATCCTGACTGGAAGCTACTGGATTTCTTATTTTTTATTTTTTGACAGGCAGAGTGGACAGTGAGAGAGACAGAGAGAAAGGTCTTCCTTTTGCCGTTGGTTCACCCCTCAATGGCCACTGCGGCCGGCACAGCGCACTGATTTGAAGCCAGGAGCCAGGCGCTTCTCCTGGTCTCCCATGCGGGTGCAGGGCCCAAGCACCTGGGCCATCCTCCACTGCACTCCCGGGCCACAGCAGACAGCTGGTCTGGAAGAGGAGCAACTGGGACAGAATCCATTGCTCTGACCGGGACTAGAACCCGGTGTGCCAGCGCCACAGGCAGAGGATTAGCCTATTGAGGTGTGGGGCCGGCAGGAA
Organism: Lepus europaeus; assembly: GCF_033115175.1. NCBI lineage: Eukaryota > Metazoa > Chordata > Mammalia > Lagomorpha > Leporidae > Lepus > Lepus europaeus. Next base: position 21,050,980 of record NC_084831.1, read on the forward strand.
GCTATTGGTTTTCAGGGCTATCATGGGTCTGGAGAGAGAGCTGTGAGGAAAGAGCAAGTTAAAAAGCCACAAAAAGGGAAGGCATTTAGTCTCCAGGTTAAAGACACTCATATCTCACCTTGGAGTACCTGGGCTTGATTCCCAGCTCTTGCTTCCACTACAGCTTCCTGCAAAGACCGAAGCTAGGAGGCACCAGTGATAGCACAATTGGGTTCCTGCCACTCACATGAGAGGCAAAGGAGGGAGGGAGGGAGGGGGAGAGAGAGAGAGAGAGATGGCTGGCGCCGTGGCTTAACAGGCTAATCCTCTGCCTTGCGGCGCCGGCACACCGGGTTCTAGTCCCAGTCGGGGCGCCGGATTCTATCCTGGCTGCCCCTCTTCCAGGCCAGCTCTACTATGGCCAGGGAAGGCAGTGGGGGATGGCCCAAGTCCTTGGGCCCTGTACCCGCATGGGAGACCAGGAGAAGCACCTGGCTCCTGGCTTTGGATCAGCACGATGCGCAGGCCGCAGCGGCCAGAGAGTGAGAGAGAGAGAGAGAGAGAGAGGGGTCTTCCATCTGCTGGTTCACTCCCCAAATAGCCTCAAAGGCAGGAGCTGTGCCGATTGGAAGCCAGGAGCCAGGAACTTCCTCTGGGTCTCCCACATGGGTGCAGGGGCCCAAGGACTCAGGCCATCTTCTACTGCTTTCCCAGGCCATAGCAGAGGGCTGGATCGGAAGTGGAGCAGCTGGGACTTGACCTGGTGCCCATATGTGATGCCTGCTACCGCAGGTGGCGGCTTTACCTGCTATGCCACAGCACCAGCCCTGGAACGCTCTCTTGCTCTCTCATTCTTTTACTCTCTATCTCAGTCTCTCTGCCTCTTAACTTAAAAAAAAAAAAAAAAAAAAAAAAAAAAAAAAAAAAACGCCACAAAGTTTGCCAAGATCCAGCTATTAACAACAACTGCTCCCAGATTGTTGCATGCCTGTGATTGATTTTCAGAGTTCTGAAAAAGGTGATTCTTTTTTTGCCAGTGTCATCACGGCTTTCATGGAGAAAATTTTTCAAATATTCTCACTCTGACATTTTTGCTAACACTGTCTCCACTTTTTGAGAAACTCTTTCAGCTTAATCATTATACTTAATTTGAGATTCAGTCCTTTTAATTTTAAAATTTTCAATAAAAATTATTAATAATGCTTATCTTAAAAATCTCCTTCAGTGTAGCTGGTGCTGTGGCTTAGTTTGAGTTCCTGGTTCGAGTCCTGGCTGCTCTGCTTCTGATCCATCTCTCTGCTGATAGCCTGGAAAAGCAGAGGAAGACGGCACAAGTGCGTGGGCCCCTGCACCTGTGTGGGAGACCCAGAAGAAGCTCTTGGTTCCTGGCTTCAGATCAGCTCAGCTCCGGCCACTGCAACCATTTGGAGAGTGAACCAGTAGATGGAAGACCTCTCTCTCTCTCTCTAACTCTCAAGTAAATAAATTAATCTTAAAAAACAAAACAAAACAAAAAAAACCTCCTTCATTTTACACTAATCTTTTTAGTGTTTATTACATTTGCTACCTCTCTTTCATAGGTTAATTTTCTTCAAAGGACTGAAAAATCTAATTATTAGTTCGTATTTGTAGTTGAGAGTTTCAACTAAACAGTTTCCCTCAGTGTAGATGACAATCTTTGCTCAAGCGTTGATACATACAGGTTACAGTACACATCTACCCCTAGTGACTATGGAAGAGGCGTTAAGTTTGGAACAGCTCGGGGTTCTGGCTTTTCATAACCCCAAACAGAGAAATGGCAAAAGGAGACGGAGGCTGACCTCAACAGACAGGTTGCTTTACTGTGGCGAAGAGGCTGGCAACAGTCTCCAAAGACACCGCAGTACAGAGCGCAATTAGGGCTGAGGTTTTATCTGGTGAAGGAGGGAGGTTTGCCACTGTCTTGCAGCTGGTGGAAAGTGGGGAGTGGGGGGCCCTTGGAAACCCTGGGAACTTTTCCCCTTATCTATTTCACAAGCTGCCCTGTGCAGCTCACCTGTTTTGCAAGGAGTCTGGCGGAGGTTCCAACTGGTTCTGCACCAAAGGTCTCAATTAGAAGGGAAGAAAAGAGGCACCGGGGAAAGGGAGGGGGGTGGGAGGAAACGGGGAAGGGGCAAGGAGCCTTTTATGAAGGGTGAAATATTAGGCAATGTCCACAGGTAATTCATTTTCATCTTTCTCTTCCAATCATTACATACATCATTTGTGATACAGCTGGCAGTCTACGCAAGGACTCTTATAATGGCTGCCACAGCTTTAATCTAGGAAGAAACAGTGCAATTACTTACTCACTTTATTTTTTGCTTCCTGTTTTGTTGGGAGAGGTCTATAGTGCTTGTTTCTTTCTCTAGCCTCAAAATTCATTCATTCATTTACAAAATATCTAGTGTCTGCTATGTGTCAGGCACTAAACCAATAAATATTGGAAATTTGGTGATGAATATAAAGTCCACCACCTCAAGGAACTTCTATTCTCCTAAGGAGATACACAAATATTTATAGAAATGTAATTTCAGAGTGATAAGTACTATGGAAAATGAAGAACAAAAAGTGACAACAGGTGAATTATTTCAGATAGGGTGACAGTTTCTCCAAGACAGTATCAGCAGAGATGTATATAATGAAAAAGAGGGCTATAAGATATAAAGGAGGGCTTTCCAGGAGAGAAAAAGCTTAAAGAGTAACATCTTGGCCTGTTTGAGAAGCAACAAAAAGACCAGAGTCAGCAAGTGAATGAGAGGTAGGAAATGAGATGAGATCACACATAGCCCCTAACAGTAACACGTGATAAGGAGCTTGGGAAGGCAGTGAGTACTTTATTAAGCAAGAGACTCTGATTTGGTTTACATACACTAAATGCCACAAAGAGAACAGACCCTAAGGAAATAATGCCCTTGCCAGGCCAACTGTTCAACTGTTTGGAAAGCATTTCGGCCGGCGCCATGGCTTAACAGGCTAATCCTCTGCCTTGCGGCGCCAGCACACAAGTTCTAGTCCCGGTTGGGGCGCCGGATTCTATCCTGGTTGCCCCTCTTCCAAGCCAGCTCTCTGCTATGAACCGGGAAGGCAGTGGAGGATGGCCCAAGTGCTTGGGCCCTGCACCCACATGGGAGACCAGGAGAAGCACCTGGCTCCTGGCTTTGGATCTGCACAGCTCTGGCCATTGTGGCCAATTGGGGAATGAACCAGAGGATGGAACCAGGTCTCCCATGCAGGTCCCAAGGACTTGGGCCATTTTAAACTGCTTTCCCAGGCCATAGCAGAGAGCTGGATCAGAAGTGGAGCAGCCGGGACTCAAACTGGCACCCATATGGGATGCCAGCACTGCAGGCGGGGGCTTTACCAGCTATGTCACAGCACAGGCCCCAATTTACCACCTTTTTAAAAACATCTAACATACCCGTTTAGAATCCTTTGTACACAGAGTCCTGCTGAAGTAGATGAAAACACTCTGCAAACCTACACTCAGCTGACTTCAGCTGACTCTCTTTCAGGCTCCCTTGAGTGTGATCCCAAGAAATCCTTCCAGTTCTTACAACCTGGTTAACAGCACAAGTCACATTTCTGTGGCCAAAAAAATTGCCACCATCTACATTTTCCCTGATGGACTTTCTATAGACAGATAAAAGTCATCACCACACTAGTCAAGTTCTTCCATAAATAAACAGACAGTCAACTGACTGTGGTAAAGTTTGTGAATTCTTTTGGCTACTTTATTTGGTAGGCAAGACTGACCAGCATATCATGGTATTGTCAGCTGTAGGAATATTTATAGTAACTACACTTAACAGAACACTATCAGAACTTACTAAGAACTTTTTAAAATATATTTAGGCTGTGGGACCAGCACTGTGGCGCAGTGGGTTAAAGCCCCAGTCTGCAGTGCAGCATCCTATATGGACACTGGTTCGTTTCCTGGCTGCTCCACTTCCGATCCAGCTCTCTGCTATGGCCTGGGAAAGCAGAAGATGGCCCAAGTCCTTGGATCCCTGCACCCATGTGGGAGACCCTGAAGAAGCTCCTGGCTTTGGATCAGCACAGCTCTGGCCGTTGTGGCCATTTGGAGAATGAACCAGCAGATGGAAGACCTCTCTCTGTCTCTACCTCTTTCTGTAACTCTTTCAAATAAATAAATCTTTAAAAAAAAAATCTTAAAAATATTTCCCTTAAAAAATATTTAGGCTGTGCCAAATTCTTTTTTTTTTTTTTAAAGATTTTATTTATTTAATTGAAAGTCAGAGTTACAAAGGGAGAGGAGAGGCAGAGACAGAGAGAGAGGTCTTCCATCCAATGGTTTACTCCCCAATTGGCCGCAACGGTCAGAGTTGCACTGATCCAAAGCAAGGAGCCAGGAGCTTCTTCCGGGTCTTCCACATGAGTGCAGGGGCCCAAGCACTTGGGCCATCTTCCATTGTTTTCCCAGGCCATAGCAAAGAGCTGGATCGGAAGTGGAGCAGCTGGCTCTCGAACTGGCGCCCATATGGGATGCCAGTGCTTCAGGCCACAGCGCTGGCCCCCGGCTGTGCCAAATTCTTAATAAAAAATTTAATCAAGAATAGATGTTCTAAGAGTATTTCTTTCCTTCTAATGTTTATTTATTGGTTTTCCTCTACTTGAAAGGCAAAGTGAGAGAAAGAGAAAGAGAGGAAGAGAGGGAGAGGGAGAGAGGGAGAGAGAGAGAGAGAGAATTTCTTCCATCTGCCAGTTCATTCCCTGAATGCCCAACAGTCAGGCCTGAGCCAAGTCGAAGTCAGGAATCAGCAACTCCATCCAGGTCTCCCACAAGGGTGGCAGAGTAGCCTTACAATTCCTAATGCTACTTTTTGGAAAATCATCCTTTAAAGTCATCTATACAATAATCTTTAATTGTAATTAACACAAATTTTCTACCAATAGCTTCCAATATAACAGTAAGACGTGCTCCACAGGAAAATTCTAAAACCAGGGTAGAAAGTATTGAGAAGGAACAGGTTAAGCTGAATTTGCTCTGAATTAATAGTCCAACAGTTCCATTGCATTCCTTCCAACACTCTTTAGACCTTTCTTCAGTTTTTACTAACTTGTCAGTCACACAGCACAAGAATTTCTCTAGTGTTTGGAGAACCAGATTCCACAGAACTCAAATTCCAAAACTTTATCTTCATCCTTCCTTAATCTGTAAAGCTAACATTTCCAAGAGAATCACATTTTTTTTTTCTTTTGGGTGCTATGGCCTGATACATGGTATTATATTCCAGCATGAATACTGTGTAAATGTGTTGCTTACAGTTACACAGAAAAATCTGTATTAAATTGCATTTATCTTCTAACATTCTACATATCTTATCTAAATGAGGATACTTCAAAAAGTTAATTGAAAATGGAATTAAATGATTTTGGAAACTCTCCCTTGCATATTAATCCTATATATCAAACAGCTTTCCAGGAACTAAATAACGTTTACTCTACACTATACTAGCAGAACTAAGTCTTAAGTTAATATCCTATACTGGAGTGCATGGATTTAAGTCCCGGCTCTGCTTCCAATTCTTGCTTTCTGCTATTTTGCATCCTGGGAAGCACCAGGTGATGTTCTTTGTCACCCACATGGGAGACCCAGTTCTTGACTCCTGGGTTCAGTCTGGCCCAGACTCAGCTGTTGAAGGCATTTGGGAAGTTAGCAAGTAGATGAAGTGTTCATTCTTCCACCACTCCAATAAATTAATTTACAACAAAAAGCCAGAATTCATAATTTCAGGGCTGTCATTTCAGTCTAGAGAGTAAAGAATATTGAAGCGAGTTTTATCACTCATTATTTTAAACTTTTCAACAAAATTCTTATCTGCAAGAAGCAAATTCGGCAAGCATGGATACTTTGGGATTATAAACCCTGGAATCAAAGCATATAGGCTCAAATACCAGCTCTGACACTAACAAATGTCTTAGACAAGTTATTTAACTTTCCTAGGCCCCAGTTGTCTGTAAAATGTAAATAATAATAGTGCCTTTCTCATCAATTTAACATACAAATTAAATGAGTTAATACCTGTAAAGCTCTTAAAAGAATGTCTGGCATATATAAGTATAATATGTGTTTCTTATAGGAAAATAAATATTTTAGACATAAGATAAACAAGAAAGAAATGTGATCTTGAGTGAAATCAATAACTAACTAGCTTCTCTTAGTTTTTCAAAATGGCAAAATATTAAAACTATTAAGGGTAAACTCCAAATAACAAGAATCTTAGAACAGATTAAACAAACTGGGCCCATTGTCCTGATTAACCACTATCAGTTAACTTTGATTCCAAAATTCTATAAAAGAACTTTCCATACATGTCCCAAAGAAAAGATGTTTTCAAGCTCCTGGGCAATCTAACAATGAATATGTCAATCACATCCTGTTACTTGACAAACACACAGACATACATACAAACAATCACAAAGAGGCTCATGAGATCCATCTGTGAGTTGACATTACATTTATGGAATGCTTTTCATGGGTCAGGCACTATGCTATGTACCCTGAATATAACTAGTTCAACATTTTTAGTAATTCTATCAAATAGGCACTTTTTATTACTATTACCATTTTGCAGATGACAAAACTAAACCACAGAGAGTAATTTGCCCAAGGTTATACATACACACTTTATAAGTCACCAACCTGGGACTCAAGCTCAGGCAAACTAGCTTTAAACCTAAGCACTCAAACCGTAGCTGAGTAACGAAGTACCGCAGACAAAACTAATGATTTTTAAAAGCTGATCAAGGTAGAAATGTATGCTATGCTGTGCAAGGGTCACCGACAGCCAGAATTCATAAGTATAAAATGATTATATGGTAAAGTCAAATTTTCTTTATCCTTTCTCATTTTCATTCTTCCCTTAGGCCTCGAGTGAGTATGGGTTAAAGTGAAGAGCTTTAAATAGTGTCTGGCACATAGTAAGTGCTCATTGAGTGTTAAGAGGTGGTAGTGGTAAAAATAGCAGAGTATGCCTAAAGATCCTGTCTCATTCTAATGGCTGGATAGGCTAGGAACTTCTCTTTACCATCTTTCCCCTGTGATTACAGGAAAACAGGGACAATAAACGCAGTCCACTGTCACAGGCCCTCAAGACTCAGTTGTACTGCTTTTGCCTGACCATAAACATATGAGCAAACTGCTTCATTCCCCAGTCCTCTTTTCTTGGTTTACAAAGACTAGAGTGGTGCCACAACAAAGTAGAATAAAGCAGCTTTGTAACCTTTTGACTAGTTGCCAAGAACAGAAGTAATACTTGTGAAAAATAACTGAATGGACCTAAACTTTGACTGCTAAATGGAAACTTTCAAAGTATTCTGATAGCTCTGCATAAGACCAAGCATTGTCAACCTCACAATTCCCCATTACCCCAGTCTTTAAAATCATATGCATAGACACAGTAAAGAACAGACACTGACAGATATGGTCATGGCAAAAAGGCCTCCCTCTCTCAACTGTTGTGCACAAGCATTGAGGCTAAAAGCCTTATAGAATTGAGGACTATATTAGAGAAAAAAAAAAAACAGCAAACTTGAACATTTGCAATTCCAAAAAGATAATACAGGAAAATATTTAGCAGTCATTAGAATTTTTCAATCTTCAGGTACTCTGCATTATTAGGGGATGTCAACGAAATACAATAAAACAAAACAGAAAATATTGTAACATCTCACCGGTGGAATTAAATATTGTTTCACAAAAACTTCTATTTCAATTTGAAGTATTAGCATGTACATATATATGTCTGAGTACTCATACATATATATATGTATGGACAACAATGTGAAATGCATTGCATAGTGGCTCATGATCAAAAGCTAAAGCCACTTTCCAGAAATAAAAGTCTGACCAGTCATAAAAGGAGAAAAATACCAACTTCAAACTACCTAGGAAATATTCAAGGTTGGTGATTCTCTGAAGTAGTTTTATAAAGGCAAACCTCTGAAAGGGGGAAAAAGAAACATTGAATAATAATCAACAGTTCAACAATTTTTTGTTTTTCTTTTCTTTTCTTTCTTTCTTTTTTTGGACAGGCAGAGTGGACAGTGAGAGAGAGACAGAGAGACAGAGAGAAAGGTCTTCCTTTTCCGTTGGTTCACCCCCCAACGGCCGCTGCAGCCAGCGCACTGTGGCCAGCACACCGCGCCGATCCGAAGCTAGGAGCCAAGTGCTTCTCCTGGTGTCCCATGCGGGTGCAGGGCCCAAGCACTTGGGCCAACCTTCACTGCACTCCCAGGCCACCGCAGAGAGCTGGACTGGAAGAGAGCAATTGGGACAGAATCCGGCGCCCGGACCGGGACTAGAACCCGCGGTGCCGACACTGCAGGCAGAGAATTAGCTTATTGAGCTGCGACACCGGCCAACAATTTTTTTTTTTGTTAAACTCAGCAATTCACAGGATATGAGGTACCAACACTAAATAAAAATATGCTAACAGGAGCTACATAAATATAAGAATTGGGGCCAGCACTGTGGTATAACAGGGAAAGGCGCCACCTGCAGAGCCGGCATCCCATATGGGCACAAGTTCAAGACCCAGCTGCTCTACTTCTAATCCAGCTCTCTGAGATGGCTTGGGAAAGCAGAAGATGGCCCAAGGGGAAGAAGCTCCTGGCTCCTGGCTTTGGATTGGTCCAGCTCTGGCTGTTGCAGCCATTTGAATAGTGAATCAGATGGGAGATCTCTCTCTGCCTCTGCCTCTCTGTAACTCTACGTTTCAAATAAATAAATCTTTTTAAAAATATGATATAAAGCAAAGATTTTCCATTCTTCTAGCTATTAACTGCCCCACTGAGTATGAGAGACTGGCCTGTTCTCTGCAAAGCTCCAGTCCTCACTCTCAGGAACACTTCATCATCAGAGTTACCTCACTACTGCTTCCTAGCCTACAGCAGAGGAAAAGTGGTAAAAAGGAAAAGCAGATTTGAAAAATCCTGCTTTATTTTAAATTGCCACCACAGATATTTTCTAAATTTGATATATTTGACAGAAAAATTCAGTGAAATAATAATTACCACAGTATTTTTAGTAAGACATTTATGTACTATTTTTAATCCTAAAATGTACTCTTAAGTCTGAAATACTCTAAAAAAATCATACTCATATTATGCTGTTGGCAGAGATTATAATTTTAATATTATCAATCCAGTAGGAAAAAATTAACATTATTGTGTTAAATTTTCCTCTTGAGAAAGGGGGAAAGAAGCAACAAGTGAAGCTGACCTAAAGTTTTTTAGGTACTATGGAAACTAAAAAACAAAGTCAATTCCACCTGAGAACAAATCATTCCCATCCATTTATTCCTGAAGTTACAGTGCTGATAGCAACAAACTACCAATTTTCCTAAATTCAGTAATTGTTACATTATTAAATTTCAGGTGAAAGAAAACTAATTTTTTTTAAGATTTTATTTATTTATTTGAGAGGTAGAGTTACAGACAGTGAAAGGGACAGAAAGAGAGGTCTTCCTTCCATTGGTTCACTCCCTAGATGGCCGCAATGGCCAGAGCTGCACCGATCCGAAGCCAAGAGGCAGGAGCTTCTTTCGGGTCTCCCACGTGGGTGCAGGGGCCCAAGGACTTGGGCCATCCTCTACTGCTTTCCCAGGCCATAGCAGAGAGCTGAATTGGAAGAAGAGCAGCCAGGACTTGAACCGACACCCATATGGGATGCCAGTGCTGCAGGCGGAGGATTAACTTACTGTGCCACGGCACCAGCCCCAGAAAACTATTTTTTAAAAATGAAAACTATTGGGCTGGTGCCGTGGCACAGTGAGTTAAAGCCCCAGCCTGCAGCACTGGCATCCCATATGGGCGCCGGTTCAAGAGCCAGCTGCTCCGCTTCCGATCGGGCTCTCTGCAGTGGCCTGGGAAAGCTGTGGAAGATGGCCCAAGTCCTAGGGCCCCTACACTGCATGGGAGACCCAGAAGAAGTTCCTGGCTCCTGGCTTCAGATTAGCACAGCTCCAGCCTTTGTGGCTAACTATGGAGTGAATCAGTGGATGGAAGACCTCTCTCTCTCTTTCCCTGCCTCTCCTTCTCTCTCTGTGTAACTCTGACTTTCAAATAAACAAATAAATCTTTAAAAATAAATAAACAAACTGATAACCAAATCCATATACAAAAAAAAACCACTTTCAACAAAAAATTAAATGTGCACGTAAAGGTAAACAACATTCTTAACACCAACAAGTGAATCACCAAAACAAAGCTTACTCTTTTCAGCTGCACAACAATACATTTTTCTGACCATTTATTTTTTGAAAAATGATTATTACTAAAAATTATTATTACTATGAAAGATGTATTTAAGGACAGTGTTATGACAAAACAGGTAAAGCCACCACCTGCAACTCCAGCACCCCATATGGGTGCCAGTTCTTGTCCCGGGTGCTCCACTTTCAATCCAGTTCTCCGCTATGGCCTGGGAAAGCGGAGGAAGATGGCCCAAATCCTTGGGGCCCCTGCATCCGCATGGGAGACCCGGGAGGGGTTCCTTGCTTCTGGCTTTGGGTTGGTGCAGCTCCAGCCATTGTGGCCATTTGGAGAGTGAACCATTGGATGGAAGACTTCTCTCTCTCTGCCTCTGCCTCTCTGTAACTCTGCCTGCACCGCAGGCAGGCCGTCGCCTTACCTACTACACCACAGCGTAAGCCACGTAAGTTTTTTTTAACAATCTGAAGATAAAAGAATGTAAAAAAAGTTAATTTGAGGGAGCATTCTATTAAAACACTGTCTTTGGGGCCAGTGCAGTGGCGCACTAGGTTAATCCTCCACCTGCGGCGCTGGCATCCCATATGGGCACCGGGTTCTAGTCCTGGTTGTTCCTCTTCCAGTCCAGCTCTCTGCTGTGGCCCGGGAGTGCAGTGGAGGATGGCCCAAGTGCTTGTGCCCCTGCACCCGCATGGGAGACCAAGAGAAGCACCTGGCTCCTGCCTTCGGATCAGCGCAGCTCCAGCCATTGCGGCCATTTGGGGAGTGAACCAACGGAAGGAAGACCTTTCTCTGTCTCTCTCTCACTGTCTGTAACTCTACCTGTCAAATAAATAAAATCTTTAAAAAAAAAAGCAAAACTGTCTTTTTCTCCAAATATTTCCAAAGTAATTAACTTCCTTAAGATAATTTTCCTAAAAGAGTGATTTGATCCTCTTCTGCCCTCTTAATATATGGATTTTGCCATCTGAGAAACGTAGGTAGTAAAGGGTCTATAATTTGCTTAAGCCAGCATTAATAAAAAGATCAGGCAAAACCCTCCTCTGAGATTCGCAACCAAAAGCAGTATTCTTTTGTGTTTTAGAGGAACTGGATTTTTAAAAATTTAACTCTTATGCATAAAAGACCATGAACTCTGGAGCCAAATTCATCTGTCCCACTAAGTCACTGTATTACTCTGGGGAAGTTACATAACTTCTGTGTCTTGGTTTCCTCATATGAAATGAGGATAATAATAGTACTTCATAGAGTTGTAAGGATTAAAGAGTTAATACATGTAAGCAACTTAGAATAGTTCCTGACTCAAGAAGTGCCATGTAAATTTTACTTTTATTTTTACTTTTTCACAACAGATTTTTACATTTAAGTTGTGAAAGTTTTCCAAATGAAAAGTTGATTGTACTTATAAAGAATATTATGTATCTATTAAGCTATGATGCAGGTTAACTCAAGAAACTGATACCCAAAAGATGAGAAATCATTGTTTCTAAAACAGAAAATCAAAAAATCTAGTTTTAAAATTATTTACCATTGTCCTTGGTAAGAAGTGACACTTTCTCAGGACAAAAGTTTATTTTAATTCCAATTATGTTAAGTTTTATATTTATTTCAGAAATGTACAAATAAGACAAAATTCAGAATTTAAATGTAAATGTCAGGGGCCAGTGCTGTGGTGTAGCAGGTTAAGCCATCATCTGCTGCACTAGCATCCCATATGGGTGCCAGTTTGAGTCCTGGCTGTTCCGCTTCCCATCCAGCTCCCTGCTGATGGCCTGAGAAAGCACTGGAGGATGGCCCAAGCCTTGGGCCCCTGCACCCATGTAGAAGACCCGGAGGAAGCTTCTGGCTCCTGGCTTCAGCCTGATCCAGCCCTGGACGTTGCAGCCATCTGGTGAGTGAGCCAGCAGATGAAGATCTTTCTGTCTCTATCTCTCCTCTAACTAACTCTACCTTTCCAATAAATAAATAAATAAATATTTTTTTAAAAAAGTATAATTGTCAACCCTGTACAATGTCACATATTTAATATGAATAACCTAATTACATTATTATAACTTAAAACTGGTACCCATTGGTATTTGCTGAAAAAATTGTACTATGAAGATTACTACTGGGGCCGGCGCTGTGGCATAGTGGGTAAAGCTCCCACCTGCAGTGGGATCTCATCTGAGAGCTGGTTCGAGTCCCAGATGCTCCACTTCCAATCCAGCTCTCTGCTATGGCCTTGGAAAGCAGAAGAAGGTGGCCTAAGGACTTGGGCGCCTACACCTCCATGGGAGACCCGGAAGAAGCTCCTGGCTCCTGCTTGCAGACTGGCTCAGCTCGGGCCATTGTGGCCATCTGGGGAGTGAACCAGCATATAAAAGACATCTCTCTCTCCCTCTGCTTCTCTGTAACTCTGCCTTTCAAATAAATAAATAATCTTAAAAAAAAAAAAAAAGATTATTGCTAAAGTTTCTGCCAGAATGAATGCTTGCAGGCAGCAGTGATGGGCCAAGCGATTGGGTTCCTGCCACCCACGAGAGAAACCTGGATTGCATTCTAAGCTTCTGGATTCAGATTTCAGCCCCCACTAGGTTGCTGTGGGCATCAGAGGAAGGAACCAGTGAATGGGAATTCTCTATGTGTGTTTGATTCTCTCAAAAAAAATTATTATTTTTCTAGTGAGAGAAAAAAATCGAGCTGGTACAAACATTAACCAAGCTAATAAGCAAGTGTATCAACACAATCTGTCTTAAGATCTTTAAGATGTTAAGCCCTGACTGACTTGAGCTGATGTCTTATTTACAGTAAGTGGGTACTATTTAAACTACGTATTTCTTTTTCTGATTTAAAACATTACTTACTTTATATTTAAAAGGGGAAAAAAGTAAAAGACAAATTTGTTAGGCCCATATTTTAAATGTCTGTTTTTAAGTTTACTATAAATGACAAAGAAAATACCTTAGTTATTTCTATGTTTAATAATTAGCTACCCTAGGACTTGATGGTACCAAACACAAGTATCGAGAAAGGGGAGGGAATTTAGTACAGCAATTAAGACCCTATTTGCAATGCCCTCATCTCCTAGCAGAGTGCCTGAGTTTGAGTCCAGGTTTTGCTCCCCATTCCAGCTTCCTTATGAAGTGCACCCTGGGAAGGTGGCAGGTGATGGCTCATGTACTTGGATCTCTGCCAGCTATGTGGGAGAAATGGCTTAAGTTCCTGGCTCAGTTCCAGCTGTTGTGCCACTTGGAGAGTGAACCAGAGGATGGGGAATCTCCATATGTTTGTCTATCTTTGTCTCTCTACCTTTCAAATAAAAAAATAATAATAATTCAGATGGCATGTTTCACTATTTGCTATATTTTCTGACAATAAAGTGTATCACTGTGAATAAGGCCATGTATAACTTATGTCCTATATTCTATACGAGAACATGTGCTTATATTTTTAAGTTAATCAGAAGATAGAAAGTCCACTTATTTTCTACCTTAGTATAAATTAACAATTCAACCTTTTGGTATAAACCAACTATTTGAATGTTTGGCAATTATAAACTATTCCTAATATTTTTATTTAAAATGTATATTTCTATTTTGAACTATTCTTCATCCATTTAAATCACATGGGCTAAAATATCCTGTTGTTATGTGCAGAACACAAAAATCTTTTAAACAAATAAGTACCAAAAGAGAAGTTCCACGTGTCTTTTATTTGTAACCAAAACAAGAGAATGAAGTCATGAAGTGGCATAGGGAGAACACAAAAACCATGATACCGCAAGACGCAAATGGCAAGAACATGTTGGAAGTACAGACTGTCTCAAATGTTTTAAGCCACACCTTACTAGAAACATATCATAGGGTTAAAAGATAAAAATTAAAACATGTAAAACAAAGTACAGTAATAGGTAAAATGACAAAAAATTAGCCAAACCAAAATAAAACAAGAAAACCTGGTTCCCATAAAACTAATATGCAAAAGTATATTTAAATTGAGCCCTCAGGGTTACAAGCTAAAACTCTGCCCAACTTATGTAAAAAGTTTTACAGAAAACGGATTCCTCTCTGAGCTTTAAAAACACACGCTAAGCTGTCCTTAGTGATTTTTAAAATTTAATCTAATTTTTGCTGGTGGCGGTGGACGGCAGCCTTTCAGTAATCACAGAGTCTATCACGGTGTCCGCAGGAAGACCAGCAGCATGAACACAACTGCCCTAAGACAACACCAGCGACAAATCCCACTTCAGTTCTTCTGGGCAGGATCTATATCATAATAGACCAAAGTCATTCCAGAAAAAATAGAGGGACGCCAAAAACTTTTCAACTTCTACCTCTGCACAACAGTCTTTTTCAAGTTCCTTTTTAAAGGCAAAATGACTTCAACATGGATTTTTAAATCTCTATCACAAACTTCTATATAACTTATATCATTCCTATAATACGAACATATTGTAATGACATGACCACCTAAGTATTAAATTGTGCTCTCCGCCGGCGCCGTGGCTCAACAGGCTAATCCTCGGCATAGCAGCGCCGGCACACTGGGTTCTAGTCCCAGTCGGGGCGCCGGATTCTGTCCCGGTTGCCCCTTTTCCAGGCCAGCTCTACTGTGGCCTGGGAGTGCAGTGGAGGATGGCCCAAGTCCTTGGGCCCTGCACCCGCATGGGAGACCAGGAGAAGCACCTGGCTCCTGCCTTCAGATCAGCGCGGTGCGCCAGTGCGCTGGTCGCAGCGTGCCGGCTGTGGCGGCCATTGGAGGGTGAACCAACAGCAAAAGGAAGACCTTTCTCTCTGTCTCTCTCACTGTCCACTCTGCCTGTCAAAAAAAAAAAAAAAAATTGTGCTCTCCAGAATACTACGGAGATCTACATGGGCTTACACTTAAACAGGATTGAGAAATACAAAGCTCAGAATTAAGAAAGGTAAAAGATGGAGCTGCATCAAGTTGTAGGTCCAACTACAGAGTTCCCATAGCTTAAAAGCCCACAAACCCTGCAGGTAAGAAGTCAGCCACACTCACTGGGATTAGTTTTTAGGGCTGGGAAATGATTAGCCAGAATTAAGAGTTTCTAGTGTAGATGCTTTGAAAGGAGGTTTGGAAAAGAAACTTCCAAGGGGCTTCTCTCAGCAGTCAGTCAAGCCCTGAAAACCAACCAGAAGGGTCTTCCTCTGCTGCATCTAGGACTAAGGTGGCCCAGCGCCAAAGTCCTTGGCTAAAAATAGGTGAAGGGAACAGTCCGGTTTTCCAATAAGCACGGTCTATGCCTCACTCCTCTGTGTATGTATCACACAATGAGGGGAATTTTTCTATACCACTTAGTCAAAACAGAAGCAGATGTTAAAAGCTGTGCTCTGTTGACACCGAAGCACTAAATTTTAGAGCTTACACAAACTAATCACACAGAAAACCTTTGCTATAAAATGCTAGACATACACCATAAACACCAGGAAAACAAAAATAAAGGTAATCTAATCCTGTACTTCAGATCAAAAAATTTGGGAAATGGGGCACTAATCACTACTAAATCTAATCCTATCATGTTATTGATGATTTTAAACCTCTGGAGAAATTTAAGAAAGAGGTCCTAAGTTTTAAAATAAGAAAAAGATGGTTTTAAAACTAAGGTAGCAACAATAAAAAAAAAAAAACACAGAAGTTAGAAGGCTATTTTAAGCAAAAAGTACTGTAATAAGTCTGGCGTAGGAAGAAACAGGAAAAACAAAACTTGTTAATACAGTAAAAACGGGGGATCCACGAGGCAATGATACACGGCTGCACGCCGAGTTCAACTTCAGAAAGTTACTCTAAAATTACTACAGTGAACTCTCCAGCAGAAAACGTTTCAGTAACAACACACTAAGCTCATAAATCCGGGGTTAAAAGTTTCCCAAGAAACTCCTGTCCGCCACCCCGTGACTGTCCCCAGCCGCGACCCGGGGCGGGGCGCCCCCCAACATCCGCCTGGGTCTGGGGCCTGGGCTGTGCGCATCCTCGCTCGCGGGACAGAGCGCACAGGAGTGACAGACCGTCCTCAGGCCCTGTCAGCGACCGACCTCCCCCACCCGCACCCGCCAGCCGCCCCGGGAGCCTGCCACCTGTTAGCAGCTCTTAAGAGAGCCCCCGACACGGAGCTCCCAGCCTTTTGTGTTTAACTACGGAGGACGCCGCCAGAGTGGAGTCCGGGCTAGGGAAACCTTTCCAGCAGCGAGCTTCCAGCAAAGCCCTCCCCCAGCTAAGAAAGGGCAGGACAACCCCGGGCGAGGCGCTCGGGTCCCCCACTAGTCCCCGGGAGGAGCGAAGGGTCGAAGGTGACGAAAGCTGGGGGTCGAGGGCCCGTGCCCCTCACGGGAGGCGCGGGTCTCGCAGTGGAGAAGAGCGAGCCCTAGGTGGAGGTGGGCCGTCCCGCGGGGGCAAGATCGGCCAGAAGCTGGATCCGGAGTCGGGAAGAGCGGGGCCAGAACGGGAGGCGGCGGCTGAGGCGAAGGGCAAGAAACTGGGGTTAGGAGGGCGCCGATGAGGCTGAGGGAAAAGAGCAAGGCGAGAGGTGCGCGGAGGAAGGCCGGGCTGAAGTGGAAGAAGGGAGGCCAGCATGAAGGAAAGGGCTGAGGTGAGGGAAGCATTCCAGGGACAAGGGACAGGAGGAGACCCCCCTCCCTCAAGGACCGAGGCAGAACTGTTGACCCGTGCCCTTACAGGCTGCGCTCGACCGACCACGCTCGGACCCGTCGGCGGCGGAGACTCACCCGAGGGCGACAGAACTCCCACAGCAAGACATGGGGACCGGTCCAGAGCCACAGCAGGACCGAGCAAGCGGAGGAAACCGCGGCGTTAGCGTGACCCGGAAGCGCATCCCTAGGAACCGGAAGTCAGCGGCCAGGGTCACCTCACAATCCACACCTCGTTCCGCCAGAACTCTCTGGGCGCATGCGTCGGGCTTCTAGGGGGCGGGGAAACAGCCTAGGCCCCGCCCGCCGCCGCCCCCGAGAGCCCCGCCCATGTCCCGCCCGGCTCGGCGCCACGGAGTCTCGAGACCTGCAGGCGAGGCGCAGCTGGCCTTGCTGCCGGTGCCAGTGCCCGGCGTGGACGGAACAGTGGTGATTTTTCAAAAAGGGCTTTTACGAGCTCTTAAGGTGCGTGTTCCTAAACGGAACAGGACAGGAAGTGCTCTGGGAGATTCAGGAAGACTGGGAGAAACGGGTGGGAAGTCTCGCAAGACACTTGGGAGGGTAGGCCAGGGTGATATTTTTATCCCCAATTGAGTTTATTCCTAATGTTATATTGAGCTTATAGTTAGCTTCACTTCTTGCACTTTACTTTTAGAGGCAGTTTTAAATACTTCGTTCATTTTCAGTTGCAGCCCACTCGTAGGCAAGAAGCTGGGTTGCATTCAGGCTTGGTGGAGTTCACTCTGTTGGGGCTGGCGTGCCAGCCTGACGGGGGGACGCTGCCTGGGACACCAGCATCCGTACTGGATTGCCTGGTTTCGAGTCCCAGCCCCACTCCTGATTCAGGCTCCCTGCTAGTGTGCACCCCAAAGGTGGCAGGTGGTGGTTGATGTAGGTGAGTCCCTGCCACCACGTGGGAGACCCAGATTGAGTTCCAGGCTTCTGGCTTCAGCTTGGAAGAGTCCTGGCTGTCACAGGGATTTGGGGAGAGACCAGCAGATGGAAAATAATCTCTCAAATACTTTTTTTAAAAGAACACAAAATTATAAATGCAATGTTAGATGTAAAAGCTCATAAAGGGATGGCCATTGTGGCACAGTGTTTTAAGCCATGGTTTGCATCCCATACCGGAGTGCCGGGGATAGAGTCCTGGCTCTGCTTCAGAGCCAGCTTCCTGCTAGTGTGCACCCTAGGAGGCAGCAGGGCATGGTCCAGGTAGTTGGGTCCCTGCACCCATGTGGATGACCCAAATGGAGTTATGGCTCCTGGCTCCTGGATTTGGCCTGGCCCAGCACTAGCCATTGTGGCCAACTGAGGAATGAATCATAAGATGGAAGATATCTCTCTCTCTGTCTCTCTGTCTCTCCCCCCTCTCTTTCAAAATAAATCCTAAAAAAAAAAAAAAAAAAAAAAAAAAAAAAAAAAAAAAAAAGGTAACTCTGATAATTTACTGCCTCAGTTGGAACTGTGAGTGTCCTATGTATATGCTTGCCTCCTACAATGTATTCACACAAAAGCAAAGAACTCTTGTGAAAACTTTAATCAGATATTTCAGAATGAAAACCCAAATCCTTGCACTGGCCTGCAGGATCCTCAAGATTTAACACCCCCAACTACAGCTCTAACATCTTCTACTCCCTCTCTCATCCCTCCACGTAAGGCATGCTGGCCTCTTTGCTCTTCCTCAAACCCACAGGTAGGCTTGGGCCTCTGTGCTAGCTGATCCCTCTGGCTGGAAGGCTACTCCCACTCCCACCCCAGATTCCAGCATCACTCACCCTGTCACCTCCTTTGCATCTTTATTCAAATGTTGTACTTTCTTTAAGAACATAAACTCCATCAGAACATGGATGTTAGTCTTTTCTGTTCATGGGTATATGTCAGCCCCAGAATAGAGCCTGGCACATTGCAGGCACTCAATAAATGTTCAATGAAGGATAAATTGCTGTGCCACCACCTCCACTAGGGGGCGCCCAAAAGTAACCAATGTGATATTCCCATAGCCTTATTGCTGAAACAGCTACAAGAAAGAACACAAATTCCTCCCTAGAGCAGAGAGTGCTGTATCACACACCAGCAATAAAAGACTTCCAGTGTATTTATAGTCCACTGAAAATAACGTGCAAGATCCTTACTGGGGTCTGCAAGGCCCTTGCTGGCCCGCCCTTCCTAGCTCCCAGATGGTATGCCCAGCCTCCTTCCTCTTACTGAGCTCCAGCCAAACTGTTCTGTTTCTCATGCAAACCAAGCTTCCTGCTTCAGGCTCTGGGCACACACTATTCCCTTTGCCTCTTTCCCAAACCTTCCACCGAATGGTTCCTTCTCACATGGCCTCCTGTTTCTCGTCTAAAGTAGCTCCCTCTTCCCAAAACTATCTTTCTTCATGCTCCTATCACTATTTGAAGTTATTTGTTTATGATCTGTGATGAGAAAGTGAGCTCCACATGGAGTCTTGTTCACTGCTGAAGTCCAGTGGTGCATGGTGGACGCTCGGTGACAAAGCGATCGCCAACAATGGTCCAAGCTTTACTTCGCGGCACTGACTGTATATAGTAAATACGTAAGTTCTCAGATTTCCCTTTTAATCTAACACACTTGGGTGCGCCTATGAATGTCTCCACTTTCTAGACGAGGAAGCTGAGGCGGGACAAATTGAACAGCTTGCGTGAGGCCACACGACCGGCAAGAAGCAGACCCAGGACTCACAGCCAAGTCTGTGTGACGTCAGAGCCCTGGCTTTAACTGTGCGGCTGTGTTCCTGTCACACTTCGGGAGGAAGGACAGGGAGCCAAGCATGAATTCACTTATAACTCGGTTGTCTCTGATTTCATGCATCTTTCCTTGCTGCCATGGTCAGCAAGAAGTAGAAATGTCTGTTTGGGTGTTTCCTGCCCTACTGCACTATTTCTGGGCACAGATCTAAAGAATTATGACAAAAATACAGTTAAAATTTTTTCCAACTTCTGTTGTGAGTACTCAGATATTTATTATATTATTTTCTCTTTTGTAGATTTGAAATATTTCATTTGAAATTTAACACAAAAGAGAAGCTAATAATATAATCTAAAAATATTATAGTCAAATCACTCCAAACAAAAGCCAAAATGTAAATTAAAATATTGGGGGGGGGGGTTTTGCCCGGCACAGTGGCATAGTGGGTAAAGCCACCACCTACAGCGCCAGCATCCCATATAGACACTGGTTTGAGTCCCAGCTGCTCCACTTCCAATCCAGCTCTCTGTTATGGCCTGGGAAAGCAGTGGAAGATGGCCCAAGTGCTTGGACTCCTATACCCAGGTGGGAGACCCAGAAGAAGTTTCTGGCTCCTGGTTTCATATCTGCCCAGTTCAAGCTGTCGCAGCCATTTGTGGAGTGAACCAGCAGATAGAAGACCTTTATCTCTCTCTCTCTCTCTCTCTCTCTCCCTCTGCCTCTGCCTCTCTGCAACTCTGCCTTTCAAATAAATAAATAAATCTTTAAAAAAAAATAGCAGCACTTAAAAAAATACTAAAAGGGTCTAAAATTAAGATTTTCAGACTATGGGTTTCCATTAAAAAAAAAAAAAGACATAAGGGCTGGCTGCCGTCTGCTGCGCCAGCATCCCATATAAGCACTGGTTCGAGTCCCAGCTGCTCCACTTCCCATCCAGCTCTCTGCTAATGGCCTGGAAAAGCAGTGGAAGATGGTCCAAGTCCTTGGGCCCCTGTACGCATATGAGAGACCCAAAGAAGCTTCTGGCTCCTGGCCTTGGATCAATCCAGCTCTGGCTGTTGCAGCCATTTGGGAAGTGAACTAGCGGATGGTTCACTCTCTCTCTCTGTCTCCCCCTCTCTCTCCCTATAACTGTGCCTTTCAAATAAATAAATCTTTAAGAAATATATAATGTGGGGCTGGCATTGTGGTGCAGCAGGTTGGGCCACCACTTGGGACTCCTATGTCTCTTATCTGACTGCTGGTTTGAGTTCCAGCTACTCTGCTTCTGATTCAGCTTCCTGCTGATGCATCTTGAGAGGCAGCACATGATGGGTCAAGTGCTTGGGCCTCTGCCACTCGTGTGAAAGACTAGATGGCGTTCTGGGCTCCTGGCTTGGGCCTGGCCTCAACCTTGGCTGTTGTGGGCATTGGGGGAGAGAACCAGGGCACGGGAGGCTTTTCTTCCTTTCTCCTTATCTCCCTCTCTCTGTTGCTCTTTCAAGTAGATGAAAACAAATAAATAGACATCTTTTTGAAAAGATAAAACAAATGTATGTGTGATTATTAGTGTTTTGTAAAGCCACCATCTGCAGCACCGGCATCCCATGTGGGTGCCAGTTCAAGTCCTGGTTGTTCACTTCTCATCCAGCTCCCTGCTGATGTGCCTGGGAGAGCAGTGGAGGGCCTGGGTGCTTGGCCCCCTGCCACCCACTCAGGAGACCTGGATGAAGCTCCTCACTCTTGGCTCAGTCTGGCCCAGCCTTGGCCACTGCGGCCATCTGGGGAGTGAACCAGCAGATGGAAGATTTCTCTGTCTCTCTGTGAATCTGATTTTTAAATAAATAAATGTTTCTAAAAACATTTGAAAATTTTTTAAAGAGGAAAAGGTCTTCCATCTGCTAGTGCACTCCTCAAATGGCAGTAACCACCAGAGCTGGGCTGATCTAAAACCAGGAGCCAGGAGCTTCTTCGTGTGTTCAGGGGCCCTAAAACTTGTCCATCTTCTACTGCTTTCCCAGGCCATAGCATAGTGCTGGATCAGAAGAGGAGTAGCTGGGACACGAACTGGTGCCCTATGGGATGCCGGCACTGCAGGCAGAGGCTTAGCCTACTATGACACAGAGCAGGGCCCATAGATAAATCTTAAAACAAAACAAAAAAACCTATACCTTTGGAAAGGCCAGTGTGACACAGAGGGTTAAGCTGCTGCCGGTGATGCAGACATCCCATATGAGCGATGGTTCAAGTCCTGATTGCTCCATTTTGAATCCAGCCCTCTGCTAATGTGCCTGGGAAGGCAGCAGAGAATGGCCCAAGTGTTTGGGCCCCTGCACCCCATGTGTGAGACCAAAATGAAGCTTCTGGCCCAGCCCCAGCCATCGTGACCATTTGGGGAGTGAATCAGTGGATGGAAGATATCTCTCTGTCTCTCCCTCTCTCTGTAACTCTACCTTTCAAATAAATCTTTTTTTTAAGAAAACTGTATCTGTGGAAATCTACCTAAGATATGAATGGAACATTCTCTCCATTCTTACTACCCACAGCTTTGTTTTTACTCTGACCACACTTTGAGTGCATTCTGGTTGTCTACAGCTAGGTAACAAGCTATTTCAAAACTAGTGGCTTAAAGCAGTCATCACTGTATATGCCTCATACATTCCAAGCCAGGAATTGGGACAGGGTTCAGCTGCATGATTCTTCTGTTTCCCACGGCGTCAGCCAGTCAGTTGGTGATGTTCTGGTAGGCAGCTAGGCTGCTCTGGAGGGTCACAAGCCTCCCGTGTGCCGCAGATGGCTAACCAACTGCACTCAGCTCCCGCCTCTCAATGCAGTCTCAGAACCTTCCCCCAAGCTCTCTCCATCAGAGTAGTTGAACTTCTTAGACGGCTGCTCAGGGCTCCATACAGATAGGTCGTAGAGGTTGCCATTCTTTTTTTTTTTTTTTAATTTTTATTTATTTATTTATTTTTTATTTTTGACAGGCAGAGTGGACAGTGAGAGAGAGAGACAGAGAGAAAGGTCTTCCTTTTACCGTTGGTTCACCCTCCAATGGCCGCTGCGGCCGGTGCATTGCTCTGATCTGAAGCCAGGAGCCAGGTGCTTCTCCTGGTCTCCCACGCAGGCGCAGGGCCCAAGGACTTGGGCCATCCTCCACTGCACTCCCGGGCTACCGCAGAGAGCTGGCCTGGAAGAGGGGCAACTGGGACAGAATCCGGCACCCCAACTGGGACTAGAACCCGCGGTGCCAGTGCCACAGGCGGAGGGTTAGCCTAGTGAGCCGCGGTGCCGGCCAGAGGTTGCCATTCTTTTAAGACTAGCCTGGAAGGTGGCACAGCGTAACTTCTATCCTAGTCCCTTGGCCAAAACAATCCCAGAGCTCACTTAGAATCAATGGAGGTGACACAGAGTCCACCTTGTGATGGGAGGAAGGTCAAAGAATCCATGGCCACCCTTATCCACTGCAGAGTATGTTGTTTGCAGTCTATTTTTTTTTTTTCTCCCCAGGGCTACCATCAGAATAACTCAGACTTATTGCCATCAGAACTCCTGAGGACAAACACATTTTGATGCGGATCTACCCGTTTATTTAGCAACTACTTTATGATATTTTAGGCTCTAAAGACATGGTAAAAAAAAAAAAATCAGAACCTCCTGCCCTAACGGAGCTCATAAAACAGAAATGCAGGGTGTGGAGTATGTCCGGCTGGGGCTCAGCATCTTTTCCCCCTTATGTCCGGTGGGCATTCTCTTCCTGTACTGCAGAGGTAGGAAGGTTACAAATGGCATTTCTCAGGCCCTCTTGCAGGTGGAGTTCAGGATGGGAAGGAGATATTGTCAGCTAGATGCCGTTGAGCGAGTTTTGCAAGGTGGAAATGGGCAAGGGGTCTTGTCCTGTACTTCGGCCATCTCTGCTGGCCAGTATGATCCTTGCTGGAGAGCTGGGCATTGCTGCAGCAGCACTGCCCTCTCCAGCCTCCCTGCACGAGCTCTGCCAGACAGTTACAGCCACAGAGGCCACAAAGGCAGCAGTGACCCAATCCTGGTCTCGTGATCCCCGAATCTTCGTTGTAAACATTATGTTACTGCCACCAGTAATTCCGGAGTTGGCCTCCTGAGGTTCTCCTCCAGCCTTCCCAATGCTTTTATAAGGATCCAGGGTCCTAAAACCAGCTGCTGTCTGAAAGCGTTCACACTAGCTCTTCCTTCTAGGTAGACTCTCCCATTCTTACCCAACAGCTACCTTAGAATTCCTCCCACGGACACCTCAGCACCTGATCTTCTTGCCCCTGGCTCCTCCCACTCACAGCACAGCAGCTCCCAAGCTTTCACTGACCGGGTGGACATGGCCAGTTCCCCGGCAGTGAGAAAGCCAACAGGCGAAGGCCAAGTGTCGACGTCAGGTCCCGGGAGCCACGGGAAGCGTGGGAAGCGGCAAGTCGGTGCAGCGGCAGGATGGTGGGTCCCACAGCACCGTCTCCCTGCTGCCTCTTGAGAGGCAGAACCGCAGCATCCCTCCCCTTCCCCACAGCTATGAAAGGGTGTTGAGGTGACTCTACCTGGGCGCCGGCGCTGTGGTGCAGCGCGTTAAAGCTATGGCCTGCCGTGCCAGCATCCCATATGGGCGCTGGTTTGAATCCTGGCTGCTCCACTTGGGCCTTGGGCCCCTGCATCCATGTGGGAGACCCGCATGGAGCTCCTGGCTTCTGGCTGCGGCCTGGCCCAGCCCTGGTCATTGCAGCCATTTAGGGAGTGAACCAGAGGATGGAAGACCTCTCCTGGCTCCCACCACCACCTTTCTGTCTCTGCCTCTGCTTCCCTGTAATTTCGATTTTCAAATAAATCTCTAAAGAAAAAGATCTGGCCCCCGTACTGGAGTGCTTGGGTTCAGCTTTCAGCTCCATTTCCCTGACTCCAGCTCCCCACCAGGGCACTCTGGGGGGTTCCAAATAATTGGGCCGTGCCAGCCATGTGGGAGGCCCGGATTGCATCCCTGGCTCCTGGGTTCAGCCCAGCCCAGCCCCGCCCCAGGTGTCACAGGCATTTGGGGAGTGAGCCAGCAGACAGGAGCTCTTTCTCTCTCTTCTCTAATTAATTAATTAATAATACTCACTATTTGATTTCCCCCCCATGCTCATTCTCTGAAAGGTATAGTGGCGTTTACCAGACTATGTGATGACATCATTGCTAATAGCTAATGAAATGTATAATATATGCTGCCATTGTTTTTTTTTTTTTTTTTTAATATCTTGTTTATTGGAAAGGCAAAGTGAGAGAGAAAGAGGAATTGGGTATCAGGAACACAGGTACCTGGGGCATCCTGTGCTGCCTTCCCGGGCATAGCAGGGAGCTACGAAAGCAGAGCAGCTGGGACTCAAACCGGTGCTCTGATATGTGATTCCAGTGTCACAACGGCAGCTTAACCTGCTGTACCACTTCGCTGGCTCCCTATACTCATATTATTAAAATTCCTTCATTTTTATTTCTTTTTTATAAAGATTTATTTATTTTATTTGAAAGTCAGAACTACAGCGAAAGAGAGAGAGAGAGAGAGAGAGATATCTTTCATCTGCTGTTTCAACTCCCCAAATGGCCACAATGGCCAGGGCTGGGCCAGACCAAAGTCAGGAGCCAGGAGCTTCTTCCAGGTCTCCCATGCAAGTTCAGGGGCTCAAGGACTTGGGCCATCTTCTTCTTCTTCTTCTTCTTCTTCTTCTTCTTCTTCTTCTTCTTCTTTTTTTTTTTGACAGGCAGAGTGGACAGTGTGAGAGAGAGACAGAGAGAAAGGTCTTCCTTTTTCCGTTGGTTCACCCTCCAATGGCCACTGCGGCCAGTGTGCTGTGCCTATCTGAAGCCAGGAGCCAGGTGCTTCCTCCTGGTCTCCCATGCGGGTGCAGGGCCCAAGCACTTGGGCCATCCTCCACTGCCTTCCCGGGCCATAGCAGAGAGCTGGACTGGAAGAGGAGCAACTGGGACAGAATCCAGCGCCCCAACTGGGACTAGAACCCGGGGTGCCGGCACCACAGGCGGAGGATTAGCCTATTGAGCCGCGGTGCCAACCTTGGGCCATCTTCTGCTTTGCCAGGCCATAGCAGAGAGCTGGATCAGAAGTGGAGCAGCTGGGACTTGAATCAGCTCCCAAATAGGATGCCGGCACTGCAGACTGGTGGCTTAACCTGATGCACTATTTTTATTTCTAAAAGAGCAGATGTAAATAGCTATAACCCATAGAAACAAAAGCTCATTGGAATCCTCAATAATTTTGAAGAGCATTAAGGGATCTCAGATCAGAACGTTTGAGAACCATTGAGCCAGGTCATTGGGTGTATACATGCTTGTGCTATCTGCAATGCCCCACATTGGCCACTTCCGGCTGCCTGATT
Organism: Lepus europaeus; assembly: GCF_033115175.1. Taxonomy (NCBI): domain Eukaryota; kingdom Metazoa; phylum Chordata; class Mammalia; order Lagomorpha; family Leporidae; genus Lepus; species Lepus europaeus. The sequence goes on from NC_084831.1 coordinate 21,076,937, forward strand.
CCCACACACGGCCACACCCCTGCCATGTCCAGCACTCTTCTACCAGGATGCCTTTCTATTTTGATAAACACGCTTGAGACTATGTCTTCTTGCACAGATGTCCAGGAACAGCTGTCTTGACTCGGCTGTGCGACGCCACATAGCTGTGCACTGTCCTTGTGGACAACCCTAGGACTGCAGCCCAGCCCCTTCTTCCTTGCACGTTCTGTCTGGACTTGCCGGGGATACCTGGATTCTGCACTCTATTAAGCTCTGGTCTGAACCACGTTTGCCTCCTCTTCCAGCTCCTGGTTCCCATGTGCCCCTCCTGGGGAGACCATTGGTCAGCTGCCCTGAGTGAGCCATCCCCACCCTGATCCCTGCCCCATTCCAGAGTATGAGCTGGGTCAGACTGAGGTCACAAGCAGGTTTCCTAATAACCCAATAATAAACTAATATTTGCTCTTAAAGATGACCATACCTTCCCCCCAAGAATGCCGTTCTCTGTGTATTTGTACTCTGTGAATGGATTTCAAATTAAGACATACATAAGCAAGGCATATTTCTTATGGATAGGATCAGGAAGGAGTATTAATTTCCACGTTCTATGGACCTGTCAAGTTTTCTTTTTTCCCCCTCTGGAGACAGACTGTGCCTGTATTAATCCCCACTGAGAGCTGTGTGCCTTTGGATGGGTCAAGTAATTGCTCAGTGCCTCACTTTCCCCACACGTAAAATGGAGATTTTAAAAACCATTTCCTGGGGCTGGTGCTGTGGAATAATGGGTAAAGCCACTGCCTTCAGTGCTGGTATCCCATATGGGTACCAGCTCAACTCCAGTAGAAGCAGAAGATGACCCAAATGTTTGGGTTCAACCAATCCAGCTCCCTACTAGTGGCCTGGGAAAGCAGCAGAAGATGGCACAAGTGCTTGGGCCCCTGCACCTACATGGGGGACCCAGAAGAAACTCTTGATTTCTGGCTTCAGATTGGCCCAGCCCTGGCTGTTACGACCACTGGGGAATGAACCAGTGGATGGAAGCTCTTTCTTTCTCTCTCTGTCTCTCCCTCCTTCTCTTTCTCTCTCTCTCTCTCTCTAACTCTGCCTTTCAGATAAATAAATCTTTAAAAAAAATAAAAATAGGCAGACAGAGGTAAAGCAAATGTAGCAAAATGTTAGCAAATGTTGAATTTAGATGGAAGATATTTAAGCATTGTTCATTGTGTTGTTCTTTCAACTGCTCTACATACTTTTAAAAAGATTTTATTTATTTATTTGAGAGGTAGAGTTACTGAGAGAGGAGGAGACAGAGAGAAAGATCTTCCATTCACTGGTTCACTCCCAAATGGCTACAATGGCCAGAGCTGGGCCGATCCAAAGCCAGGAGCCAGGAGCTTCTTTCAGGTCTCCCATGCGGGTGCAGGGGCCCAAGCACTTGGGCCATCCTCCACTGCTTTTGCAGGCACTTTAGCAGAGACCTGGATGGGAAGTGGAGCAGCCAGGTTTGTAACTGGCGTCTATATGGGATCCTGCTTTGCAGGCGTAGGCTTAGTCTACTATGCCACAGCACCAGGCCCCATTGTCAGAATGTAATCTGAGTAACAGTCACCCATAGCCCCTTTGATAGTGGGCAGGGGTCTGCCCATCACTTCCTGCCACCTGGTGCCTCATGCATGTGTTCTGCGCCTGGGCATAAAGCCTTTCCCTCTGTGAGCAAACCCATAGCTTTCAAATAAAATTGTGTCATTGCTTTTAAAGACCAGAATCAGTCACTGATGTTCTAAATCAATGAGCCATGGGTGAGCCAATGTTTTGTCTATAAAGGACATAGAGAAAAGGTGTAGAGAATGCTCCTACTACTTGTATATGACAGTCTATTATCTTCCAGGCAAGAGACAAACTACAACTGTGAAACGAACTGTGGGCCATCAAACCAATACAAAGCATTCAGGGTCTGAACACAGGCAAAGGTGCCAGAGGTGCTCAATGTTCTCCCTCCCCGGAATACAGTTCCACTTTTCCAGCAAGGTAGGCGCTGGCAGATCGAGTGGGCAGAAAGCAGAAAGACTTCTCTGAAGTTTGCAATAATGTGACTGCCACTCACGGAGCACCCACAGTCCCCCGTGCTGTGTTAACCCTTCACCGGCATTGCTTCACCAAATTCTCCCAATGGCACATCTGCGACTCGGCCACATATAAACAGATTGTCTCCACTTTACACAAAAACTGGGTCTCAGGTTGGTGGGATCCCTAAGCCAACGTCCCAGAAATAGAAGGGGCAGCATCCAAGCACAAGTGAATGGCTCCAGCCCAGGGGGTGGGAGTGCCAGACCCAGGAAGGAGCCAGCCAGCTCTGGCTTTCTGGTCCAGCTCTCAGCAGCAGCCCTGAGCTCTAAGCCCCGCCCCTCAGACTCTTGGGCCAATCCAGAGACAGGCCAATGAAGATAGACAGATTCTGCTTCTCTCAGTGCAAAAATGTTGTTTGCAGGTGCCTTTCACAGAGCACAATTGTTGGCTCCTGAGGGTCCAATGAGTTACCTGCGCTGCCTGCAAGAACTGGGCCAGATTGAGCCCTTGTCATTGCTCCCCCCTCACAAATCAGGGGTACCGACGAACCCCCGATCCTCCATGTTAGCTTCCTCCATGGGAACTAGATTTCTCCCACTTGCATTGTCCTTGGCTTAGCAAAGCCTCATGGTTAAATTAAGCCAGGGCCTTAGAGCCAGAGAGCCCCAGGTTCTAGTCCCTGCTTCACCATTATCCTTACCTTCAGGCTCCGGAACCTAAAAACGCAAGTTCTAACTGTCCCTTGTCACAGGGTGGCCGTGAGGACAAAATGCACAGACCGATGGGAGGCACCCAGTCCAGTGCCTGGGCCTGCAACCCCCAGCCCAGAGCCATGATTCCGGAGCCTTCCCTCGTGAGCCCCCTGCTGTTGTCCAGACCAGCGCACACCCCAGGCTTCTGGTTTGGGGTCCAGTTCTTGTTAATATAAATACAGCCTTTCTCTCTCTCTAAAAGTGGATCCCAACCCTGAGAGGATGCTACGCTCCCAGGCGGGCCTTCCTGGTTATACACACCTCTGAGGGCGATCCTTTGTCTGGCTTAATTTTTTTTTTTTGACAGGCAGAGTGGACAGTGAGAGAGAGAGACAGAGAGAAAGGTCTTCCTTTTTGCCATTGGTTCACCCTCCAATGGCCGCCGCGGCCTGCGCATCGTGCTGATCCGAAGCCAGGAGCCAGGTGCTTCTCCTGGTCTCCCATGCGGGTGCAGGGCCCAAGGACTTGGGCCATCCTCCACTGCCTTCCCGGGCCATAGCAGAGAGCTGGCCTGGAAGAGGGGCAACCGGGATAGAATCCAGCGCCCCAACCGGTACTAGAACCCGATGTGCCGGCGCCGCAAGGCAGAGGCCACGGCGCCGGCCCCTGGCTTAACTTTTCATGTATTCAGCTTCTTCCAGGTGGGTGTCGGCTGCAGGGTCCCTGTGTTTTCTTCTAGAATTCAGGGGGTAGGCCCCTGGGAGAACCAAAGACAGATGGGAGGGAATTGGGGTTAGGGGGGGCAGGCCTGGAAACACTGCTTTACATCTGGGAACTGACTCAGCTGCCTCGGCTGGAAAGCGGGGAGTCTCCCTCTGAGCTCGCAGGGAGACAGAGGAGCCTGGCACACAGTGGGTGCAGATGAGGGCCGTTTCCTTCCCGCCAGCAGCCCACCTGGTCTTGAGATCCTGCCAATCGCATCTTAAAAGAGAGCCGCCCCACCCCCCACCGGAAACAGCAAGGCTTCCTTGGGCACTGCCTCCCTCCCTCACTTCTCTGAACCTTAGTCATTCTCCAGCTAGGGGTGGAAGGTGTGGAGACCGGGCAAGAGAGACTGTCCCCAGGGACTCGGCCCCCGCCCCCACGTGCCATTTGGTCAGGAGCCAGACTTGGTGTGCAGAAAAACACACCCTCTCTGGGCACCAGCGCAGAGGGAAAAATGCGAGGCTTCCAGCAGGAAAAGCTGATGGAGGAGGCAGAGACGCGGGCTCGTGAGGGAGAGCACAGAGCGTGGATTGTGTAGGCTGGGGAGTGAAGGCTGGCGGGGAAGCCAGCTGCTGGGAGGCAGCGTTCAAAGGGGCAGAGCCCCATGAATGGCCCGGCTGTGGCCCGGGAGGGGCCGTGGCAAGTCCACAGAGGCGAGGACCTGAAGGAGGGGCCTCTTTAAGAAGAAGAATGCAGAGTGGGAAATGCAAGTGGCCAGGGCCCTTCCTGGGCATCAGAAAGGATTCGTGCAGGGCAGGGGCGCTCAAGTTTCAGCTCTGTTGCCTTGCGTAAATGTGACCTAGGTTTGGAAAATGGTCTCCGAGCTTGGTTGTCCCCTAAGCCTGCCTGGAAACTCCATGTCTCCCCTCTTCCCTTGGAAGGCAGTTCAAGCCTACTTTCTTCTCAGGAATCTTAGCAGGCGTGGCCCAGCCCGGGTGCCGCGGTTCCGCGCCTTCCCTCTGCGGCGCACCTGCCACACATTCTGCCGATTTCTGCAGCTCCACTTGTGCGTTGGTTCTCTATTGCTGGGTAACAAATTACTCCAAAACGCAGTAGCTTGAAAGAACACCTGCTGATAACCTCACACGTTCTGTGGTCAGCGTAGGGCTCCACTGGAAAAGAGCTGCTTGCTTCCTCGTTCACAGGCCGGTTGGCAGGAGGCGAGTCCCCCGCCCCAGGCTGGGGGACTGAGGGCCCCACTCCTCAAGCGCTGCTGGCCAGAGGCCTCCCTGGGTTCCTTGCCACATAGGCCTCTCCATCAAGCAGGTGTGGCAGCTGCTTCCTTAGAGTGGGCAAAGGAGAGCTGGCCAGAGGGAAGTCACAGTCACCCAGGCACAGGTGGGCCATCCTATCTCCTGGGGCAGGTGCTGTAGCCTGGCCTTGCACAAGGGTACGAATACCAGGAAGTGAGGATCACGGGGAACCGTGTCAGAAGCTACCGCCTCCGCTCACTCCTTCTTGTCGCGTCACTGCCTGTGGCCTGTCTCCACTGTTCTGTTATCAGCTCCCTGAAGACAGAGCCCACATTTTGCTCACCTCTCAGTGTCCTTTAGCTCCCATCACCAGGTCCCTTGTAATGTTAAGCAAATGAATGACTGGTTACTCAAGGCAGCAAAAATAAACCAAAGGCTCAAGTGGTGTGTCATTTTACTTGAGAGTGATGGGACAGGCATGTAGTGCAGTGTTTAAGGTACTGCTTGGGTGGGGGGAGGTGGCCAGCGCTGTGGCGCAGCAGGTTAACTGGCTGGCATCCCATATGGGCACCGGTTCGAGACCCAGCTGCTTCACTTCCAATCCAGCTCTCTGCTATGGCCTGGGATAGCAGTAGAAAATGGCCCAAGTGGGAGACCGGGAAGAAGCTCCTGGCTCCTGGCTTTGGATCGGCGCTGCTCCGGCCGTTGCAGCCAATTGGGGAGTGAACCAGCAGATGGAAGACCTCTCTGCCTCTTCTTCTCTCTGTATAACTCTGACTTTCAAATAAATAAACAAATCTTTAAAAGAAAAAAGAAAGGTGTTGCTTGGGGTGTCTCCCATTGGAGCACTTTCCTGGGTCCTCAGCTGCTGACACAGTTTCCCGCTAATGCACATTCCGGGAGGTAGCAGGCGGTGGCTCAGGAACATGGGTTCCTGCCGTCCTTGATGGAGACCCAGAGTTCTGAGCTCCTGGCTTCAGCCCGCCCCAGCCCTGGATCTTGTAGACATTGGAGGAGGGACCCAGCAAATGGAAGATGTCTCTCTCTGCCTTTCAAATAAAATGAAGATAAATAAATACAATTTTTAAAAAGTGCTACTTATTGTTTTTTGACAACATTCCATTTCTAGAAAATTTTTTTAAAATAATAAAAAATATAATTACAAGGATATGTTCAGACGTTTAGTTACAAGGATGTTCCTTGGAGCACTCTACAATGCACACAAAAACAAAACAAGTAACCAGCAAACTGTCCAGTGACAACGGACTGATCAACTGCGTTGTGCTGAAAGCATTCACAAGACATTCTGCACTCATTACAGTGGGAAATTGGGCCAGAGGCTAAGACACCACGGGATTTGCCCACATCCCATATTGGAGTTCAAGTCCTGGCTCCTTTCTTCCCATTCAGCTTCCTGCTAATGTGCACCCTAGGGGGCAGCAGATGCTGGCTCAAGTAGCTGGGTCCCCGTCATCCATGTGAGAGACCCAAATGGAATTCTGGGCTCTTGGCTTAGGCTAACTCAGCTCTGGCTGTTGTGAGCATTTGGGGAGTGAACCAGCAGTTGGAAGATCTGTATCTGTCTGTCTTTGTCTCTTTGCCTTTCAAATAAAATTAAAAATAATTTCTTAGAAAATAATAATTTTTTTTAATTAATTAAAATTTTTTGACAGGCAGAGTGGATAGTGAGAGAGACAGAGACAGAGAGAAAGGTCTTCCTTTTTGCCGTTGGTTCACCCTCCAATGGCCGCTGCAGCCTGCGCATCTCGCTGATCCGAAGCGAGGAGCCAGGTGCTTCTCCTGGTCTCCCATGGGGTGCAGGGCCCAAGGACTTGGGCCATCCTCCACTGCCTTCCCGGGCCATAGCAGAGAGCTGGCCTGGAAGAGGGGCAACCGGGATAGAATCTGGCGCCCCAACTGGGACTAGAACCTGGTGTGCCGACGCCACAAGGCAGAGGATTAGCCTGTTAAGCCATGGCGCCGGCCTAGAAAATAATAACATTTAAAAATAAAATCACTTTAAATGAAAAATTATGAACACTATTAAGACAGGGAGGGGCCAGCACTATGACGTAGTGGGCTAAAGCCTCTGCCTGCAGCGCCGGCGTCACATATGGGCACTGATTCGAGTTCTGGCTGCTCTTCTTCCCGGCAAGCTCTCTGCTATGGCCTGGGAAAGCAGTGGAAGATGGCCCTGAACCACATGGGAGACCTGGAAGAAGCTCCTGGCTCCTGGCTTCAGATCAGCCCAGCTCCGGCCATTGTGGCCATTTGGGGAGTGAACCAGCAGATGGAAGACCTTTCTCTCTGTCTCTCCCTCTCACTGTCTATAACTCTACCTCTCAAATAAATAAATAAAAATCTTAAAAAAGACAAGGAAAGATGCTTATAATTTTGTACATTATTTTTAAAAGCAAGTTACAGGTTTGCATTTCATATTCTTACAAATTAAATATATACAGAGAAAAAAAATGTGGGGGCCAGCGTTGTGGTACAGCAGGGTAAGAGCCGCCTGGGACGCCAGCATTCCATATGGGCACCGGTTTGAGTCCTGTTGCTCTGCTTCCCATCCAGCGCCCTGCTAATGTGCCTGGGAAGCAGCAGAAGAAGGCCCAAGGGCTTGGGCCCCTGCACCCACGTGGAAGACCCAGAAGAAGCTCCTGGCTCCTGGCTTCCGCCTGGCCTAGACCCAGCCATTTCAGCCATCTGGGGAGTAATCCACCAAAGAGAAGATCCCTATCTCTGTAACTCTGCTTTTCAAAAAAAAAAAAAAAAAAAATCTTCAAAAAAGAAAAAGAAAAAATCTGGGAAGATTCTATCAGTTTTGAATGATATGTCAAATGAGTCAGTTTTAAATTGCTTAAACAAGCAGGTGCTTTTACTTTTTGTTCTTGTTTCACATTACACGGTTTCTTTTCTTTTTCTTTATTTTAATATTTATTTATTTTACTTGAAAGTCAGAGTTATATACAGAGAGAAGGAGAGGCAGAGAAAGAGATCTTCCATCAGCTGGTTCACTCCCCAATTGTTTGCAACGGCCGGAGCTGTGCCTATCTGAGGCCAGGAGCCAGGAACTTCTTCCGGGTCTCCCACATGGGTGCAAGGGCCCAAAGACTTGGACCATCTTCTGCTTTCCCAGGCCATAGCAGAGAGCTGGGTAGGAAGTGGAACAGCTGGGACTCGAACCGGGGCCATATGGGATGCTGGCACGGCAGGCGGCAGCTTTACCCGCTACACCACAGCGCTGGCCCCAACATTACAAGGTTTCTATAGGCAGGCAGCTTCTGGCCCTGGTTCTCTCTGGCTCTGTATCACCAGAGTGCTTTTGGCCTTCCCCTCACATTTGCCGCTTCATGGTCATAAGGTGGTTGCCCTAGCTCCAGGCGTATCACCCACACTCAAAGTTGTAAGAACAGTTGCGAGGAAGCTCCCGTCGCGGCCAACCCACTTGGCTGAGTCACTTGAACACTCACAACTATGGGTGTGGCTGGGACCCTAGGAACAGGAATTTCATGACTGGCTGATGAGATCATCGCTTATGCCCTGCGGCGGGTCCCACTGCCACCCAGCGGGCTTGGAGGACTGCTAGTGATGACGGAGCGGAAGGGGAGGGCCATTCAGGAGGTGACCAGCTGTTACTCCCTACTTTGTCAGTCCCCTCTCTCCTTTCAGTCCTACACCCAGATTACTTTACTCAGTCATTTATCTGGTTAGCCCTGGTAGGCATTTGATCTTTCAGCTCATAGACAAGGCTCAGGTTAGAAAATGTGCAAGAGTGTTAATTGTCCTCCATTATCCTCTAAAGTAATAAAATAATCTTTTCTCTTAAAGTAATAAAATAATCCCTACCCCAAGATATAGCAAGGAATATGACAACCCAGCCAGAGACCCAGAGACCCCATTTCCCAGTGTCCCTTGCAGCTAGCTGGGCGTGGCCCAGTAAATGAGTATGCACCATCAGAAAGAGTAAAATTGCTACGAGCATCACTCCTTCTACATCATTTCTCAAAAGGAAATTGTTAGTCATCTACTTTCTACTTCCTCTTTTCCCCTTTTCTTACAGGCCGGGACGTGTGGTCATGGTGCAGGGCTGGTTTCACAATGTCCTGGGTGCTAGCAGAGCCACAAGGCAGAAGGAGCCCACGTCCCTAGGTGGCTACCAGAGCCCAGCCTCGTAAGCACCTCTGCACTCACCCGGAACCAATGGTACGGTGAATTAGGTTTTAAAGAAACATTTTTTTTTACAGACTATTTTTTCTTTGAGAGGCAGAGTTACAGACAGAGAGAGGGAGAGACACAGAGAGAGGTCTTCCAGCCGCTGGTTCACTCCTCAAATGGCTACAATGGCTGGGCTGATGGGAAGCTGGGAATCAGGAGATTCTTCTGGGTCTTCCACATGAATGCAGGAACCCAAGCACCTGGGCCATCTTCTACTGCTTTCCTAGGCCATAGCAGAGAGCTGGATTGGAAGAGGAGCAGCCGGGACATGAACCCGTATGCACATGGGATGCCAGCACCACAGGCTAAGGCTTAGCCTACTATTCTACAAAACCAGCCCCTAAAGAAAGGTGTTATTTCTTAATAGAAAACTATTATTTAATAAATATAAATTTCAAAAGTACAACTTTTGGATTATAGTGGTTCTTCCCCCCATACCCATCCTCCCACCCCCAAACTATCCCATCTCCTACTCCCTCTCCCATCCCATTCTTCATTAAAATTCATTTTTAATTATCTTTATATCCAGAAGATCAATTCTATACTGAGTAAAGATTTCAACAGTTTGCACCCACATAAACACACAAAATATAAAGTTCTATTTGAAGACTATTTTTAACATTAATTCTCATAGTACAACATATTAACGACAGAGGTATTACATGGGGAGCAAGTGCACAGTGACCCCTATTGTTGATTTAACAATTGACACTCTTATTTATGACATCAGTAATCACCAAAGGCTCTTGTCATGAGCTGTCAAGGCTATGGAAGGCTCTTGAGTTCACAAATTCCCACCTTATTTAGACAAGGCCATAATCAAAGTGGAAGTTCTCTCCTCCCTTCAGAGAAAAGCACCTCCTTTATTTATTTATTTATTTATTTGAAAGTCAAAGTTACACAGAGAGAGGAGAGGCAGAGAGAAAGAGAGGTCTTCCATCTGATGGTTCACTCCCCAATTGGCCACAACAGCTGGAGCTGTGCCAATCCAAATCCAGGAGGCAGGAACTTCTTCTGGGTCTCCCACGTGGGTGCAGAGGCCCAAGGACTTGGGCCATCTTCTCCTGCTTTCCCATTCCATAGCAGAGAGTTAGATTGGAAGTGGAGGAAGCCGGCACCCATATGTGATGCTTGTTCACCCTCAGGGCCTCCTTCTTCGATGGCCTCTTCTTTTCACCGGGATCTCACTCACAGAGATTAAAGAAAGGTTTTAAAGAAAAGCAAACAAAGCAAAACTTGAGTGTTTTTTTTTTGTTTGTTTGTTTGTTTCGTTTTTTTTAAAAGATTTATTTATCTGAAAGGTAGAGCTACAGAGAGAGAGAGAATCTTCCATCCGCTGGTTCACTCCCCAAATGGCTGCAACAACCAGGGCTGCGTCAGGCCAAAGCCAGGAGCCTGGAATTCTATTGGGTGTTGCACATGAGTGGTGGGGACCCAAATACTTGGGCCATCTTCTGCTGCTTTCGCAGGCTCATTAGCAGGAAGCTAGATCAGAAGTGGAGTTTCTAGGACTCGAATCAGTGCTCGTATGGGATGCTGGCATTGTAGGTGGTGGCTTAGTCCACTGTGCCACAATACCAGCCCCACAAAACTTGTTAAAAAGAGATTTTTTTTAAAAAATCCTGTATTTTGGAGTCTATTAAAGCAGTTTATTTTGTTCCTTAACTAATAAGGAATAGAACTTCATTATGCTGTCATAGTTATTATCAAAAGGGTTTTGGGAGCTAAGATGAGGAAAGAGACAAGTCAAATACAGGAAAAGATGTTTTTATGAAGGCCTGCAGTAATGAGAAGGCAACCTAACCATTAACAGCCCCTTCCGGTTCCCACTGAAGGGAAATACAGAAATCGGGGTGCACCTGAACTGCTGCTGTCTCCGTGGTTTAAGTGGGGGGGAGGCCTTTGTGAATTCGGTGGGAGAATCCTTAGTCAGGGTCTTCAGGTTGCAATCGACTCTGAGTCATTCCAGTGAAACAAAACCAAAATGAACGGTCACAAAGTCACCAGGAGGGCAGAGGATCCACGGAAGAGCTCCGCAGCCAAGGCTGTGGAAACGACAAGATCCCAAAGACTCGGAATCCCACTTGCTGAAACTCCCTGGTTTCCCTAGAGCAGATGTTAGTGTCAAACAGAATCACCTGGAAGGGTTACTGCCCCCAGAGTTTCTAATTCAGTCCGTGACAGGAGGGCCAGGGACTTTGTATTTGCAACCAGTTCCCGGATGCTGCTGGCCCAGGGGTCACCTTAGGAAAAACTCCGCTCCAGGGGAAGCCCGCTGAGTGACAGGCTCTGGCTCCTACAGCCCTCTATCCCCAGGGTCTTCACTCAGATTGCAAGCCCTGGGGCAGTCTGGTTGCTGGTGGGGCTGGGAGTGGGAGGGGGATCGTGTGGTTGTATCACTTGGGGGTAGGCTGTGTGGGAGGAGGAGTTCCTCAAAGCAAGCAAGGCCGAATGCACAATTCTCTCCATCAGCAGTGAGAGCTGCTTCAGTAACTTCTCCTTTCAGGACGGAAAGTTCCAGAAGTTGGGGTGGGGGTGGGGTGGAGAAAGAACGAGTCCTCCACAGACTGTTGTCTCTGTTTAGACCTCATTCCATTTTCCTGTCCAAGAGAGGAGGCTCCTGCCCCCTGGGGGGCCAAACCAATTCTGCAGCTGCTTGGCTGACTACAGAAACGTGGACTGCCCTGGGGCCCATTTTTGACCTGTTAGGCTGCAGCCTGGGGTAGATTGTAGCTTTGTTCATCTTCAGAGGGAGGGACACTGACAGTTCCTGTCTCATTTTCGCATCAAACATATTTTTAAGATTTATTTATTTATTTGAAAGGCAGAGAGAGACTGTTCCACCTGCTGGTTCACCTCCCCAAATGCACACAACAGCAAGGATTGGCCCAGGCTAAAGCCAGGAGCCAGGAACTCCATCCAGGTCTCCCACATAGGGGGTAGAAACCCAAATTCTTGCATCGTCTTCACCTGCTTCCCTGGCACATTAGCAGGAAGCTGGATCAGAAGCAGAGGAGCCAGGACTGGTTTTAACTGCTGCGCCACAGCGCCAGCCCCTGCATCATATTTTATGTGCTCCTAGAGAGGAGGAAGAACTTCCTCCTCCCTCTTAGGTTCTGGGGCTGGCCCCAGAATAACAGGAAAAAAGCATACAAATGATTTTACTATTTTTGTGGGTACATGGGAGTCTTCAGGATGAAAATGAGGACCTGAAGAAGCTGTTAATCCCCAAAGCTTGTGCACCTCCAACACAAGTAGGGAAGGCAACAGGACCAAGGGCCTTGTGGAAGGGCAATGAGTTGTGGGACAGTGACTAGAAAGTATTTGGGGAAACTAATTGGGAGATAAGGTTATTTTAGTAGGTCTGTGTCAGCACGAACGCCCAGTCTCTGGCAATAAGAAAATTCTCTTCCCGATACAGGGAGTGCACCCTTTCCGAGGGAAATTCCCTGAGATGCTTTTAGATAGAAAGCAGGAGGTCGCAGAGCCCTACCTGTGTCATGAATATGCAAAGTTGAATAATGAATATGCAAAAAGCATGTATGAGCTCAGAGTCCCCTTCCTTCATAGTGAATTTTCTTCTTTAAAAAGCCTTGATGGGGGGCCTGCGCCGTGGCTCAACAGGTTAATCCTCCGCCTAGCGGCGCCGGCACACCGGGTTCTAGTCCCGGTCGGGGCACCGGATTCTGTTCCGGTTGCCCCTCTTCTAGGCCAGCTCTCTGCTGTGGCCCAGGAGTGCAGTGGAGGATGGCCCAAGTGCTTGGGCCTTGCACCCCATGGGAGACCAGGAGAAGCACCAGCTCCGAATCGGCACAACTCCAGCCTTTGCGGCCATCTGGGGAGTGAACCAGCAGATGGAAGACCTCTCTCTCTCTCTGTCTCTACCTCTCTCTGTAACTCTGTCTTTCAAATAAATAAAAAATAATTAAAAAAAAAAAAAAACTTTGCTAACCTAAGTAAACAAGCCGGTGGCTGTGGTAGTCTGGATTATCATCTTCAACTGGGATCCGCTTGAGTTTATAGACCAATATGGCCAACATTGCCATGAAGCTTATTAATACCTTCGTATCAGTAGTTCCATGGTCATGGGAGTAACATACCCTGTGAACAGAATAAGGGATCACAGCAACAGGGTTATCTCAGTAGACGCAGGAGAAACACTGGGCAGCATCCACGCCCTTTCATGACGAAGGCACCGAAGGGATAAACAGGAAACGTTACGAACCACGAAGGGCTTCCACACGCACTACCCTGAGTGCTTGTGAAAGTGAGCCCACGGACTGGGTCGACTGCTTCTTATCACCAGTGTCAGAGACCCCACCGAGCCCAGCCTGCGACTTCAGGCATGTCTGGATCCAGCAGCGCGTAGACCTCTGGTTCTTTTCTCAGGGATATTTATTCTGTTTGGCTACGTTCACAACAGGCGGCAAGGCAGCGGCTGGCAGTTCCACATCTTCAGTGCTGTGCATCCTTGACAGCGTGGGGGAGAGAGATGCGGGAGGGGAGTGGAGGGGAGGGAACAGAGGGGGGGGATGCATTTTCTTCTAATGTCCATGCGAATGTAACCCTTATCATGAAGGGACTCACAGCCCCATCCTTGGACCAATCCCTGGGGCCAAAGAAACCTTGAACTGGGCAGCTGGGGGTCTTCTGATCAGGACCAAGCAAACCACAGGAGCTGAATGATTTCCCACAGGAAGATAGGCCAAGCAGTGAAGGCCCATCTGCCACACCCCAGAGTGCTGGGGGAAGGGGGACACCAGAGTTCAAGTGCAAAGGAAGAGTAACAGGCGGGCGGCAGCCAAGAAGCCCCAAGGGAAGAGGGAAAGGGATGCTTAGAGGGAGTCATTTGTGTTTTCCAGAGGTCGCAGGGCTGGAAATGGCAGAAAACCTCACTGCGTGTTCTTTTAATTCCAAAGGCCACGCAGTGAGCACGGGGGCCACAGAGCTCACCGGGGCCGAGAAGGGGAGAAGTGTGACAGCGAGAGGCGTTCAGCAGGCTCCTGGAGGGGCACTTAGCCCAGCCCGGAAGAAGGAATCAGGGACAACTTCCGGGCAGGGGAGGCTTAAAGGACAGTAGGGCTCTGTCGAACGGGTAAAGGAGAGACACAGGAGAAGATCTTGGCTGGGGAAGCAGGGGAGGTCGTGAGGGCCAGAGTGCCAGAGCTGGATGTCGCTGTCCCCATGGTCTGGGGAACTTCCTCATCCCGCCCACCTCCCCCCAGCCCTGACCTATGGTGTCGCATTGCTACAAAGCATCAGTTTTTGGTGCCACACATTACTCACATGGGGCTTTCCAGAAGCTTCCTCACTGTGTCGGGGACTGTGGCCCGGGCTCGGCCAGCCTGCACATGCACTTCCCCTCTTTGGGATGGAGCTATCTTTTTGTAAAACAACAAGGAGCACATGGGCTGTGCTGACGGTTATTCAGTTGTGTGTCTGTGTGATTGAGACGCTGTTGGATTGTGTGCTTTAAACGGTCAGTTCTGGGGTGTGTGAATTAAGTCTCACAAAAGCTGTTTGGCTTTTATTTCTGTAAAGATGTCTTTATTTACTTGAAAGGCAGAGAGAGAGAGAGACAGAGAGAGAGAGAGATCCTCCATCTGCCAGTCTATTCCCCAATATGCCTACCATAGCCAGGGCTGGGCCAGGCCAAAGTCAGGAAGCAGGAACTCCATCCAGGTCTCCCACATGGGGTGAGAGGATTCCAGGCGCTCTAACATGGGATATGGCAGCTGCCGTGCTGCTGGGCCCACCCCTGCTTGGTTTGCTTGGTTTGGTTTTGTCCTCTGCCCTTTGCTGGCGGATGGGGAAGCAGAGCTGCTGTAGTCAAGGCTTCCCAGGGCCTTGGGTACTTTGTTCCTTTCTCTCTCTGAGCTTCGTTTTCCTCCTTGTAAGAGGGGCAGTCTTCATCTTGCAGGGTTGTTCAGGTGCTGAGAGACCCAGGCCGTCTGAGGTTGGAAGGTTTCCTCCTCTATCACCTGCTTCTGTCTCTGTGTTTCCACTTCCTCATCTATCGCACGGGGAGAATAAGTCCACTTCATGGTGTTGGTACCCATAAGACTGCGTTGATGCCTATGGAATTCAGGAACTTGGGCCCCCTATGGGACACCTGGGTTGAGTTCCTGGCTCCTGGCTTCAGCCTGACCCAGCCCAGCTCAGCCCTAGGTGTTGCAGGCATTTACAGAGTAAACCAGCAGGTGGGAACTCCCTCTCTCCCCCTCTGCCTTTCAAATAAATGAATAAACACATTTTTTCATCAGCTACCTTATTTCTTTTTTAAAAATTGTTTTATTTATTTGAAAGAGAGTTTTAGAGAGAGAGAGAGAGAGAGAGGGAAAGATAGAAAGATCTTCCATCTGCTGGCTCACTCCCCAAATGGCCACAACAGCTGGGGCTGGGCCAGGAGTCAGGAGCTCCCTCTAGGTCTCCTATGGTAGATGCAGGGGCCCACAGACTTGGGCCAACTTCCACTCTTTCCAGGCGCATCAACAGGAAACTGGATTGAAAGTGGAGCAGCTGAGACTTTTGCATGCAGTGACCTAACCCATTACACCACAACGCTCCAAGTGTATCTATTTCAAATCCTGAATTCGATTCGGGCTCCCCTTGTCAGGGTGTAGCTGCTCACCCAAACCTAGTCCTGAACCACCTTTTGCCCAGGACTGAGATCACACACACACCTGAGCTCTGCCCGCAAGGTGGTACACGTTTGGGGGGTGGTCTGCCAGACTGTGCTCCACTTCTCTGAAAATGCCTTTCCCACAAGAGTGGGTGCCAGCAGCCCCAGCCCCTAGATGGACACAGGTGGACCCCTCACCCAGGACCAGGCTTCCTGAGGAGGAGAGAATCCAGGGACACAGAAGCGCTGGCAGAGCCCCTGGGGGTGGGAAGGGCGTTGTCTATCAGAGACAAGAAACAGCAAGAAAGCCTGGTGGTCAGAGGAGTGAGCCTGGGACGGGGGCGGGACTTGGTGAGGACTGGGGCACAGTGGGGAGCAGTGGCAGCATCTGTGCCTGGAGATGGCGGCATCTGGCTGCATTCTCTAGAGCTCACTCCAGGGCCAGGGGTTTGACCTGGTGGCTGGGACGCTGGGAAAGCACCCGCTTCCCCGGATTCTGGTCGCCGCTTCAGAGCCCAGCTGCTCCTGTGCACCCTGGGAGGCAGCAGGTGATGGTTCAAGTGGTTGGGTCCCTGCTGCCAATCTGACTAGGTTTCCAGCTCCTGGATTCAGCCTGGCTCAGTGGGCATCTGGGAGAGTGAATCAGCGGATGGAAACCTTCTGTCTTTCTATCTCGTTTTCTCTTGGCTTTCAGGTAGATACATTTAAAAAAAAAAAAAAAAACTAACTAGTGGTGCCGGTGCTGTGGCACAGCTCCTTTGTGGATCCCGCATCCCATATGGACACCAGTTCAAGTCCCAGCCGCTCTACTTCCAATCCAGCTCTCTGCTTTGGGCTGGGAAAGCTGTAGAAGATGATCAAGTCCTTGGGCCCCTGCACCTGAGTGGGAGACCTAGAAGAAGCTCCTGGCTCCTCGCTTTGGATCAGCCCAGCTCTAGCTGTTGCGGCCATTTAGGGAGTGAACCAACAGGTGGAAGACCTCTCTCTCTCTCTCTCTCTCTCAACTCCATCTTTCAAATAAATAAACCTTAAAACAAGCAAATAAATAAAAAATAAAAAAGCTGACTGGAGCAGGTGAGGGTGGGGCAAGAGGAGAAGCAGAGTGAATGTCACAATGGCCCCAGGACTAGGGCAGCAGTACAGGGAGCAGTGGGGTGCAAGAGTGGGAGTGAGGGGGCCGAAAGCCCTGGCCTGAAGCGCCGGCATCCCATATGGGCGCCGGTTCTAGTCCTGGCTGCTCCTCTTTCAAACCAGATCTGCTAAGGCTTGGGATAGCAGTAGAAGATGGCTCAAGTCCTTGGGCCCCTGAACCCATGTGGGAGACCCAGAAGAAGCTCCTGGCTCCTGGCTTCAGATCAGTGTAGCTCCGACCGTTGTGGCCATCTGGGGAGTGAACCAGCAGATGGAAGATCTCTCTCTGTCTCTACCTCTCTCTGTAACTCTGTCTTTCAAATAAATAAAAAATAAAATCTTTAAAAATAAAAAAAAAAGAGTGGGAGTGAGGACCTATTGCGATGGTTCCAGTTCCTCAAGAGACCTATTGACTTCCTGTCCCAAGTTCATCCAAATTCCCTGTTTCCTGCCCATTGGATTTCCTTCTTGCTTAAGGCAATGTTAGAAGAATTTTATTATTTGCAACCAAATCATCCTGAGTAGACACAGCAGCTCCTAGGCTGGTCTAATTTACCACTCTCCAGAACATGGCCCAGCTTCATCCTCCCCGACTTACGCCAAGAGTTTTCTCTGGTAAGTGACTCACACAGGAATTAGCCCTCCTGTTAGGGAATGTTTTTTTTTTTTTAAAGTTTATTTATCTGCTTTTATTATTATTATTATTATTTTTTTAATTTTTGACAGGCAGAGTGGACAGTGAGAGAGAGACAGAGAGAAAGGTCTTCCTTTTGCCGTTGGTTCACCCTCCAATGGCCGCCGCGGTAGCGCACTGCGGCCGGCGCACCGCGCTGTTCCGATGGCAGGAGCCAGGTGCTTCTCCTGGTCTCCCATGGGGTGCAGGGCCCAAACACTTGGGCCATCCTCCACTGCACTCCCTGGCCACAGCAGAGAGCTGGCCTGGAAGAGGGGCAACCGGGACAGGATCGGTGCCCCGACCGGGACTAGAACCCGGTGTGCCGGCGCCGCAAGGCGGAGGATTAGCCTGTTGAGCCACGGCGCCGGCCTTGTTAGGGAATGATTTTCCAGAAAACTCCCAAAGGAAGCGATCGAGGATATATTTTGCCATGTGGGAAAAATGCTTATGACAGATGACATGCTTCCCCCATCGACGCCTCCAGCATCATTTAACAGGCACAGATCACAGTGGCAAGTGCCTGAATGTATCGCTCATTGTGTTCCAGGCCTCGTCCGAATAGCTATGTCTGTTTTAATTCCTTTAAGCCTCAGGGAAACCCTATGAAGTAAGGGATCGTGGATCCTATTTTACAGAGGAGTAAACTGAGGCATAGAAAATGTCAGTAAGATCACGCAGCTATCACAGCGGGTTAAGCCGCTGCTTGCGATTCCAGCGACCCATATGAGCGATGGTTCAAGGTCCTGGCTGCTCTGCTTCCAATCCAGCTCCCTGCTGATGCACCTGGGAAATCAGCCTAAGTGCGTGGGCTCCTGCCACCTACGTGAGAGACTCAGATGGAGTTCCAGGCTCCTGGCTTCAGCCTGGCCTAGACCTGGATGTTGCAGCCATTTGGAGAGTAGAACAGCAAATAGAAGATTCTCTCTCTCCCTGCCCCCTCCCCCGTAACCCTACCTTTCAAATAAATTCATTAATTTTAAAAAGAGGAAGAAAACTACTAAGTGACAATTGTGTCCCACGCTCTATAGCCAGACTGTCCCGAGGGGGAACAGGAAGGACGTTTTGGGTGGGAGGAAGTGGGAGGATTCTGTGCCGCTCAGGACTGCGCAACTCACTTGCTGCGCTGGGTTTAGCAGCCTCGCTTTGCACATTCTGATTCCGGGTGGCCGTCTCCGCAGCCCTGGGTGTCGGGCACCGTGACTTATTCCCACCCCCACTGATAGAAGAGTAAACTGAGGCCCAGGAGGTAGAATAGCTTGCCCTGACTCTCCCACCTGTAGTGGTCTGAACCCAAGAGCTTGGCTCCGGGTCCTACTTTTTTGTTTTATTTTATTTTGTTTTTAGAGATTTATCTATTTATTTGAGAGCCAGAATTACAGAGAGAGAGAGGGAGAGAGACAGAGAGAGAGAGAGAGAGAGAGATTCCATCTGCTGGTTCTCTCTCCAACTGGCCTCAATGGCCAGAACTGGACTGATCTGAAGCCAGGCGCTTCACCCAGGTCTCACATGTGGGTGGCAGAGGCCTGAATAGTTGGGCCATCTTTTACCGCTTTTCCTGGCTCATTAGCAGGGAGCTGGATCAGAAGTAGATCAGCTGGGACATGAACCGGCACCCGCGTGGAAATCTGGCAATGCAGGTGGCTATTTAACTTGCTACACCACAACACCATCTATGCTTTTAACCATTCAGCTCTCCTACCTCACTAAGGGTTACGAGAACAGAGGAAGGAGTGGGTGCCCTGGACAGATAACACCTTGAAGTGGAGTCCAACCATTTGTGCCAGGGGCTCAGCTCAAGGCAGCCACTATGGGCTGGGGAGGCAAAGACTGGCAGGAGGCAGGGACTCTGTCCCAGTGCAGGCCCTGCCAGCAGGTGAGCGGAGAGGAGGTTAGAGACGGTCTAGCCTGGGAAGGATGCTGCGGCTGAGAGAAGTGGGAGTGAGGAATCCACAGCGATGTCCGGAGGCAGGCTGCTGGGGGTGCCTCGTCTGCCCCCACTTGCCTTGTTGCCAGCCCTTCTTCCTGCGACTGAAGGTGCAGCTCTGCCCAGGACACACTGGGTGCTCGTGAGCCTGTGACTGTGACCTCGCTCTCCCAAAAGTGGTGGCAGAGCTCACTGGAACCATTTGGGAGAAAAGCCATCGGTGGTTGAGACAAAGGGTCAAATCTTCCCACGTTAAAGGCCCAATCTCCCAAATAATTCGGCAAAACCTGGAGGCCAGAGGCCAGGAGAGATCAGTGACCGTCCTCCCTGACCCTGTGCCTCTTCACAGGCTGCAGAGTACGACAAACGGAATCGTGGGAAGCAGGAGCGGGCCATTGCTCAGGATGCCGCCTCCCTGGAGTCCACCCCCTTCCCCTCCCACGGCAGTTCAGCCCCAGGACCCTGGCCCCGCCCATTTCAGGCCTTTGAACTTGTTGGGGGCTTCAGCTCAGACTCTGATCCACTTCCTCTTCCCCCTGCCCTCCTCAGGAGGAACAGTCCTTCCACGCTGCGGCCTGTGTCTTGACCACAGTCACGGGTTTGCAAGTAAGACAAACCCAGGCCAGCAAAGGGGAAGATTTTGTTAGGTGAATCCAGGGTCTCGCGGAATCCAAGGCAACAACTATAGCCATGCAAAAGGATGTTGAAATGAGACCTTTCCCTGCCTGGGTCTACAGAGACGCCGGAATGTGGTTATCATACACCAAAATGAAGCTGAGGCCACCTCCTATGTAGAAGTTCTAAGGGAACGTGTAGAACCATTTTGATCTCTTTTGGACTCCTCACCTAGGTCAAACATTTTTTTAAAAAAGATTTATTTATTTATTTAAAAGGCAGAGTTACAGAGATGCAGAGGCAGAGAGAGGTCTTCCATCCGCTGGTTCACTCCCCAAATGGCCACAACGGCTGAAGCTGATCCAATCCGAAGCCAGGAGCCAGGAACTTTTTATGGGTCTCCCACATGGGTACAGGGGCCCAAGAACTTGGCCATCTTCCACTGCCTTCCCAGGCCATAGCAGAGAGCTGGATCGGAAGCAGAGCAGCCAGGACTTGAACCGGTGCCCACATGGGATACCTGCACTGCAGGCAGTGCCCCTACCTGCTACGCCACAGTGATGACCCCAAAGTCAAAGATATTAAAAGGGGGTCAGAATGTGGAAAGGGGAGAGGATTATGCAGGTCTTGCAGTGCAACATGGTAAGCTGTCACCTAGGATGCCCACGTCCCATATTGGGGTGCCTGGGTTCAAGTCTCACCTTGGCTTCCAATCCAGCCTCCTGCTAGTGCACATCCTGGGAGGCAGCAGGTGATGACTCAGGTACATGGGTCCCTACTGTCCATGTGGGAAGCCTAGTGGAGAGCCTGGCTCCTGACTTCAGCCTGGAAATTTGGAAATGAACCAATGGATGGAAGCTCTCTCTCTCTCTCTTATTCTGCTTTTCAAATAAATAAAAACAAACTTTCTTTTTAGAAAAGAGATATCTTTGAAGAGAGGTGTTGCCTATACTATGATTCCCACCATTTTACCACTCTAGGGTGGGATAGGGGAGAGAGGAAGGAGCATAAAACATGAAGGGTATCAAAACATGTGACCCCAAAGATGACATTTTAGCATGTGCTTTTTTAAAAGATTTATTTATTTATTTCAAAAGCAGAGTTAGAGAGAGAGAGAGAAACAATGAAAAAGAGATCTTCCATCCATTGGTTCACTCCCCAGATGGCTGCAAAGGCTAGGGCTGGGTCAGGGCTGGACCAGATCAAAGTCAGGAATCAGGAGCTTCTTCTGGGTCTCTCACATAGGTCCCAAGCACTTGGGCCAAATTCAGCTGCTTTCCCAGGTACATTAGCAGGGAACTGGATTGGAAGTGAAGCAGCTGGGACATGAACGATGCCCATATGGGATGCTGGCATTGCAGGTGGGGGCTTTACTTACTTGCTACACCACAACACTGATCGCACATATTGATTATTTTGAGCTAAAGAGAATTGAGAAATAGCAGTTACAGTAAGGGCTCTCTAACTAACCTCCCCCTTTCCAACTAAAAGTGGGGCATACAATTCCCTTGAAAACAAGTATGCTCTCTGTGCCAGGAGGAGGAAAGCATTCTCATCCCTGGAATTGGAGAGCTGATGCTGCACTGAATCTGTGCAAATGAACTTTACTAAATGCCCCTTATCTTCTATTAGCTCTCCCATAGAGCTCCTATTTTCTTTCCCATAATTAACTGGCCCAGCTCAAACTCCTCTTTTCCTTTGTCTTGTCATGTTTCTACGATGTATCACCCTTTGTTAAAATAGTATCTAAGGGGCTGGTGCTGTGGTGTGGTGGGTAAAGCTGTCACCTGCAGTGCTGGCATCGAGTCCTGGCTGCTCCACTTCTGATCCAGCTCCCGGATAATGCACTAGAAGAGAGCAGCAGAAGATGGTCCAAGTCCTTGGGCCCCTGCACTCACATGGGAGACACAGAAGAAGCTCCTGGCTCCTGGCTTCAGATTGGCCCAGCTCTGGCCAGAGTAGCCATTTGGGGAGTAAACCAAAAGATGCAAGATCTCTCTGTCTCTCTCTGTGTGTCTGTGTGTCTGTGTGTCTGTCTCTCTCTGTCCCCTTCTCAGTTTGTAACTCTGCCTTTCAAATAAATAAATATTTTAATAAATATATATATATTTTTAAAGATTTAATTTATTTGAGAGGTAGAGTTATAGCCAGAGAGAGGTAGAGACAGAGAGAGAGAGGTCTTCCATCCGCTGATTCACTCCCCAGATGGCCACAATAGCCAGAGCTGAGCGGGTCTGAAGCCAGGATCCAGGATCATCTTCTGGGTCTCCCACATGAGCACAGGGACCCACTGCATTCCCAGGACTTAGCAGAGAGCTGGATCAAATGATGAGCAGCCAGGACTAGAACCGGTGCCCACTTGGGATGCTGGCACAGCAGGCAAAGGCTTAGTCTACTACACCACAGCACCAGCCCCCATAAAAAGATATATTTTAACAGTCTGTACTTGTAAGGCATAAGAGAGAGAGAGAGAGAGAGAGAGAGAGAGAGAGAGAGAGAGGTCTTCCATCCATGGTTCACTCCCCAAATGGCTGCAACAGCAGGAGCTGGGACAATCCGAAGCCAGGAGCCTGGAGCTTTTTCCAGGTCTCCCACACGGGTGCAGGGTCCCAAGGACTTGGGCCATCTTCCACTGCTTTTCCAGACACATCAGCAGAGAGATGGAAAATGGAGCAGCTGGGACTTGAACCGGTGCCCATATGGGATGCTGGCACTGTAGGTGGCAACTTTACCTCCTATGCCACAACATTGGCCTGTAAAAGTACCTAATTTTAATCTATTTTAGTTTGAAGTAATTATAAAATATATGCTCAAGAATGATCAATAAAATATTTGCAGCATTTAAAAAGTTATATTCTAGAAACTGGGGTTGTAACAGTGAACGAGACAGATGTGCTCTCTCTTCATGGTGTTTGAATTCTAACAAGGGAGACAGATCGTGAAATGTAGAAGCAGGGGGCCGGCGCTGTGGCGTAGTAGGTTAAGGGTGCCGGTCTGAGTGCCGGCTACTCCCTTCTGATCCAGGTCCCTGCTAATGTGCCTGGCAAAGCAGTGGAAGATGGCCCCAGTGCACCCACATGGGAGACCCAGAGTAGGTTCCTGGCTCCTGGCTTCCAGTTGGCCCAGCTCCTGCTGTTGTGGTCATTTGGGGAGTGAACCAACAGATGGAAACATCTCTGTGTCTTCCTCTCTCTGTCTGTAACTCTGCTTCTCAAGTAAATAAACAAATCTTTAAAACAAAATGTTGGGGCTGACATTGTGGCATGGTGTGTAAAGCCGCTGTCTGCAGTGCCGGCAATTCCATACAGGCACCCGTTCAAACCCGCTGCTCCATTTCCAATCCAGCTCTCTGCCATGGCCAGGAAAAGCAGTATAAGTGCCCATGTGGGATGCTGGCACTGCAGGCAGAGGCTTAGCCTACTAGGCCACAGTGCTGGCCCCCTATACATACATTTTGTGTCCATGTTTACCAGTCTTCAACTTATAATACATTGATTTCCCCATCTGGGTCTCTCATGTGGGTGCAGGGGCCCAAACACTTGGACCATCATCTGCTGCTTTCCCAGGCCATAGCAGAGAGCTGGATCAGAAGTGGAGAAGCAGGGACTCGAACTGGAGATCATCTGGGATGCTGGTGTTGCAGGCAGAGGCTTAACCCACTGTACCACATCTCTGGCCCCTATAATTCTATTGAGTTATGGGCAAAGGGAATTACTTCCTTTTTTTATTTTAATTTATTTGACAGATAGTTATAGACAGTGAGAGAGAGAGAAAGGTCCTCCTTCCATTGGTTCAGCCCCCAAATGGCCACCACGGCCAGAGCTAAGCCCATCCGAAGCCAGGAGCCAGGCGCTTCCTCCTGGTCTCCAATGCGGGTGCAGGGCCCAAGGACTTGGGCCATCCTCCACTGCCCTCCCGGGCCACAGCAGAGAGCTGGCCTGGAAGAGCCAGATGGAGTTCCAAGCTCCTGGCTTTGGCCTGGCCCAGCCCTGCCAGTTGCAGCCATTTGAGGAGTGAACCAGGGGATGGAAGATTGCTCTCTCTCTGACTCTCCCTCTCTCTCTGTAACTCTGCACTTCAAATAAATAAATAAGTCTTTAAACAAACAAAAAACAGAGAGTTACAGGTGAGATTTGAACCCAAGCCATCTACTTCCAGAGTCCCGGAATCTCGTGCTTCGTGCTGTACAGCGTCTGTGTGGCCGCTGGCTGTCCTGGGTGACCAGCGACTCCTAAGGAAGTTTCCTGTTCCCAGACCGGGCCCTCAGCCACCACGCTGTCTGCTAACAGGCTCCTGAAGGGGCGTGGGAGGCTTGAAACAGCTGAGGAACAATGAACACGGAATTCCTTCCCCTCCACAGTGGTGCCTGGAGAAGCAGCACTGGCGGCCATGTCTCAAGCCTCTGTAATACTTTGAGAACCGCATACGGGGCCACCCACTGAAGCCTCCCAGCTCCAAGGCAGAGGGCCATTGGCCTCTTTGACAAGTGTGGAAGGTACTACTCAGAGCGGCGCAGTGGTCAGCTCAAGGCTGCACAAGCACGCGACCACAGCCCTGAATCGTTGCCCAGCTTGTCTGGTGCTAGAGCCTGTGCCCCTCCCCCAGGCTGCTTCTTTGTCAAGCACGCAACCATAGGACCTGAAGCCCACTCAGGCATGGGGAGTATTGGGCTGGGGAGGTGGGGAGGGTATTTGTTCCTTGGGCCCAGAGGACCCTGGCCCAGCGTCAGAGCTACTTCCTGGATGGGAAGTCAGATCATCCCGGGCTGGGATCCAAGGAGGAGTGGGGGATGTGGTGTGGCCTTGGCAGATGCTAACTGGTTTTGCTAAGAAGTGGGTCAGATGCAAAGTCTGAAGCTCTGCTCGGGTGTCTTGGTCTGTTTTCTGCTGCTATGCCTGCATTCCAGAGACCGGGCAATTATACAGAATAAAGAGTGCTTCTGCCCATAGTTCTGGAAGTCCAGGGTCAAGGGCTGCTGTGGAGACCGTGTAGTGTCCTGAGGTGGCACAGGGGTGCATATAAGAAAGCTAAATAACTTAAAAAAAAAGATTTATTTGAGGGGCAGTGTGACAGAGAGAGATACGGAGAGAACGATCTTCCATTCACTAGTTTACTCCCCCAATGCCTGCAATAGCCAGGTTGGGTCTGTGCAAAACCAGGAGCCAGGAGCTCCATCCAGGTTGCTCGTGTACTTGGGCCATCATCTGTTTCTTCCCAAGGTGTGCATTAGCAAGGAGCCAGATCAGAAGTGGAGTAGCCAGGACTCAAACAGGAGCTCTGATGTGGGATGCCGGCATCAAAAGCAGTGGCTTAACCCTCTTCACCACAACACTAACCCTCAATAGCTTTTGTCACAGACCTCTGGTCATGCTAACCCATCAATCCATGGATGGATTCATCCTTCCTAGAGGACAGAGCCCTTGTGACCTAATCACCTCTTAAATGTCATACCAGTCACCAGCTTTTAATACCTCGAAATCAGGATGAAATTTCAACATGGGTTTTGGTGGAGATGTTCAATTCAGGCAAGGTGCAATTAAAAACAGAGTAGGGAAACTGAGGTAGAATCTGAGTCAAGAATCAGGCCAGGGGCTGATATTGTGGTAATGCTGGTAAAGCTACCACTTATGATGCCAGCATCCTGTATGGGTGCCAATTCTAGTCCCAGCTGCTCCATTTCCCACCCAGCTCCCTGCTGATGGCCTGGGAAAAGCAGCAGAAGATGGAGCAAGTGTTCAAGCCCCTGCCACCCATGTGGGACACCCAGATGAAGCTCCTGGCTCCAGGATTTGGCCTGATCCAGCACAGGCCATTGTGGCCATCTGGGGAGTGAGCCAGCAGATGGAAGATATCTCTTCTCTCTCTCTCTCTCTCTCTGTATGTATATGTATATCTATATATATCTATATGATGCAATATATATATATATAAAGTGTGTATGTATAATATATAACTTTCAAAATAAATAAATAAACCTTTAAAACAAAAACAAACCAGCCGAACACGCAGATGGAGGACGCTGTGGCCTCGTGATTTATGGGTCTCCAGGAGCACCCCGTCCACAGCTGCTCTCCCCAAAGGAGAAAGGGGCAAGCTCAGGGACAGTGACAGCATCAGACTCATCTCCGGGGGTCAGCGTCCTGCCACCCAGTCCAGGGGCCAATGGCTACAGGAGACAAAACTGGCTCCGGAACCACCCACTCCACTCAACACACAGGCGGGAGACCTGGATGGAGCTCCTGGCTCCTGGCTTTGGCCTTGCTCAGCCTTGGCTGTTGCAGGCATTGGAAGAGTGAACCAACTGATGGAAGATTCTTTCTCTTTCTCTCTCTCTCTCGCTCTCGCTCTCGCTCTTGCTCTCTGTCATTCTGCTTTTCAAATAAATAAGTAAATTAGAATTGTGTTAGTACCACCCAGGTGAAATACACAGTCTATAAAATCTATAACAGAGTACCACGGAGGTGTATGGGGGAATTTGTTCTGGCCAGGAAATTGAAGAAGCGTCCATGACATGACCACCTGGAGTGCAGAGCAGGGCTTGGAGGTAATCCAGCGGACTATGCCGGCAGGTGGGACAGAATATGCAATGAGAAACCACTGCAAGTCAGAGGAGAAGGAGGAAGGTGGCAGGCGTGAGGGAGGCAAGGTGCGGGGAGCAGGTGGGGAGCAGACTGAGGGCTTGAGCTCTTCACCTCTCTCCGAGAGTCGGGGAGCCGGTGAGGTATCCTGAGTGGCGTGTTAAGTGATCAGATTTGCACTTGGGAAAAATAACCCTGGCAGCGGCCTAGAGAGCAAAACAGAGATGGGCCAGAATGGACTACTTCAGAATGGGCTACTTCATAGATTCAAGCACGAGGAGCTAACAGTTTGGACAAAAATGGTGATTCGGAGTACAGAGCTGATTCACTGAGAGAAGTGGATGGATTTAAGATCAAGCCGGGTAAAAATGAAAGACGGGCCAGCGTTGTGGCGTTGTGGATAAAAGTCGCCACCTGCAGTGCCGGCATTCCATATGGGTGCCAGCTTGAGTCCCGGCTGCTCCACTTCCGATCCAGCTCTCTGCTATGGCCTGGGAAAGCAGTAGAGGATGACCCAAGTGTTTGGGCCCCTGCACCTGCGTGGGAGACCTGGAAGAAGCTCCTGGCTCCTGGCTTCAGATCGGCGCCAGTTGGAGAGTGAAACATTGAATGGAAGACCTCTCTCTCTCTCTCTTTCTCTCTCTCTCTCTCTCTCTCTCTCTCTCTCTGCCTCTCCTCTCTGTAACTCTGACTTTCAAATAAAATAAGTAAATCTTTAAAAAGAAAAAAAAAAAAAGAAATTAGCCTGTGTGTGTGAGAGGGGCCTGAGGAAACCTACAGCAGCCCGGCATCTATACTTCAAATTCCTGCACAGACCCTGATAACCTTCCAGATGGTCCCAGCCCTTCCCCCATGGGAGGGCTCTCTCTTCAGCACCAAATGGCTTAGCCAGCCTGGCAGTAAAACCGTTACATCCCACTTCCATGGCAGGCACCCTAGGGGGAAGCCCCTTGGCCCAGCCCAGCAAGATTTCCCCTGACATCAGTGGTAAACTTGGAAAGAAATTTTTCTTATTTACACTCAACAAGCCCTTTGTCCTGGAGGAGAAAGGGGAGGGGGGAAGAGAAAAGGTGGGAAGGCTAGACCCATCCCCTTCTTCTGGGTGTCCCATGCGGGCGCAGGGGCCCAAGGTTGTGGGCCAACTTCTACTGCTTTCCCAAGCCATAGCAGAGAGCTGGATCAGAAGTGGAACAGCTGGGACTAGAACCAATGCCCATATGGGATGCTGGCGCTTCAGGCCAGGGAATTAACCTGCTGCACCACAGCGCCAGCCCCTTGACATAATACTTAGAAAAAATATTTATTTGAAAGAGTCACAAGAGAGGGGGGAGGGAGAGAGAGAGAGAGAGAGAGATCCTCCAACAACTGGTTCACTCCCCAGATGGCCACAGTAGCCAGCACTGGGCCAGGCCAAGCCAGGAGCCAGGAGCTTCTTCCAGGTCTCCTGCATGGGTGGCAGGGGCCCCTAGCACTTTTGTTGTAGTCTGGGTTAAGCTGAAACTCCTAAATTACTTCAAGAAGAATTTTAATTACGGGCACAAAACACGACCCGCAGCGTGGTAAGGTTTATTTAGAAAGTGAGAATACACAGGAACATAAGGGCTTTATTAAGGGAGAGTGGGCCAGGCAGGGTAAAGATGGACCTCCACACCAGTCTTTCTCTGGGTCCGTGAGGGGAGAGAGAGGGGGGTGGGGCCCTCCCCTTCACCAGGCTTCCAAAAGGGGAGTGGTTACATGGTCTGATTGACAGGTGGGTTGATACAGGTGGGATAAGGGGGGTGTGTGTGGTCTCCAGCTCATGAACTAGTTATCTACTTTCAGTTTTCCCACATCACTTAAAAAAAAACAAACAAACAAAAAAAAAAAACCCTCTTTTGTTAGATTTATTTTTATTTATTTGAAAGAGAGTTACAGAGAGAGGTAGAGACAGAGAGAGGTCTTCCATCTGTTGGTTCACTTCCCAGATGGCCGCAACGGCTGGAGCTGAGCCAATCCAAAGCCAGGAGCCAGGAGCTTTTTCTAGGTCTCCCATGCAGGTGCAGGGGCCCAAGGACTTGGGCCATCTTCTACTGCTTTCCCAGGCCACAGCAGAGAGCTGGACTGGAAGAGGAGCACCTGGGACTAGAACTGGCACCCATATGGGATGCCGGCGCTTCAGGCCAAGGCTTTAACCCACTGTGCCACAGCGCCAGCCCCTCCCACATCCCTTTGATCGTCCTCCGCTGCCTTCCCCAGGCACGTTAGCAGGGAGCTGGAGCAGCCAGGACTCAAACTGGTGAACATATGGAATGCTGGTGTTACCGGAGAACGGCAGGGTTCTTGTCTTCCCGCAAGGAAGAATTCAGGCGTGAGACAGAGAGTGGTGGAAAGCAAAATAGCGAGGTTTATTAGGGAAGGGACATCCGTAAGAACGGATGGGCACCTCTCCAGACAGAACCTGAGAGAGAGTGCCCAGTCACTCAGACTGGGGGAGAGCAGGGTTACATGGTAGAGTGGAGAGAGTACACCTGGCCAGGCAGGCGGGCAGCTCAGCAGCAAGGCAGAGGGCTGAGCCCGCAGTCCTGTTGGGGGTGGGGGTGGGGGCGGTTAAGGAGATGGGCCTTGCCTTCCCACCTCTGCTCCTCCTGGAACAAAGTACTTTTTGGATGTAAATACAGGTTTTCCCCCTGAAGTTAATCAGACAGGATGGAGCCTGGTTGGCGTCCTGGTTGGGCAGGGCCCCCTGGAAGATCCATAGGATGTTTGAATTGCAGATACTGGGCTGCACCTGGAAGGTTATCAGGCAGAAGGGGAAGGCCCCCACCTGGAAGGTTACGGGATGTCTTTGAGATGCCTATGCTGGACCTAAATGTCAGCTCTTTAGACCTTTGTCACACACACACATAAGCTCATATCTGACTTCCTACCTAACACTGGCATTGCAGGTAGGAGCTTTACCTGCTATGCCACAGTGGTCTCCCCTACTACATTTCTTTTGTTCTAGTTCTTGCTTAAGCCAGTATAACAAGGCAAGGTTTCTGTTACTTGCTCATCAAAAGGGACCCCACGAATACCAAGAAAGTGTGAGGTCACAGAGCTTGGAGAAGGAGAGCTTTAAGAAGGAGAGAATCGAGGTCAGCATCCTGGCACAGGGGGTTAAGCTGGGGCTTGCAGGACCAGCATCCCGTATCTGAGAGCCAGTTCATATCTCTGGCTCCTCTGCTTCCAATCCAGCTTCCTGATAATGCATCCTGGGAGGCAACAGATGATAACCCAAGTGCGTGTGCCCTTGCCACCCACCTGGGAGACCCTGATGGAGTTCCAGGTTCCTGGCTTTGGCCTGATCCAGCCCCGGACGTTGCAGGCATTTGGCATTTGGAGACTGAATCAGCAGATGGCTGCTCTCTCTCTCTCTCTCTTGCTCTCTCTGTTACTCTGCCTTTCAAATGAACAAATAAATCTTTTGAAAATAGAACGAGGGGCTATTCCACAGAGTCAAATGCTGCTGAGAGGTCATGTGTTTGTACTGGACCATGTAAACGCGTGAACCACATGAGGTTGTCTTGGTTGTCGGTAAAACGGAGCTCTTCCCTCTGTGTCCCCCATAGCCCCATCCAGGAACATTAATACAGGAAGATTTGGTGCCGCCGCATAAACCAGAACCCCCCGAATAACAGCAGCTGACATCGCTGGGTAGGAAGTTAGCAATTGGCCTAAGTACGCGAGAGGCACTGAGGAAAACACAGCATCTGCAGAAGCTCACCTGGGAAGCAGCCCAGGACTTCACACTAAAGTCCTGCCCAGACCCCGATAACTTTGCAGGCGGTCCCAGCCACCCCAAGGAAAGCTCCCCAGGAGATCCTCTCTCCTCTGCACAGATGGGCTACCTGGCCTGATGACACTGAGCACTAAGACCTTTGCATCCTTCCTCTAAGGGAGGCGCCCTAGGGGCAGCTCCTCTGCCCAGCACCAGGTGGGCCCCCCAGTCTGGCAGCACTGAGCAGTGAGACCTTGGGAGGAGTTTCACCTAATCACACTCAGTGAACCCTTTGTCCTGGAGCAGGAGGAGGGAGGGGGGGAGAAGCGGTGGGGAAGAACTGGACCTGGTTCCCTTGTAAGCCCCGGTCTGAACACAGACTGCGCTCAGCACTCAGCTCTCTGCTGAGCCGCCCGCCTGGCCTGCCGGGTGTGTTCTCTCCATTCAGCCCTGTAACCTTGCTCTCCCCAGTCTGAATGGCTGGGCTTGCTCTCTCTCTCTCGGATTCTGTCTGGAGAGGTGTCCCTCCATTCGATGGATGCCGTATCCCATTAATGCTTGCCACCTTGCTTCTCACTGCTCTCCATCTCACGCCAGCATTCTTTCTTGCACAGACAAGAACTTATCCCATCCGTCTTCTCTAAGAACATGAGAGAATTTTATTTCTCTCTCACATAAGAAAGGTCCAGAAGTAGGCATTCGGGGACAGGAATTGTGCTCCACCGTTGTCATGGGCCCAGGCTTTTTGTATCATCAGTTCCATCGTCTTTAGCACACAACTTTCACTTTCAACATCATTCCAAGGCGCATTATGGCTGCTGCAGCTCCAAATGCCAGGCCACGCGGAGAACACAAAAAGAGGAAGAAGCAGAAACAGCCGGAGCTGAGCCGAGTCCTCGGAGACAGTGTGCCAGGCGACTCAATTCTTCCATTCCGTGGGAGATCAGAACACAGCCCCCTGAGGAGGGACAGGCTCCCTGGCACTCAACACCAACCAAGCCCCACCCCAAGTGTCCAGTTATCCCCCTGGGGAGGAAGGAGAACGGAACTGAAAGATGTCATATCCGCTTTACAAATTAGGTGGGTGACAGAGCTGAGATTTATAGTGGCCCTGATTAGTAGCACCTGCTGATTTCTGTGGTGGTAAAAACCCCCAAGGGGCTGATTTCCAGCTACCAACATGGCATCTCGTACACAGAGATGGGGGAAAATGCTCCCAGCAAATTCTCTCAAGCCCGGGTGAGCCTTGAACAGCAAACGTAACCCTCTGGGATTTTGAACACAGCTGCCTTTTGCTGCAGGAGGAGGACAGGTGATATGGGTCAGGTAGATGCAGGTCCCACCCTGTGCAATCCCATCTGTCAGTCAAATAGCCCCCCTTCTCCCGGGGACCTGGGGTGGGCGGTGCCAAGGAGCCACGCCCCTTCTGACCTTATAATAAAGGCCGGCCCATGCGAGAGGTCTTTCTGCCAAGATCAGGACAAGAGGAGGTGCTGAAGGTGCCCACTCTGTACTTCCCACCCCCACCCCTTTTCTTCCCCTGGTCCACGTCACTCCTCAAGTATGCCCACCTGTGTGTGTGTGTCTGCTTTCTCACCCTTTAAATCAACTTTACCACTTTGTGCACCCTCTCTACATGCCCATGCTTAAAATGCTTCTCTCAGCAGAAGGCAAGGACCTGGAATAAAACTAAACCCGCCTCTCCCACTTCACAGGGACCTTGCAGCTCATAGCCCATCACTGGACAGCTGCAGAGCAAAAGGACATCCATCCTCTTCATGCCGGGCCACACAGAACCAAGAACACCACCTGTGGAGGGAAGGTGAGTGACTAAGCCCCTCCCCGCGCAGTAACTCCAGCAGAGTGTGCTGCATCATCTCCAACACGAGAAGCCCCTGCGAGAAAGTCCCCTCGTGGAGCTTCAATTTCTCCCCGTATCATCTGCGGCTCCCTACCCCATCCTGCCCGTTTTTCCTGTTTTCTCGCACAGAAACATAAAAGTCATTGCAAGTGTTGTCACTGCACAGCACAGGTGCATCGGGTACTGCCGCACTGCAGGGCAGCCATCGCCTCCATCCAGCCCCAGGACCAGGTCACCGATCTGAACCCAACCTTTAAAGGCTGTCTCCCCCAGCCCACGGTAACCCCCTTCTAACCTGCCTCTACGAATTGGACCACCCTACCGACAGCTCATAGAAGCGCAGTCATGAGGTGTTTGTCCTTTTGTGTCTGGTTTATGTCACCCAGCATAATATCTTGGGGTTCATCTGTATTTGTAGCCCATGTTCGAATTTCCGGGGCCAATGCAGTTTTGCAGCTGTTTAATGACGCTGCTTGCGAGATGCCTGTGTCCCACACCAGAGCGCCAGTTGAGTCGCAGCTGCTGGTCCTCCAGTCCAGCTCCCTGCTAATGTCCGTGGGAAGCAGTGGTGCCGGCTCAAGTACTTCAGTCCCTGCCGCCCTCCTGGGAGACCAGGATGGAGTTCCTGGCTCCTGGCTTCATCCTGGCCCAGCTTTGTTGCAGCCATTAGGGGAGTGAACTGGTAGATGGAAGATCTCTCTCTCCCTCTGCCTCTCCCTCTGTGTCGGGTGCTCTGCTTTTCAATATTTTTTTAAAAGAAAGAATTTCTGGGGCTGGCGCTGTGGCTCAGTGGGTAAAAGTCCCAGCCTGCAGCACTGGCATCCCATAGGGACACTGGTTCAAATCCTGGCTGCTCCACTTCTGATCCAGCTCCCTGCTAATGCACCTGGGAGGGCAGTGGAGGATGGCCCAGGTCCTTGGGCCCCTGCACCCATGTGGCTCCTGGCTTTGGATTGGCTCAGCTCCAGCTGTTGCTGCCATTTGGAGAGTGACCCAGCAGATGGAAGACCTCTCTCTCTGTCTCTGCCTCTCTCTGTAACTGTCTTTCAAATAAATAAAATAAATGTTTTTTTTTAAAAAAGAAATATTTTCTATTGTACTCTATACCACATTTTGCTTATGCAGTCATTCCACAATGGACAATTGGATTGTTTTTTTCTTTTTGGCTGTTGTGAGTAATGTTTTATGAATATTGATGTACAAATATCAGTCCCTAGTTCGAATTCTCTGAGTATACATCCAGAGGTGGAATTCCTAGGTCATATGGCGATGCTAACTTTAGTTTTCTGAGGAGCCGCCATACTGGTTTCCATGGCAACTGTCCCACTTGACGTTCCTCCTAGCAAAGCAAAAGGCTTCTGTTGCCTCCACAACCTTGCCAACACTTGTTATTTTCTGTGTGTAAGTCACTGTGGTTTTGATTTGCTTCTCCTTGAAGATTAGTGATGTTGAGCATTGTTTATGAGCTTATGGGGCCCTGCCTGTCTCCTTCGGAAGGCTGTGTGTTTCTTCAAGTGCTTTGCCCATTTTGAAAAGCAAATTGTTTTGTTCTTGTTGAGCTGGAGTTCTTTTTCTTTATTCTGCAGGTGTTAGTTCGTTTTCTGTGCTAACTCACAGGCCAGGTTAATTATGGAGAAAAGACATTGACTTCGCTGTTCCTGGAGGTTCAAGATCCAAGTGTAGTGATGGTCTGGCCAGCAGTCCTGAGGCCGTGCCAGGAAATACAAGGCAAGAGCTGGGGGGCACAGGCCAGCGCTGTGGCACAGCTGCCCTGGCCGGCAGCACCCACATCCCATATGGGCACCGATTCGAGTCCTGACTGCCCCACTTCTAATCCAGCTCTCTGCTGATACACCTGGGAGAGCCATGGAGAATGGCCCCAGTTCTTGGGCCTCTGCAGCCATGTGGGAGACCTGGAAGAAGCTCCTGGCATTTTGGGAGAGAGCCAGCGGATAGAAGACCTCTCCATCTCTCTGTCTCTATCTCCCTATGTAACACTTTCAAATAAATTAATTAAATAATAATAAAAAAAGAGGTGGGGCCATAACCATGGAGGGGGCATCTTCATGTCTCTCCCTCTTCTTTTTTTTTTTTTAAATTTTTATTTATTTATTTATTTTTGACAGGCAGAGTGGATAGTGAGAGAGAGAGAGACAGAGAGAAAGGTCTTCCTTTTTGCCGTTGGTTCACCCTCCAATGGCCGCTGCGGCCAGCGCACCTCGCTGATCCGAAGCCAGGAGCCAGGTGCTTCTCCTGGTCTCCCATGCGGGTGCAGGGCCCAAGCACTTGGGCCATCCTCCACTGCCTTCCCGGGCCACAGCAGAGAGCTGGCCTGGAAGGGGGGCAACCAGGATAGAATCCGGCACCCCAACCGGGACTAGAACCCGGTGTGCCGGCGCCACAGGGTGGAGGATTAGCCTGTTAAGGCACGGCGCCAGCCATGTTTCTCCCTCTTCTTAAAAGTCACCGGTTGGCCGGCACCATGGCTCACTAAGCTAATCCCCAGCTATGGGGGCCATTTGGGGGGTGAACCAACGGAAGGAAGACCTTTCTGTCTGTCTCTCTCTCTCACTGTCTAACTCTACCTTTCAAAAAAAAAAAAAAAGTCACCAGTAGCCCACCAAGGGGGCTGCACACTAATGACCTGGTCTAGTGCTAATCACCTGTCGAAAGCCTCACCTCCAACACCACAGTGAGGGGTGACTTTTCACCCCTTGAACGCCTCACTGTGGGGATTAAACGCCAGCAGGAGTTTGGGGGGACAAGCCATATTTGCAAGTATTTCATCAATCCATGGTTCCTTTTCAT
This sequence comes from Lepus europaeus, assembly GCF_033115175.1. NCBI lineage: Eukaryota > Metazoa > Chordata > Mammalia > Lagomorpha > Leporidae > Lepus > Lepus europaeus. Next base: position 21,111,802 of record NC_084831.1, read on the forward strand.
TTTTTTAAAAGATTTTTCTTTTATTTTTTAAGGGACCAATATTTATTTTTATGTCTTATTTTAATAATGCTAATAATTTTTTTTTTTTGACAGGCAGAGTGGATAGTGAGGGAGAGAGACAGAGAGAAAGGTCTTCCTTTTTGCCGTTGGTTCACCCTCCAATGGCCGCTGCGGCCGGCGCATCTCGCTGATCCGAAGCCAGGAGCCAGGTGCTTCTCCTGGTCTCCCATGTGGGTGCAGGGCCCAAGGACTTGGGCCATCCTCCACTGCCTTCCCTGGCCATAGCAGAGAGCTGGCCTGGAAGAAGGGCAACCGGGATAGAATCCGGCGCCCCGACTGGGACTAGAACCCGTTGTGCCAGCACCGCAAGGCGGAGGATTTGCCTGTTAAGCCACGGCGCTGGCCTTCTTTTTTTTTTTTTTTTTTTAATTTGAAAGTCAGAGTTACATAGAGAAGGAGAGGCAGAGAGAGAGAGGGGTCTCTATCCACTGGTTCATTCCCTAATTGGCCGCATTGGCCAGAGCTGCATTGATCTGAAGCCAGGAGCCAGGAGCTTCTTCCAGGTCTCCCACGCGGGTGCAGGGTCCCAAGGACTTGAGTCATCTTCTATTGCTTTCCCAGGCCACAGCAGAGAGCTGGATCAGAAGTGGAGCAACCAGGACTCAAATTGGCGCCCATATGGGATGCCAGCCCTGTAGGCGGCGGCTTTACCCACAATGCCACAGTGGCAGTCCCCCATGGTTGCCTTTTCACTCTGCTGTAGCGCCCCTTGATGCTGCATCCTCCCTTTCTACGCAATTTTTAAATTTTATTTGAGAGGCAGAGAGCTGGAGAGAGTTTCCCTCTGCTAGCTCACTCCCCAAATGCCCACAGGGGCCAAGACTGGGCTAGGGCAAAGCTGGGAGCCAGGAACTCAAGCCAGGTCTCCCAGTGGGGGTTAAGAACCCAAGTGCTTGAGCTATCATGGGTCCACTTTAGCAGAGAGCTGGAAGGAGGAGCCAGAGCCGGGCATCAAACCCAGGCACTCAGATGTGGGACCAGGGCATCTTAACCACCAGGTTAGGGGCCCGCCACTCCCTTTCAAGGCCCAGCTATTTCCTTCAAGCGCTAAAATCCCCTGAGTCATGCGCGTGGCCATTCTGTTTTCAGAATGACTGGGAAGTCAAACCACAGAAAAGCCTGACTTGCCAGACTCTCTTCCTCAATTTCACTTCCCAAGGAAAATACGGGGTTACACAACATGGGCTCGAGGGACCCGACTGCAGTGGGGAGTGAGGCGTGTGGACAGTGACACAGTCTGTAAGCACAGCCGTGACAGCCGCCAGGCTTCCTTGTGCCCCTCTTCGAAGCAATTCTGTGTCCTCGGAGCCATTTCTTGCGGTGACAGTACTGGTGACGGTACCGTCATCTCGCAGACCCAGCGAGGTGAAGTCGTCTGCCCAAGATCAGACGCGGAAGTGGTGGAGTCATTGCACCCTAGCAATGTGGCCTCTGAGGCCGCTGCATTGCCCTGTGACCCTGGGCAGGTTTGGGAGGCTGAATAACCTGAATTCAGACTAAAATGACTTGTGAGTTGTGATCACAAAGCCGTTAGTAATCTGAGAGGAATTCAAAGTATAAAGGAGACTTGACCACCTGCAGTGTGAAAGGGGCTGTGTCAGGTGCAGGTGGGGATGGGGGAAGCTTCCAGGGAACTGTGGGTGGGAGCGCAGACGGGCCAGCCTTCCGGGAGCCACTGGGCAGTCTGAGAAGTAAGCAATCTGTCAGATTAACTGCCCAGTGCTGTGGCATAGCAGGTAAAGCTGCCACCTGCGACGCCAGCATCCCATATGGGTGCCTGTTCAAATCCCATCTGCTCTACTTCTGATCCAGCTCTCTGCTGATAGTCTGGGAAAAGCAGCGGAGGATGGCACCCGTGTGAGAAACCTGAAAGAAACTTGAACTAGCCCTGGGCATTGCGGCCATCTGGGAAATGAACCAGCAGATGGAAGATCTCTCTCTCTCTCTCTCTCTCTCTCTCTCTCTCTCTGTCTCTTTCTCTCTCCCCATCTCTGCCTTTCAAAAAATAAACCTTTTTTTTTTTTAAGAAATGATGCTAAATGGGAAGAAAATGGGACATAGAACAAGATGATGGTCCAAATTTATCTAAGTCATAATTTTTATGTAAATTCAAAATGAATAAACACACACACATGACATGACACTGTATATTTTTACAAGGATATAAATGAAGTCAAGGATACATATTGGATGCACCGGACCTATCATGAGGGATGAAACTAAAAAATGATGGTGAAAGAAAATAGCATTCATTTAGACAAAAATGTGTAAGAGAAGCATCTTTCACAGTGGAGGTTTAAAAAAAATGGATCTTAGGGCCGGCGGTGTGGTGCAGTGGGTTAAGCCACAACCTTTTGCACTGGGATCCCATATGGGCACCGGTTCGAGAGTCCTGGCCATTCCACTTCTAACCCAGCTCCCTGCTAATGTGCCTGGGAGAGCATCAGAAGATGGTCCAAGTCCTTGGGCCCCTGCACCCACATGGGAGGCCCAGATGGAGTCCCTGGCTTTGGTCTGGCCCAGCCCTGGCTGTTGCAGTCCTTTGGGCAGTGAGCCAACAGATGGAAGATCTCCCTCTCTGTGATTCTGCCTTTCAAATAAATAAATAAATCTTGACATAAACATTTTAAAAAGGATCCCTGCCTGACCTTGGACAAGAGGGTTCACCTCCTTAGTACTTGTCTTTCTTGTCTGGACGTGGGGAACCTGGCTCTTCACATGCTGGGTCAAGAAGATGTCCACAGAGGAAGGCAGCACGTGGACTCTGGAGCTAGGCAGACCCAGCTATGAGCCTTCACTGTGGGACTTGGCGAACCATCTCGTTTTCTACGCCTCTGTCTTACATGAGGAGATCAGGGCAGGCCTCCCTGGGAAGGGGATGGGGAACAAAGCCTTGTAGGAGCCAGGGGAGAGAGCCATACGGATGTGCGGGTCAAACAGTCCAGGCAGGGGAAGAGTCATTTCTCCCCATAGATGCTTGGGAGGAGGAAGTGAGGTCAAGTTCCTCTCGCACAGTCATTGAACAGCAAATGTTGAGTGGCCCCCCCACCCCCATTTCTCCACCTACAGAGATGAGGATGCAGGTGACCACAAAGAGCACCGCTAGGCCCCGTGACAATGACCATCTGGCTTCTGAGTTCTTTAAAGCGCTGTGTTCACTGCACCCAACACCTGCAGGAGTGCCCTCTCCTGCTGACCACAAAGGCCAGAGCCCAGGACAGAGTCATGGCTGCTGGGGACTCAGCCTCGTGAGCAGCACAAGAGACCTCAAAGAAGAAGCTAGAAACAGCAAGGAGGAGGCCCCTGCCAACTATTCTTTCAGGAGACGCTCACGCCAGTGAGCACCAGAACTGTGCCCAGAGAGGCTTGAGCGAGGGTATAGTCACCTTCAGAGTGGACAAAAGGGAAGGTTCCAGGCCTGCTTAGGCAGACCTGGGTTTGGCTGTTATTCTGCCACTTACTAGCTCTTTTATCTTTTAAGTCATTAAAGCAGGGTTTGGGTGTGGAGCAGTGGCTTTAGTCACTTCTGGGGATGACTGCATCCCATAATGGAGTGCCTGGTTCCAGCCCTGGCTGCTCCACTTCTGAACCAGCTTCCTGCTAATGTACTCCCTGGGAGGAACAAAAGACGGCTCAAGAAGTTCGATTCCCACCACCTACATGGGGAATCCAGATTGAGTTTCAGGCTCCTGGCTTCAGTCTGGCCCAGTCCTGGCTATTGCAGGCATCTGGGGGAGTGAACCAGCAAATGAAAGATGTCTGTCTGTTTCTCTGTCTCTGTTTTTCTCCGTGCGAGTGTGTCTATCTTTCAAATAACAAAGGAAGGAAGGAAGGAAGGAAGAAAGGGAGAAGGGAGGAAGGAAGAGAAAGAAAGAAAGAAAGAAAGAAAGAAAGAAAGAAAGAAAGAAAGAAAGAAAGAAAGAAAGAAAGAAAGAAAGAAAGAAAGAAAGAAAGAAAGAAAGAGAGAATCACTGAACTCTCTGAGACTCAATTTCCCCACCAGTGAAATGGATGTGAAAATACCTATTTTGTAGGGTAGCTGTGAGGGCTCAGTGAGGTAAGACATGAAAGTGGCAAATAGCTGGGGTACAACAAAAAGCAGGCTCCCTTCCCTCTGTAACTTGTACCTGGGAGGGAGCCGCTGTGTCTCATTAAGTCAGCCCAGGCTGTCACTTGTGTTATCCCTTAGTGTGGGGATAAGGTCACCTTCCTTTCTGGGAGGGTAGGAGACTCCAGTGAGATAACTGATACAACGGTACTTGGCATAGTTACTGCGTTAAATAGGAACTCCATGGGCATTTGCTTTATGTGAATGGAAGGGTGGGTGGATGGGTAGATGGATGGATGGAAGGGTGGGTGGATGGATGGGTAGATGGGTGGATGGATGGATGGATAGAGAGGTGGGTGGATGGGTGCATGGATGGGTGGATGGATGGAGAGGTGGGTGGATGGATGGATGGGTGGAAAGGTGGGTGGATGGGTGCATGGGTGGGTGGATGGATGGAGAGGTGGGTGGATGGATGGATGGGTGGGTGAGTGGATGGATGGGTGGAAAGGTGGGTGGATGGGTGCATGGGTGGGTGGATGGATGGATAGGTGGGTGGAAAGATTTTTTGCTGGCAGGATGCTCTGCACAAACACAAGCTTCGTTAAGAGTGGGAATTTACCAGAAGGTTTTATCATCTCCCTCTGTGGCCTCAGGGCTGAGCACAGATAACACAGAGGTGAGTTAAGCCAGGCCTGAACGTGCTCAATTGTGGGCTGCTGTGACCCACACTTGCCGCTCTGTGTCTAGGACTTACTCAGTGAGGCCACGTCTCGCCTGAGCCAAGGTTCTCCTGAGGCGAAGGCTGCGACCAGGTGAGGCTCCCCCCCCCCCCCCCCCCCGTGAACGGGATGCCTGGGAAATTCTAATCAGTGGTGTCTCCTGAAAGAATTCAGCTCAGCTTTCCCCGCTGTGAAAATCCAGAGCAGCCCCAGCTACGATCACTGAGCGCCTCTGAGCCCCGAGTTCCCCTCGGGGAAATGAAGGGATTGTACCCTCCCAGCTCCAGAATGTTCTGATCTTCTGAGAAGCCCCTATATGTCTTGAAAACAAGGACATAGAACTTTGGAAGAGCGCATATAAATGCCTTTCCCTCCTGTCCCTATACAGCCTCCTTTAACCCTTCTGACATAAACGTACAGGGCCGGCGTTGTGGCATGGGGTGGTTAAGCTCTGCTTGGAACACGGGCATCCCACATCCGAGGGCCACTTTGAGTTCTGGCTGCTCCTCTTTCAGTGCAGCTTCCTGCTAGGGTGCCGGGGAAGGCAGCAGAAGATGGCCCCAGGACCTGAGTCCCTGCCATCCATGTGGATTTCCAGGCTTCTAGCTTCAGTCTGGTCCAATCCCAGCCTTCGTGGCCAATGGAGGAGCGCACCACAGCATGAAAGATCTCTCACTCTTCCTGTCTTTCTGTCACTGTGCCTTTCAAATAAATCTTCAAAAAAATAAATAAACGCACATATGTCGATGTCTGCTTATGCCGTGCTCTGGGGAAGCCGTACACTTTGGAGACAGGCGGATCTCAATTCCAGGCTGTGTATGAGTTCCAGTTCCTGCCCCAGGAGAGAGAAGACAGGCATTGAAGTGGGTAAGCCTCAATAACAACAGGAGGAGTCCTAGGTCACGTGAGAGAGGAGCGGAGGCCTCTCAGGTGAGCACAGGGACTATGAGAGGTTGGCAGGGCCAAAGCCTGGTAGGCCACTTAACACACCCCTCCCCCTCTTCAGCCTTAGGAGCGGGGGGGTGGGGGAGCGGAGGACTGCCTGGGCATTGTGGCAACCTCCGGGGAGAAGCAAGGGGGAAATCATGAGTTATGAGTTACCATCTCAGAATGCTCGCTTTCTCTTTATTGAGCACTTCCTGAATGCACTTGGTATGCATTGCAGCCAGTTCCCAAAGGGCACAAGTCACTGGGGCAGAGCAGGTAAACCTCAAGGGAACACAAAGTGACATTTTTGCCCACCACGGCCACATTGTGATGCTTGTCCTCACCTCTTGGTGGCAGGTGGCATTAGCTTACGTTTCACTCTCAGTAGCTCTAAGCTCTAAGTGACTCCATTCAAAGAAAACTATGAAGTAAACATCTAGGTGGTAGGTAGATAATGCAAAAAAAAAAAAAAAAAAAAGCCAGGGATACACAAAGGATTGGAATTCAATGCTTACTGCATCCCCCGCTCTTGGCTGCAAGTCCGACACCCACAAAACCAGCTTTAGCAAAACGGGAGAAGGCGTCCTGATTGGGGACCTTCACACGGCCCAAAGCAGAGTGCGACTGAGATGCACCGGCCCGGAGGAGGAGAGGCTGGGAGGGGCCGCACCCTCTTCCCGCCGGTCACCCACGGGTTCACTGGTCTCCGCCTCGCTAGGCACAGCTCCCTGGGCAGAGTCATCTTCTGTCCTCCATTCCTGAATATGCTGCCCCCAACACGTACACACAGGTACACACAGCTCGGAGTTTCTACATTGTAACACAGGGAACCCTCAAAGCCCAGAGCAGCATCCCTGAGCCTAGACACCGCCTGAGATCTTCCCGCTCCTGTTGGGGATGCAGGGAGCTAAAGCATCAGGAGAGGAGAGCACCTGGAACGCAGAGTCACCTTGACCCGGAGGTGTCTGCCTTAGCACACACTGTCCAAAAAGGTTTTACCTTACCCATAACACCCTTAAGAGGTAGGATATTCAGCTTGCTGGTCCTTCAGTGAAAGTGACAAAGCTAAGACTTGAGCCCAGGTCTGTGCCGCACCAAAGCTCCACTGCGCTGCACTAGTCATCTGGTCACCCTCCGCTGACCCCAGCCCACAGCTGCCATCCCAGACCCCAGCAGGCAGTCATCAATGGAGCCAGGAAGCAAGCCTCCCAACTCCCCGGGGACACTGGCTGGGAGGGAGGCGGACTGCCAGGAGAACAGGGCTCCTCCCAGCCCTGAGTCTCAGCTGCAGGTTCTACTTCAGGTACTGGTCTCCGGGTGCAAGTGGTCTCAGGGTGGGCAAGGAGGCTCATTGGAACATATTTGCTGCAAATCCTAAGCAGACTTTGAGATTCTTGAGAGAAGCTCACACCTGCCAGTGCTTGGGACTGTACCACCCTCCCACCTTGTGGAAACTAGGCTAGGGGGGCTTCCCAGAGAGTGAGGTGGGGAAGGGCTCAGGCACCATCCGGCCCAAGAGCCTACACCCATAGAGACTTCTGGACATTGAGTGTCCTGGCCAATTATTCTTTGAGAGGCCTTTGCCCAGCCACTACTGTAGGTCTGCTGCTGAGACACAAAGATCGAGGAGGTGGTGCTCTCTCTCCTAGGCCTCCAGAGCTACCCCAGGCCAGCGGTTAGAGAGAGGGACACGTGCCTCAGGCAACAGACCCAGGTCCTGTTGGTCTACAGGTGCTTTGTCTTCTCGGTCACCATCCAGGACAGACTGCTGGCTGAGTCAGGAGAGGGTTCCACCGAGCCACTTCCCCTGGGAAGTGTCACAAAGACCTGTGCCCATGGTGCCCATGGGTGGAGAGGAGGTGACACCACCCCAGCTCAAAAGTCTGCCCCACTGATACTGCCACACAGTCAGGGGGAGTCCCTTTCCCAAACCCCCTCTCTGCCTGTAGCACTTGGGAGTAGCTGCCCAGTGCTTTAGGCTGGGTGAACTGGGTGGCTCGAAGTCTGCCCCTAAGGTCTGCACCTGACCCTGACCTTCTTCCTTGCTGCATCTGACCCACGGGGTCAGGAGGAAGTCACCGGCCACAGTTATTACAGGAGGTGCCCCCAGAGGTAGGTGACGGGGTTCATTCAGATTCTGCATCCGCTTCCTGCCTGGGTGATGCAGCCTCTGCACCTAATGGGCCACGGGTGCCCGGGGAGGAGGTGCCCAGATGTCCCTTCTCTCCCAGCTCAGCCCGTCCCATCTGTGATGTCCGTGGAGGAGAAACCAGCAGGAGTCAGTTTTTGAGGGCCTTGGCAGGGACCTGGCTGAGCGGCACGATCACTTCAGTGCCGGTCTCCATGGTGGTACGGGAGCACTGTCGGCTGTTGCGCATGCTGTAGAGCTGCTCGGTGAGGTGCTTGCGGAACTTCTTGGTGAGGAAGCAGTAGATGACAGGGTCGAGGACACAGTTGGTGCTAAGGAGGCAGAGGGTGACTTGGTGTGCGTCGTTAATAGCCTGGTGGAAGTCAGTGTTCCGGAAACCCAGCTCGGCCAGGGTCCAGGGCAGCTGCACCACGTGGTGGGGCACAAAGCAGATGATGAACACGGCCAGGACCGTGCAGACCATCCACAGCGCCCGGCGCTTGACCTCCGCATTGCGGGGCTGCTGCACCGGCTGCGTCAGCAGTGTGCGGATGATGACCAGGTTGCAGGTGAGGATGATGAGGAAGACGATGAAGAAGCTGGCCACGATGAAGATGTGGATGAGGAGCACTGGCACGCTGCCCTTCTCATAGTGCTCAAAGCAGCGGGTGACGTTGCCCGAGCCCGCCTGGCCGGCCACGACGTTGGTGGAGTCCAGGATGAGGAAGTAGGACGCCGCGGCCGAGATGGACACCCAGATGACCAGAGACAAAGAGATGCCACGCTTGCGGGTGGTGGCCTGAGCAGTCTGGATGGGCTGGGTCACCGCCTGGAAGCGGTTGTATGTGATGACGCCCAGGAAAGCCACAGAGCAGTAGGTGTTGATGAAGAAGAGACAGCCAGCCAGATTACACAGGAATTTGGGCAGGATCCAGTTGCCCTGGTTGTGGTAGTAGATGATCCACAGCGGCAGGGTGATCAGGAAGAGCAGGTCCGCCACGGTGAGGTTCACCATGAAGATCTTGATCTCGTTGAGTTTCTTGGAAGGGTACAGGTGGGCAAAGACCCATAGCACGTAGCCATTGGCAACAACCCCCAGCACAAAGATGATGCTGTAAACAATCGGGAAGAGGGTGTATCGGAACTCAGAATCTACCCGGGAGGAATTGTGTGGCTCCATCTCTCAGGACTGGAAGGGTCACTGGTCATCGGGTCCTGGCTGTGCCTGGAAGACCAGAGGAGGATTCTGGTTAATAAAGAGCCAAGAAAAGACTGTCCTAGCCCATCAATTCCAGGCCGGCCGGCTGTGGTGTGAAGGATGCTGTCTCCTCCAAAATTCATGCTGAAACTTCGTGCTCCATGCAACAATAAGAAATGTTACCTTCGAGAGGTGGAGAGCGCAGAGGCTTCAGGAACAGGACTGGTTCTCTCTCTCTCTCTCTCTCTCTCTCTCTCTCTCTCTCTCTCGTTTAAGATTTATTTATTTGAGAGGCAGATTTACAGGCAGAGAAAGGGAGAGACAGAGAGAGAGGTCTTCCATTCACTGATTCACCAAATGGCCACCACGGCCAGAGCTGGGCCAATCCAAAACCAGGGGCCAGGAGCTTTTTCTGGGTCTCCTACATGGGTGCAGAGGCCCAAGCACTTGAGCCATCTCCACTGCTTTCCTAGGCACATTAGCAGAGAGCTGGATCAGAAGTGGGAGCAGCCAGGACACGAACCAGCACCCATATGGGCTGCCGGCACTGCAGGCAGAGACTTTACCTGCTATGCCACGTGCTGGCATAAAAGGGTTCAAGAGTGAAGGGAATATTCTTTCACCCCCTTTGCCCTTCTAGCTGTCTGCCAGGTGAGGGCACACACTCAGGGGGCCATCCCGAGGAGCAGGCACCCAGCCTAGCAGGTAAGGTGTTGCTTGAGATACCCACATTCTAGATGAGAGTGCCTGGTGTTGAGTTCCAGCTCCAGCTGCGCGCTGACGTGCACCCTAGGAAGGACCAGGTGACGGCTCAGGTAGTTATGTCTCTGTGAACCATGCGGGAGATGCTGAGGGGTTCCTGGCCAGTATGGGCATTTGGGGAATGAACCAGCAGGTGTCCATCTGTCTCTCTGCGCCTCTGAAATTAATTAATTAACTTTAAAAATGCTATCTTGTGGGGTGTGCACGTGGCACAGTGCTTCAGATGCAACTTGGAGTGCTCTCATCCCATATGAAAATGCCTAAGGATGAATCCCTGTTCTGATGCCAGCTGCCTGCTCATGAACGTCCTGGGAGACAGCAAGTGATGCTCAAGAACTTGGGTCCCTGCTATTCCAGAGAGAGACCCAGAGAGAGCTCCCAGCTCTTGGCTTTGGCTTGGCTCAACCCCAGCTCTTGCAGGCATTTGTGAAATAAATGGGAGTAGATGGGAGATCTCTATCTACCTATCTCTGTATGTCTCTTTGCCTTTCAAGTAAACAAAATATATAATTTTTTAAAAGATTTACTTATTTATTTGGAAGACAGAGTCATGGAGAGAAAGAGAGAGATAGAGATTTTCCATCCAGTAGTTCACTCTCAAAATGGCTGCAAAGGTCAGGATTGGACCAGGCTGAAGCGAGGAGCCAGGAACTCCACCCTGGTCTGTCATGTGCATGGCTGGAGCCCAGGTACTTGGGCCATCTTCCACTGCTTTCCTGGGCTCACTAGAAAGGAGCTGGATCACAAGTGGGACAGCCAGGACTCAAACTGGCTCTCATATGGATATTGGGATTGCAGGTGGCATCTTGTCCAACTGTGTCACAGTGCCAGCCCCCAAATAAAATTTTAAATGCCATCTTGAAAGCAGATGGCCAAGCCTCACGAGACACTAGACCTGCCAGGATCTTGACCTTAAACTTCCAGCCTCCAGAACTATGAGGAAACACATTTATGCTCTTTATAAATTAGCCAGCCTCATGTATTTGACTGTAGCAGTACTAACAGACTGAGACAACCCCATTTTGCATAGTCCCAAAACTCTAAAATCGATGTCATCTTCCAACCAATTGGCAGCACTTTTTCACTATATAAAATAAGTGTATTTTTATGATGAATAACATCTGAGATTCAGTGACATCAATGACATTCAGTTTCTTTTCTTCCTTTTTAAAATATAAAGCTTTTTCTCGAGGCCGGTGCTGTGGCGCACTGGGTTAACGCCCTGGCCTGAAACACCGACATCCCATAGGGGTGCCAGTTCAAGACCTGGCTGCTCCACTTCCAATCCAGCTCTCTACTATGGCCTGGGAAAGCAGAAGATGGCCCAAGTCCTTGGGCCCCTGCAACCACGTGGGAGACCAGGAAGAAGCTCCTGGCTCCTGGCTTCAGATTGGCACAGCTCCGGCCGTTGTGGCCATTTGGGGAATGAACCAGCTGATGGAAGACTTCTCTCTCTCTCTCTCTGTCTCTCCTCTCTCTCTGTGTAACTCTTTCAAATAAATAAATAAGTAAATCTTTAAAAAAAAAAAAAGCTTTTTCTTTTGGCTTATTTCAGATAATCTATTTCTAAAGATAAAATATCTAACTTCATATTATAAAAAACATTTAATTTTCTGATAAAATCTGAGTATTTCCTATTGACGGGATTTGCAATAAACATTTTGGCGGTGGGGCAGGTGTTTGGCACAGTGGTCCAGGAGGTGCCTGGCACCCTCTCAGAATCCTGAGGTTTGAGTCCTGACTGCTTCCAATTCCAGCCTCCTGCTTGTGCACACTTGGGAGACACAGATGATGGCTCTAACACTTGGTACTTGGGTCCCTGCCACTCACATAGGAGGTCTGGATGGAGTTCCCAGTTTCTGGCTTTGGCCAGGCCCAGCCCTGGCTCTTGTAGACATATGAGGAATAAATGAGTAGATGGGAGTGTCCTCCTTCTCTCCCTCTCTCTCTGCCTTTCAAATAAGTAAAATAAAAATTTTCAAAAGGAATTTAAAGTTTTTTTATGATAAAATATTCTATATTTAAAAATAAAAAATAAGCTATATGTTCATAAAAAGTCTGGAAGATACAGAGAAGTATAATATTAGAGTCCCCCAGAGAATGAAAAACATGAAGCAGTCATTAGAAAGAATGAGAGGGGCTGGTACGGCAGCACAGCAGGTTAAGCCACTGCCTACAGCACCAGCATCCCATATGGGCGCCAGTTCAAGTCCTGGCTGCTCCGCTTCTGAGCCATCTCCCTGCTAATGCACCTGGGAAAGCAGCAGAGTTTCGGCCCAAAGTGTTTCGGCCCCCGCACCCACAGGAAACCCAGATGAAGCTCCTGGTTCTTGGCTTGGGTCTGGCCCAGACCTGGCCATTGCAGCCATTTAGGAAGTGAGCCAGTAGATAGAAAACTTCTCTCTTTCTGCCTCTGTCTCTCCTTCTTTGTAACTTCGCCTTTCAAATAAAGAAATAAATCTTAAAAAAAAAAAAAAAGAAGAAGAAGAAGAAGAAAGAAAGAAAGAATGACAGTGCTCATCGCTGTGGTACAGCAGGCTGGGCCTCCACCTGAGACACCTGTATCCTCTATGGAACCAGCTGGAGTCCCAGCTGCTCCAATTCTGATCAAGCTCCCTGCTGCAGCACCTGGAAAAGCAGTGGAAGATGGCCCAAATGGGAGACCCTGATGGGGTTCCTGGCTCCTGGCCTCCGCCTGGCCCAGCCCTGGCTATTTCAGCCATTTTGAGAGTGAACTGGCAGATGGAAGATTTCTCTCTTTCTCTGTAACTGTCTTTCAAATAAATAAATCTCTTTTTTTAATTTTTATTTATTTTATTTTGACAGGCAGAGTGAATAGTGAGAGAGAGAGAAATAAATAAATCTTAAAAAAAAAAAAGAAGAAGAAAAGAACCGGGAGTGGGAGCGAGGAAGACAGCCGTGACCAGCACCTCTTATTTATTTTTATTTATTTAAAAGGCAGAGAGAGAGAGAGAGAGAGAGAGAATCTTGCATTCACTGTTTCACACCCCATTGTCTGAAACAGCTGGGGCAGCGCCCAGCCAAGGCCAGGCCTGGAATTCAATCCCATTCTCCTGGTGGAAGGCAGGGACGCAGGCATTTGTGCCAACACCCGCTGCCTCCTAGGTTGGGTATCTCACACATAGCAGGAAGCTGGAGTTGGGAGTGCAGACAGGCTTGAATCCAGGCAGTCCGTTAGGGGACGTGGACATCCCAGTGGCGTCTTGGCTGCTCCGTCGCCCTCCTGCCCTTCAAGACCCTCCTGACGGGCGGATGCTCACCCTTCCAGCTCTTTCTTGCCTCGCTCCCCTTCAGCTTTCAGCTGTAGCCAAACCAAACTCCTCACGTCCTGTAGAACCCGGTGTGTCTCCGAGACCTCCTGGCTCCTGCCCAGGCCGGAGTTCCTGCTCCGCCCAGCACTTATCACTGGGCTGCTTCGGAATCACACAACACAGTTTATGAGCTGACCAAGGGCAGGATGGGTGGGTCCTCAGAGGCCTCAGAACCCAGCTCCAGCCCGGAGCCACGAGTGCCCATCCAACGAATGTGTGAGTGACCAACCGAATGGGTGAATTGGGCTCAACTATGTGTGTGCTTGATCACAGGGTGAGAAGATTTCTTTTAAAATAAATAAATAGGGGCCGGCATGTGACATAGCAGGTAAAGCTGCCGCTTGCAGCACCGGTATCCCATATGGGCGCCGGTTCGAGTCCTGGCTGCTCCACTTCCGATCTAGCTCTCTGCTATGGCCTGGGAAAGCAGTGGCAGATGGCCCAAGTCTTTGGGCTCCTGCAAGTCCTTGGACTGCTCCTGTGTGCAAAAGCTCCTGGCTCCTGGCTTTAGATCAGCACAGCTCCGGCTCTTGGGGCCAGTTGGGGAGTGAACCAGCGGATGGAAGACCTCTCTCTTTCTCTCTCTGCCTCTGCCTCTCTGTAACTCTGCTTTTCAAATAAATAAATAAATCTTTAATCAATCAATCAATCAATTGGGGCTGGCATTGTGGCCTAGTGGGTTAAGCTGCATTGTAGCCATGGCATCTCATATGGGCCCTGAGTTCAAGTCCCGGCTGCTCCACCTCCAATCCAGCTTCCTGCTAACACACCTGGGAAAGAAAGCAGTGGAAGATGGCCCAAGTTCTTGGGCCCTTGCACCCAAATGGGAGACCCGGAAGAAGCTCCTTGTTTTGGTCTGGCCCAGCCCTGGTCATTGTGGCCACTGGGGAGTGAATCATTGGATGGAAGACTTCTACCTCTGCCTATGCATCTCCCTCTCTGTACCTGCAGCTTTCAAATAAATAAATAAATCTTAAAATTTTTAAACAATAATAATAAAAATCAGGGCCAGCACTATGGCACAGCAGATTAAGCTGCTGTCTGCAGTCCTGAGATCCCATGTAGGTGCCAGTTTATGTCCCAGCAGCTTCACTTCCAATCCAGCTCCCTGCTAATAGCCTGGGAAAGCAGCAGAGGATGGCACAAGTGCCCCCACGTGGGAGACCCAGAGAAAGCTCCTGGCTCCTGGCTTTGGCCTGGCCCAGGCCTGTTGTTGCAGTGATCTGGGGAGTGAACCAACAGATGGAAGATCTCTCTCTCTCTCTCTCTCTCTCTGTCTCTCCCTCTGTTGCTGTCACTCTTTCAAATAAAAACAATAATAAAGCTTTGAAAAAAAATCAAATGAATGCAAGAAAAAATTCATGATGCACAAAATACCAAATTTTCAAGGAAAGCTAAGATCATTACAGTGCCAGACAAAGTCCTAATAAAACCTGAGGGAAAGAAAACATCCTTTTCACTTCTAAAAAATTTTGCATGAAAATACAATTTATCTGGGATTATGGAAATTTTGGCACCCCCTTCAATTTCGCCCCTGTAAGTGCCTCCCTTGTCTCACCCAGGTGCTGGCTAAGGTGCACAGATTTTTCTGCCTTGGGGGGCAGGGCTGGGACAGCCCCACTGGGCCCCCTGGCTGCAGAGTGGTCTGAGGACCTCTGGAGCCCAAGCCGGCCAGGAGGAGGGCACCTCCTGTGTGGGCTGAGGGTTGGGACGTGGCTGCCCCAAAGACCCAGATGGAGCAGCAGGCCCTGTCCAGCTGGCGCTCAGCAGAGTGAGGCCAGATGTGTCCCCACACCCCAGGAACACAGGGGTCTGGGGGAGACAAGCAGGGCCGGCACGTTAGCCTTAAAGGCGAGAGGGAGCTGAGCCGGTGGAACAGCTCTATTCCATGTTCTGGTCTCAGGACCCCTGGAGACCCTTAAAAAAAAATCCCTGGAGGCCCCAAGGGGCTTTTGTTTAGATGGGTTACAGCTATCAAGATTTAGCACGTTAAAAATTACAACAAAGACATTCTAAAACATGTCATTTTTAAATAAACCCCACCCCGTAGTAAGCTTCTTCCTTGTTAACATAAATAACATATTGCTAGTGAAGCACAGCTACATGTTCCCAGACATAAACAGTTTAGGGAGAGCAGCGGAGTGGATTTACAATTTGTACAAAGCTCTTTAATGTTGGGCTTAACCAAAGGCAGCTGAACTCCCGGACCCGCTTCTGCATCAGCCTGTTGGGATCCCGGCTTTTGGGGGAAGCATCTGAGGACACTCTGCCCTTCCACCAGCATGGCCTTGCCAAGGCAAGGAGTGTTTTAATGGCTTTTTTTTCCCGGATCACTGGTGAGACTCTTCTTCGGGCCCATGTCAAAGCTGCACAGATGAGAGTTTTGTCCAGGTTGGCGGCGATGCACACCCTGGACCCCCTCAATAAACTTGGTGAAAGCTCTTAATGCTACCACGCCTTGGTCTGCCTGCCATCGGAGTGGATCTTCTCTTTTTGTGGACAGAAAGTGGGATTTATTGGGGGGTGTAACTAAGAAGGGGAGCGCAGCGGAAGCCTCCCCCCCGTGCCGGGCCTGACGCTTGTCCTTGGGGACCACCGCTGGGGAGTGTTTGACCCCCACAGCCGTCAAGGATGAGCTGCTTCTTGGCTACCATGTCTTCAAATTCACCAGCATCAAACGTGGTACAGTCTCACTTCCTCCAGATGTGGACCGTCTGGGGCCAGAGAACTTGACTTTGTGTCTTATTCTGTAGTGTGATGCAGAGGGGCGGCGACAAACCTGGCCATTGTGCCCTGGCACTTCCTGAGGCACCTTGCATGCCTGCCTGGAGCCCAGGCTGGGGACAGCCCCAGGTCAGCGACATGAGCAGCCACAGTGAGGGCCGTCTCCAAGGCTCCTTAGGGCTCGCCCGAGCAGCAGGCTTCACCCTACCCAGGAGGCTCCTGTGTAGCCCTCAGACTCTGGGCCCCATGCAGAAAAGCAGAAAGAGACAGAGAGGAGTATTCTTCCACCTGCTGGTTCACTCCACAAATGCCCACAACAGCCAGCTCAGGGCTGAGCCGGGCCAAAGCCAGAAGCCCGGCTCTCCATCCGGGTCTCCCACATGGGTGGCAGGAGCCCAAGCATCTGTTGTCTTTCAGGATGCATTAGCAGGAAGCTGGGTTGGAAGTGGAACAGCCAGGACGCAAGCCAGCACTCCAGTAGGGGATGCCGGCATCCCAGGCGGTGGTTCAACCTGCATCACCCCGAGACGAGTGGATCTTTCGCCTCTGTATCACTTCGAAGCCTGAGTCCTTACTCATCTCTAGATGAGTAATGTTGTCCACTGAGTTGCGCAGGTCTTCTAAGTAGTGACCTTTCATTATGCAGTATTCAAAGACGGCATTTTGGATATCTCTACAGTCTCATCAGGAAATTCTTGCCCGTTAGAAAGCAGTCAAGGCCATGCTGGCAGATACAAGGTTTCCAAAAATTCTTTCTCTTCCTTCCTTTCCTCCCTCCCTCCTTCCTTCCTTCCTTCCTTCCTTCCTTTCTTTTCAGGCAGAGTTGAACAGTGAGAGAGAGAGAGAAAGGTCTTCCTTCTGTTGGTTCACCCCCCAAATGGCCGCCACGACTGGCGCACTGCACCAATCCGAAGCCAGGAGCCAGGTGCTTCCTCCTGGTCTCCCATGTGGGTGCAGGGGCCCAAGCACTTGGGCCATCCTCCACTGCACTCCCGGGCCACAGCAGAGAGCTGGACTGGAAGAGGAGCAACTGGGACAGGACCGGCGCCCCAACCGGGACTAGAACCTGGGGTGCCAGCGCTGCAGGCGGAGGATTAGCCTAGTGAGCCGCGGTGCTGGCCCAAAAATTCTTTCTTTTGAGAGCTCGAATTTTTTCATTGGCTGGGACCCTCAGCCCCCACTCCCTGACACCCCCCACCCAGTCCGTGGACCACCCTGGAGGTGGGGTGGCCGGACCACCTGAGGAAGGGAGTGTAAGTCACAGTGTGCAGAGAGGAGGAGTTTTGTTTTTAGATAACTCCAGAGATGTTCGGAGAATAATGAACGCTACATTTACCTAATTAAACACCCATGAACCACCACCACACTAAACAGCATGACTCAAGAATGTTCCCGATCAGCGACATCCCAAGTAGAGCCAGATGTTTCTTTAGCCACACCTGTGGGTATCCCCAGGCTTTGCCCAGCATTCGCTCTGCTGGGGGCTTCGGGACCGGCAAGCGATCAGCAAGGCCTGTTACCTCTCATGGCTTCACTTGCTGGCTTGGGCATTTGGGAACACAATGGCAAATAGACCAGCCAGGCGCTTGCTCCCCTGGGGCTCGCAGCCGGCAAAGACCTCCCTGAAGAAGTGAAACTCGGTGTGGGCAGGAAAGACCCCTCAGGAAAGCTCCGGGTGGCAGGTGAAGACCTGCCCTGGGACCAGGGGCGCCATTCCTGCTGGAGCCTGGGGGAGGAGGATGGGAGATGAGGGGCGGCCCCAGCTGGAGGCCAGGCAGGGGCCTTGTGCGCGTCGGTGCCTGGGTCCCAGCACCCAGGCGCGCCTCTGACCCCGGGATTGTCTTACACAGTGGACCTCTCTTTGTTCTTCGCACCAGGACCCCACTTTGAGCAGCAACCAAGTGTGTTTCAATTGCCCGGATGTCTCCTCTGTGAGACTAAGTGTGCTAAGGGCAGGGCTCTGCGGGGTTCACCCCGTGTCACTGTGCTTAGCAGTGTGACTGACAGGCAGTTGGTCCTCAGAAATATTTTGGGGGGGGGTGTAGCCTTGTGATGCAGTGGGTGAAGTCACTGCTGGTGACTTCCGAGTGGCGGGTCCGGTCCTGGCTGATCTGCTTCAGATCCCGCTCCCTGCTGATGCTCCTGGGAAGGCAGTGAACGACGGCCCTGGCGTTTGAGCCCTTGCCACCCACATGGGAGACCTGGACGCAATTCTCAGCTCTTGGCTGCAGCCTGGTCCAGCCTTGGCAGCTGGGGCCATCTGGGGAGTGAAACAGCAGATACAAGATCTCTTTCTCTCACCTTTCTCCCTCTCTCTGTCATTCTGTTTTTCTTCTTCTTCTTCTTGTTTTTTTCAGATTTATTTATTTATTTATTTGAAAGGCACAGTTCAGAGAGAAGGAAGAAGAGACAAACAGACAGAGAGAGAGAGAGAGGTCTTCTCTCTGCTGGTTCACTCCCCAAATGAACACAACTACCAGGGCTGAGCTGGACCGAAGCCAGGAACCAGGAACTTCTTCTGGGTCTCCCACATGTGTGCAGGGGCCCAAGGACTTGGGCCATCTTCTACTGCTTTCCCAGGAGCATTAGCAGGGAGCTGGATAGGAAGTGGAGCACCTGGGACTCGAACCAGTGCCCAAATGGGATGCTGGTGCTGCAGATGGCGGCTTAACCTACTCTGCCACAGTGCTGGCCCCTTGTCTGTTGCTTTACTTAGAAAAATATTGTCCTTTGAGATCTACTCTAGGGGCCAGCACTGGTTCACTCCCCAAATGGCATGGAAGAAGCTCTGACTCCTGGCTTCCGATTGGCCCAGCTCCAGCCATTGCAGTCATTTGGGAAGGGAACCAGCGAATGAAAGACCTTTCTCTCTGTCTCTCCCTCTCTCTGTCTGTAACTCTGCCTGTCAAATAAAGAAAATCTTTAAAAGCTCTGCTCTAGCGAGTGCTTCCTCTGGGAAGCCTTCCCTGGTTGCCTCAGGCAGGAAGAGTTACCTTCTCCTCTGGTCACCGATGTCTGGGCACATTCCCCAGTACCGCAGCTGTCACGTGCTGTGAGCACGGATTTCTGTGCTATTTCCTCCCCAGGCGGGGAGCTTCCTGAGAGCAGGGATCTGATATTTTTCATCTCTTTACTTTCAGGGTCAGGCACTGGGGAATGAGTAAATGCACAAATGGCCAAGCACCTGGTGACTCTCCTGAGGAGCCTGGGACGAAGGAAATGTGTCCGGACTTTGGGAGCTGGGGACTAGGGTGGGGAGAACAAGGCCTCTGGGATCGGGAAGACCCGGTTTATACCCAGCTCATCCTTCACTCACTGTGTTACCTTGGGCGAGTGACTTCACCACTCTGAGCCCCAACTGTTTTTTTCATTTGCTAAAATCCTACAGTCCCAACAATGACCCCAAATATAAGCATGCAAATACCTAGAGTTCGGGCCAGACCTGAACATCTGTGTGGCAACTGAAGTCAAGAGACAAAGTCTAAATGTTTAAAAATCAGAACTTTGGGGCTGGTGCTGTGATATAGAGGGCTAAGCCTCTGCCTGTGGGGCCAGCATCCCATATGGGTGCTGGTTCGAATCCCGGCTGCTCCTTTCCAATCCGGCTCTCTGTTTATGGCCTGGAAAAGCAGCAGAGGATGGCCCAAGTCCTTAGGGCCCTGTATCCACATGGGAGACCCAGAAGAAGCTCCTGGCTCCTGGCTTCGGATTGAACCAGCTCTGGTCATTATGGCCTTTTGGGGAGAGAACTAGCAGACGGAAGACCTCTCTCTGACTCTCCCTCTTTCTGTCTGTAACTTCATCTCTCAGATAAACAAATAAGTCTTAAAAAACAAACAAACAAAAAAACAAGGCCGGTGCCACGGCTCACTAGGCTAATCCTCCACCTTGCGGCGCCGGCACACCGGGTTCTAGTCCCGGTCAGGGCGCCGGATTCTATCCCAGTTGCTCCTCTTCCAGTCCAGCTCTCTGCTGTGGCCCAGGAAGGCAGTGGAGGATGGCCCAAGTGCTTGGGCCCTGCACCCCATGGGAGACCAGGAGAAGCACCTGGCTCCTGCCATCGGATCAGCGCGGTGCGCCGGCCGCAGTGCGCCTACTGGCGGCCATTGGAGGGTGAACCAACGGCAAAAGGAAGACCTTTCTCTCTGTCTCTCTCTTGCTGTCCACTCTGCCTGTCAAAAAAAAAAAAAAAAAAAACCAGAATTTGGACACCTCCAAGTCCATCCACACCCCCAGCACAGAGTCTGAGCGAGGAGGTGGGGGAGGGGCGCAGGTGCCACAGGGGATCTAAGCACCCAGCTGTGTGGACAGTGGGTGGCTGCCCATCTGCATCAGAGGAACGCGATTCAGAATCGGTGAGACAGCACCGCATAGCAGGACCACGGCCACTCTCCAGAAACCAGAACAGCAAGTCCTGCCGAGGATGTCCCGGGCTGGAACCCTTGACACTGTCGGTGGGAGCCGACACAGTGCAGCCGCTACGGAAAACTGAAAATAGAGCTACCAGTAACCCACCGGTCCCACTTGGAGGCACGCGTTCCAAGAACAGGACCTCAAAGACGTGTTCGTGCTCCCATGTGCACAGCAATACTCTCAGTAGCCAAGTTGTGGGAGCAACTGAGATGTCCATGGATGCATGAATAGATCAAGAAAGTGTGGTCGAGGGGCGGGCATTGTGGCGCAGCGGGTTAAGCTGCCGCCTGCCATGTCAGCAACCTGTACGGGTATGGGTTCGAGTCCCGGCTGCTCCAGTTCTGATCCAGTTCTCTTTTAATGCACCTGGGAAAGCAGTGGAGGATGGCCAAAGTACTTGAGCCCCTTCCACCCACATGGGAGAGCCAAATGGAGTTCCAGGCTCATAACTTTGGCCTGGCCCATTTGGGGAGTTGAACCAGCAGATGGAAGGTCTCTCTCTCTCTCTCTCTCTCTCTCTCTCTTGCACTGCCTTTCAAATAAATACATAAATCCTTTTTTTAAGAATGTGGTCTATCCAGAGCCATACCATGCCGTGGTATCCAGCCTTACAAAGGAAGGGGGTTCTAGCACAGGCTACAAAGCAGGCAAACGTGGGGGCCGGATGCTAAGCGAAATAAGCCAGCGACAAAAAGGCTGGTCCCAAGATTCTGCTTCTCTGAGCCAGCTCAGGTCATCAGCTGCATAGACCGACAGGGGCTGGGGGCCGCCAGGGCTTGCGGGGAGCAGCCTGCTGGGTAGGAAGCTCGGGGGGCGCCAGAGGAGAAGTTGTGCAGGACAGGATGCCTTGCACACCAGCGTGAGCAGGGCTCATGGGACTGCACGCACACCTGACTGTTAAGAAGCAAATTTCTGCTGCTCTTCTTTCACCACAGTAAAGAGAAAAGTTTTTTAATGGGCCTAAGAGATGTGGGAAGACATTATAGATTTCAACTTGGACTCTATGACTCAGCTTCCCCTCTTAATAGCTGTGCAGCTCTTCGTAAAACTGCTTCTCCTTTTTGGGAGTGCTGACAGTGACACAGCTTCTTCCTACGGCTTTTGGATTTTTGTGTTTTTTTTAGATTTATGTTATTTATTTGAAAGGCAAAGTTACAGAGAGAGAGGGAGAGAGAGAGAGAGACACACACACACACACAGAGGAGTGATTTTCCATCCACTGGTTCACTCTCCAAGTGGCTGCAATGACCAGAGCTAGGCTGATCTGAAGCCAGGAGCTTCTTCCCAGTCTCCTATGGGGTGCAGGGGCCCAAGGACTAGGGCCATCCTCCACTGCCCTCCCAGGTGCATTAGCAGGGAGCTGGATTGAAAGTGGAACAGCCAGGACTCAAACCAGTGCCCAAGTAGGATGCTGGCAGTGCAGACGCAGCCTCTTTCTAGAGCTTTTGTGAGCATCAAGCAAAATGAAGAAATTGAAGTCTTCAGGGAGGATGGTGGATAAGAGCACAGCTTCTGGAATCAGATAAACATGGATTCCGATCCTGCGTCTCAGAGTGAGCGTTTGGTACAGCGGCTTGTCACTGCTTAGGATGCCCTCCGCTCGTGTCAACAGTCGCAAGGACTTTAAATGCATAGCTGCAATAGGAGGACTCCTATGTCAAAGTCAAGGTTCTGGGGCCAGCAATGTGGCTTAGTGGGCAAAACACCACCTGCAGTGCCAGCATCCCATAGGGGCGCCAGCTGGAGTCCCAGCTGCTCCACTTCCGATCCAGCTCTCTGCTATGGTCTGGGAAAGCAGTAGAAGATGGCCCAAGTCCTTGGGCCCCTGCACCCAGGTGGGAGACCCAGAAGAAGCTCCTAGCTCCTGGCTTCAGATCAGTTCAGTTCCTGCCATTGCGGCCATCTAGGAAGTGAACCAGTGGATGGAAGATCTCTCTCTCTCTCTCTCGCTGCCTCTGTCTCTCTGTAACTCTGCCTTTCAAATAAATAAATCTTTAAAAAAAATACTAAGTAGGAAAGGCCTGATGTACAGTGAGAGCTCAGACCACTGGTCACCATCGGCAGTGTCAGAGAAGCCACCGGGTTCCCACGACTCCTCCCTCCTGTGCTGGAAACTCCCGGGGGCAGGCTCTGGCAGGTCGCCAGGGACTGTACACTGCAAATGCCCAGGCACTATTTACTAAATAGATCTATTCATCTCTCCAGTTCCAGTTTTCTCATCTAGAAAATGGGGATTATGGGGACCAGCACAGTGGCACAGTGGGAAGGACTACTGCCTGCAGCACCAGCATCCCCATATGGGCACTAGTTCAAGGCCTGGCTGCTCCACTTCTAATCCAGTTCTCTGCTATGGCCTGGGAAAGCAGTAGAAAATGTCCCAAGTGCTTGGGCCCCTGCACCCACGTGGCAGACCCAGAAGAAGCTCCTGGCTCCTGGCTTCAGCGTGGCCCAGCCCCAGTCATTGTGGCCATTTGGAGAGTGAAGCAGCAGATGGAAGATTTCTCTTTCTCCGGGCCCAACCACAGACACACAGACACCCAGGACACCCCCAGAGACATCTCCCCAACTCGCCATGCCGAGACAGGATCCCAGCCTCTTACCACACACATCCCCCAAACTCTGTGCCAAGGGTAAGGGCAAAACAATGCACAAACCAGACACCACCTCCTGCAGCACCCACAGCACAGATTTCCGCATCAGTGCTCGTGGAGAGCCCTGGCCATGTCTGCGCAGCCCCGGCCAGCTGATGGACATGTTCCCACCCAGCCTCTCACTTCGTCCTCCCCACAAACCACAAGGTCAGCATTTTGGTTGCCAGTCTGCAGAAGAAGAGTGAGGCCCCGAATCACCCCAGGTCCCAGCCCGTAAGCTGCACCTGAACCTGAACCTGAACCTGGAGCTGACTTCCGCCCCCGGCTGGCCGCTCAGTGCCTGCACCTGCTCAGAATACCCCGAAAGAATGCAGCGTGGGTGTCAGGCAGAGCTGCTGGCTGTTGGGAGAGAAAGCCTTCCGGCCCCTCTTCCTCACATTGCTGAGCCCCAGCAAGGGAAGGGCGTCCAGCTGTGCCCTTGACCCCAGACCCTGGGACCTGGTGGTGGACCACTGGCTGCAGACCTGGTTACATGGACTGATAATCTGCTTATCTTCACTATCCCCAGGGTTAACGTAGCATTTAGTGAGCTGCGAAGTCCCCTGTCCCATCTCGGACCCTTTCCCTCTCCTGACAGTCCTGGCAGGGAGATGGCATTGTCCCCATTTCACAACTTAGGGACCTGCACAGAGAGGGGTATAATTCAACCAAGATTGCACAGCCCGTAAAACAGATGGCATTCAGCTTCTGGGATCCACCTGCGCCCACCTCCTATCACCATCATCCCCCCCAGGTAAGTCTCTGAGGACACCTTGGCCCTGCCTTGGCCTCAGAGACCTGGAGAGAGGGTGCTAGGCCCCCTGAGGAAGTCTGACCCCAAGCAATTCTCTCCTACCTTGAGACTCTGGCTCTGAGCAAAGTGCCCCCCAACAGGACGCCGCCCCCTCCCTTCAGGTGCCCAGCTGGAGCCGGGAACCCTCCACCCCCACCCCCGTTACCTGTGGCGGTGCTAGGGGCTGCCACTGCACAGCCTGCGCACCTCCGTGCGGTCCCGGGCCCCGGCCGGCCTCGGCGCTGTCTGGCAATTGCAGAAGTGAGGAAACAGCTTTTCACTGCCAAGTCACCCCCGAGGGGAAATGCAGTGACCCCAGGGCCTCTCCAGCGGATGCCACAGGAGCCTCCAAGCTGCACCGCCCAAGCCCCGGGGCCCTGCTAGGAAGCCTCTGCCACAGCCCTGCAGGGCGGGGTGCCAGGGAGCCCGGGCAGGAGAGAGAAAGCAAGAAGGGAGAGAGGAAGAGGAGCAAGCAGGAGTGAGTGACCAAGAAAGTGCAGAGGGAGCCAGGGGACAAAAGGAGAGGGCAGGGGACGAGACGGAGGGAGAAAGGTGCATGCATGGAGACAGACAGACAGACAGACACGTCCACGTGGGAGGGCCCAAGACTGAGGGAGTCCAAAGAGCAAGAGGTGGACAGCGAGTCTGTGCCTGCCCTGCGCTCTGGTGCTGAGAGCAGAGCGAGAGAAGCGGGGCGGGGTGGGGAGGTCCCTGGAATTAAAAGGGAGAGAAGCAGCATGCGGCTGGGAAGAGCTGCTGCATGGGAGGCAGGACGAAGTCCCCTGGGAGCGCAGGCGGGCACGGGAGCCGGGGAGGCTGGGCAGCGCGGGCAGTTCACAAGGGTGGACCCACGAGTGCGTGTGAGACAGAAAGGGAGGAGGGTGGGGCTTCTGGCGTACACGCGCGTCCGCCCCCCGGCCTCAGGGTCCAGTCTGCGCCCTACCCCCCCAGTTCATTCAGCTGACCTGCAGCCACAGCCCTGTGGCTGCCGCTGTCCGAGGAAGCGAGTGCTGTGGACCCCGGCGGACCCTGCAGCCTCCCACACAGAGAAGGAAGCGGAGGTTCAGAGAGGCCCTCAGCCAGGCAGGTGCAAACCAGAGCACAGGCTCCCCACTCCCCGCTGGGCACCCAGCCTCCCCTGCCCTTGCACTCCACCGCTGTCCTTTCTTTGCTTCCCCCCCCCCCCCCCCAAGAACACAGCTCTTTATTTTTGTCTGAGATACAAGCGCTCATTTGGATGACGCGACTCGAGCCAAGCAGTGGGTTAGGACGCTAGCTCTGCCCTCTGTTCCAGGGAGCTCCAGCCAAGGAACAAGCTAAGCAGACTCTGGACAGCTGCAGGCTGTCACATCCGCCGTGACAGACCTACAGCCTGGGGGCCCAGCGGGCCTTAGAAGCCAGCATCCCGTATGAGCACTGGTTCGCGTGCCGGCTGCTCCACTTCCCATCCAGCTCCCTGCTAATGCACCTGGGAAAGCAGCAGGAGATGGCCCAGGGACTTGGGCCCTGCCACCCATATGGGAGACCCGGATGGAGTTCTTCTAGCTGTTGTGTCCATTTGGGGAGTGAACCAGCAGATTACAGGCTGGTGCTGCGGCTCACTTGGCTAATCCTCCGCCTGTGGCGCCAGCACCCCGGGTTCCAGTCCTGGCCAGGACGCCGGATTCTGTCCCGGTTGCTCCTCTTCCAGGCCAGCTCTCTGCTGTGGCCCAGGAGGGCAGTGGAGGATGGCCCAAGTGCTTGGGCCCTGCACCCCATGGGAGACCAGGAGGAAGCACCTGGCTGCTGGCTTTGGATTGGCGCAGCACGCCGGCCATAGCGGCCATTTGGGGGGTGAACCAACGGCAAAGGAAGACTTTTCTCTCTGTCTCTCTCTCTCACTATCCACTCTGCCTGTCCAAAAAATAAATAACTCAGTCTACAGACTGGCACTTCTGGAGCAGGACTGCCCCCAGGAAAGCTGCACGTGATGACAGAGACGAAGGTGACGAATACGGAGAATGTCACCCGTCTGTGTGCAGCCCGGTCTGTGTCTCTGTGGATTCTCTAGAACTCCATATTTGGTTAGGAATTGGGAGTGAGAGCAGAGTGTGGCCCGTTTCTCATTCCACTGCTCCTCTGACTTGGCCTTGCCGCCTGGGTGGGCTGCTGGGTTCACATCTCCTGGTTGCTGGCAGGGGCCAGGCCCTGGGCAGGCTGTTGGGCTAGCCAGTCCTTGCAGTGACCTCATGACCCTATTTACTGCCCACCAGGCCCCGCCTCTGAAAGGCTCCATACCACAGGGCCACACCGGGGACCAAGCTGCACACATGACCCCTTCAGGGACAAACCACACCCAAACCGTGGCAAAGGGGCTGTCCCAGATTAAGAGACTGAAGAGACACGTGAGATCTAACACGTGTGGTCCTTCTTTGGAAGCCACACCAGCAAATCAACCGTGAAAGACATGTATGGCGGCAGGTGCTTAGCCTCACAGTTAAGGCGCCCACATCCCAGAGCAGCTACCTGGGTTCAATTCCCAGTTCTGACTTCTAGTCCAGCTTCCAATGCAGACCCTGGGAGGTAGGAGTGATGGCTCCTGTCACCCTCAGGGGAGACCTGGATTGAGTTACTAGCCTTTAGCTTTGGCCCAGCCCAGCTCCTGCCAGCCGCTGCAGGCAGCTGGGAAGTGAACCTGCAAATGGGCTTGCTCACTCTTTCTCTCTCTGCCTTTCAAATGAATAAATACACACAAAATATTTACAGGTGAAATCAGGTATTTGGCTTTTGCTTCAGAACACTACGGAACACCCCTCAGCTGAGAAAAGCGGGTTACTGATTGCTGAAGGATCTGGGAATGGGTACAAGGAGCTCCGAGAGAGCATCTAACACCCTCTTTCCTGTGCCCTCAGCCTTTTAGAGAACAGAGGTTTCCGCTTGCTTTCTTGCAGCACCTCCGCACGCGTTTAGATGTTGGAGACCACACGACCGTGAAAAGGAAAATCGTCCCAATGTTTTGTAATGGATAATTGTGTTAGGGGCAGTAATTTTCCTGTGGTGGCATCTCATGGGGATGCTAAGTGCTGTATCTTATCCAGAGTAGGTGGAAATGAAGATGATATAACCTGGACAACGATGAGTGACAGGAAAAGGGCCGCGACAGCAACGAAGATGCTGGCACCAGAGGTGCGTCGAGGCCAGGAGTCAACTGCTTCCTGGCATTTGACAGTGCGGAAAAGCAATATTTATAAATAACGTACTATCGCTCAAAACACGGAAGTAGGTTGGTACCTAAAGGGATGAACTGAATACTGTAAGTGGACATGAAACTCGTATCAGTGATTCTCAACCAGGGGTATCCGTGCCCCGCACGAACATTTGTCAATGTCTGGAGACTTTTTTTTTTTCTAAGATTTGATTATTCAAAAGGCAGAGAGAGAGAGAGAGAGAGAGATTCGATCTACTGACTCACTCTCCAAATGCCTGCAAACACCAGAGCTGGGCCAGGCTAAAGCAGCAGCCAGGAACTCAGCACATGGCTGGCACAGACTCCAGTGCCTGGGCCATCATCTGCTGCCTCTTAGGCACGTTAGATGCAGTTTGGGGCACTGTGAGTTAAGCTGCAGCTTAGAACTCCCACATCCAATGTTGAAGGGCCTGGTGTAAGTCCCAGTTACTCCACAATTCCAACCTAGCTCCCTGCTAATGCACCTGGGAAGGAAGCAGAAGATAGTCCAAGTGCATGGGTCCCTCCCTCTCACCCACGGGGGAGACCAAGATGGAGTTCTTGGCCCCACCATAACTGTTGCAGACATTTGGGGAGTGAGCCAGCAGATAGAACTGTCTCTGTTGCTCCCTCTCTCTCCTTGCCACTCTGTATTTCAAATAAATAAACAAAACTTTAAGAAGATACATTTTTTTGTTAAAGTTTTTTTTTTTTGGACAGGAAGAGTGGACAGTGAGAGAGAGAGACAGAGAGAAAGGTCTTCCTTTGCCGTTGGTTCACCCTCCAATGGCCACCGTGGCCGGCACGCTGCGACCGGCGCACCGCGCTGAGCCAAAGCCAGGAGCCAGGTGCTTCTCCTGGTCTCCCATGCGGATACAGGGCCCAAGAACTTGGGCCATCCTCCACTGCACTCCCGGGCCATAGCAGAGAGCTGGACAGGAAGAGGGGCAACTGGGACAGAATCCGGCGCCCTGACTGAGACTAGAACCTGGGGTGCCGGCGCCACAGGCGGAGGATTAGCCTATTGAGCCGCGGCACCGGCAAGATGTATTTTTATGGGGCCAACGCTGTGGCTCACTTGGTTAATCCTCTGGCTGCGGTGCCGGGATCCCATATGGGCACTGGGTTCTGTCCCGGTTGCTCCTCTTCCAGGCCAGCTCTCTCTGTAGCCTGGGAAGGCAGTGGAGGATGACCCAAGTGCTTGGGCCCTGCACCCACATGGGAGACCAGGAAGAAGCACCGGGCTCCTGGCTTCAGATTGGCACAGCACCGGCCATAGTGGCCATTTGGGGAGTGAACCAACAGAAGGAAGACCTTTCTCTCTGTCTCTCTCTCTCACTGTCTAACTCTACCTGTCAAAAAAAAAAAAAAAAAAGATGTATTTTTATTTGAAAGGCAGAGTTACAGAGAGGGAAGGACAGACTGAGAGAGAGGGATCTTCATCTGCTGACTCATTCCCCAGATGGCTGCAATGGCTGGGGGAGGCCTGGCTGTAGCCTGGAATTCCACTGGGATCTTCCATGTGGGGACAGGGCCCCAAGGACTTGGGCCACCTTCCACTGCTTTCCCAGACACATTAGCGGGGAGCTGGATTGGAAGCAGAGCAGCCAGGACTTGAACCAGTTCTTATATGGGATGCTGGCTTAACTGCATCACAACGTGGGCCCCAGTAAGGCAACAATGTATAATAGCAAGAACTATTGGACTATTTTTTTTTTTTGCCAAAGATGCATAAATTCTTGACGGAGGGAATTATAAAAATTACTGAAAAACAACTGAACAGGAATTAAATAAGCAGGTAGACGGACCACAGTCATGCATGAGACTGACAGTATCAAAAAGATTTAAGTGTCTCCCACCTTCATCCATAAAGTCAGTGCCAGTACAATCAAAATACCAATAGAGTTTTCTAAGAAATATTATATAAGCTGATTCTAAAATTCAAAATGAAAAAGATTCCAAGGTAGCTAGGAAGCTTTCTTGAATAATTTATTTTTAAATATACCTATTTATTTGAGAGACAGATCTGCTGGTTCACTCCCAAAATGTGTGCAACAGTCCCTGAAGCTGGGAGCCAGGAACTCCATCGAAGTCTCCCACGTGGAGGGCAGCAGCTCCTTCCTTGAGCTCCCCAGGGTCCGCATCACCAGGTGGAGTGGGGAGCAGAGCCGGGCATGCAGTCAGGCACTCTGATATGGAATGTGGGCGTCTTAACTGCCAAGCCCATCACCTGACCCCAAGAGTAGCCAAGAAATCCTTGAAGAACAAACAAGGACAGATGAACAAGGACATATGGGACCTTTCCTATCACGCTGCAAGTCTCAAAGTTTCATCGTTGAGAGAGTGAAATTAACAAAGGGATAAACAAATAGTCCAAAAGAACAGAATAAAGATCCCAGAAATGGAGAGCACCTATATGGAAACTCTGACATAGCTGACAGAGTTGCCAAAACAGATCAATAAAGTGACAGTTGCTGTAAGTTATTACTTATTCATGGAGGGGGGGGGGCAGATATAATTAGATCCCTACCTCACACCATATCCAGAATTAAATTGCAAATGGAATAAGGATCTAATTGTGAAAAGCAAAATATAAAGAATTTTGGGGGGCTGGCACTGTGGCACAGGAGGTTAAAGCCCCAGCCTGCAGCGCCAGCATCCCATGCGGGCGCCAGTTCGAGTCCCAGCTGCTCCACTTCCAATCCAGCTTCCTGCTAAAGTGCCTGGGAAAGCAGTAGAAGATGGCCCAAGTCCTTGGGCCCCTGCACCCACATGGCAGACCCAGAAGAAGCTCCTGGCTCCTGACTTTGGATCGGTGCAGCTCCAGCTGTTGTGGCCATTTGGGGAGTGAACAAGTGAATGGAAGAACTCTCTCTCTCTTTACCTCTACTCTCTGTGTAATTCTTTCAAATAAATTAAATAAATCTTTAAAAAAATTTTTTTGGAAGCAAGTAAGTATCTTTATTACCTAAAAGCAGTGGAAATTTTCTTAAATTAAGACATGGGACTTACAAATAATAAGGTAAGTTGGACCATGTAAAGGTTAAAACTGTGGGTATTGAAAGATACTATCAAAATAATGAAGGGACAAGTCACAGATCAAAAAATACTTGTGGCTGGCGCCGTGGCTTAACAGGCTAATCCTCCGCCTTGCGGCGCCAGCACACCGGGTTCTAGTCCCGGTTGGGGCGCCAGATTCTATCCCGGTTGCCCCTCTTCCAGGCCAGCTCTCTGCTATGGTCCGGGAAGGCAGTGGAGGATGGCCCAAGTGCTTGGGCCCTGCACCCGCATGGGAGACCAGGAGAAGCACCTGGCTCCTGCCTTCGGATCAGCGAGATGCGCCGGCCGCAGCGGCCATTGGAGGGTGAACCAACGGCAAAAAGGAAGACCTTTCTCTCTGTCTCTCTCACTATCCACTCTGCCTGTCAAAAAAAAAAAAAAAAAATACTTGTAACATAAGAATTCACAATATGACAATGTATTTTCAGGGATAATCTAATGTCTGCAAACAGCAACTTAAAAACAAAAGAAACGTGCATCAAAGAAGGAATCGGAAATTCACAGAAGAAAAAGCAGAAATGAGCAGGAAACATAAAAATATGATCAACATTATGGCATATCAGGAGCCCACATTAAAACAATCACCCAGCACGCTGGAAAGAATTCAAATCTGTTAATTCCAAGTGTTGAGCAGGATATAGAACAATGGGAACTCCCATTTCACTGTAAAAGAGGGTATAACTGGAACTACTATGTTGGAAATAAATTTTATAGCAAAGTCGAAAATGTGCATCCTTCCTCAGGATACACCAAAAATCCTGAACACTAGAAATAAGGAGACATACATTTGTATGCTTCTACAATGTAATCTTATTCATATAGTAAAATGAACAAAACATAGATATAACATGGGCCACATAGCATGGATAATCAACATAAAACTTAGTTCCAACTGCTCCGCTTTTGATCCAGCTCCCTACCAATGCGCCTGGGAAAGCAGTAAAGATGGCCCAAGTGCTTGGGCCCCAGCCATCCATGTGGGAGACTCAGATGAAGCTCCTGGCTCCTGGCTCCTGGCTTCAGATCGGCTTAGCTCCAGCCACTGAGGCCATTTGGGGAGTGAACCCTCAGACGATCAAGATCTCTTTCTCTCTCTGTCTCTCTCTGTGTAACTCCGCCTTTCAAATAAATAAATAAATCTTTTTTAAAAAGACTTTAAAACAGCATTCTATTAGAAAACACAGTGTGCAAGCATTAATAATATAAAGACAAATTCAGGATATGATTACCTCTGTGACAGCAGGAGGTTTACCTATCACATCCCCATAGTCCACTTAACTAGCAGTGGGGACACGAGTATTTGTCATACAGTTTTATATATACATTTCTATTTAAAAAGCAGACAGAGTTAGATCTTCCATCTGGTTCTCTCCCCACATGCCCACAGCAGCCAGCGGCTGGGTACTCCAGTGGGGGGTCTCCCACATGGGTGCCAGGAACTCGACTGTTTGAGCCACCGCCTCCAGGTGGGCATTGGAGGGAGCTGGGACTTGAACCCAGGCCCTCTGACAGGGGCTGCAGGCATCCTAAGCGGCGTCTTAGCAGCTGTGTCAAACGCCTGCCCCTTTGTGGACGACACTCAGGTTAAACCGTGGAAGTCCGTGTCTCTGCGTCTCTATCCGGACCACAGGAGCCCGCGTCCAGCAGGTACAGCCAGGAGAAGCAGGAGACGGGAGATGCGGGGATGACGCTGCCTCACATACCAAAGCTTACGCTCAAGTCACAGTGATGGGACCAGGGCAGTGCGCGCATGGGGACAGAGCAAGGGGGCAAAGGAACAGAATAGAGGAAGAGGGGCAGCGATCATGCACCGGAGACCCCCGAGGGCCCAAGGCCCCGGGACAGCAGCTCCAGAGCGCTTCCCCGCCCCACCCACACCCCACAACTTCGGTGTCTCCCTCCCCAGCCCGTCTGCTGCTCTGCCTTGGTAGATGAAGAAACCCTGGAAAAAGTCTATGGCTGCCTCTTAGCTGTGGCACATTCAGCAAGTTTCTTAACCTCTCTGAGCCTACTGCCATAGCTTAAAATGAAGATCACAGCAACTAGTTCATAAAAGTATTATGTAATAAAACAATACTCTTAAAGGCATTTAACACAGGGTCTGGCTCCTAGCAAGTACATGACAAATGCTGACTGGCTTGCTTGCTTGATTTGAGAGACAGGAAAAGAAATAGAGAGCGCTCCTATCCACGGGTTCCCTCCCCCAAAGGCCTGCAAAGGCAGGGCCGGGGCTGGAGGTTGGATCCGGAATTCCATCCTGGTCTCCCACGTGGGCAACAGAAACGCAAACACTTGAGCCTTCATCACTCTCCCAGAGTCTGCCTCAGCAGGCAGCTGGAGTCAGGGCCCAGAATCAAGAATCAAACCAGTGTTCTGATGTGGGAGGCGGGCGGCTCTACCACCGGGCCAAGTGCCTGCCCCGGCCCATCTCAACCTGGCTCTGCTCCTGCCCCTCTTGCTGCCCTGTGCCACCCTGACCGCCCCAACACACAAGCAGTGCCCCAGGGGGGACAACGCTGCTGCCCAATGAGCAGAGGCTGTTGGGGGAGGGGCTCTGTGGTCGGCACAGGAGGGTGAGGGGAGATGCGGGTGGGAGCGTGTGGAGCAGGTGTCGGCCAGGGTGGGTGCTTCGGCCCCTGGGTGAGGCCATACACCACGTGCAGGGCCATCATGGCTGCTGGTTACCGTTTGTGCATTGTGTGTATCTGAGGAAAGGGGTCTGTTGTGTGCTATGTGTGAACAGCCGTGGTGTTTGGGGGGAGGGGGGGGCTGTGGGCTGGAGAGTGTGTGCTGCGTTTGAGGTGAGGGGTTTGTGTGTCGGGGGGGGGACAGGGGGTTCACACGTAACCTGGCTCTGAGCACCCTTCCGCGGCCGGACCACTCCCATGGACCCTGTGGTACCACTGGGTCACCAAGCCTCTTACCTGAGACACAGCAGGGACTGGCGCAGGAGGTGATGGAGGCTGAGTGGCAGGGGCCGCTGGGAGCATGGACGGCCTCCCAGGCAGCTCAGAAGTCGGCAGGAAGCAGAAGGCAGGCCTGGCCCCGGGTGTGTGACTCATGGGCGGCCATCGGCGCTCCCAGGGGAGGCCAGGAAGCCAGCGCTTTGGGTGGGGCCCCAACCCCACGGTCACCGGGAATGCCCACTCTGAGCATGGGCAGGGCCAATAGTACTGAGCTGGCCCAGGCTAGCCGAGGAGGGAGGAACTGGGCCCTGGGCTGAAGGGGAGGTGAGGCCCTGACCTTAGCAGTCCTAGTTGGGGGCCCGGGGGGCGGCAGAGGGAATCCAGTGCAGCCCTCAGGAGCCGAGCTTCGAGCTTCAGGGCCGAATCCAGTGAGAGGGCAAAGCTGCTCTCAGGAGACAGCCCTGCCTGAGGGGGAAGCTCAGCCAGGCTCGCCCACAGGAGACCGCCGTCCAGTGGGCTTGATGCAACTCTGCCTGAAGACGCCCCACCTGTTAGACAAGAGGAAACTGCCCACCGGAAGTGGCCTCCAGCTGAGACAGACAAAGCCAGCCCCGCACCGTGCCCCTAGCCTGAGGGAGGAGGCAAGTTCTTGCTCCGGCTGTGCCCGCTGCGCTGTGTGGGGGCCCTGCTTGCCCTGATGGCAATCCTAGGACAACACATGGCAGAGACCAGGAAGCTGGCGCTGTTTCAGGACTTGCACTCAGTGCGTAGTGGATTCGAATCCAGTCTGAGGTTTAGAGTTTTTTTTTTTTTTTTTTGGACAGGCAGAGTGGACAGTGAGAAGAAAGGTCTTCCTCTGCCGTTGGTTCACCCTCCAATGGCTGCCGTGGCCGGCACATCTCGCTGATCCGAAGCCAGGAGCTAGGTGCTTCTCCTGGTCTCCCATGGGGTGCAGGGCCCAAGGACTTGGGCCATCCTCCTCTGCACTCCCGGGCCATAGCAGAGAGCTGGCCTGGAAGAGGGGCAACCGGGACAGAATCCGGCGCCCCAACCGGGACTAGAACCTGGTGTGCCGGTGCCGCAAGGCGGAGGATTAGCCTGTTGAGCCACAGCGCCGGCCTAGAGATCTGTTTTCAATACACAGAATCTCCCCGGGCTCACAGGACAGGAGCAGTGTTTCACCCGGTTCTGCCGGGCCACAAAGCCAGTGAGCAGCAGAGCAGACAGCCAAGCTCCTCCTGAGCTGGTGCCCTGCCCCAGGGCCAAGGTGAGGGGCGCTGACAGTCTCTAGCCAGGAGTAAGTGAACCAGATGTGCCAGGACAGGGCCAAGGGAGAGAGCAGATCCCCACCCCCAGAGCAGGCCCAGACCCATCTACAGCCTGTCTCAGGCTTCCTCCTCCCTCCACCAGGGCATCCGGAAGTGAGAGGATAGACTGCCACAAGCAGCGCCTGGCACTTTTGGTGGTGACACTGGCATTTCATTTTTTTAAAAGATTTATTTATTTGAAAGTCAGTTACAGAGAAAGAGAGAGAGAATCTTCCATCTGATGGTTCACTCCCCAATTGGCTGCAACGGCCGGAGCTGATCTGATCTGAAGCCAGGTGCCAGGAGCCTCTTCCAGGTCTCCCACATGGGTACAGGTTGCCCAAGGCGTGGGCCATATTCTACTGCCTTTTCAGGTCATAGCAGAGAGCTGGATCGGAAGTTGAGCAGCTGGGACTCAAACCAACACCCATATGGGATGCCGGCACTGCAGGTGGCAGGTTTACCTGCTATGCCACAGCACCAGTCCCAGCATTTCATTTCAAAGGCACAATTTCCATTTTTTATTTTAAGATTTATTTATTGAGTTGGAGAGAGGGAGCTAGAGATCTTCCAACTGCTGGTTCACTCCCCAAATGGTTGCAATGACTGGGGCTGGGCTAGGTCAAAGCCAGGAGCTTCTTCTGGGTCTCCCACATGGATGTAGGGGCCCAAACACTTAGGTCATCTTCTGCTTTCCCAGGCTATAGCACAGAGCTGGATCGGAAGTGGAGCAGCCAGGACTGAAACTGGGACCTATATAGGATGCTGGCATTGCAGGCAGCTACTTTACCCGCTACGCCACAGCACTGGCCCCACAATTTCCACTTTTTTTTTTTTAGGTTTAAGTTATTTATTTAAGCCATCTCCTGCCGTAAGCAAAGAGA
Organism: Lepus europaeus; assembly: GCF_033115175.1. Classification (NCBI taxonomy): domain Eukaryota; kingdom Metazoa; phylum Chordata; class Mammalia; order Lagomorpha; family Leporidae; genus Lepus; species Lepus europaeus. The sequence goes on from NC_084831.1 coordinate 21,146,898, forward strand.
TGGAAGATCAGACTGATGGTCGTCATTTGATACAAGTAAGGAAGGTGAGCTTAAGGTCCTATAGACTTCTGTGGTCCGCATGCAGAGTGGTGGTCCCCGGTGCCTGTGAGGGTCCAGGTTCTCATTATTCATCTTCGTAGCCAGCTGGAAGTGGATTCACATGAGGGTTATGGAACAGAGTATGGTTCCCATCTCCCCAGGGAAAGGGCTTGGACCTGATGCGGAGATGGGGGTAGGCGATGAACTCGGGTCTCTCGTGCTCTTCATGGTGCGACTTCAGGTAGACATTCAGCATGCTCACGCCCACGCCCACGCCGGGGAGCATGACGAAGTAGGTGAGGGCCTTCCACATGCGAGCTGAGCCCTCCTCGCTGTGTGCGCCGCTCGACATAGGCCGCCCCACCTGGAGGCGGGACCGACCTAGAAGCCGAGAAACCCTGGACCCAGCTGCCGCCGCCGCCATTTTCCTCCCAGACCCCACAATTTCCACTTTCTACACAAGAAAGCTGAGGCCAAGAGCTGGTGTCACTAGCACTGGGGCCAGGATGCAGAGCTGATGGGGTCGCTGGGCAGCAGCTGGCTGCACAGAGGCACCTCCAGGACCCACAAGAAAGCACAGGGAGAGCAGCAGAGCGCCTCTTCCAGCCTCTGCCACACCAGCCTGTGTCCCCTTCAGCCGCCTCGGGCCAACACCCAGCGCACACTCCTCTGAGCTGGGCTGAGAAGGGGCTAGGGTCACTGCCGATCTTCCAGGTGGGTCTAGGGGTAAGATACGCCAGCAAGGAAACAGGCAAATGCCAGTCTATCTGGGAAAAGAGGATGTTCTGAGCGAATCCCAAGTCAACCTCTCAACGTGACTTTTCTGATCTCCCTGGCCTCAACCCACCTCGCTTGCAGGCTCTGGTCCAGCAGAGGGTGTTCAGTGCCATTAGTGGGCTATGCTCTGCCCTCTAGGCCTCCGCGGAAGCCATTCCCTCTGGCTGGACGACCTTCCTCACAAGTGCCAGCCTGTTAGTTGTTCCCAGCATTCTTCCCTTCCGCTTTGCCAACAAAACTTGGTGTTTTTGTTTTTTTTTTTTTTTAATTTTTGATTTTTTTTGACAGGCAGAGTGGACAGTGAGAGAGAGAGACAGAGAGAAAGGTCTTCCTTTGCCGTTGGTTCACCCTCCAATGGCCGCCGCGGCCGGCGCACTGCAGCCGGCGCACCGCACTGATCCGAAGTCAGGAGCCAGGTGCTTCTCCTGGTCTCCCATGCGGGTGCAGGGCCCAAGCACTTGGGCCATCCTCCACTGCACTCCCGGGCCACAGCAGAGAGCTGGCCTGGAAGAGGGGCAACCGGGACAGAATCGGTGCCCCGACCGGGACTAGAACCCGGGGTGTCGGTGCCACAGGCGGAGGATTAGCCTAGTGAGCCACGGCGCCGGCTAAACTTGGTTTTACTAGATACAACTGGTGCCCAGCCCCAAGGAACAAGGCTTCGGCTATGGCCTGTCCTCATTTTCTGATTTCTCAAAGTGGCCACTGGAGGTATCCCTTGTGACCAGCTTCCTGGCCAATGGCACCCTCACGGGAGAAGTCTGCTCTCCGCACAGCAGTTGTTCCGCAGCTGGGAGACAACCAGCCCCTCTGGAGGACTGGGTGGTAGCCGATAAGAGCCCATTTCCTTGGTAGCACTGTTATGCCCACAAATACAAAAACTGCCCAAAGTGAGCAAAACATTTCCCTGTTTCTTTTTGTCAGTTATTCTTTGCAACTAAAGCATTCCTAATTGATAAATCAGCTTCGAGGTTATAACTATAAAAAAAAGTCACTTTAAGAGGCAGGCAGATGGCACAGCAGCTAAGCTGCACCTGGGGACACCTGTAGCCCGAGTGCCCGGTTTGTGTGCTGGCTCCTCTGCTCCCAGGCCAGCTTCCCCACTGAAGGGCACCCTGGGAGGCAGCAAGTGATGGCTCCAGGACTTGGGTTCCTGATACTCACATGGGAAACCTGGATTGGGTTCTGGGCTCCGGCTTTGACCTGGCCCAGTCCTGGCTTTTGTGGGTATTCGGGAGTGAATGAACAGATGGAAGAGCTCCAGCTCTCTGCCTTTCAGATTAAAAACAAACAAAAAAGGTAGATTTAAAAAGATCACTTTCTCCAGGAAACATTCTCTGGCTGCTAAGAAAAGCAGGAAGGGGCCCCTCCTCAGAGCAGTGGAGGCGACCTCCTCACTTACCCCGTGCCCCCTCCACGAGGTAGGCGGCAGGGGTCCAGCAGTGTTCACCACCTCGAAGCCATCGTATCTGCTGAATGACTTCGCACACTCAAAGCTGATGGCTGGCACAGCCTGCTGGAGGGCAGATGGAAGGACCACTTAACCTGTCAGGAACAGAGCAGGTGTGCACTCGTGTGCAGTGGGATGGGTGTCACTTTGCCTGGCTAGAAAGGACAGCAGCTGCTCCCTGCACTGCACAACCTCGTAACAGCTGTCACTTCAGCAGAGCAGCTGAACACTTCCTTCTCCTTGCCTCGGTCCAGTCTTAGCCAGGGCTACACCCACCCCCAGTCCAGTTGTACCTGGGAGGACAGTAAGACACCCAAGCTGCTGGCCCCTCCCCAGTGGCATTGTGCCTTCTGTATCGTTGTCCCTGCTTACTCACCTACAAGACATTGTAAAAAGTTTCATTTTGAGTCACCCAGTTGTCTTCATGTGTCACCATCCTGCTTCTCCCGTGTGTCTCCCATGAGCTGGTCCTGTCTCTCAGAGCAAGTGGGACATCTGAGCAGACTATAAACTGGATGTTTTAGTACATTATTTCATCTAACCCTCAAAATAATCAGCACTTTCATTTTCCACAGAAATCACAATACATTTCAGCACTCAGTGAGCGCTGTGGCAGCTACCTTACACACGCCATCGCTGATCTTCCTGAAAAGCTGCTGCAGTAACTTATTTCCCATTTAGCAGATGAAGAAACTGAGGTTCAGCAAATAAGCCATAAGAAGTGAGGTCTGTCCAACCGCAGAGCATGTCAGGGTTGAGCCAAGCCAGACAAGGGACCCACTGTTGAATAACAGCTGAGGGAGAGTCCATCAACGATCTCAGTAGAAAACTTTATTATACATAAAGAATCTTACCACTAACGAATGCAGACAGGCTAGGAGACGATGGGACTGGATGGAGGCTGGCTAGCTCTTTGGAAAGTGAACAGGTTTAGGTGGCTTAGTCTCATGCCACACTGATTGGTCGGGCAGACAGGGGGACAGGTGCCAAACACCAGGCGGGGGTAGGGGGCATCAGGGCACGAGTGTAACTGCTCTCTCTGCCCACTCTGCCTTCCTGTGACCTGGGCTTCGGAGGATGGCACACCCGGAAGCAAGCGACTGAAGCAAGGGGGCTTCCTGCGGTGGCCCAGGCTCGTCTCTGAAGTCACGGCGACACCACTGTAAGCAAGATGTTTAATGGGATGATCTCCACAAACTACACACAGGTTTCTAACCATCACATCCATCACACGCAGTGAAGTACAAAACATTAAGTTACAGGCTGTGGGGGAGAAGGTAGCACCCAGGGTGGCACCTTCCAGTCCTGGTTGTTCTAGGGTGGGGGTGGGAGAGAAGGTCTTTGTTTAAACTGAGCCCCTCATTTCAATGTACAAAAGAATTACTCTGATCGATATTAAATTGTATTGAAAACAAAATGAACTAAAAAGCAAATACTACTCTATGTTGGGGTGGAAGTGGAGGAAAGAACGAGTCCTTCAAAGCAGGGAGGGAGAGGCTGGGGGAAGGTTCCGTGCTGTGACCCCGGGCGGTCACTCACGCTGCTCCATTTTTACTTTCGGTGGTCTCAGGAAGGTCCGGTTCTTCTTCTCTTTCTTCCCCTTTGTATTTGCTTGGAAGTTCCGCCAGCTGTCCACGCGCCCATCTCGACTTTCCTAAGGATGACAGGGGTCTAAGGTGAAGACACAAGCAGACCAGAGGAAGGGCCTACACCTGCCCTGTCACCCACTCTCCCTCCTGCAGCCCAGCCCAGTTCGGCCCAAAGGGCTGATCGAGGAGCGGGACAGAGCAGGACTGCTGTCCCGCTGCCATGGCCGGCCCTACAAAGCCCGAGGAAGCAGGGTGCATTCAAAGGGGACAAACTGAGAAGTAGTCACATAAAGTATCACAGAAACGAGGCCAGACACTGCCAGTCTTCACCAAAGGGTGACTACAGTGTGCACTGCCACCAGCATTTCACAAGTGACAGACACACTGAAGCTCAGAGGGGCTAAGTCGTGTTCTCAAACCCAGGCAGCGGGCCAGCAGCACAAGCCCTCTTTCTGCTGCACCCCAAGCCTGGAATGCAGGCCCCAAAGGCTAGTGTCGTGGAGAGGGCCACTAGGATCTTGACCTCAATCTCATCTCCATGGGGCCTGCTCTTGTTCTCTCTTCAAACAATAAGTGGAACAAAAACAAAGTCATCAATTCTGCACAGCCAACCACTACCCCTAAATTCTTCCAAAGACCAAATGTCACCCCAATCCAGAAATTGGCCAAACACCTGAAGGCTAAAACCAGGGTATCAAAAAAGAATCAAGTTCAAGGAAGTCTCCCTTTAGGCACAACCCAGGGTCACAAGACCTCTGTTCTGACTAACAGCCCTCCCAGCAGCGGCTGCTCCAAGTCTGCCTCCTAAGTGAAATGTGCGACCTATGCTCCCGGAGCCCGTTCGGTGGCTGTGCCTACCACACACTAAACATCCGTCAGACCCTCGTGTCCGTGCCGAGGCCACAGGGCTTAGAGGAGGCTGAGCCAGGAGCAGACTCTCCTACAGCTCCTCCTTCCCCCGCGTGCCTCTGGCCGGTTACCCCTCAGGCATGGAAATGCCCCAGAAACCAAGTTTCTTGATTCTAGAAGAATCTCTGCCCCTCCCCCTGACATTTACCTCGAAGTTTTTCTGCCACTCCCGCTCGCGTTTGGCTTTTTCTTGAGCTTCAATCTCTTCTTCCCGTTGTCGTTTCCTAGGAAAAGCAGGCCGCAGTTCTTACAGGGCACGTGGGGATGGTCAGCCCTGCAGGACAGGGCGACTCCTTACAAGAGCGAGCACAGAAAGGAAGTCTACAAACAAGGCTGCCTAGAAAGGGCTCAAAGCATTTTCATGACTGTCTCCTTCCAGATTTGGTGAAAGACAGAAATATCTCTACTAGATTGACAGACAGACAAGACCATCAAAGTCCAGCCAATAATCATCAAAGATTTGGGGCTCAGTCGGCAGCACAGCTACGTCAACACCATGTTTCACCACAGTGACCGTTACAGCAGCACAATTCTTACTCTGGAGGATTTCTGCACAAAACCCTATGTCAAGGACAGGCATCTTGGGGCAGCAATCAAGATGCTATTTGGGGCACCCAGATCTCATATCAAAGTACCTGAGTTCAAGCCATGTTTTAATCTTTTTTTTTTTTTTTTAAAGATTTATGTATTTGGGGCCCGCACTGTGGTGTAGTGGATGGAGCCGCCACCTGCAGTGCCAGCATTCCATATGGGCGCCAGTTCGAGTCTCAGCTGCTCCACTTCTGATCCAGCTCTGTTGTGGCCTGGGGAAGCAGTGGAGGAAGGCCCAACTCCTTGGGCCCCTGTATCCTCAGGGAAGATCCAGAGGAAGCTCCTGGCTCCTGGCTTTGGATCAGTGAAACTCTGGTTGTGGCGGCCATCTGGGGAGTGAACCAGTGGATGGAAGACATCTCTCTCCCTCTCTCTGATTCCTCTGGGTCTCCCACACGGGTGTAGGGGCCTAAGGACTTGGGCCATCTTCTACTGCTTTCCCAGGCCATAGCAGAGAGCTGGATTGGAAGTGGAGCAACTGGGACTCGAACTGGTGCCCATGTGGGATGCTGGCACTGCAGGTGGCAGTTTTACATGCTACACCACAGCACAAGCCCCCCCAACCTTATCTTCTTTTTTTTTTTTTTTAAAGATTTATTTATTTATTTGAAAGTCAGAGTTACAGAGAGAGAGATGCTTCCATCTACTGGTTTATTCCCCAATTGGCTGCAGCAGCCGGAGCTGCACCATTCCGAAGCCAGGAGCCAGGAGCTTCCTCCAAGTCTCCCATGCGGGTTCAAGGGCCCAAGGACTTGGGCCATCTTCTACTGCTCTCCCAGGCCATAGCAGAGAGCTGGATCAGAAGTGGAGCAGCTAGGTCTCAAACTGGCACCCATATGGGATGCTGGCACTGCAGGTGGTGGTTTTACCCACTATGCCACAGTGCCGGCCCCCAACCCTATCTTAAAACAACGACGTTTCACACAACTACAAAAATCTAGTTAGTACTAAATACTAACAATACAAAACACTGAAATCAAACCAACTTCAACATTTCTGACCGTCAAGGGAACTCTGCTTTAGAGCAGTAACCCTTTTCTAAGTGACCACACAGAACAGCCCTACACATTCATCAGAGCTGCAGCCCCCAGTTCCCCAGGAGGTTCTGGCGTCAGTAACTCTGCCTACTTTATTTCACAGTCTGGAAGAAAACACACAGCCCTCCTAAGGATAAACAAACTCCCCAAGGACAGAGCTAGTCAGTATTTCCCAAAAATCAAAGAAAACGTCTTACCTTCGTGATTCTAAACCTTGGCTGCTGCAGTAACTATTTTAGACAGTCCCTGAAATGATGGACTAGCCAATTCCTTCATCAGGAGAACCCCAAAGACCAACATGCGTTAACCTAATGGGATGGACACTGGGTGTAGCAGTGAAGGTGCCACATTCCACATCAGAGAAGCGAGATTCAGCTACCGGCTCGGCCCTCCATTCCAGCTTCCTGTGAATGCGTGCCCAGCAGGTGACAGCTCAAGGGACTGGGTCCCTGCCACCCACATGGGAGACCCAGATTGAGTCCCTGGCTCCTGGCTTCAGCCTGGCTGTGTCTCAGCTGTTATGAGAAGCATTGCGGAGTAAACCAGCAGATAAGACATCTGTCTGTCCATCTCCTTCTGTCTCCCTTTCAAATAAATAAAAATTAACAATAATTTAATTTTTAAAAAACGAATATGCAGATATGTACCTTTCATGCATCTCTTTGGCTTCTCTTTCTTTCCTTTTAATTTCCAGCTCAGCAAAGAGTTTCATGGTCTGTTTATATACTGCTTGTTTGAACTGTAAGAAAATTAAGAACAAAAGAAAATATAAGTACATACTTATAATTGGGAAGAAGCACAACTGAAAAAAGGTTGGAGTTCTTGTCAGAGGGCCAAGGAGTATCTGTGATAGAGCAGATGGCTGAAGGAAAGGGGAAACAGGCTGAGGAGAACACACTGAACTTCGGAAGGCAGCAGGCCCCTAGCGGTGGAACGCCTAACAGTTCTCAAGCAGTCAGCCCCCTGCCCTCCCCTAGAGGGGGCCACCTGCGGCTGGCAGTCGCTGCAGCAAGAAGTCGCAAGGATGTTTCCCTACAACAGTCACTCTATAAGTCACATCAGGATAATTGTTAAGATTTAAGAAAACTTTAAACTTTTCCAGTCTATTGAGGCAATCAGACACAAATATTAAAGTCAAACCTCACTTAACCAATCCCTACTAAAGAACCCGTGGGACTAACCACACTGCCTCTATAAAACACCACCTGGAGTGTGACCACTGGCTGGCAGGGGTCTGCTCACCAAGAGTCAGCTGGGTTATTCCCAAAGCTAGCCATGCCAGTGGTAATTACCATTATGGTTCTGTAATTTAACATACCACAGACATTTACAGATGTGGTTATAGCATTTGCTGTTGCTTTGAAAGATTCAATAAACATAAGTCCCTAAAAATAACTGTGGTTGAATGAAATGCAGGTAAGACATGGAAAAGTAGATTCTGCTCTTGGTTTGCTTCACCAGTACCTAAGTTTTCAATGAATCTCAAAAGAAATTGAGGGTAGAAACAATAACATTGTGTACATGACTTATGGTCAGCTGCAAACTTCAATCAGTGGACACACATGGCAACAGCCCTACATAAAGAGTGGATGAGCACACATTTCGTGTTTTGTGTCCAAACGAAATGTTCCCAGCACACACTCGGCACTCTTTTAGCTCTCCCCTCTCACCACCAACCAGCCCTCCCGATCACACAGCCAAGCTGCCTTTGCTCATGCTGAACTCACCAGCTCAGGATCATCCTCCTCTACATTTGTAGGTTTTCCTTCCTTCTTTAACTGTTTTTTTCGTTCTTTCACCTAAAAAGAATTTGTTCATCAAAAGATGAGGATGCACACTCGGAGACTATCCACTGAGCTGTACACATGTGCGCTTTTCTGAAGGCATGGGTGTAACTCAGCATCCACGTAAGAACCAGATGAGCCCCTCCCTCTTCCCTCAAACATCAATGCAATCAAGGAGAACTGGAAACCATGCATCCTTCCTCAACCTGATCTAAAAGCCAGTCTACCAGCGGGGATGGAAGGGGACCATGGTGGGGCTATCCCCGGCACCAAGCCTGATCCAAATAGCCTCTGATAAGCTGAACAGATGGCCTATTTATTTTGCTCGGCTTGTAGTAAAGTTGTTTATAGCAAAGAAAATGTACTTTAAAAGTTTTAGAAGAAGCATTAAGTATAAGTGGTGTTTTTCTCCCATTTCTATAACTGCATTCTTGATCATTTTCACTGTGAAACCCTCTTAAGCCAACATTTTTCATATCACATTTGCTGATACTTTTATCACTTTGCCACTACTGAGTTCCAAAAAGAAATCAGATACGATATCCATACACACAAGAATGATACTTCTATACTAATAATCAGTCTATTAGACCAGCAAAAAGCTAAGTGTCTTCTAAGCTCAGAAAGGCCCTACTACTGCCACCTTGTGGTCAGAGGCCTAATGTTGACTTCCGTACAGGCAAAACCCAGGGCAAGGATAACTACCACAGAGATTTAAGAAACTGCCAGGCACTTTTTCATTTTCTACCAGGACTGGGCCAAGAAGCGCCACTTTCAGCACATGAGGGTGGGCTGCATTCCTCGCCCTGTCTCTGTTTACTCATCTTCCTCCTCTCAACTGTGTGGTTACTGGTTGGGAAGTCCTGTTTTAAATCCCAAAGCTCTTCAATTGAAAAGGTCATTCTATTACATTCACTGAAGTGGCTCTGATAAATGGCCTCAAGATTCTTGCACCAGCAATTAAAAAATGTTTAAGAAAAAGACCTTTCTTACCTCCAGCAAGCCATCTCAACATTTCCCACGGCTTAGCAGATTACGGAATGCCCCCACGAGCAAAGTAAATAACGCCCGCTGCAACTGAATTTCTTTCAGTTGAGTCCTTCCCAACCCTGTTTTAATATGGACATGTCACTCCTCCTATTACAAAATCATGTACTCACAGCCCCTCGCCAGCTTTACTCAAGCCCACGATCCAAACCCTTCACGGGGACGAGAATAAGAATCGAGGGTGAAGCACCACCATGGCTACTCCCTCTTCCACTCAGAAAGGGGCTACACGCGTGATGAGGGGGAAGAACATTCAGCACTGGCGGGGAAAGAGGTGGGAGCAGCATCCCAACCATGCCTCATCCAGAGCTCCTCTCTTAGGGGTGAATTACAGCTTTAGGCACTCATAACTCATGACCACACAGCTAAGCGGTGGAGACCACCTAGGTAGTCACAAGCTAGGCCAGAAGGCATTGCTACGCAGTCACCCTCCTGCCAGGTGCCCATGGCTTGCTGGTCCATCCCCTTGCCGTGCGAGTTTACACACAGCAGTACTATAAATACTTACAGTGTGTTCCACGTATTCTTTTCCTGCCTGAATTACATCCAGGGCCCTCTTCTTTTGCTCCTGATCCAGTAGCAACTTGTAAGCTTTGTCCACAGCTAATGCAAAACATTGAAATTAACTGTTTCTGCAAACACCCTCCGAAAGTCTGAACTATACTCAGGCAGTGTAAACAGACTTGTGCCGTCTAAAAGCATTTCCTACTTTTAAATCATTCACTATTGTTAAGCTAATTGTTTTTTAAAAGAACTACAGCAATGACTTTCCTTGAGAGCCTTGGAAAAAATTAAACACACATTGAACACTAAATATACCACATTTAGATTTAATTCTGTGATAAATTATTTCCAACATTCTTTATGCTCAGAAAAAAAAAAAAAAAGATCCTATGAAATAACACTGTTGGCACACAGAAGTTTTAAGGAAACAAAGGTCCACTTCTTAACCAGCAACACTCTGGAATGACAATTGTTTTAGTGAAAACCACTGCTCCCTGTGCCCACAAGACAAAGCTCTACATTCCTTTCTTGATCTAGGACAAGGAACAGTCAGCCTCTAGCACTGACATTACATTATTCAGAAGCAGGTAAATTTACAAATACCTTCAAAAGCCTTTTGTGCTCTGTCAGCATCATCTTGATTTTTGTCAGGATGCACCAATATGGATAACTACAGGAGAAAAGTTAGGTTTGATAATAAGAGAAACACTTAATAGCTCTCGGCCTGTACTGCATTTTTTATAACCAAAATCTCTCAGGTACTATGACATAAAACATCTTTTAAAAATTAACAAATCAGGGCCAGCGCTGTGGTGCAGCGGGTTAACACCCTAGCCTGAAGTGCCCGCATCCCATATGGGTGCTGGTTCGAGACCCGGCTGCTCCACTTCCGATCCAGCTCTCTGCTACGGCCTGAGAAAGCAGTAGAAGATGGCCCAAGTCCTTGGACTCCTGCACCCGCCTAAGAGACCTGAAAGAAGCTCCTGGCTCCTGGCTTTGGATTGGTGCAGCTCCAGCCAGCCAATTGGGGAGTGAACCATCAGATGGAGTATCTCTCTCTCTCTGCCTCTCCTCTCTCTGTGTAACTCTGCCTTTCAAATAAATAAATAAATCTTTTTTAAAAATTAAAATTAACAAATCCTGGAGTGGTTAAGATGTCACATGCGCCACCCAAACCCCTTATCAGAGTGCCTGAGTTAAGATCCACTCCTGGGGGCCAGTGCTGTGGCATAGCAGGTAAAGCTCCCACCTGCAGTGTAGGCCTCCCACCACATGTGCACCAGTTCAAGTCCCAGCTTCTCCACTTCAGATCCAGCTCCCTGCTTACGGCCTGGGAAAGCAGTGGAAGATGGACCACATGCTTGGACCCCTGTACTCTGGTGGGAGACTGGGAAGAAGCTCCTGGCTCCTGGCCATGGCCTGGCCCAGCCCTGGCAATTATGGCCATGTGTGGAGTAAATCAATGGGTAGACAATCTCTCTAACTGCCTTTCAAGCAAATACAGTTTTTTTTAAGGATCTGTCCTTTTTTAAAGATTTATTTATTTGAAAGGCAGAGTTACAACAGAGAGAGGGAGACACAGACCTTCCATACGTTGTTTCATTCCCCAAATGGGCATAACAGTTGGAACCGGGCCGATCAGAAGCCAGGAGCTTCATTCGGGTCTCCCTCAGAGGTACAGGGGCCCAAGGACTTGGGCTATTTACTGCTGCTTTCCCAGGAACATCAACAGGGAGCTGGACTGGAAATGGAGGCGCTAGAACCCAGACCAAGGTCCAGGATGTGGGATTCCAGCACCGCAGGCAGTGCTTTGCCTGCTACACCACCGCACCACCAGCTCCAATAAATAAATCTTAAAAAAAAGGTCTTGACTCTTACTGAATTTTTTACGTAGCTATATAAAAATGTTTTAACTGTGGACTTGGAATGCTTGCTTATTAAATTTATTTATTAAATAAAATTGGGAGAGACTGTCAATCTGTTATATTAGGAAACTTTAAGTTTTAGAAAAAGAAAAAAAACTAAATGTAAGTAGAGAGTAGAGCTCAGAATGTAAAAAACTATAGTTATATAAAGGGAAATGACAGAGAAGGCAAAGATTTAAAAAAACCTTGGCTTAATAGTAGATTGGAAGATGACTGTGAGTCAGCAATATGGGAAAGAATTTCTGTACTAAAGAAGCAAACACAACACAGGATATTTGCAAATATACAATGCAGAAGCACTAGTCAGGCCCTGTCGTAAGTATGAAGTACATAGATACATTCAGAAAAGTTTTTTAAAAAGAGGCAAAATATATAGAAAATCCAGCTATAAAGAGGGATTACAGGGAGTGTGATTATTCAGCTCAAAGAAGAAAAGGGTGGGGGTTTACTCAGCTGTCAAAACTGGAAAGATTTTTCAAACGGTTACTAGAAAATTTTATAGCGCGAGTTTTTAAACAGAAGAATGGGCCAGAATCAGAGGCTGCAAACCTCCTTTCTTGGACAATTTTGAGAGTACACCTTTATGTTGAACCAGGCACCTCCTGGGTATACATTTATGTTTACAAAAGATAAAATTATTGAGGAATTTTCTCTGTCTCTCTCTCACTGTCTAACTCTGCCTGGCAAAAAAAAAAAAAAAAAAAAAAAAAATTATTGAGGAATGGAATCTTCTAGATAGAAAGTGCTGTCAATCATGTGACATGTTCTCTCCCAGGTGCCAGGGGATTTGCTAAGTCTGACTCCACACAGACTCTACTATTCCACCTTGTGTTTATCCTCTTAATTAGGGGGTCAGGGAGGTTTTATTTGGATATAAAATTCATTCTATTCACAGGTAAACTATGGCATCATATTTAAAGTTTTATAACACTCTTTTAAAAAACAGAATAATTACGTAGTCTTGAGTTTAAGTTTTAAAAAGGAAGAAGATAGGTTAAATTTTGGCCCACAAGCATCAAGTCATACAGCAAGTCCTAAGACAATCATGTGTTTCATTCTTTTTTTTTTTTTTTTTTTTTTTTTTTGATAGGCAGAGTTAGACAGTGTGAGAGAGAGAGAGAAAGGTCTTCTTTTTTCCACTGGTTCACCCCCCAAGTGGCCGCTATGGCTGGCACGTTGCAGCCGGCATGCTGCGCTGATCTGAAGCCAGGAGACAGGTGTTCCCTCCTGGTCTCCCATGCGGGTGCAGGGCCCAAGCACTTGGGCCATCCTCCACGGCACTCCTGGGCCACAGCAGAGAGCTGGACCGGGAGAGGAGCAACCGAGACAGAATCCAGCGCCCCGACTGGGACTAGAACCCGGGGTGCCGGCGCTGCAGAGGGAGGATTAGCCTAGTGAGCCGCGGTGCCAGCCCTCATTCATTTTCAAAAGCTTCAAACTCCAGCTGTTAAAGGAAAGTAGTACCATACCTGCCGAAATCTCTTTTTTATTTCTTCATCTGTCACTTCAGGATCTATCTGAAGAACCTGAAAGAATTAAAACCAAATGTTAAAAGTGACCAAAAGAATTTACATGTAAGAGGTATCAAGTATATAAAAGCTCTTCAAAAGGCTCATAAAAATGGATTAAAAGGTAAGTTTATTTTGAAATTTTTTTCTGAAAAAGTTCATGAAGTGTTTATTATTTATTTTTTCCAAAAGATTTTATTTATTTATTTGAAAGGCAGGGAGTGGAGAGGAGGTCTTCCATCCACTGGTTTACTCCCCAAATGGCTACAACAGCAAGGGCTGGGCCAGGCCAAAGCCAGGGGCCACAGAACTCCATTCTGGTCTCCTACAAAGGTGGCAGGGACCCAAGGACTTGGCCCATCTTCCCTGCCTTCTCAAGCACATTAGCAGAAAGCTGGTTCAGATGAAGAACAGCCTGGCTCAAACCAGTGCTCTGACATGGGATGCAAGCACTGGCCACAACACTGGCCCTTCTGTGGACTCTCTGAAGGACCCTTTTACATATTATACTCAACATCTAGAACAGTATTTCATGTTCTAGAACACTCGCTGGCATACAGTTCTAAAAATTGCTCAGGAAGTATGAATAATCAACTTGGTAACAATTCAACAGCTATATTATTTTAGGGTTTCCAATTAATAAAATGCTTACTTTCTACCAAGAAAATAATAATTTACATTACTCCTAGGGACGTGTTTCTAACACCATGAGAAAATGTTGCATATCTCTTCCAATCATTAAGGAAAGTCACTCCAACACTCCCTCCCTCTTGTCTCAGCAAACAGAAAAAGCACAGCAGCTCAGCAGGGAAACCTCAGGCCAGCTACCTGATTTTCAGCTCAATCCAGAAAGGGTCACTTTATCACTTACAAGGCCCATTAGTTCCCAACCCACAGTGAACATCAGGGTCACCTTGGAAACCTGAGAGCAGTGCCTGGAACTCACTCTGGGGAAGTCAGACTCCACCTCAGGAGAGCTGGTGGGGCAAAGGGCAAAAACATCTGTATTGGCGACCAACATTGCTTCCAACCAATGGGCTCAATCTTTTCCAACCTTGGATATCTTGGTGTTGACATGCCTCACTAAGGATCATTCTGAGCCCACCTCCACAAATTCATTCATTCATTCTACTCCCAGCAGAACACAGTACTTACTACATACTAGACATGCAGAGAATTAAGGAGGGGGGACATTCTTTTTTAAAAAGATTTATTTTATTTACTTGAAAGGTGGAGTTACAGAGAGGGAGAGAGACAGAGAGACAGAAGTCTTCTACCCGCTGGCTCACTCCCTAAATGGCCACAACAGCAAGGACTGGGCCACATCAAAGCCAGAAGCTTCATTCAGATCTCCCATGTAGGTGCAGAAGCCCAAGCACTTGGGCCATCTTCTGCTGCTTTCCCGGGCACATTAGTAAGGAGGCGGATAGGAAGTACAGCAGCCAGGACTCAAACTGGCACCCATGTGGGCAGCATCAGCTTAACCTACTATGCCACAGCATCAGCTGCAGGTGACTTTGTTCTTTGCTTCTTGTGTTTTTAAGTTTCCTGTAATGCACTTCTAACCTTTGAGAAAATAAAGATTATTTTAAACCCCACCCCCCATAAAGAATGGAATGTTACCAGATGGACAATTAAGTAAATGATTTTGTAGTGTAGTTCATGGATTCAACACAGCACTTATTATTTATGTGGTATATGAGACCAAAGGAAGGTGTTGAAAGGTCAGAGAGTGAGAAGAGCATGCTGGAAACACAGAGGTGGGGCTGGTACTGTGGTGTAGTGGGTAAAGCCACCGTCTGCAGTGCCGGCACCCCTTATGGGTGCCGATTTGAGTCCTGGCTGCTCCACTTCCAATCCAGCTCTCCACTATGGCCTGGGAAAGCAGTGGAAGATGGCCCAAGTCCTTGGGCCCCTGCACCCATGTGGGAGACCTGGAAGAAGCTCCTGGCTCCTGATCGGTGCAGCTCCAGCCGTTGCGGCCATTTAGGGAGTGAACCATCAGATAGAAGACCTCTCTCTCTCTCTGCCTCTCCTTCTTTCTCTGTGTAACTCTTTCAAATAAATAAATAAATCTTTAAAAAAAAAAAAAAAGAAAGAAAGAAAACACAGAGTAGTAGTTCCCACTTAATCCAGCTGCATCAGAATAAGTGTTTCAAAAAAATCCTCGGGTGATCTGCATCACATTAAAGTTTGAGAAGCACTACTAAGAAATGACGATGAAGGCCTGCCGTTGTCTCACGGAATCTCCAGAGACAAGAGTCAGGACATGGTCAGCACCGCGGCTCACTAGGCTAATCCTCCGCCTACAGCACCGGCACACCGGGTTCTAGTCCCGGTCGGGGCGCCAGATTCTGTCCCGGTTGCTCCTCTTCCAGTCCAGCTCTCTGCTGAGACCCAGGAAGGCAGTGGAGGATGGCCCAAGTGCTTGGGCCCTGCACCTGCATGGGAGACCAGGCACCTGGCTCCTGGCGCTGGCCACAGCAGCCATTTGGGGGGTGAACCAAAGGAAAAAGGAAAACCTTTCTCTCTGTCTCACTAACTCTGCCTGTCAAAAAAAAAAAAAAAAAAAAAAAAGAGGGCCGGTGCCGTGGCTTAACAGGCTAATCCTCCGCCTTGCGGCAGCGGCACACCAGGTTCTAGTCCCCCAGTTGGGGTGCCGGATTCTATCCCGGTTGCCCCTCTTCCAGGCCAGCTCTCTGCTATGGCCAGGGAAGGCAGTGGATGATGGCCCAAGTCCTTGGGCCCTGCACCCGCATGGGAGACCAAGAGAAGCACCTGGCTCCTGGCTTCGGATCAGCACGATGCGCCGGCCACGGCGGCAACTGGAGGGTGAACCAACGGCAAAAAGGAAGACCTTTCTCTCTGTCTCTCTCTCTCACTATCCACTCTGCCTGTCCAAAAAAAAAAAAAAAAAAAAAAGAAACGACGATGGAGGTTAGGAATGGAGTTCCTGGTTTCAGCCTGGCCCAGCCCCAGCAGTCCTAGTTATTTGCAGAGTGAACAAACAGAAAATCTCTCTCTCTGTCACTCTTTCAAATAAACCTTTAAAGAAAAATAGCAATGAGGTGAGAGTTGTGGTACAGTGGGTTAGCCATCACTTGGGACACCTGCATCCCATACAGGAGCACCAGCTTGAGTCTCAGGTACTCTACTTCCAATCTAGCTTCCTGCTAATGCATGGTTGGCCCCTGCCACCCATAGAGGAGATCCAGCTGGAGTTCCAGGCTCCTGGTTTCAGCCTGGTACAGCCTGGGCTGTTGTAGCCATTTGTGGAGTGGACAGTAGATGTAAGCTCTTTCCCTCTTCGTCACTCTACATGAAAATAAGTGGTCATTTAAAACATTATTTAAAAATAGCTATAAAGGAGATATCTGGAGACAACTGGGACCATTTGAGTGTAAACTGGATTAAATGATGCTGGATGACATCATCTAAATAATGTGGGTGTTTTTGTTTTCAAGATTTATTCATTTCAAAGTCAAAGTTACATAGAGAGGAAGAGACAGAGACAGAGAGAGAATGAGTCCTTCCATCTGCTGGTTTATGCCCCAAATGGCCACAATAGCCGGGTCTGGACCAGGCCAAAATGCCAGCCCCAAGAAGTTTTTTCTAAATCTGGTAATGGTGCTGTAGCTACATGAAAGACAGTTTTTGTTTTCGGAAAAATGAATGCCAAAGTGTGCAGGCTTTTATCATCACAAGGTCTGTAGCTTACTTTGACATGACTGAGAGGATCATGGAAAAGTATATGTACACATAAATCAAAAGTCATTTTACTGAAAGTTTTATCAGATGTCCACTAATCAATGGCAAGAAATAATGAGTGCCTTTAAAGCTGAGCTAATGCCTTTTCTGTCTTTAAGATTTAAAGGTGCCACAAGTAGCTGTCAAACAGTGAAGATACCGGGTTTATATCTGGGGCCCAAACTTCTTTGACACCAGCTTTATATGTTCAGTACAAACTTCTGGAGCACCTAACATTGGTAGACACTGTGCTCACTGCTGTTCTCATGGAATTTAAAGTCTAATACACAAGGGACAGACAAGTAACAAGTAATTTGTTTTAAAGATTTTTTATTTATTTGAAAGACAGAGTCACAGCCGGCGCCACGGATCACTAGGCTAATCCTCCGCCTTGCGGCGCTAGCACACCAGGTTCTAGTCCCGGTCGGGGCACCAGATTCTGTCCCGGCTGCCCCTCTTCCAGGCCAGCTCTCTGCTGTGGCCCGGGAAGGCAGTGGAGGATGGCCCAAGTGCTTGGGCCCTGCACCCCATGGGAGACCAGGAGAAGCACCTGGCTCCTGCCATCGGATCAGCGTGGTGCACCAGCCGCAGCGCGCCAGCCGCGGCGGCCATTGGAGGGTGAACCAACAGCAAAGGAAGACCTTTCTCTCTCACTGTCCACTCTGCCTGTCAAAAATAAAAAAATAAAAATAAAAATAAAAAAAAGAAAGACAGAGTTACAGAGAAAGGTAGAGAAAAGAAAACGGTCTTCCATCTGCAGGCTCACTCCCCAAATGACTGACGGCCGGAGCTGAGCTGATCTGAAGTCAGGAGCCAGGAGCTTCTTCGGGGTCTCCTAAATGGGTGGCAGGGGCCCAGGGACTTGGGCCATCCTCCACTGTTTTCCCAGGCACATTAGCAGGGAGCTGGATTGGAAATGGAGCAGCTGGGACTCAAACTTGCGCCCAGATGGGATGCCAGCACTGGAGGCCTGGGCTTTAACCCACTACGCCGCAGTGCTGGTCCCACGTAACAAGTAATTCTGACCAATATAAAATTGCTGTACTACCAAAATGGCTCTGAAGAAACACATAGGTCTGTCCAGATTCTTGGAAGCTTTTTCTTTTCTTTTCTTTTCTTTTCTTTTTAAAGACTTTATTTATTTTATTTGAGAGGTAGAATTACAGACAGTGAGAGGGAGAGACAGAGAGAAAGGTCTTCCTTCCACTGGTTCACTCCTCAAATGGCTGTAGTGGCCAGAGCTGTTCCAATCGAAAGCCAGGAGCCAGGAGCTTCTTCCTGATCTCCCACGTGGGTGCAGAGACCCAAGGACTTGGGCCATCCTCTACTGTTTTCCCAGGCCATAGCAGAGAGTTGGATTGGAAGTGGAGCAGCTGGGACTAGAACCAGCGCCCATATGGGATGCCGGCGCCACAGGCAGAGGATTAAACTACTGTGCTGTGGCGCTGGCCCTTGGAAGGTTTTTCTCAACTCCTACTGTATCTCACCCTTTGCAGATCAGCAATGACTTCCACAGTCTTGGATCTCAAAAGGCTAATTAATCATCACACAGAAACAAAAATATTGTAGCATTCAGATAAGTTCCTGAACTAAAGTCTACTGTAACAGTGGTCTCCTCTGAGATCTGCCTGAAACAGGAATCCAGTCTAAGGCATACATGTACCTATTAATAACCTGCAAGTTCCAAAGTCCTGTTTATACACCTTAGGATCAAGGTGCTGAAAATGACAGAGTCATTGGTGCTACCTGCTGGGGCCTTATAAGTTAAACCAAAAAAGGAACAGAAGAAGCTGGTGTTGTGGTTTAGCAGGTTAAGCCACTACTTGTGATGTCAGCATCCCATAATGGAAACCCAGTTCAAGTCCTGGTTACTCTGCTTCCAATCCAGTTCCCTGCTAATGCACCTGAGAAGGCAGTGGAAGATGACCCAAATACTTGGCCCCTGCCACGCATGTGGATGACCAGGATGGAGTTATTGGCTCCTGTCTTTGGCCTGGCCCAGCCCAGGCTGCTGTGGTCATTTGGGGAGTGAACAGGCAGGCAGAAGATCTTTCTGTACCTGTGTCTCCCTCTTTCTGTCACTCTGCCTTTTAAATAAATAAATAATTTATATTTTTAAAAGAATATAAAGAAGAGAGAATTGAGCAGGGGACTCAGGCTCATCTAAACTTAAGGAAGTAGGGAGGGCTCTTGACATAAAAATAACAGTAGAACACACAGGACAGCTGATTACATAATGGCCAACAGTTAGAAACGTGACCACACAGGGAGCTGAAGAGGAGGCAAGAAGGAAAACACACACACACAACTCCTTGGGTAAGGACTCCTTCATAGGACTACTCGGAGTCCTACTCTAACTTCCTCCTTGTACCCCTGCTGCTGAGCAAGGTGGGTATAGGCAGACTATTCAAATTGTTAAGTGAAGGCTAGGGGGACAGCCATTACTGGACTGCCTCTCCTTACTAGAAAAAAACCAGCTTCCCTGTGAAAGGAAATTGGATTCACTGAGGTGTCTCAATAGCTACTACAGGAAAAACAGAAACCACTGGGGCCAGCGATGTGGAGCAGTAGGCTAAGCTGCCACTTGCAAAGCTAGCATCCCATGCTGGAGCGCTGGTTCAAGTCCTGGCTGTTCCACTTCTGATTCAGCTCTCTGCTAATGCACCCAGGAAAGCAGTGGCGGATGACCCAAGTACTTGAGCCCCTACACTCATGAGGGAGACCCAGATGGAGTTCCAAGTTCCTGCTTTTGGCCTGGCCCAGCCCTGACTGTTGCAGCCAATATGGGGAGTGAACCAGTTGATGGAAGGTCTATCTCTCTGTTTCCCTCTCTCTGTAACTCTGCCTTGAAAATAAATAACAAAATCTTTTCTTTTAAAGATTTATTTATTTATTTGAAAGTCAGAGTTACACAGAGAGAGAAAGAGAGGTAGAGAGAAAGAGAGAGGTCTTCCATCCACTGGTTCGTTCCCCAATTAGTTGCAATGGCCGGGGCTATGCCGATCCGAAGCCAGGAGCCAGGAGCTACTTCCAGGTCTCCCACATGGGTGCAGGGGCCCAAGGACTTGGGCCATCTTCTACTTCTTCCCCAGGCCATAGCAGAGAGCTGGGTCAGAATTGCAGCAGCCAGGATTCAAACAGGTGTCCATATGGGATGCCAGCACTGCAGGCAGCAGCTCCACCAGCTACGCCACAGCACTGGCCCCAATAAAATCCTTAAGGAGAAACAGAAGAAGCCAGTGCTGTGGTGTAATGGGTTAAGCCTCTACCTGAAGCACCTGCACCTGATATGGGCACCAGTTCAAGTCCCAACTGTTGCGCCTAGGAAAGCAGCAAAATATGGCCCAAATTTTGGGCTCCTATCACCCACATGGGAGACCCAGATGAGGCTCCTAGCTCCTGGCTCCTAGCTTCAGTCTGGCCCAGCACTGGCCACTGCAGCCATCTGGGGAATGAATTAGTGGATGGAGATGTTTCTCTCTCTCTCTCTCGCTCCCTCTCTGTATAACTGCCTTTCAAATAATTTTTTTTTTTTAATTATTTATTTTGAAAGTTAGAGTTAGAGAGAGAGCTTCCATCCACTGATTCACTCCCCAGATGGCTGCAATGGCCACAGTCAGGCCAGTCTGAAGCCAGGAGCTTCTTCTGGGTCTCCCTTGTGGGTACAAGGGCCCAAGGACCATCTTCCACTGCCTTCCCAGGCCATTAGCAGGGAACTGGATCAGATGTGAAGCAATCGGAACTCGAACACTACGCCACACCACTGACCTCAAATAAATAAACCTTTACAAAACAAACTCCCACTGAACTCTATACTTAACAGTGGTTAAGATAATAGGAACCAATGTTGTGGCGATGTGGGTTAAGCCACTGCCTGTGATGCTGGCATCCTATATCAGAGTGAGGCTGGCTCAAATTCTCATCACTCCGCTTCTGATCTAGCTCCCTAATGCACCTCAGAAGGCAGCAGGAAATGGGCCAAGTGCCTGGGCCCCTGCACCCACGTGGAAGACCTAGGAGTTCCAGGCTCATGCCTCTGTCCTGGCTGCTGCAGCCCACTCGGAGGCGAACAAGAGGATGGAAGATTTCTCTGTTACTCCGTCTTTCAAATAAAAATAAATCCTTTAAAATTTTTTTTCTAAATTTAAATAGTTAAGATGATAAATTTTGTTGCATTTTACCACAATAAAAGCGGGGGGGGGGGACTACACTTCAAGTTTCTCTCTCTGTCTCTGCCTCTCTTTCAAATAAACAAAAAAAAATATATTAAAAAAATAAATAAAAAGAAGAAAGAGAAAAAATGCTGAATTATAACTCAGTGAGGGCTGGTGTTATGGCGTAACAGGTTAAGCCACAACCTGAAATGCAAGAATCCCATATGGGTGCCGGTTTGTGTCTTTGTTGCTCCACTTCTAATCCAGTTCCCTGCTAATGTGCCTGGGAAGGCAGGGAAGATGGCTCAAGTGTTTGGGCCCCTGCCACTCACATGGAAGACCTGGAGCAGGCTTCTGGCTCCTGGCTTCAGCTGGCCCAGCCCTGGCCACTGCAGCCAACTGGGGAATAAATCAGCAAATGGAAGATCTGTTACTCCTTCTTTCTGTAACTCTGCCTTTCAAATAAATAAAATAAATCTTACAACTCAGTGAGTGAAACAGAAAACCCCAAATCCATATGGATAAAGGAATAAACTAAAACTTTTACACAGACAGGATATTTACATATTTTCCACATACCTCCCCATAAAATATTTCTTACAGATCGGGGGAAAGTACCTTGAGGAAGCAATCTGGGAGGTCAGCATTGTGGCAGAGGTTAAGCCTCTGCCTGCAGTGCCAGATCTCATATGTGCGCTAACTGAGACTCAGTTGCTCCACTTCCTATCCAGCTCCCTGCTAATGGGCCCGGGAAAGCAGTGAAAGATGGCCCAAGCCCTTGGGTCCCTGCAACTAAGAGGGAGACCTGCAAGAAGCTCCAGGCTCCTGGCTTTGGCCTTGCCCAGCCCTGGCCATTATGGCTACTTGGAGAGTGAACCAGAGGATGGAAGATCTTTCTCTCTCCTTCTCTGTGTCTCTGCCTTTCAAATAAATAAATACATCTCAAAAAAAAAAAAAAAAATCTGGAAGAAACCTCTTTTGTAAGTGATCAAGTTCACCTCACAGTAATGGAGTAAATCAAAACCATCTACCACTTCACGGATGATAAACACAACGCCAGCATCACCTGTGTAATATTCTTGTCAACACTGCAGGGACTGAACCTGACACAGGAAAGCTCTGACAACCCCAGCTGAGACATGCTACAAAGTCACTGGCCTTTAATCTTCAGGCCTCAAGGTTCTGAGTCAAGGGAGACTGAGGAAGCATTACACCCTGAAGGCGACCAGAGGCCTGACAACCAGGCTGAACAGGAGATCCTGGACTGGCTCCCTCCACCACAAAAGGCAAAACCGGGACAGCTGCTGACATTCTAATGCGATTAAGGATGGAACACTGAATCGATAAAGGAATGTTATCAATGTTCATTTCCTGACTTTGATCAACATACTGTAATTTGCAGGAAAACCACACTATAGAATGTCAGGTTGATCAACCATATCGACAACAAATTCTTACATAGTTCAAGGAAAAATCTTCTACTGTATTTGAAAATTTTTGTAAATCTGAGTTTGTTTCAAAATGAAAAACATCCTTGAAAAATTAAAGACCAGAAATAATGAATTCTGAAATTATGCCAAGTGAAAAAAGCCAAATGAAAAGAAAAATATCACATGATATCATAATATAGGGTATTTAAATAGGCAAATTCAGAGACAAAAAACAGACTAGAGATCACCAAGAGCAGCAGTGGGGTGGGAAAGAAGTATTTGTTTATTAAGTTCTGAGTTACTGTTTAGAGTGCTGAAAAAGTTCTAGAAATGAACAGTAATGATGACTGCACAACACTGGGAAATGTAAACACCACTAAACTGTACACCTAAAAATGACCGACATGCTAATGTTATATATATTTTCCCACATTAAAAAAAGGTAAAGAAAAAGCATAGAAGGTTCTAAGTGCTCAATGACTGTTATTTTTGAGATGTAACTAATGATTTCAAAATCACTTATGAACATGAATAGAGGTTACTGTAAATAATCCACACTAAAAGAACTGATTAAATGCATTATATAGACTTTTTTAAATGTTGCAGGAAAATATTTTCTGTAGCAATATAGCATTTAAAGACTTGAAGCAGGGTTGGTGCTGTCATAGCAAGTAAAGCTGCCACCTGCAGTGCCGGCATACCATACAAACACCTGTTCAAATCCCGGCTGCTCCACTTCCAATCCAGCTTTCTGCTATGGCCTGGGAAAGCAGTGGAGGATGGCCCAAGTCCTTGGGCCCCTGTACCCACATGGGAGACCTGGAAGAAGCTCCTGGCTCCTGGCTTCAGATCGGCGCAGCTCTGGTCATTGCAGCCATTTGGGGTGTGAACCAGCAGATGGAAGATCTCTCTCTCTGCCTCTACCTCTCTGTAACTCTTTCAAATAAATAAATCTTAAAAAAAAAAAAAAAAAAGACTCGAAGGGTATGATTCTCTTGGTTTTAAATTGAAGAGAGTATAAATAGGAGAGGCTATTTCTCTTAGGTGAGTGTATACACAAGTATTCTTTTCTCAGTATTTAAAGTTTCATATAAAAAATGACTTATCATCAGGAAAAAAGTGTAAAGTGATAAAATTAAGGAAATCAAATAATGTGTTCCCTTGTCTAAAATCTTATGATCTTTGTTTTGTTGTTGTTGAGTATTTGCTGCTTTTCGTATTGCTATGAAACTAAAAGTCTTAACAAGCAGCCTAAACCAGAACCTAAATGTACCAAGAGCTACATTTTCACATCTGAAAAGAAACCCTTGTGCATTTGGGTTGCTACAAGTCAATGGAGAACACGTGACAGGGCAAAGATCAGCTAATTCCTCTTACCATGCTGCCTTTCCAACTCTGCTCACAATAAAACCAACCTGACCATTACACAGACTCCATCACAGTCCATAGCTGGAATCCATTCAGTTCCAGCTACGCTAGAAGCCAGGTGTGTGCTGTGGTATTAGTCTATGTGCTGCTACAAAAGGCTCCCCACCACACAGGCATAACAACATCAGTCAGCTCACCTCAAATGGATTCAAATTGAAGTAAGAGGAACCAGGACGCGTCAACCTTTCGATCTGATTTTTGGACGTAAGAACTGAATCTCTCTTCTCTATTTGTTTCACCTAAAATTAAAAGGATTAAAAGCTTCATTAGTAAAGCTCCATAATAAAGTGAACTGTCTCCTTTAATACAACATTCACTGGCATATTCAGCAAACAATTATTTGGGTGTCTGTCATATGCAATATATTTTGCTAAGCATTTTAAAGGATAATTAAAGAGCCACCATTTATTGCAACCTAGTACTATAAGAACTTTATAGTATCGGTGAGTCTCAAACTGAGGCATAGAGAGGTTAACTGGCTTACCTAACCTGTAAACCCAAATCTTAACCCCAACAGTCTTGACTCCAGGGGAGGCATCACTGTGGGAGTGAGCCAACAGATGCAGATTGATCTGTCTCTCCCTCTTTCTGTCACCCTGCCTTTCAAATAAATAAATAAGTGAATCCCCACCTCACCCCTGCCACCTTTTCTTCTTAAATAAACTGCTGTGTGAGAGAGCAAACTACTTAACTGACAGAGTTAGAAAAAGCCTTGACCTTGGGGCCCACGCTGTGGCTCAATGGGTTAATGCCCTGGCCTGAAGCACTGGCACCCCATATGGGCACTGGCTGGAGACCTGGCTGCTCCACTTCCTATCCAGCTATCTGCTATGGCCTGGGAAAGCAGTGGAAGATGGCTCAAGTCCTTGGGCCCCTGCAACCGGGAAGAAGCTCCTGGCTTCGGATCGGCTCAGCCCCAGCCCCAGCCATTGCAGCCATCTGGGGAGTGAACCAGCAGATGGAGGACTGACACCGCCCCCCCCCCTGCCTCTCCTCTCTCTGTGTAACTCTTTCAAATAAATAAATAAATCTTTAAAAAAAAAAGAAAAAGAAAAAGCCTTGACCTGAAGACAATGCCAAGGAGAACAAACACCAGATAATCCCAAAAAGTAATCCCAAAAAGCACCCTTGGTGCCCCTGCCGGAGTAGGAGAGCGAGTTAGAAGCACCCTCTCCTGCGTTATAGGGCACCTTTAAAGCCATGGCCAAAACAAGGTCGGAAAAAACTTCAAACACGTAAAGAGTCACTCCTTCCCAGAACTTTCACTTTCTAAAATATGCTCTATCCTCTGTCCCAAACCTGATTTTCCTCCTCCTCACACTCATCACTACTGACACTATCCTGTGTAGCTGGTTAGTTACGGTTTCCTCTAGAACACAAGTTCTATGAAGGCAGGATTTTTTTTTTTTTCTGTTGTTCACTACCACACCCCAAACACCTCAACAGCACAGTACAAATCGAGTGCCCAATAAACATTCCATGGATACAAATGGAAGATTCCTTCCTGGGGTACTTTCTCCCATCCATGTGAAACAAACTAAACGTTTTTCTAAACTAAGAGAGGATGGGTAAAAACAGCTCCACTATAATTGCTAAGTCATTAGAAGCCAATAACCTTTGGTACCATGGCATCAACATTTTCCAGTGACTCAAGTACTTCAAAAGGAAAGATCGCAAAGGACGTGCTAGGTGCCATTGTTAAATTGAATACTTTGGAGAAACTATGTAACGAGCAGTTAGAAATACCAGCGACACATGATGAATGTGCCATAGCCCTTGACTGGGAGCAGCTCACGGCCCTGGCGAGCTCACCTGGAGGTAGTTTACACCCACTCCTCCGTCCACGCCAACTTAGTGGCCCCACCTTCGCCTTCTTTTAACTCTGAGAAGGCTGCTTCTGCTTTGTATTTCATGAAACGCTCGCTTACGCATTTGCTCCTTTAATTCTCGTGAAAACTCCGGTTTTAATACGAACTCTCTCATTCCACAGACATGGAGACTAAACGTGAGCAAAATTTCCTAGGCAAGTTAAGTGCCTGGCAAGAACTGAGCCTGAAGCTGCTTTTACCTTCACTAACTCAACCCAGTGTTACCGAGCATCCACTAGGCGCGGGACAGGCGACAGTAAACGGGGCTTGGACCAGACTTACTCCTACCCTGCCCGACAACAAGACCCCAAACAGACGACCCCACCACCCTGCATCTCAGGCTGGTCGCCTGCAAAATGGGGTAACAACGCCTCCCTGTCGTGATGCGCGCTCGGAGTGCGTGAATCGCAGAACTAAGCCCTAACAATACTCAGTGCACAGTACTCAGAAGAGATCGTTCTGTGTGGAATAAAGCCGGGGGCCAAGACAGCTAAGCCACCCCCACCCCAAGGAAGGGCCCAGACTCTGCCATCCAGCGACTGCGCGTCGTGAGGTCACTCTCCTGCGCCCAGGCACCTCCTCGGCCACGCTCGCCGGTTCCCTCCAAACGCCAGCCACCGGTCCCTCTTCCGTGACCCCGGGGATGCCCCGGCGGCTGCCGGTGGCCGACGCACGCACGTACACGCACTCCCAGCCCCCGCTGCCCCGCAGGCCGGACAGCAAGAGCCGCCCAACGGTCCACGCCAGGCAGCCCCGTCTCCGCCCACTAGGGACGCAGGCCGGAGCGGGGTCGTTCCGGTGCCACTAGTTCCCATTCTGTGTTCACCTCGCTGTAGAAGGTCATAAAAGCTTCCTCTGTGCTGCCTCCGCCGGCCGAAGCCCCACTCTCTCCTGAAGCCGCCATTTCCCCGGCCCAGCCACCACGTGACCCTTCTGCGCAGGCGCCGCCTCACGTGATTCTCACAGGCCCACCCCTAGCCCCGCCCCCTTCAAAACGATCCTTAAAGGGCCCGCAGCCCAGCCCAGCCCAGCCATCTAAATGGAATTTTTATTAAAATTGAGGGGATATACACATTATAATTAGTCACTGTAAAGTGAAAAAACTCAGTGGCTTTTAGTACATAGTGTTTTGCCACAACCACCTCTATCTGGTTCATAAACAGGCTCCATGTCTGCAGCGCCAGCATCCCATATGGGCACCTGATGCTCCACTTAGGATCCAGCTCCCTGTTAATGGCTGGGAAAGCAGTGGAAGATGGCCCAAGTACTTGGGCCCCTGCACCCACGTGAGAGACTCAGAGGAAGTTCCTGGCTCCTCTCTTTGGCCTGGCCCAGCTCTGGCCATTGTGACCATTTGGTGAGGGAACCAGCGGATGGAAGTTCTCCCTCCTCTCTCTATCTCTCTCTCACTGTAACTCTGGCTTACAAATAGATAAATGAATAAATCTTTAAAAAAAAAAAAAAAAAGGTCCAAAATTCCCTTCTTCCAAGCCCCTAACAGCCAATCTGAGTCCTGTCTCTCTGGAGCTTTGCCATTCTAGATAGTTTGCATAAATGGAGTCATAAAATGTGTGATATTTTGTGTAGGCTCCTCTCACTCAGCACAGCCTTTCCAAGGTTTATCCAAAGTGTTGAATGTATCAGTTCTCTGTTACATTTACATCTGCACTGTATGTTTATACCACAGTCCACTGTATGTTTATCCATTCATCAATTGATAGACACTTGGGTTGTTTCCACCTTTTGCCTATTGTGAATAAGTGTTCCTACAAACATGCATGCACATGTATTTGAGCATCTGTTTTCAATTTGGGGGTTATATCCCTAGAATTGCTGTCTTAGGGTAATTCTATGTTTGATTTTTAAAGCTGTCACCAAGCCATTTTCCACAGTGGCTGATCACTTTACAATGTACAAGGGTTTCAGTTTCTCTACATCATCACCAACAGCTGTTATTTTCCATTATTACTATTACTATTAGGATGATAATGGCAGCCTAGTGCCTAGATGGATCTTTTGTACAACCACAGCAGGATCTTCCACTGGATTCTCAACCTAGGAGATAACAAGAAATAGCAGTATCTGAGAACTACAGTTTCTGAAACTGGAATGATATTTAATCATCTAGAAACACACCAAACTATTACAAGTAGATAGTGGGCTTATAAGTGATTATTATTTCCATCCTGCTTTGACATTTCTCTGCCATGACATGTGAAAATGTACCCACTAGATGTGTCCTCCTATTTTAAGTCATACAAATCAGCAACAGAATTTCTCCCAACCTAAAGATGATCAATAAAAACCAGATCTCCTGGTGTAGGCATTTGGTCTAGTGGTCAAGCCACCTGTGGGGTTCAGTAATGGCTTCCTCCAGCTCCTAATTCAGGCTTCCTGCTAGAGTGGACCCTGGGAGGCCGGAGTGATGGCTCAGATAATTGGATCCCTGCCGCCCATGTGGGTAACCTGGAATTTCCAGCTCCCTGCCTCAGACTCAGCCAGGGGCTATTGCAGGCATCTGGGAAGTGAACCAGGGGTTGAGAGCCCCCTCTATCTCTTTCTTCTGCTTCTCAAATAAATAAGTGAAAGTTTAAAACTCAGTTTGATTATTTCATAGAATAACAAAGAAGGGGGCCAGTGTTGTGGTGTGGTGGGTAAAGCCACCTCCTGTGATGCCAGAATCCCATATGGGAATCCCAGCTGCTCCGCTTCAATCCAGCTCCCTGCTAATGAGAAAATCAACAGAAGATGGCCCAAGTGTTTGGGGCTCTGTACCCACTTGGGAGACCTGGATGAAGCTCCTGGTTCCTTGTTTCAGCCTGGCCTAGTGCTGGCCGTGATGGCCATCTGGGGAGTGAACCGGTGGATGGAAGATTGAGCTCACGCTCTCTCTCGCAGTAACTCTTTCAAAATAAATTAGCCTTACCAGCTCTCTGCTGTGGCCAGGGAGTGCAGTGGAGGATGGCCCAAGTGCTTGGGCCCTGCACCCCATGGGAGACCAGGATAAGCACCTGACTCCTGCCATTGGATCGGCGCAGTGTGCCGGCCGCAGCGCGCCAGCCGCGGCGGCCATTGGAGGGTGAACCAATGGCAAGGGAAGACCTTTCTCTCTGTCTCTCTCTCACTGTCCACTCTGCCTGTCAAAATAAATAAATAAATAAATAAATAAAATAAACAAAATAAATTAGCCTTAAAAAAAAAAGAACAAGGTATTTCTATGATCGTGAATGAGATTATCTGGATCAACCATATCATCTACAGAAGAAACTGGACACCCCCCCCCCCTCAAGGCAAGGAAGTGCTACATGGTCCTGAAGAGGGTCTCGAGCGTATGCATTCGAAGGAGGAAGGGAGAGCAAGGTGAGGCCTTCCCTAGACTCCTACTCGTGCTCCTTTCCACTCAGGCCAGCCCATTCGACCACGAATTAATACATTCAATGATATATGGGGCTGGCGCTATGGTGCAGTGGGTTAACGCTCTGGCCTGAAGCACCAGCATCCCATATGGGTGCTGGTTTGAGACCCGGCTGCTCCACTTCCGATCTAGCTCTCTGCTATGGCCTAGGAAAGCAGTAGAAGATGGCCCAAGTCCTTGGGCCTCTGCACTCACATGAGAGACCTGGAAAAAGCTCCTGGCTCCTGGCTTCGGATTGGCGCAGCCCTGGCCATTGCGGCCAATTGGGGAGTGAACCATCGGATGGAAGACTCTCTCTCTCTCTCTCTCTCTCTCTCTCTCTGCCTCGCCTCTCAGTGTGTAACTCTGACTTTCAAATAAATAAATAATAATAATAATAAAAAACAATATATGGTGCAGGTATTAACTGCCGACTGTTTTCAGTCTGATAACTTCACAGGGGGAGAAGACAAACGAGCTCAAGGAGGGGGTCTCTGAGAAGGCGAACTTTAAGCTGAGACGAGAGTGAAACGTCAGTTCAGCGAACACTGACGTCAACATGATTCTGTGTATATATAGAATACACATATGTGTGAGCGCCCGCATCCGACATACAGCTCCCCCAAGCCGGATAGTCCCCATCTATGGATGCTAGTAGGCCAGGAATGGGAAGGCTGCCTTTGGGTTTTTAATAATGACTTTAGGGGTTGTTGGAGGTGGACGCCACGCCTCATCCGACAGGTCCGAGCGCCGAAATTCCAGGTCTGACACTCTCCTAACGCTCCCAGTCTCCTCCACCCGTCTTCTGCAGTCCTTCGGCCCCTGAGCCCTTGTTAACGATTGGTCACGAAAAGGCCCACCCCTCGCTCAGAATTCGCTGTGAAGCTCAGGGATCCCGCCTCCTTTCCCTCATGATTCGCCCTCCTTACGTTCATCCCGCCCCTCCATTGAGCGGATTGGCTGCGTGGCCAGCCTCGCGCTTAGCGCGTCCAGAGAAGCTGCAAGACCGGAGACGCCCGGGGTGCTGCGTTATAGTGATAATGGCAGGCTCCGCGTTGGTGGCGCGGGCGCGGCTCGGGACGTGGGGCGCGAGGGCCGTACAAAGCCGAGGCTTCGTCTCGGACAAGGTATGCTGCGGCACTGTCCGCTGACCCAGCCCTGAGGGCGGACCCCATCTGCCCTCTCTTCCGCGTCTTCACCAATGTCTCCGTCTCTCTCCGCAGCCCGAGGATATCCACGGGAAAGCGGGCTCCATCCGGGAAGCGGGTGGGGCCTTCGGGAAGAGAGAGCAGGCTGAAGAGGAGCGATACTTCCGGTGAGGCCCGCCGGGTCCCGCGTCCAGAGCTAATCTGCCAGGGCCTCCCGAGCCTCCTCCCACCCCTACCTGGCGCCTTGGGGCGTCTCATGCCCCTGCAGAGCTCCCGGAACCCTGAGCCTCCAACACCCCGACTTCTGCCATTTATAAGAAGCTTCTAGTTCCCCCGCGGGAACAGCCACCTGGCCCCCCACCCACGCCATTCCACCTGCGGGTTTCCAGAACCATCAACCCACGGCTCAACTCCTTTATTATCTACCATGCCTTCCCCCGCGGAGTTCTCCCCGGATCGTGGGCAGATCCCCAGATCCTTCACACGGTGGAGACCCTCCTAGCCTGACTCCATCAGCCCTCACCCACCCGTCACCCCCTCGACACTCTCTTTTCTCCCCTACGTGCCTTAGTTTGCAAGTCCACGTGAATTCTCTGATTGTTCAGAGCCTCTCGGCGGTTTCTGGACGCCCACGTGTCTCCTCCCGAGTGAGTGGGTCATAGGAGCTGGGTCACCTGCTCCCTATTGGACCGCACCCCCTCCTGGAGACTTTTGCCCTCGCCGCCCAGCCCCGCCCCGCCCCTGAACTGGAAGTTTCTTTCTCCCGTTTAGGAGCGGAGTGGGCTGCCCGCCCCATCCGCCTTCCCAGCCCTAAGCTATCTTTAGCCCTGAGCTATCTTTAACTGACTTCTCTCCACCTGCGGGGGGGGGGGGGGGGGGGGGGCTGGAAGGAACTAACCTTGCTTCTGCTTCTCCTTTGACCTTGTACCTTCCAAGAATTTATCACCATAGCACCTGCCTTAGGAGGGAGCCAAGGTATAGCTCTTGGAGACCAGATAATGCAGATAATGGGGCCTGTAGGTTTTACACTTGAGGGAAAATGAGGCTTACTCTGGTGAATCAAAATTTTAATCTAGCTTTTTTTATTATTATTATTTTAAGTTTTAAAAATTTATTTGAGAGGCAGACAGCTAGCTTTCATCCACTGGTTCACTCCTCAGATGCCCGTGAGGGCCAGGACTGGCAGGTGCAGAGGCTGGGAGCAGGGAATACAATCTAGATCTTTCACAAGGGCAGCAGAACCCACTTCCCTTGCGTCCTCACCATGCCTCCCAGGGTCTGCACTAGCAAGATGCTGGAGCTGGGGACTGGGAATGGAACCCAGGAACTCCGATAAGAGACATGAGCATCTTCCCTGCTAGGCTAAAGTCCCACTCCACCAGTCTCTTCTTGAGAGCTAAATTGAACTGCAGAGAGCTGCCCATGCCAGAGACCCCTTCTTTTTTGGCCTCTACATTTCTCTAGACAAATTAGGATGGGAGATGGATATATGTGCCCTTCCTTTTGGGACTCTGGTTCTCTGGGTTGCCCACTGATAAGGTGTTGGGGGCTTAGGTCACACCTCTCTGGAGTTTTCTACTTTAAAGGTGAATTTGAAAGGAATAACATTAACCAGGACAAAGGGTTCATTTTGTTCATCTCCTTAAGGTGGATATACCTTACCTGAAGGTGGGCTGTACTTTCATTAGCAGGAGGTAGGGGAGGAGGATTGCCAGCCAGATTCCCACAGCATTGAGACTCCTGCCTTACACACTGAAGGCTCTGCTTAGAGATCCCTTTAGGTACAGGATTGAGATTAAACCCTGAGTCACCGTGTCCTTGTAGAGCGAAGACTAAAGAACAACTGGCAGCCTTGAAGAAGCACCATGAAGATGAGATCGTTCATCATAAGAAGGAGATTGAGCGGCTGCAGAAGGAAATTGAGCGGCACAAGCAGAAGATCAAAAGTCTAAACTCTGACGACTAAGTGCACACAGTTCCCCATAGAATGGCACGTGTCATTGCCCACCTCCGTGTGACTAATTCTGGTGTAATTAACATTGGTCTGTGTGCTACTAACAAGTTATAATAAATCGTCATCGGTGAGCTGTGTCTGATGCCTTCTTCTATCTGGAGGTGAGTTGGGGGCTGTGACAGCTGAGATGAATTAGGTACTGGAACAGGGAGCTCAGTTACCGCACTGTGAGGTAAGCCGTGTGAAACAACAGGCGGATGAGAGAGGATGGTGTGGCACAGACAAGGAGCCCCTCTTCCAGTCTAGTCAGAGGTGTTCAGAGAGAGCTTCCTGAAAGCTAAACCCCAACTCAAAGGATAACGATAAGGAGCAGCCTGGAGAACAGAGAGGGATGCTTGCGTCAAAAGATGCTGTTCAGGGCACAGCAGGTGGCAGGGGCCCAGGTATTTGGGCCATCAACTACTGCCTTCCCAGGTGTATTAGCAAAAAGCTAGGTTGGAGGCATAGTAGCCAGCACTCAAACCAGTGCCCTGATAAGGGATGTTGGTGTCATAAGTGGTGGCTTAACCCACTGCCCCAGAATGGCCGCCCCAGAATCAGCCAGATTTATAAAATGCTACGGCAGTGGTTTTACAAACCAGCAGCATCAGCATTACCTGAGAACTTGTTAGAAGTGCAGATTATCAGGCTGTATTACAAACCTGCTGAAATTGTTGGTGGAGCCCAGAAAACTTAACAAGTCTCAGATGGACTGTGATGTATACTGAAGCTTGAGGACCATTGTGGTACAGATTCTTGGCCAACAAGCATTTTATACGAAGGCAGATTAAGTTCAGTTCACCCTTCATAACCGTGGGCTCTGCATCCATGAAGTCAACCAACTGCAGGTCAGAAATAATTTGGGAAAAAAGTACTGACCGTGTGCAGATTTGTCATTCCCTAAGCAAAGCAGAATTACAACTATTAGCATATTACCTTCATTGTATTAGGTATTAGAAGCAATCTACAGATGACTTTTTAAAAATTATTTGAGGGACAGAGAGAGAACAAGAGACAGCCGTCATCTGCTGGTTCCCTCCCCAAATGCCCACAAAGCTGGGGCTTGGCCAGGGCAGGCCTACGCCAGGAGCTGGAAACTCAGTCCAAGTCTCCCTTGTGGGTGGCAGGGACCCGAGTACTTGAGCCATCACCTGCTGCTTCCCATAGTGCATTAGCAAGAAGCTGGGATTGATTGTAGAGCTAGGACTCGTCCCCAGGCCAATACGGGATGTGGGCATCCTGACTGGCGTGTTGGCCGCTGGGCTGAACACCCACCACTGGAGATGATTTAGTCTATAGAAGAACGTGTATAGGTTGTGTGCAAATACTGTGCTATTTGATACAAGGGATTGAGTTTCCACAAATTTGGGTATCTGGTGTTGAAACAAATGCCCATGGAAACTGGGGTTCAGCTGTATAATTAATCCTATTTACTATGATTCCTAATATGAGCATAACTTCAGGATTTAAAAATGTTAAGAATTATTCTTATATGAAATGTGAGCATTTCCTTAAAAAAAAAAAAAAAGATGTATTTGTTTATTTCAAAGGCAGAGAGGCAGAAAGAGAGAGCACTTTTCCATCCCCTGGTTCACTTCCCAGTTGGCCGCAGTGGCCTGAGCTGGGCTAGTCCAAAGCTAGGAGCCAGGATCTTCTTCCGGGCTCCCACGTGGGTGCAAGGACCCAAGCACTTGGGCTATCTTCTACTGCTTTCCTAGACCATAGCAGAGAGCTAGATTAGAAATGGAGCAACTGGGACTCGAACTGGCACCCATATGGGATGCTGGCACTGTGGGTGACAGCTTTACCCGCTATGCCAAACACTGGCCCCTGTGATCATTTTCAATCATAACATTCCACAGGGTACAGTTTGGGAAATGCTACGGTGCTTAGCTGCATTATAGAAATCCCAAGTCCTTTTTGTTTACATGTGCCAGAAGTTGTTATTGTCTGGCTTAAGGGGGAGAAAAAAGTAATTGCTGGAAGAATGGGAGCTATTGTCTCACGGACTCTCCAGAGACAAACGAGTCAGGACAGGCAGGAGCCAACACAGCCTTGTGAACCTCAGGAGCAAATCTGTTTAAACAGCTTTCAAAGCATCTGTGTCAGAATCATTCGGGGTTTGGTTTGGTTTGGTTTGGTTTTTAAAGGAAAAATTCTATGGAATTTTACACACTAAAGTTATTTAACAATTGCTCAACAATATATGGCACTTTCCAATTCTTTGCTCATTACATCTCCTGATGTATTTTGGCACATAGTTCCATCTGTTTAATGTTGTGGCCAAAGTCACTGAAGCAGGGAATTGGGAAGAAAGTCCTTTAAGGTCTCCGTCTCACAGTCAGGTTTGTGCTGAGCAAGGTCCCGCCCCCCTGACCTTGACTTGTGTGGTGGTATAGCTGCCTATCAGCTTTCTCCTGGATGTGGAAAAGGTTGGGGTGTGCTTGCCCTTCTGGAGATGGGCGATAAAGGCAAAGTCTTCTGCAGTAAACGTAGAACCACCAGTGGTTGGTGCTGGCGTTTGCATTTTGGCTTCAACATGTCTGTGTGCCCAGATGATACAAACATGTTTGCCTGGAGCCTAGTTGGAGATTTTCACAACACTAAGTCATATATATATATATGTAT
Organism: Lepus europaeus; assembly: GCF_033115175.1. NCBI lineage: Eukaryota > Metazoa > Chordata > Mammalia > Lagomorpha > Leporidae > Lepus > Lepus europaeus. The sequence continues at coordinate 21,181,848 of NC_084831.1, forward strand.
ATGTGTGTGTATATATATATGTATATGTGTGTATATATATATATATATATATATATATATAACTTATATTTGAAAGAGTTACAGAGAGAGGTAGAGACAGAGAGAGGTCTTCCACCCAATGGTTCACTCCCTAGATGGCTGCAATGGCCGGAGCTGCGCCAATGTGAAGCAGGTGCAGGGGACTTGGGCCATCTTCTACTGCTTTCCCAACCATAGCAGAGAGCAGGATCAGAAGAGGAGCAGCCAGGACCAGAACCGGCACCCATATGGGATGCCGGCACCTCAAGCCAGGGCTTCAACCCACTGCCCCAGAGCGCTGGCCTCAGACAACACTAAGTCTTATGTGTAGTTCTCAACCCAGAACTTTGGGTTTGCTTTAAACCAAGGAAGCTGTAAAACCTCCAGGGGCGAGCATTTGGTGCAAGAGTTGACACCAGACAGCACTTAGGATCCCCACATCCCATCTCGGAGTGCCTGGGTTTGGGTCCTGGCTCTGCTTCCTGCTAATGTGACCCCTGGGAGGCAGCAGTGCTGGCTCAAGGACTTGAGTCCCTGCCACCCACACGGTACCTGGCTTCAGCCCAGCCCTGGCCCAGCCCTGGCTATTGTGAGCAGTTGGGCGTGGAATAAATCGATGGATGGAAGCTCTGTCTGTGCTTTTCAAATAAAATGAAAATAAGTCAATTTTAAAAAATATAAAAGCCAGGCCGGTGCCTTGGCTCAACAGGCTAATCCTCCACCTTACGGCGCCGGCACACCGGGTTCTAGTCCTGGTTGGGGCGCCGGATTCTATCCCAGTTGCCCCTCTTCCAGGCCAGCTCTCTGCTATGGCCCGGGAAGGCAGTGGAGGATGGCCCAAGTCCTTGGGCCCTGCACCCGCATGGGAGACCAGGAGAAGTACCTGGCTCCTGGCTTCGGATCAGCACGATGCGCTGGCCGCAGCGGCCACTAGAGGGTGAACCAACGGCAAAAAGGAAGACCTTTCTCTGTCTCTCTCTCTCACTATCCACTCTGCCTGTCAAAAAAAAAAAAAAAAAAATATATATATATATATATAAAAGCCTTAGGGCCAACTAAATCCAAATCTCTGAGGTTGAGGGGCGCTGGTAGTTTCCGCTTTTTCGAGTCTGTGAGCACAGCTGAGAACCTTGGATCTACTGCAGGTTCCCAGACTGAGGAGCCAGGAGGACTGAATCAGTCCCCTCTACTCACTTTTTTGCCTAATTCCCACAAAGAGGACCTTCCTTGCATCACTCCCTATTCTTGGATATCATTGCTCCACATCCTACATAGTCCATTTTCAGTTTTTTGTTCTGTGTTCAACAAATTATCCTTAGCATCTCTGTATGCTGGGCACTTGGCTAGTACTGAGGATAGACTAAATAATAATCTCGGCTCCCATCTGGATGGAGCCCATACCCGTTAGGAAGGATGGTGATTGGACAGGAAGGTCAACCAATGGGATGGGAGGAATGCTGGGGGAGGGCACAGGGTGGGTACTGCCCCAGGCCTGGTGGCAGAAGACACAAAATGGCGGCCAGGTAAAAGGCAGGGATGTCACTCAAGGCCGAGTGGCAGCAACTGAAGAAGGCTGACGGCCGGCGCCGCAGCTCAGTAGGCTAATCCTCTGCCTGCGGCACCGGCACACCAGGTTCTAGTCCCAGTCGGGGCACCGGATTCTATCCCGGTTGCCCCTCTTCCAGGCCAGCTCTCTGCTGTGGCCCGGGAAGGCAGTTGAGGATGGCCCAAGTCCTTGGGCCCTGCACACCCGCATGGGAGACCAGGAGAAGCACCTGGCTCCTGGCTTCGGATCAGCACGATGCGCCGGCCGCAGCGGCCACTAGAGGGTGAACCAACGGCAAAAAGGAAGACCTTTCTCTGTCTCTCTCTCTCACTATCCACTCTACCTGTCAAAAAAGAAAAAAAGATTTATCTATTTATTTATTTGAAAGTTGGAGTAACAGAGAAGGAGAGACAGAGACAGAGATCTTCCTCTTCCACCTGCTGGTTCACTCCCCAAATGGCTGCAACCGCTGTGCCAGGGCTGTGCCAGGCCAAAGCCAGGAGCCAAGAGCTTCTTCTGTCTCTCTCACATGGGTGGTGGGGGTCCTGGGACCGGGACCATCTTGTGCTGCTTTCCCAGGCACATTAGCAGGGAGCTGGTTCGTAAGTGGAGCAGCCAGGACTCGAACGAATGCCAACATGGGATACTGGCACTGCAGGTGGCAGCTTAACCTGATAGGCCACAGTGCCAGCCCCACCTCTGTCCATTTTAAAAATGTTTTCATCACCCCAAAAGGAAACTCCATATATAAGAAGCAGCTACTCTCCATTTCCCCCTCCACCTAGGCCCTGGCAACTTGCAGTTGGCTTTCAGTCTGCGAGGACTTGCCTATTCTCAATGCTTCATCTAAACGGGATCATAAAACATGCAACCTTTTGTGTCTGGCTCTTTTCACTTAGCATGTTCTTGAGAGTCATCATTGTTGTAGTTCATGCCAGTACTTCATTCCTTCTCAATGGCTGAATACTATTCCATTGTGTGAATATACAAGTTTTGATTATCCATTCATCAATTGATAAGCTGCTGGTTACTGTGTATAATGCTGCTATTCACATTCATGTGCAACTATCTGAACACCTGTGTTCGATTCTTTTCAATGTATAATGACAAGTAGACTTGCTGGGTCATATGGTAATTCTGTGTTTAACTTAATGAGAAGCCACCAGACTGTTCTCCACAGCGGCTGCAGCATTTTGCACTCCCACCAGCAATATGTGAGGGTCCCAGTCTCACCACATCCTTGCTAACATTTATTATGGCTTTTTGATCTAGCCAACCTAGTAGGGGTGAAGTAGTATCTCATGATGGTTTTAATTTGCATTTCCCTGGTGGCTGATAGTGTTAAGCATCTCTTCATGTGATTGTTGGCCATTTGTGTGTCTTCTTCAGAGAAATGGCTATTCCAAACCTTTGCCTATTTTTTTCAATTTTTTTTTTTTTAATTGGGGCCAGTGCAGTGGTGTAGCGGGTAAAGCTGCCACCTGCAGTGCTGACATCCCATATGGACACCGGTTTGAGTCCCGTCCCGGCTGCTCCACTTATGATCCAGCTCTCTGCCATGGCCTGGGAAAGCAGTAGAAGATGGCCCAAGTCCTTGGGCCCCTGCACCCACATGGCAGACCTGGAAGAAGCTCCTGGCTCCTGGCTTCCGATCCACCGAGCTCTGGCTGTTGCAAACATTTGAGGAGTGAACCAGCGATGGATGACATTCTCTCTCTCTCTCTCTCTCTCTCTCTCACACACACACACACACACACACACTGTCCACTGTTGCACTGTCTTTTAAATAGTTGAAAATAAATAAACATTTGTAAAAAGTCTTTAATTTTGATGGGGACCAACTTTCTTCTTTGCCACATTCAAGGTCATGTAGATTTACCTCTATGTATTCTACAAAGAACTTCATAAATTTAGCTCTTACATTTAGGTTTTTTATCTATTTTGTGTTAAGTTTTTGTATATAGTGTTAAGCAGAGGTTCAACTTCATTTTTTCATATGTGCTATCCATTTTGGCCAGCACTGTTTATTGAAAAGATTGTTCTTTCTCCATTTAAAAGCACTGCTCTCTTATCAAAAATGACCAGGGGCCAGCATTGTAGCACAGAGCACAGTGGGTTAAGCTGCTACTTGCAACATTGGCATTCCATATCACAGCACTGGTTTCAGTCTTGGCTGGCTCCACTTCCAAACCAGCTTCCTGCTAATGTGACTGGGAAAGCAGCCAAGACGGCCAAAGTGCTTGGGCCTCTGCCGCTCATGTGGGAAATCCAGAAGGAGCTCTGGGCTCCTGGCTTCTGCCTGGTCCAGCCTTGGCAGTTATGGCCATTTGGGGAGTGAACCAGCAGATAGAACATCTCTCTGTGTCTCTCAGTCTCTCTCTCTCTCTCTGTCACTCTGCCTTTCAAATAAATAAAAATAAGTCTTTAAAAATGAGTTGATCATGAAGGTAAACCATATTCTATGCCATAAATCACACCTTAAGAAATTTAAAGGAATATAAATCTTACAGTGTAAGCTCTCGTACTGAAATAGAATTAAGCTAGTTTTAAATTATTTATTTATTTATTTAATTTGAGAGACAGAAATCTCCCATCATTTCCCAAATACTTGCAGCAAACTAAGCTAAGCAAGAACAAACCTGGGATCCAGAAACTCAAACCAGGTCTCCTATGTGGGTGGCAGGGACCCAGCTACCTCCAACAATAGATCTCTGGCTGTCTCTACCTGTGTGTCTACCTTCAAATAAATTTAAATAATTAATTGTTTTTAATGAGAGGACATCACTACAGATCTCATGGGCATGAAAGCAATAATAAAGGCACAGTATGAACAACTTTAGACTTAGGAATTTGATAACCTAGGGCTGGCGCCGTGGCTTAACAGGCTAATCCTCCGCCTTGCGGCGCTGGCACACCGGGTTCAAGTCCCGGTCAGGGCGCCGGATTCTATCCCGGTTGCCCCTCTTCCAGGCCAGCTCTCTGCTATGGCCCTGGAAGGCAATGGAGGATGGCCCAAGTCCTTGGGCCCTGCACCCGCATGGGAGACCAGGAGAAGCACCTGGCTCCTGCCTTCAGATCAGCGCGATGAGCTGGCTGCAGCGGCCACTAGAGGGTGAACCAACGGCAAAAAGGAAGACCTTTCTCTCTCTCTCTCTCACTATCCACTCTGCCTGTCAAAAAAAAAAAAAGAAAGAAAGAAAGAAATTTGATAACCTAAATAAACCAAATTTTGCAAGACAATCTGTCAAAATTCACACAAAGAAGAAATATGCTTTTTTTTTTTTTTTTTTTTTGGACAGGCAGAGTTAGACAGTGAGAGAGAGAGACAGAGAGAGAAGGTCTTCCTTCCATTGGTTCACCCCCGAAATGGCCGCCACGGCCAGAGCTACGCCAATCCAAAGCCAGGAGCCAGGTGCTTCCTCCTGGTCTCCCATGCGGGTGCAGGGCCCAAGCACTTGGGCCATCCTCCACTGCACTCCCGGGCCACAGCAGAGAGCTGGACTGGAAGAGGAGCAGCCGGGTCTAGTACCCAGCGCCCCAACCAGGACTAGAGCCCGGGGTGCTGGCACTGCAGGTGGAGGGTTAGCCTAGTGAGCTGTGGTGCCAGCCGAAATATGCAGTCTGAATAGGCTTATATCCAGTAACTAAACTAAATCAATAGTTAGAAATACTAGGCCCAGACGCCAGTGCACAGTGTGCTAACGCCCTGGCCTGAAACGCCGACATCCCATTTGGGCGCCACTTTGAGACCCAGCTGTTCCACTTCCAATCTGGCTCTCTGCTATGGCCTGGGAAGGCAGTGGAAGATGGCCCAAGTCCTTGGACCCCTGCACTCGCATGGGAGGCCTAGAGGAAACTCCTGGCTCCTGGCTTCGGATCGGCGCAGCTCCAGCTGTTGTGGCCAATTAGGGAGTGAACCATCGGATGGAAGACCTCTCTCTCGCTCTCTCTGCCTCTCCTCTCTCTGTGTAACTCTGACTTTTAAATAAATTTTAAAAAATCTTAAAAAAAAAAAAAAGATAAAAAGGAATACTAGGCCCAATGGGTTTATGGGTGAATTTTACCAAACATTTAAGAAAGAAATTGTAGAAATTCTCCATGATGTCTTCCAGAAGATAAAAATAAAGGAATACCTCTAACTCATGTTAGAAGGCCAGAGTAACCCTAAGCCATTACAAGAACTGAAAATTATAGACCAATGTCTCTAGGGGAAAATGGATGAAAATATCCTGGATATAATATTAGCAAATCAAAACCAATAACATGTCAAAAGAATTATATCCCATAACCAAGTAGGATTTATCAAAGGTAAGCAAGACATTAATTTAAAATCAGTTAATATAATCTAACACATTTCTCTCTGTCTCTCTCTCTCACTGTCCACTCTGCCTGGTAAAAAAAAAAAAAAAAAAAGGCTGGTGCCGTGGCTCAACAGGCTAATCCTCCGCCTACAGCACCAGCACACCAGTTCTAGTCCCGGTCGGGGCGCCGGATTCTGTCCCGGTTGCCCCTCTTCCAGGCCAGCTCTCTGCTATGGCCCGGGAATGCAGTGGAGGATGGCCCAAGCGCTTGGGCCCTGCACCCCATGGGAGACCAGGAGAAGCACCTGGCACCTGCCTTCGGATCAGCGCGGTGCGCCGGCAGTGGCGGCCATTGGAGGGTGAACCAACGGCAAAGGAAGACCTTTCTCTCTGTCTCTCTCACTGTCCACTCTGCCTGTCAAAAAAAAAAAAAAAAAAAGATAAGCTAACACATCAGCAAGATAAAGTAGAAAAACCACATGAACATATCAATAGATGCCAAAAAAAAAAAAAAAAAAGCTTAAGTAAATTTTGGAATGACAGAATTGTGGTGCAGTGGTTAAGCTACTGCTTGACACCAGCATTCTATACCAGAGTTTAAGTCAGTTACTCCACTTCCCAACCAGCTTCCCACTAATGTTCCTTAGAAGGCAACAGAAGATGGCCTGAGAACTTAGGTCCCTGCCACCTCCTTGGGGAACCAGGATGGAGTTCCTGGCTCCTGGCTTTAGCTTGGCCCAGTCCTGGCTACTGGGGAGTGAACCAGTAGATGGAAGATCTCTTTTTCCCTCTCTTCCATTCTGCCTTTCAAATAAATAAATAAATATTTTTAAAAAGACATACAACACCATTCGCAACAAAATTTCTCAGTAAACTAGGAATAGAGGAGAACTTCCTCAAGAAGATAAAGAATATCTGCAGGGGTGGGCGTTTGGCTAAGAAATTAAGACACCAGTCAGGATGGCCACATTCCATATTGGAGCACTTGGGTTCTATATCCAACTCCAGTTCTGGACTCCGGTTTTATACTACTGTGGACCCTGGGAGGCAGAGGAGGTGGCTCCAGTGATTGGGATCCTGGGAGGCCAGGAAGAGCTGGATTGAGTTCTGGCCTCCTGCCTGGGACCAGAGGCTCTTACGGGCATTTGAGAGGGAACCAGTGAATGGGAGCTCTCTCTCTGTCTAGCCACCTTTGTCTCTGCTTCTCAAATAGATTTATTGTATTTACCCAGGTTGTCTAGAGTACTTTACTTTGAGTCAACTAATTATTGGCTTGAATCACATCTACAAAACACCCTCCCAGCAACATCTCGAGTAGTATTGATTGAGTAACTGGGCACTGTAGTCTACCAAGCTGACATAAAATGATCATCCCAAAGAGCTCTGTCTACTCTCTGTATTCTCTAAAGGCCCTGAGATCTTTAGAGCAGGGCTCACTGGAGAGGCTCTTAGGCTTGGCCTTGTTGGAGGCCATGGTAGCACAATGAGCTCCAGCTGGCTGAGCACCAGTTGCCACCCCAGGTAACAAGCCTGGCTGAGCAAGTGTGGATGCAGCCATTTGGGGAGTGAAACAGTGGATGGAAAATCTCTGTCTCTCCCTCTCTCTCTGTAACTCTGACTTCCAATAAATACACAAGGGGCCAGCGCTGTGGCATAGCAAGTAACGCCACCGCCTGCAGTGCCAGCATCCCATATGGGCGCTGGTTTGCATCCCAACTGCTCCACTTCCCATCCAGCTCTCTGCTTTGGCCTGAGAAAGCAGTAGAAGATGGCCCAAGTCCTTGGGACCCTGCATCCTGTGGAAGACTTGGAGGAAGCTTCTGGCTCCTGGCTTCGGATCGGCGCAGCTCTGGCCGTTGCAGCCAACTGGGGAGTGAACCAGCGGATGGAAGACCTCTCTGTCTCTGTCTCTGTCTCTCTATCTCTGTTTCTCTGCCTCTTTCTCTCACTGTGTAACTCTGACTTTCGAGTAAATAAATAAATCTTTTAAAAAATATATAAATCTTGGCTGGTGCCGTGGCTCACTAGGCTAATCCTCCACCTGTGGTGCCAGCACCCCAGGTTCTAGTCCCAGTTGGGGTGCTGGATTCTGTCCCGGTTTCTCCTCTTCCAGTCTAGCTCTATGCTGTGGCCCAGGAGTGCAGTGGAGGATGGCCCAAGTGCTTGGACCCTACACCCACATGGGAGATCAGGAGGAAGCACCTGGCTCCTGGCTTTGGATCGGCGCAGCGCCAGCCGAAACAGCCATTTGGGGGGTGAACCAATGGAAAAGGAAGACCTTTCTCTCTGTCTCTCTGTCTCTCTGTGTCTAACTCTGCCTGTCAAAAAATAAATAAATAAATAAATAAATCTTAAAAAAAAAAAAAAAAGGAGATCGTTGTCTGGGTCCTTGCAAATTACTGTAAAAAAAGTATATTGGGCTAGGTAATGAATAAACACCAAAATGTGTCACTCACAGTTCTGGCGGCTAGGAAGTCCAGACCAGCACACCGGCACACGCAGTGCCTGGGCAGGGCGCTGCTACCTCGTGGATGGCCTCTTCTATGCTTCTTCACATGGCAGAACGAAGCTCCCCTGGGCCTCCTTGTAGGGACACTGATCCCTGTCGTGAGGACAGAGCCTTCCTGACCTAATCGTCTCTCGAAGTCTCCACCTCTTCATAAATCACCCTGGAGGTTAAGTCTCAACCTATCAATCTGGGGGTTGGGCACAAACATTTAGACCATAACAACAGTCAGAAGAATATGACAGAAGATCACAGGCAGTACAATGGAGAACAGATAATCTTCTCAACCAATGACAATGGAACAACCAATTTCACATCCAAAAAAATTTCATCTAAACAGACTACATCTTTCATAAAAATCGATCTAAATAGTTCACAGACATAAATGTAAAATGCAAAACTTAAAATTCCTGCCTGTGACGCCAGCATCTCAAATTGGCACCAGTTTGAATCCCAGCTGCTCCACTCTTTCTTTCTTTCTTCCCTCCTTCCTTCCTTCTTCCTTTCTTTTTCAAGATTTATTTATTTATTTGAAAGGCAAAGTTACAGAGAGGCAAAGGCAGAGGGGAGGGGAGATCTTCCACCCACTGGTTCACTCCCCAAATGTTTGCAACGGTCAGAGCTGAGCCGACCCGAAGCCAGGAACCAGAAGCTTCTTTCCAGTCTCCCACAAGGGTGTAGGGGCCCAAGAACCTGGGCCATCTTCTACTGCTTTCCCAGGCCATAGCAGAGAGCTGGACTGGAAGTGGAGCAGCCAGGACTTGAACCAGTGCCTGTATGGGATGCTGGCACTGCAGGCAGCGGCTTAATCTGGTACGCCATAGCACCGAGCCCTGATCCACTTCTTATCCAGCTCCCTGCTAATGCGCCTGGGAAAGCAGTGGAAGATGGCCCATGTGCTTGGAACCCTGCCACTCATGTGGGAGATCCCAAGGGAGTTTCAGGCTCTTGGCTTCAGCCTGACCATCGCCTGCTGATGCAACCATTTGAGGAGTGAACTAGCAGATGGAAATTCTTTCTCCCCCTCTATCTTTCTCTCTCTGTAACTCTGCTCTTCAAATAAATAAATAAATAAATAAATAAATCTTTTTTAAAAATCCCAAAAGGTAACATAGAATAAAACTTAGATGATCTTAGGTTTCTTGGTAACTTTTTAGACACAAATTCAAAGGTATAATCCATGAAAGAAATCATTGATAAGAAATTAAAATTTTCTGCTTATGAAAGACACTGACAAGATAATTAGAAAATAAACTGCAGACTGGGAGAAAATATTTGCAAAATATATATCTGATAAAGGACTGTTATCTAAAAATATGCAAAGAACTCTTTAAAATCAACAATAAAGAGGCAAGCATTTAACCTAGCAGTGAAAGTACCAGTTAAGATCCCCAGGTCCCGAGTTCCAGCGCTGTGGTATACTGGGCTAACGCCTTCGCCCGCAGCACCAGCATGCCAAATAAGTGTCGGTTCGAGTCCCGGCTGCTCCTGTACTCTGGGTATGGCCTGGGAAAGCAGTAGAAGATGGCTCAAGTATTTGGGCCCCTGCACCCATGTGGGAGACCCAGAACAAGCTCCAGGCTCCTGGTGGCCATCTGGGGAGTGAAGTAGCAGGTGAAAGACCTTTCTCTCTGTCTCTCCCTCTCTCTACATAACTCTACCTCCCAAATAAATAAATACAAATTAAAAAAAAAAAAAAGATTCCCATGTCCCATATCAGAGTTCCTAGGTTTGAATCTGGCAGTGGCTCCTGATTCTTCCTGCTAATGCAGACTCTGGGGGCAGCAGGGTAGTTAGATCCCTTCCACCCACCTGGGAGACCTGGACTGAGTTCTAGCTCCTGGCTTCAGGCTGACCCATTGTGGGTATTTGTGCAGTGAAGCTGTAGATAGCAGGATGGGAATGCTTGCTCTCCACACCTTAGCAGTTCTTATAAAACTAAACAAACTCTTATCAGACAATCCAGCAATTGCACTCCTTGGTATTTACCGAAGGGTGCTGAAAATTTACGCCTACAAAACATCTAAGTGTGGATGTTTATAGCCACTCTGTTCATAACTGCCAAAATTTGGGAACAACCAAGATGTTGTTCAGCAGTTAAGTGACTACACTACGGTACATTCAGACAATGGAATAGTAGGCAGCACTAAACAGGAGGTATTAAGCCATGAAAACACATGGAGGAGATTCAAATGTAATAGAATGTGAAAGAAATCAACTTCAGGGGGCCTGCCAGTGCTGTTGCCTAGTAGGTTAAGCCTCCGCCTATGGCGCCGGCATCCCATATGGACACCAGTTCAAGTCCTGGCTGCTTCACTTCCAATCCAGTTCTTTCCTTATGGCCTGGGAAAGCAATGGAAGATGGCCCAAATGCTTGTCCCCCCCTCCAAACCCACATGGAAGACCTGGAAGAAGCTCCTGGCTCCTGGCTTTGGATAGGCCCAACTCCGACTATTGTGGCCATTTGGGGGGTGAACCAGCAGATGGAAGACCTCTCTTTCTGTCTCTCTCTTTTTCTGTCTGTAATTCTGCCTCTCAAATATAAAACCTTTGAAAACAAACAAAAAGACATCTGGGGGCCGGTGCTGTAGCGCAGTGGGTTAAAGCCCTGGCCTGTAGTGCTAGCATCCCATGTGGGCGCCGGTTCTAGTCCCAGCTGCTCCTCTTCCAATCCAGCTCTCTGCTATGGCCTGGGAAAGCAGTAGAAGATGGCCCAAGTCCTTGGGACCCTGCACCCATGTGGGAGACCCGGAAGAAGCTCCTGGCTCCTGGCTTCAGATTAGCTCAGTGCCAGCCGTTGCGGCCATCTGGGGAGTGAACCAGCGGATAGAAGACCTCTCTGTCTCTACCTCTCTCTGTAACTCTGTCTTTCAAATAAATAAAATAAATCTTAAAAAAAAAAAAAGACATCTGAAGGGTTGCTACTGTGGTCATTAATTTAAAGGCCGGCCGGCGCCGTGGCTTAACAGGCTAATCCTCCACCTTGCGGCGCCGGCACACCGGGTTCTAGTCCCGGTTGGGGCGCCGGATTCTATCCCGGTTGCCCCTCTTCCAGGCCAGCTCTCTGCTATGGCCCGGGAAGGCAGTGGAGGAAGGCCCAAGTCCTTGGGCCCTGCACCCGCATTGGAGACCAGGAGAAGCACCTGGCTCTTGGCTTCGGATCAGCGAGATGCGCCGGCTGCAGCGGCCATTGGAGGGTGAACCAACGGCAAAAAAAAGCAAGACTTTTCTCTCTGTCTCTCTCTCTCTCTCACTATCCACTCTGCCTGTCAAAACAAAAACAAAAACAAAAAACCTTTAAAGACCCTATTGAAATCGTCCTGAATGTTTCCTATCATCACTAGTCACTATGCTCTCACATCTGAAAAAAGTCAAAAGCTGGAACCGGGGGCCAGTTCTGTGACGCAGTATGTTGATCCTCTACCTGCGGCACTGGCACCCCATATGTGCACCGGTTCTAATCCTGGCTGCTCCTCTTCCATTCCAGCTCTCTGCTGTGGCCTGGGAAAGCAGTAGAAGATGGCCCAAGTCCTTGGGACCCTGCAACCATGTGGGAGACTGGAAAGAAGCTCCTGGCTCCTGGCTTCGGATTGGCGCAGCTCCAGCTAGTGTGGCCAGTTGGGGAGTGAAAAAACGGACGGCAGACCTTTCTGTCTCTCCCTCTCACTATCTGTAACTCTACCTTTCAAATAAATAAATAAAATCTTTAAAAAAAAAAAAAAAAAGCCAGAGCCAACGCTGTGGTGCAGTGGGTTAAAGCCCTGGCCCACAGCACTGGCAACCCATGTGGGTGCTGGTTCGAGTCCTAGCTGCATCACTTCCAATCCAGCTCCCTGCTAGTGCTTCTCTCTCTCTCTCTCTCTCTCTCTCTCTCTCTCTCTTTCTCTAACTCTTTCAAATAAATAAAATAAATCTTTAAAAAGGAAAAAAAATCAAAAAGTCATTTATCAGCTCAGATCCAAGAGTTAACAGTTTGGTATATCTTCCATCTTCTCAATGGATTGAGAGAGATTCTGGTGCCCCCATTAGTGGATGTGATGATGTTGACGCTCTTTTTTTCATTTTTAAAATATTTATTTATTTATTTGGAAGTCAGAGTTACAGAGAGGGAGGGAGGGAGGGAGAGAGAGAGAGAGAGAGACGATATCTTCAATCTGCTGGTTCACTCCCCAGATGGCCGAAATGGCCGAGGCCAGGAGCCAGGAACTTCGTCCGAGTCTCCCATGTGGATGCTGGAGCCCCTGTACTTGGACCATCTTGTGCTGCTTTTCCCAGCCATTAGCAGGGAGTCGGATCAGAAGTGGAGCAGCTGGGGACTCAAACCTGTGCCTGCAGGACTCTTCCAAGTATATATAACTCACGTATTTATTCATCTACTTATTAAAACAAAAAAATTTTTGACAGGCAGAGTGGACAGTGAGAGAGAGAGACAGAAAGGTCTTCCTTTTCCGTTGGTTCACCCCTCAATGGCTGCTTCGGCCAGTGCACCACGCTGATCCGAAGCCAGGAGCCAGGTGCTTCTCCTGGTCTCCCATGCGGGTGCAGGGCCCAAGGACTTGGGCCATCCTCCACTGCCCTCCTGGGCCACAGCAGAGAGCTAGACTGGAAGAGGAGCAACTGGGACAGAATCCGGAGCCCCGACCGGGACAAGAACCTGGGGTGCTGGTGCCGCAGGTGGAGGATTAGCCTAGTGAGCCGCGGCACCGGCCTAAAACAAAATTTTATTGAATGTCTACTATGTGCCAGGCACTGTGCTAGGGGCTGAGAATAGCAAACCAAAGTCTTGCCTTTGTGGAGCTTCCTGAAGGTGAAAACAGCAAAAAAAAAAAAAAAAAAAAAAAAAAAAGTAAACAAGTAGGTATCCCTGTTAGGTTGAAAACAAATTAAGCAAGGCAAGGTGACACAAAATGGCTGGAAGTGAATGCGTTTGCATAATTCACTCTGATAAGGGTGCCACCTTATAGAGGCCTGCAGGATAGAACATGAGCTGTGAAGATACAGATCATTCCAAGCTGAGTTCTAACAGCAAGGGCCCTGAGATAAGAGTGGCCTGACGGGTCCAATAACAGCAGAGCAGCCAGCAGAGTGGGAACAGGGCGAGTCAGCCAAGAAGAAAACAACGAGTGAGAGTTATTGCTCAACCAGCAGCAAAATCTGTACTTCTGCACGTTCCATTCCATTTGATGTTATGCAAATCAGCTGACTCTGGCCTGGTCTTAACCAGAAAAAAAAAATAATTCTCAAGTTAATGAGTGAAGAACCAGACACGAAGTAAGAGCCTGGAGAGTGAGTTGAGTCACCCCAGTTCTAATCCCTGCTCTGCCACTGCCTTACTCTTTGACCCTGAGCGAGGCTGTGTATGAGCAAGGACAAACAAGAGTAGAAGGAATTAAAGGAGAAAAGGAAGGCACAAGACCATCAGGGGGCTTTGAATGCCATGTTAAGCCATCTTGACCCTGGCCAGGGGGTTCAAACTTGGGGTCCCACACAGGCCAAGTAGCTAATGTAAATGAGTAATGCGGTCTGCGTGTTCTTGTTATGGGAACAGAGAACTCGAAAAGACAAATCCAGTTACCACATTTGGCTCCATGTTGGCAGATCTTCCTGTTAGCTAAGAAAATTCATGAGTTGGAGAGTTTATGTTAAATCTCTCAATTTTTAAATCTTAGCAATGGACTCACTTTTTTAAAACATGAATGATACATGTTTAGCAGACCAAATTATGACTCAGTGTATGTCCAGCTACAAGCTGAACAATGAAAGCTAGTTTTATGCCCTTGTAGTGACTTGAGCAGAGTATTTTCAGATGTCTTTGCTCATCTGAGCTATTTATATTTGCTTCTCTCTCCCTCCCTGTTGATTCTGGCTGCCAAATTTTGGACATTATTCAGTTCTGTACTCTGTCCCCCTCCACACCAAACTCAGTGCCAGACCATCTTAGACATTGATAACATGTCCAAAATAAACTTAAGTTTTATTAGGGGCTGGCATAAGCTGCCACCTGCAATGCCGGCATCCCATATGGGCACCAGTTGGAGTCCCAGCTGCTCCACTTCCTACTAATGTGCCTAAGAAAGCAGTGGAAGATGACCCAAGTGCTTGGGTTCCTGCCACCCAAGTGGGAGACCCAGATGGAGTTCCAGGCTCCTGGCTTTGGCCTAGACCAGTCCTAGTCATTATAGCCATTTGGGGAATGAACCAGTGGGTGGAAGATATCTCTCGTTCTCCCTGTGTGTCTCTCCTTCTCTCTTTGTAACTCTGCCTTTCAAATAAATGCCTTTTTTTTTTAAAGTTTTATTACCACCAAGAATCTTAATATATTTATTCATAGCCTTCAACTCATGAATTTGCTTCTAGGAATTTAATTAATCAGGGATTACAGTGCAATGTTCTTATGAAAGAATTTTAGCTCATCTTGATATAAAGTGGTGAAAATGGGGAAGAAAACTCTAAATATCCAGTCATAGGAATTAGTGAACATATTACAGTACAAATAAAGTACTGCAACCATTACAATTATGTTCAAGGGTGTGGGTGTTTAGCACTAAGATGCCCGTGTCCCACATCAGTACCTGGGTTCAGTACCTGGCTGTGCTCCTGACTCCAGCTTCCTGCTAATGTAGACCCTAGGAGGAAACAAGTAAATGTGTTCTTGCCACTCACGTAGGAGATGCGGCTTGTATTTCCAGCTCCTAGCATCAGCCCAGTCCAGTCCCGATCCAGTCCCAAGTGCTGTTGGGGGCATTTGTGAACTAGTGGATAGGAGCTTTCTCTCTTTGACTACCTCTCTCTCTCTTTCCCTTTTTCCTCCCTCTCAAGTAAATAATAATAATAATAAATTATTATGCTTGGGACTGCTTGCAACATCTTCATTTCATATCATGTGCTGGTTCAAGTCTGGGCTGCTCCACTTCTGGTCCAGCTCTCTGTTAACACACCTGGGAAGGCAGCAGGTGACAGTCCAAGTGCTTGGACTCCTGCCACCCATGCAGGAAACCTGATTGCAGTTTCTGGATCCTGGCTTCATCCTGGCCCCTGGCTGTTGCAACCATCAGAGAAATGAACCAGCAGATAGAAGATCTCTCTCTCTCTCTCTCTCTCTGTAACTCTGCCTGTTAAATAAATAAATATTTTTTAAAAATTATCTTGAATATTAAGGTCATGAAAATTATCAGGAAATATGCTAAGTGGAAAAAGAAGGCTACACAATTACACACTATTTACATACTAGAAAAAACACAGTCAATATATGTTAATATGTAATATAGAATAAGTACATGCAAAGAAAAAAACTTTAACATTGGTTCTCTTTTATTAGAATTAGGATTTGAAAGGCTTCCCCTCTCCTTCATCTCCTGGTTCACCCCCCAAATGCCCATGACAGCCAGGCCCAGGCTGAGCCAAAGCCAGAGTTCTGAACTCAATCTGGGTCTCCCATGTGGGCAGCAGGAACTCAAGTACTTGAGCTATTATCTGCTTTGCCACAATGCCCACCCCTAAAAGGATCTCTCTCTCTCTCTCTCTCTCTCTCTCTCTCTCTCTCTCTCTCTCTCTCTCTTTAAATTACGGGGCTGGACATCTGGCACAAACAGTGAAGATGTTGCTTGGGAAGCCCACATCCCATACCTGAGTGTTTGGGTTTGATGTCAGCTCTGCTTCCATTCCAGCTTCTTTCTAAAGCAGGTGCTGGGAGGAAGCGGTGATGGCCCAAGCGCTTGGGTCCCTGCCAGTCATGTATGAAACCTGGATTGAGCTTCCGGCTCCCGGCCGCAGCCTGGCCTATTCCAGTGGCCGCACACATTTGGGGAGTAAATCAGTGTATGGGAAGATCTCTCCGTTTCTCTCTCTGCCTTTCAAATAAAAAATAATAATCAGAAAATAAAATCGCAAAGACATTTTTAACATGGGAAGACTTAGACATGTTAGGGAAACGTATCGTCTTAAAACCTCCATCTTCTCTGTCTCCCAGAGACACCCAAGGCTAGCAGCTCCAGATTCGGTTTCCTCAGTGTAACCGCTGCACATCTGAGACAGCCCCGTGTGGACCCCGGCTTTCCCGTTAGCCTGGATCGAGCCCTGCACCCCGTGGCGTAGCGGGGCAGGTAGAGGTGCCTCCCGCTCCACGGCGAGGGCGAATCCCAACCTGACTTCGCTCCAATGGCTACTCTACACGCCCCCCGGGTTACCCAGCTACACAGCAACGAACAGCGCAGGGCGGAACGGAGGAAAAGCCTCTAAAAAACACTAAGGGGGGGAAGGATGTCGTTCAGGGTTGCTTGATTTTTTTTTTTTTTAACCTGCCAGTGTTCTGTTTTCCCCACATTTTATGCAACAGACATAAATCACTTATAATCCGGAAAGCAAAACAAAACTAAAACCAAACATTTTTTTAAAAGGGAAACAAGAACTGGCGAGCCGACGGGGAAGTCCAGGTCCCTCTCGGGGAGGGGGGTAGGGAGGCGGGGCGCCACGGCCCGCACCAATCGCAGCCCGGGTGCCCGGGCCCCGCAAACAGCCACCGGCGCGCGCTGCCGTAAGCAGCCTGGAAACCCGCTCGGGCCTATCCCTCGCGCCGCCGCCGCCGGCTGCGATTGGCTGCCAGCAAGCCCCGCCCACCTCCCTCCTCATTGGCCGCCGCGGCTTGCGTCAGAGGTGCCTGTTGCTGAGCAAAAAGTAGTGCGCGCGGCTGGGCGTCCTGAGGTCAGAGGAGCAACGCTAACCGCCGTTTCCTCAGCGCCTCAGACGTGCCGGGCCCCGTGCTCCCAGCTTCTCACAGCGAGCGCTTCTTGCCGCTTTTCTTGAGCACCCACACAGCCAGGGGCGTTATCAATGAAGTACAGCTTCTTCATTGCCATCAAGCCTCGCGAAGGGGTTTGACAAACAGCGCTGTGGAGGAAAACCTCCCTGCAGAGGGGTAGAACTGGAACCTCCAGCTCCCAGATCGCCATTCCAGTTGCTGGCTTTGCTGCTGATGGGGGGTTTAGAAGTCTTTTGGGAGTAGGAGGAGCTGGGACAGGATGGTGGCCAGAGCCAGGGGTGTTGCTCTAGGGCAGGTCTATATAGGGTGAGGGCGAGCCTGAGGAGTTGGGGTGGGGGGAGGGAGGGCAGGAAAGTGGGGCTCCGTGAGGCAGTCTTAAGGTGGAATCCAGTCCTCGATCTCAAGTTTGTAGCCTCCACTGGGTGGTCAACTTTCTGGGAAATCTTCTCTCCGGACCCGAGGCTCCCTGCTCCCAGGCTAAGAGCCAGAACAATGTCCGTTCAGGCCGTGAGGTCCTTTGAGAGACTGGCCCTTGCTGGCAGCAGGAAAGTCTTCAGCAGCCACACGGTCCTGGCCTTTTCGCCAGACCTTTGGGCGATGTCATGGGACCCGAAGATCCTATAAACGCGGAACGGTTTGGGGGGCGGTCTTGGGGCCACCCTTTTTCCCCCAGCCTGTTCTAGCTGAGCCGAGGCAGGGCCCGACCTGCAGGGGGCGCTGAGGGTTCACGCAGCCGACAAAACTCCACGGGAACGCTAAGCAAATAGCCCCAAAGCACCCAGCGGGTTAGTTTTCTTATTTTAATAAGAGGAGCAGAGCTTTTCCAAACCTGAAGGTTTCTGTCCTGGACGCAACCCAGCAAAGCGAAGCATATGCACCGCGCAGCACCAGTTCCCCCTACAGGGGCTCTGGAGGTTAGAGCAGCTCAGGTCAATTCTTTTGTTTTAGGGATGAGGAAACGGATTCTGAGAGCTGAGACAAAAATCAGCTGGGATCGCAGAGCTAAAAACTAGCACCCCGGTTGCCTGACTCCTGGGATGTGGCCTTGGGAGATAGATAGCTGACTCCAAGAGTGTGTGGCTGCCCCCCCGCACACAACTCTGGGGGAACAATTTCAGTTCTGCTTGGGTAGCGGGACGGCTCAGAACAAGTCTGCTGGAGCAGGGAGGACCTCCCCCGGGCACCTAGCACCATGTTGGCTTCATGAGTAATGGAATGAATGTGTGAATAGGCCGATGGAGAGTGGATCTGTTCTGACTTTATCAAGTCTGTGGGAGGGGGATTTCTTTCCTTGAAAACCTCCTGGGGCAGGGGTTGTGTTCTGAGATTCAGAGAGCTGAGGGAGGAAGACAATAAGAACTCAGAAAATGACATTTGGGCTGATAAATCATAGCTCTGGAATGGTGGCGATATAAGGTTATCATAGCAAGGGTACCCCGGAATTTGGGATTAGAAAATAGGAAGAATAAACCCAGAACAGATGAGAATCCCATGAGGGTCATAATCTGAAAGAGAAGCTGAAGCCGGAAGAAACCTGAAAAACATTTCCAATCCAATCTAGACTTATCTTCAGGACTGGAATGCAATTGAGGAATAAAAATAGCTTTGGCCAATCAGTGGCCTCAACATAGCTGATGCAAGAGTCGAGAGAGTATGGCAACAGGAGGAAGAGATCTTCACTGAACCAAAAATCACAAGGCAGGGGGGAGGGGAGGAATGTGCCCAGGGAAGGGGCCACACCCCATCCTCTCGGTATCCCACTGGGCTGGCAGCTTCATGGCTGGATTCCCAGAGCCCAGCATAGTGTCTGGTACACACACCAGGGTCAATAAATATTTACTGAATGAAAGGAAGGAAAGCAATGGAGCTCTGACCGGCAGATTTGCTCTGAGTCGAGTGAGTTCAGTGATTCATCTTGGTTCATGGTTCCTTTTGCCAGGACTCCAGCTGCTGTAGCCATCTCCAGGGGATAACTTGGCTTTTCACACATGCTCCCCTACAAGGAGGGATGTGCTGACCCATCTATTAGAGGCCACTTGACAGTTATGTTCCTCACTGCCAATTAATACACCTGCTCTAAGCACCAGTTCCTGTGCCTGCCCGCCCCTTGCAGATTCATGTCGTCCTCTCATTTGGGTGTGCTGGAGTTTCTACTTTGGATCCATAAATGCCTGGGTTTGAGTCCTGGCTCAGAATGCTAAGCTGTCTGGCCTTGGCCAACACACCTCCTAAGCCTGTTTTCTTGTCTGTTAAATGGTGCCCTAATACCTGCTTCACAGGGTTGTGTGAGAGCTACATGAGACAGCAGCTGTGCCACTCCTGCTGTAGCCCAGTTAATGGTAGTGACTGTGCCGCTTCCTGTCTTTCCTTCCTTGCAGATTCCGTGACAAAAGACCGCCCAGTTTAGTATATCAGCCTCTTAGGCTTTTCCTTCTCACAAATCACTCGATTTGTAAATGAAATGTTGGGAATGATCTAATCACGTCCTGGAATATTCTAAAAGGTTACTCTGCAGAGGAGAATAACTCATATTTATTCAAAAATATCAGGGCTGGCATTGTGGCACAGTGGGTTATGCTGCTTCTTGCAATGCCAGCATACTATATCCGAGAGCCAGTTAGAGTCCCAGCTGCCCCATTTTCAACCCATCCCCCTGCTTACATTCCTGGGAAAGTAGCAGAAGATGGCCCAAGTAGTGGGGCCCCTGTCACCCATGTGGGAGATGAGTAATGAAATCAGGAAAATTCTCTCACTTTCTCTCTCTGTGTGTCACTTTGCCTTTCAAATAATAAAAATCATTAAAAAAACAGTGAAGTCATCGAATGCTGGATACAATTTCAGTGGTCAGGGATTTACAACAAGGAGTGCTGAAAAAAAGGTTTCAAGGCCAAACAAGAAACATGGGTGTGGCACATGATGAAACTGACAAAATAAATTGAATCACATCTTGGCAGATTTTGAACATCGAACTTTGTGGTCTGGACATTGATATTGTAAACTTTTTAGAATGAAAACTAAATCTGACAGGGTAGCTTACAGGGGAATTTAATTGAAGATTCTAGGGCATATTATTAGCAGAACATTGTGATAGGCGACATAGGACAGGAGACAAAGATGCCCTCAAGAAGCATATAATTGGGCCAGCATTGTAGTGCAGAGGGTTAAGCCATAGTCCCATATGGGCACCCAGCTGCTCCACTTCCAATTCAGCTCTCTGCTAATGTGCCTGGGAAAGCAGCAGAAGATGGCCTGAGTCTTGGACCCCTGAATGCATGTGGGAGACCCAGAGGAAGCTCCTGGCTCCTGGTTTTGGTCTGGCTCAGTCCTGGCCTTTGCAGCCATTCAGGGAGTGAACCAGCGAATTGAAGATCTCGCTCTCTCTCTCTTTCTCCTTCCCTCCCTCCCTCTCTCTCTCTCTCTAGTTCTGCCTTTCAAATAAATAAATACATCTTTTATAAAAGAAGCTTATAAGCAGATAAGACAATATAAACACAATTTGTAATACAAAGTACACGTGATAAGTGTTAAAACAGAGACCCCAGCCCAAGTACTTTGGGAGCTCAGCAGCAGGTTAGATTAATCTCCTTGTCTGAAAAAGCTGGAGGCAGAACAAGACAGAGGCTCATCCTTGGAATCTAAACCCAGATTAGACAAGATCCCCTCCATTCTTGCCCCCTCCAGGATCCCATACCCAGAATAAACAATGACATTCCAACTGAAACAGGAGCCTGTGCTGTGGCGCAGCAGGTTAGGCCGCCAGCATCAAATATTGGAGTGCTAGTTCGAGTCCCAGCTACTCAGCTTCCAGTCCTGCTCCCTGCTAATGTGCCTGAGAAAGCAGTGGGGGATGACTCCAGACCTTGGGCCTCTGCATCCACGTGGAAGACCCCTGGGCTCCTGGCTTCAGCCTGGTCCAGCCCTGGCAACAGCAGATGGAAGACCCCTCCTCCAGCCCCCTCCTTCCTCTCTGTCACACTGCTTTTCAAATAAATATATATATTTTTAACTTGAAACCCAATGGGTCAAGAAAAACCATGGAGGAAGAGGCTCTGTGGGAAATGAATGGAGGCTGAACCTGGCTTTGGGACCCTGGGGTGCTGTAGATGCAACTTCCTTGCAAGAGGAGAGCTGAAGACCAGGAAGCGGATGAGATCAGGGAGAGTGTGTCCGGAGAGAAGAGGGATGAAAACAGAAACTAGGGGAGCACCCACGTTTTAGGGAGTGGGAGAGGGGGGAGTGGCCAGAGGATGAGGTAAGCGTAGACTCAGCCGAGCACCTCGTTACTAAGTTTCGCTTAGGAGGGTGGCAGCCGTGGAAGGGTGGAAGACAGGACGGAGGCCCCTGGGGCGCAGAAGGCAGAAGGTGCTGCGACCGGGCTGGAGATCAGGCCCGAGGTTGGCGGATGGAGGCGTTTACAGGGACTCCACAGTGAGTGGATCCCCCGGGTCTGGTACGATTAGGGGCCTGGCGAACATGGTGGCGTCCTCTGACTTCCATCAATCTGGTGTTCAGCTCTCTAATTAGCACCACTGGATGGCTGCCGGGGCCAAAGCCCTCCTAACCCTAACCAGTCTCTCCAGGAACCAAAGAGTTGAAACACTCACTCGGGAGGGATTTCACACCTGGCTTTCTGGCCCAGCCCGGTGCAGTCCCGTTTCGTCACGCCGCCCCTAATGACTCTGCGGGCTGTCACTCTCGTATGGCTTGGTCTGCGAGGTGACTAAACGCCTCTTGCAAAAGTTTGCAGCATTCGTCCGAGGCCAACTACAGCTCCCAGGGTGCCCGCGCGCCGCCCGGCGCCGATTGGCCGAGCGCTCGGCTCCGGGGGGCGGAGTCGCCCCCGCCTCCCCGGGAAACAGGCAGGCGATTGGCTGAGCCGCGAGGCTTTTGTGTCCCCGCCCTCCCCCGGAGACCGCAGCGGGCTCAGAGGCGCTGCTGGTGTCACAGCCGGACGAGCGCTGGCAGTTCCGCGGCGGGGATGCTGAGCGGCGCCGGGTCCGTGAGCAGCCCCGGCCACTGCGGACGTCCGAGGCACTCCGGGCCCTGAGAACCCCTTCGCTGCCGCCACTTCGGGGGCTCCCGAGGCCGTTCACTGTCCCAGAAGCCAGACAGGGTCGGGAAGAGTCCAGCGCCGCACCGGCCGCGCTTCGGCTCGCGAGTGTCCTGGAACCCCCGAGAGACACCGCGGGGTTCTCGAGCCTCCCCGGCGGCCCCCAACCCCGGCCTCCTGCGCGCGTCCGTGCACAACCCCCTCCGGCGCCCGGGTCCTGGCGCACACCATGATCGTTGCAGACTCCGAGTGCCGTGCCGAGCTCAAGGGCTACCTGCCGTTCGCCCGGGACGGCGGCGGCGGCCCGGGCGCAGGGCAGGTAAGCGGCGCCGTGGGTTCCTGGAGCCCCGGGGCGCGTCGGAGCCCCCCGGCAGTCCCGGGCTCGGGGAGGGGGCGTGCAGCGCGTAACCCCGAGCCGAGGTTGCATCAACTGGCAGCCCGGCCCTCCCCCGCGCCCCCTCCCGCGGCTGTGGAGCCCTCCGCTCGGACTCCCGGCCAATGGGAAGGAAAGCCTTCTCCGTGCTCTCCGGGGTTTGGGCTGTGGTGGAGAGCGTCTTCAAGTCCAGGCAAATCCCGGCCAGAGCAACCGGACCGCTCCTCCTCCCCGCCCCCTTCCGCAGAGTCCCTTCCTCTTAGCGGGCGCGGGTGGGCGGAGGACTTTTTCTAGGATGCGCCTCTGTTCCTGTCCCCCAGAGTGGGGACAGGGACACCTGGCACCCGGACCGAGTATTTGGAGGGGGCGGGAGGGTACCCCAGTACGTGCCGGCGGCAGCCGAAGCTGCGGGCTGCCTGGGGCACCCCTGGCCGCGGCTTCGGTTAAGCTGCGCCCTAGTAATGGGTCTGAGGTCTCCTAAGTTTGTTTCGCAGCATCTGGCCCAAAGATCCCACTTTTCAAGAGAGGCAAGGAAAAGGGCTGGCCCTGATCTTAACAATTCTGTCTCTCTGTCTCTTTGTCTCTCTCTCTCTCTGTCTCTTTGTCTCTTTCATACACACACACACACACACACTAGCAGCAATGATGAACATCTTATCATCCAGTAAGCACCTACTAGGTGCCAGGCTTCCCATTTTGCAGGGAGATAAGATTGAGGCCCAAGACAGCCTTGGGAAAATGCCTTCACCAACCCCACCAAGTACCTTATTTTTGGGACCCGATGCCTCTAGGATTTCTGAGAGCGCTTGGCCCTACAGGGAGTTTTGTTGGGCGGTGAGGCGACTTGCTGGGGTGGGGAGCTGGTTCAATTACTAGTCATAAGCTCTGTGACCCAGGAGGGGAAAACCCTCCCTTTTCTAAGCACGGTGGTAGTTGGGGGTCCTGCTGCAGTGGTGGAGGGCTTGTGGGCTGGCTGTTCTGTGAGCCTGCTTCTCCCCACCCCTCCTGACTTAGCAGCAATCAGCCTCACTCCTGCATCTTCTCAGCTGTGTGGCTCTGGCCCAGTCACTTCACTCGGCTTCTTTGTGGAACATGGACATGATGCTATTACTGAGAGCAGCCGGGCACCAGAGCATGCAAGGGCTGGGTTCAGGTCCCAGCCCTCCCACTCACTGGCCCTGTGATCTTGGCAGAGTGCTCTCCCGTCTGATCTGCTGTTTCTTCCCATGGGGATTTGATAGTATCTCCAAGGGCTCGTGGGGAAAATTAACTCAGAATAGGAGCAGTGGCGGGAGCACAGTGCCTGGAACAGGGTCACTGCCTCAAGCACCCTGACTTGTCGGAACACAGAGTGCACAGCCCGCTTCCCCCAGAGTGTCTTTTTTTTTTTCCTTAAAGACTTATTTTTATTTATTTTAAAGGCAGAGTGACAGAAGGGCAGAGAGAGGGACAGAGGGAGATCGTCCATCTGCTGGTTCATTCCCCAAAGGGACGCAACATCCGGGGCTGGGCCAGGCTGAAGCCAGGGAACCAAGAACCCCACTCAGGTTCCCGACGTGGGTGGCCACTGAGCGCCCTTCCAGGCACACCAGCTCGGGGAGTGCTGGAGCCCGTGCTCCCCCCTGGGAGGAGGTCTAGGGAGGAAGGAATGCCTGGGGTCTGGGGCGGGGGGCTTCAGGTGGAAACTGCTGTTTTGCAGAGGGGAACGCTGGTGGTGTCTGAGAGGAAAGAGCTCCTTGGGAAAGTGTCTGTTCTGGGTAGAACCCTGAGGAGCTAGCTGGGTGCAGAGCTCACAGAGCCTGCACCCAAGGGAAGAGCCCTCCACCCCCTGCTTGCTTCACCACACACGCCCTTCCAGGGGGTCCGGGCCTTCAGGTGTGTGTGTTTCCAAAAAGTTCCGGGGGCTTCATTCTACTACAGGTCTCCAAAAAGTTCATGGAAAATGCAAGTTATGAGAAAAAACAAAAAAACAAAACAAAACAAAACAAACCCTGCATGGACTTTAAAATGTCTATACCCAAATAAACTTATCTTTTGATTCCATTTTCTATGAACTTTTTGAAGTCTATGTGTATGTTTTGAAAGCCCTCTTTGGGCACTGGGGTAACTTCCTCAAACATCACTTCCCCCAGGATGGGGGAGGGAAGTCATCCCTTTGCATCCAGTCCACCTTCTCCACGGCAGAAGCTCTTATCCCAGCTATGCAACTTGGTGTTGTGACTAGATGTTTCTTCTCTGTCTCTGTTGCTGGACTTGAGACCCAGCCCACCGGTCCCAACGCCGGCACTGCTCTTGACAGCTGGCAAGAGCTCGCAGAGATCTGCTCCGTGTTGGCGTAGCTAACCCCATGAACATTCAGGCCTTGTGGTCAGATCTCCATCTCAGAGAGGACTTTCTGAGCCTCTGTGATGTACCTCTAAGGAAAGAATAAGACCCAATTCCCTCAGGATGGTTGTGAGGAAGTGGCTAGATGTAGCTGGCGCCCGTTCATGGTGGGCATCCAAGCGTGTGGCACCACACCCCCACCAAGGCTGACAGTCAAGGGCTCCTTGGGGTGTGTCTCTCTCTCAAGTGTAACCAGTTGAAAGATGTGAGTTCAGGGGAAGGGTGGGTAGTGTCTGCACCTTCCCAGCTGGCAGAGACTGAGCAGGTGTCTGGAGCAGAGGCTCGCCTCTCAGTCTATCAGGCGCCAACACTGAAGGCTGAGGCTGTTGCCAGAGGTGGATGTGGGTGGTGGGCAGAATCTTTGGAAACCGGGCTGGGGTCAAGTCTCTAGACCTGGGCCCATTGCCCGAAGCGGTGCTGGTGGAGTGGAAAGGACCCCAGCACCCAGAAGCCTGGATTCACATCTCACTTCTTCAGTTCTCAGTGAGCGCCTGACTTTGGTCCCTTAGAAAATAGAGGCCACTCTCCGTGCAATCTGCTGAAGATTGAGTGGAGCCTGTGTGCAAGTACCTAAGTTAACGTAAAAAGTAACATCCAGCCAGCGCCTGCATCTGGAGCCAGGCACTCGGAGGGAGGTCTGAGACTGAGAGAGGGTGGTCCTGTGGCAAGTGACCCCCTCACGAGGCACTAGGAACAGCCACCCCAGGTCTCCTTCTCCCCTACATGAGTGTGCGACCTCGGGCAGGTGACTTGCCCGCTTTGGGCTGCCCTGTCTTCGTCTGCAACGCAGGGGCGCAATCATGCCTTTATCAGGCGTGTAGAGCTCCATGTTCTCTACTGCGGGAGCTCCCAGTCACGTGTGGCCATTTCTGTTCAGGTAAATCAAAGCTAAGAAGAACAGCTTTCTGTTGCCCTGGCCACTTTGCAAATGCTCAGCCACAGTGACAAGGGATTACTGTGCAGATGGAAGCCATTGCGCCATCACGGGGAGTTCTGCTGGACTGCGCTGTGCTAGCCACTGTGGGGACCCCAGAACCAGATCCAGTGTGTGTGCCCCGAAGATGAGGAACAGTGTGCAGGGAGCCAGGTTGGGAGCAGCGGCTCCTGCTCCCGGCGACTGTGGCTGGAACCCCAGACGCAAAGGCCTGCAAAGGCCTCCAGGCTCCTGAGAGGTAGAGAAGTTTAGAGAATGGGGCATAGTTTCCGCACTTGCGGGAAACCTGTGTGTCTCCCCACTTGCCTACCTCCTTCCTGGTTCAGTGACTGGAAATAACTCGACCCCTTGGAGCTCTGTGCCACAGCAGTAAAACGGACCATGCGAGGTACGGGACCCAGTGTGGTTGTCTGCCATTATTTTTGTTGACTCCCTACCCCAGGGGACAGAGGGGTGGGGGTGGGGGCAGGGCTGATTTGGAGTTGTCATCTCTTGGCAGTGGATCCCTGCCCTGCCTGCTTTGCCTGGACTTCCCCTGGTGTCCAGGAAGCATTCAGGGTATTGGAGCTGGGGGTTCAAATCTACTCGGCCTTGCTTTCAGTTTTACACTGCCGGTTCCCTCTGGCTGGGGTGCTGGTCCCTAGAACCGCCTTCAGGCCCTGCTGCCTTCTCATCATATAGACAGCCACTCAAACGGCACTTCCTTAGTGGCCTTTCCTGTCTACTTCCACGAGTGTCGCTCCCACCCACCTGCCCTATCGTACACGCAGTGCTCTATCTCATTCACCTGGTAGAACCTGAATGGAAACCCTCTTGTCATCCTTCGCCTTTTCCCTGAGGTCCCAACCTGTGTGAAGGCTGAGGCTTTGTCTTTCCACTGCCGTGTTCTTGCTGCCTGCAGGGTCATCAAAAATATTTGTCAGGCGAGCAAATTAATATTCGTTCTACCTGAGAAGCACTTAGCTTCAGAAAGTGATCCCTAGATGGTGCACACAGTGGTCCTCACACAGGCTGTGCATTAGCTGGGGTCCCACCCCAGACCAATTAAATGAGACTTGCTGGAGGTGAGACCTTGGCATGGGTCTTTAAAAAAAAAAAAAATCAGCTTCTCCAAGGATTTCTAATATACTGCTTGGGTTGAGAAGCCTTTGTTCGAAACAAGAAGGAGGTTAATGGGAGCTGGCCTCTGAGGTGCTGACTATGGTGGAGGTGCTGGGGCAGGCGTGCAGGCGTTGGCTCATTAAACCCTCAGGACGCCAGTGAAAGTTGGTACTATTATCCCCATTATTTGGTGAGAAAACTGAGGCTCATATGGTGGTGGAGCTGTCTCCGGAGCCCAGGCCGCTGTGTCAGGAGCCCGCCCCCTGCCCCCAATCCTTCACCGCCCCCTGCGTTGTCCCCATCACTGTTAGTACTGCTCAGAAACAGGGGTGGATCAGACCCACCGCTCAAAGTCCAGCAGGCACCAGAGCCCTCCTGCCATAGCGCCCAGGGTCAGATGTTGGGGTGACCTGGGATTCCCAAGGCTGTTCCCTGTCCCTCCCTGGCACCCCTCCCCCCCACAGCCCCACCCCGCCCTGCCCTGCTGTGGTTTTCTATCTGTCCTCAGGTCCCCTGAGGGGGAGGCCCAGTGTGTGGAGTCAGCAATCCTTATCTCCCAGACAGAGCTGTTGGGCTTTTTCTCTCCCGTGAGGGTGGAGGGAGGGAGGGTGGGGAGGGAGCGCCTGGGGAGCCTGATGGTTCCTACACTGGGCTTGGACCCCTGGGGCCTGTGTGGGCTGACAGGGGCCCGGGCAGTCAGTCTGGCCACCTGCTCTGTCCAGGAAAGCCGAGGGAACTTTCTCAGAGCCACACTGCAAGTTAGGAGTGCAACTGGTGCCCTCACCGGGGACTTCATGGTTCTTTCCTTTAGAGTATTCCAGAACCCCAGAGCACTGCGTCTCTTAGGGAGCTTTGTAATCACTAGATCTCATTTTTAAAATTTATTTTTTTTTATTTAGTTGGAAGGTCAAGGGACAAAGAGAGTCAGAGACAGATCTCCCATTTGCTGGTTCATTCCCTAAATGCCCCTAACAGCCAGGGCTGGGCCAGGCCGAAGCCAGGAGCTGAGAAATCGGTCCAGGTTTCCCGAGTGGGTGGCAAGGACCCAAGTACTCCGGCTGGGATTGGTAGCACAGCTGGGACCTGAACCCACAAACCCTCAGATATCTTAATCACAGGGCCAAGTGCCCGCCCCTCAGTCTGCATCTTAATGCTGACCAGTGTTCCTCTCCGATGAGGGCATGCCTCTGGTTTGGGTTAACTGCTCCCGGAGCCAGTGCTGAGATCCCCAGCACTTTCCAGCGAGCGTACACCTGTATATCAACCTGTCCAATTAGCTGCTGCCATCGCCCCGTCTGTGCCACTCTACGTCCCTGCTTACCTCCCCGCGCTCTGTTTGTACTCACAGCCTGGTATCAGTGACCTGGCCCTGCTCCCCGGCGATCTGCTAGTCAGGACAGGGTCTTTAGAAGCAGAGACACTGAGAATTTGGGGCTCAGAGCGAGGGTTAGGAGAAGGTTCCTGGTCCCTGAAGGGCGGTACAAGCTAGCTCTGCAGAGGGAGTGGCCGGGGGAGGGCGGTGGGCCTGGGTCATTAACTAATCTGGAAGGCAAGGGAGCCAGAGGAAGGGTTTTAAACCAGTTGATCAGACTTGCACTTGAGAAAGTTAATCCAGCTGCTGGGTAGGAGATGGGTTGAAGGGGACAGGAGAACAATTAGTGAGGCTATGGGTGGTGGTCTGGGCAAGAGATAGTGGTGATCTGCGAGGTGGCGGCGGCAGGGGGATAAGATGAGATCCTGTGTCCCTAGGTATCTAGGGTAGTTGGGTACTGGCTTCAGAATGCAAATGATGAGGTGTTCCACACAGGCTCTCTGGTGCTTCCTGTGCAGTTCCCTGCTCTGGGCTCCTCCCTCCCAGAACTTGGGGCTCCTGGGTCCCTGCCCAGTCCCTGAAGCATTCAGCCTGGGGTGAGCCCTCTTCCTTGCTCACCCTCCTGCAACCTGACAGACAGGTGTCTATCTCCCTTCTGGCTCCTCCGAACAGGGGGCACCAGAGTGTGGTTTGAGGAGCTCCCGGGTGCCCCTTGGCTGGGAGGAGGCGCCAGGAGAGATTACAGCCTTCTTTATCCCGCCATCTACCACCAGTTAACCACTGTGTGTGTCCTCCCAGGAGCAGAGCGAAAGCCGGGCCCGGCAAGGCCCTCGTGGGCCCAGCGCCTTCATCCCGGTGGAGGAGGTAAGCTTGGAAGGGGTTGGGAATCCTTGGGAAGAGAAGACCTTGGACATTGGTGGGCCAGAGTCTTTTCCTGCCCCTTAAATTAGAGCTTTGAAACTACCCCCCTTCCAATTCCTGATTCACTGAGCTCGTAAAACAGCTCTGTGAGACATGCATTAGCAATCCCATTTTACTGGGAAGGAACAGACTCAAAGAGATAAAGTGATAGTAACACGGCCACGCTTCTCATCCCCAGAGCAGTGCCTGTTTCTCCTTAGTAAGTTAGAACTACCCAGGTGGGAGTTCTGGTGCAGCAAGTTAAGCCACCACTTGGGATGCCCACATCCCATATTCGAGTGCTGGTTCGAGTCCTGCTTCCTCCCCTCTGATCCAGCTTCTTGCTAATTATGATGGCACAAGTACTTGTGCCCTTGCTACCCTTGTGGGAAACCTGGATGGAGTTCCAGCCTCATGGCTTCAGCCTGGCTTGGTCTTAGCTGTTGCAAGCATTTTGAGAGTGAACCAACAGATGGAAAATTTCTATCTCTGTGTAATTCTGCCTTTCAAGTGGAAGCAAATGAAAAATAAATTAAAAAAAAAAAAGAGAGAGAAAGGAAGAAACATTTTATTAAAAAGAAAAAGATTGAACTCCCAGGGGCAGTATTGTGGTGTAGTAGGCAAAGCCATTGCCTTTGTCGCCAGCATCCCACATGGCACTGGTTTATGTCCTGGCTGCTCCACTTCCTAATCAGCTCCCTGCTGATACCCCAGGAAAAACAGTAGAAGATGGCTCAAGTGCTTGGGCCCCTGTGACCCACGTGGGAGACCCAGATGAAGCTCCTGACCCCTGGCTTTGGCCTGGCTCAGTCCTGGCCATTGTAGCCACTTGAGGATTGCACAGGCAGATGGAAGGCCTCTCTTTCTTCTGCTTTCTCTTTCTCTGTAACTTTGACTTTCAAATAAATAGATAAATCTTTAAAAAAAAATAAAAAATAGAACCTCCTATGTGTATCTTTTCACTCCCCCCTCTCTCTCATTTTTTTTTTTTTAAGATCTATTTATTAACTGGAGAGTCAGAGCTGCACAGAGTCAGAGAGAGGTCTTCCATCCACTGGTTTACTCCACAGATGACCACAATGGTCAGAGCTGAGCTGATCCAGAACCAGGAGCCAGGAGCTTCTTCCAAGTCTCCCATGCGAGTGCAGGGGCCCAAGGACTTGGGCCATCTTCTGCTGCTTTCCCAGGCCATAGCAGAGAGCTGGATCAGAAGTGGAGCAGCTGGAACTCAAACCAGCACCCATATGGGATGCCGGTACTGCAGGTGGTGGCTTTACCCACTGTACCACAGCTCTGGCCCTCCTATCTTTTCATCCTTGACTGTGCATATATTACAATACTTTTTTCTGCTTTGAAAGCAATGTAAACATTTCAAGTGTTTCAGAAAGCTTTGATCTCTTAGCCTTTTGCCACTTTTTTTTTTTTAAGATTTATTTATTTATTTGAAAGGCAGTTACAGAGAGGCAGAGGCAGAGAGTCTTCCATCCACTGGTTCACTCCCCAAATGGCCGCAATGGGCAGAGCTGGGTCGATGTGAAGCCAGGAGCTTCTTCTGTGTCTTCTATGCAGGTGCAGGGGCCCAGGCACTTAGGCCATCCTCTACTGCTTTCCCAGGCCATGGCAGAGAGCTGGGTCAGAAGTGGAGTAGCCAGGACTCGAACTGGTGCCCCTGTGTGATGCCAGCACTGCAGGCAGTGGCTTTACCCACCACGCCACAGAGCCGGTCCCTTGCCACTTGCTTTCATGTAGATGTTTATTTTCAATAGGAAATCCAGGACATAGTTTACAGCTTGCTTTTCTGTTTGTTTTCTGGTTTGCCCTGAGCAACTCAGCAGAGCCACCCCTCCTCTCTGAGTCAGTCCACCCGTGGTTGTGCGTGTCTGTTGAAGGATGAACCTGTGTCAGGCAGTGTTCTAGGTGGGGGTGGGGTGGGGCGTGGAGCAGTAAACAAGACACAAATCTCTCTGTGGAGTTTGTATGCTACTGTGTACGGGCGGGGGGCACCTCCAAAACACGCACAGCACAACTTATAAATGGTTACCTCGTCGTTTTTTGTTTTTTGTTTTTTTGTCAGCTTCCGATGAACAGGGCACTTTTTTGTGTGCCCTGTCCTCTTTGCTCTCCTGACTGTAGGCCAGGTGGTTGACGAGCTATTAACGGTGGTCTCGGCCCACTGCCCCCTCTCTGTGGATGTAAACTCAGCAACCCCTGCTAATTATGTATGTCTATAGCCCAGAGTTTTATTTTATTATTTTTTAAGTTTTTTTTTTTTCAAGATTTATTTATTATTTATTTGGAAGGCAGAGTTACAGAGAGGCAGAGGCAGAGAGAGAAAGAGAGATTTTCTACCCACTGGTTCACTCCCCTCCGGCCGGAGCTGGGCCAATCCGAAGCCAGGAGTCAGGAACTTCTTCTAGGTCTCCCACATGGGTACAGGGGCCCAAAGATTTGGCCATCTTCCACTGCTTTCCCAGGCCATTGCAGAGAGCCAGATCAGAAGTGGAGCAGCCGGGACTCAAACCGGTGCCCATTATGGGATGCCGGCACTGCAGGTAGTGGCTTTATCCGCTACGCCACAGTGCCAGCCCCTAAAGTTTTATTTTATTTATCTGAAAGGCAGAGTGACAGAAGGAGAGACAAGAGAGATGGAGATCTTCCATCTGCTGGTTCACTCTCCAAAGGGCCGCAATGGCAAGGGCTGGGCCAGGCTGGGCCAGGAGCCAGGAGCTCCATCTGGGTCTCCCACATGGGTGACAGGGGCCAGGCATGTGGGCCATCCATTTCTTTCCCAGGCACATTAGGGAGATGGATTAGAAGTGGAGCAGCCCCTACTCAAACTAGTGTAATATGGGCTGCCAGTGTCACAGGCAGTGGCTTAACACACTGTGTCACAGCACTGGCCCCCTGCCCAGGGTTTTAAGCTCCAGTATTGTTTTTGTGTTTTATATTCTAATTTATAACTAACCTCTCTATTTTATAATAAAGGAAAGAGATGGGATTTAGAATTCATCTGGATTTGAATCCTGTTTCTGTCACTTATGCAAACTACGGCCTACAGAAGAGGGTGAAACCTGTCTGGTTTCCTCTCTGTTAGGGAGAATTAATGGTATTTACCTCAAAGCATTTCTGAAAAGATTCAATGAGGGATGGCTAAGATGTCTGCACCCCACATTGGAGTACCGGGGTTCCAGTCCCAGCTCCAGCTTCCTGCTAACGCAGACCCTGACAGGCAATGGTGATGGCTCAAGTAATTGGGTTCCTGCCACCCACATGGGAGATGTAGATTGCATTTCTTTCTGGCCCAGCTCCAGCTATTTGCGGGCACTGGGGAGTGAGCCAGCAGAGAGGAGCTCTCTCTCTTTGTCCAGCTCTCTCTCTCAGTCCCTCTGCCTCTCAAATAAATAAATAAATAAATATTTTACAAAAATAAAATCATTGACCCCGGGGCCTCTGTTGTGGAGTAGAGGTGAAGCCGCCACCTGTGACACTGACATCCCATGTGGGTGCCAGTTCATATCCTGCCTGCTCCACTTCCAATCCAGCTCCCTGCAAATGCACCTGGGAAACCAGTAGAAGATGGCCCAACTGCTTGGACCCCTGCACCCATGCAGGAAACCTGGAGGAAACTCCTGGCTCTTGGCTTTGGTCTG
This sequence comes from Lepus europaeus, assembly GCF_033115175.1. NCBI lineage: Eukaryota > Metazoa > Chordata > Mammalia > Lagomorpha > Leporidae > Lepus > Lepus europaeus. Next base: position 21,214,682 of record NC_084831.1, read on the forward strand.
GCCTAGCCCCAGCCATTGAGGCCATCTGGGGAATGAACCAGCAGATGGAAGATCTCTCAAGATCTCTCTCGCTCTCTTTTTGTAACTCTGCCTTTCAAATATTTTTTTTTTAAACTAACTCCTTTCAAAAAAAAATTCAATGAGATCATAACAGGTAAACTTTTAAATCAGACCTGACCTGGAAAAAACAGATGATGTGACCTGTTTTGCACCCACTGCCGTGGTTGTGTGCATTTGTGTGTTAGAACAGAATCTCCCTGAAGGTAGGAGAAACTGTATTCTTTTTCTTTTTTTTTTTTAAAGATTTATTTTCATTTGTTTGAAAGACAGAATTGCAGAGAGAAAGAAATAAAAAAAAAATAAGTCTTCCATCCACTGATTCACTCCCCAAAAGGCCACAATGGCCTAGGCTGGGCCAGACCAAAGACGGGAACCTGGAACTTCATCTGGATCTCCCACATGGATGGCAGAGCTCCAAGCATGTGGGCCATCTTCCGCTGCTTTCCCAGGAGCATCAGCAGGGAGCTGGATCAGAAGCACGGCTGACCTGGAACATATGGTGTCATAGGCCACAGCTTAACCTGCTGCTCCACAATGCTGACCCCAGAGAAACTATACTCTTTTTTCTTTTTTTTCATTTGACAGGTAGAGTTATAGACAGTGAGAGAGAGACAGAGAGAAAAGTCTTCCTTCCGTTGGTTCACTCCCCTAATGGCTGCTACTGCTGGCGCTGCGCCAATCCGAAGCCAGGAGCCGGGTACTTCCTCCCAGTCTCCCATGCGGGTGCAGGGCCCAAGCACTTGGGCCATCCTCTGCTGCCCTCCCGGGCCACAGCAGAGAGCTGGACTGGAAGAGGGGCAACCGGGACTAGTACCCGGTGCCCCAACCGGGACTAGAACCCGGGGTGCCAGTGCCACGGGCAGAGGGTTAGCCAAGTGAGCCATGACTCTGGCCAAGAAACTATACTGTTAATCTCTGTTTCAGTTTTCCTATCTAAAAATGGAGAAAGCAGAACTCCAATTTCATAATTATAATGATTAAATGAAAGAATACACACACACACACACACATATATATATACACACATACACACACACACACACACACATATATATATATATATATATATATATAAAGTGCTTGCACAGTGCATGGCATTTAGTAAGCATTATATAAGTATTGGCTATTTTTTAAAAGATTTATTTATTTATTTGAAAGTCAGAGTTACATAGAGAGAGGAGAGGCAGAGAGAGAGAGGTCTTCCATCCTCTGGTTCACTCCCCAGTTGGCTGCAACAGCTGGGGCTGTGCTGATCCAAAGCTAGGAGCCAGGAGCTTCTTCCAGGTCTCCCAGGTGCCCAAGGACTTGGGCCATCTTCTGCTTTCCCAGGCCATAGCAGAGAGCTGGATCAGAAGAGGAGCAGCCAGGACTAGAACCGACACCCATATGGGATGCCGGTGCTTTAGGCCAGGGCGTTAACCTGCTGCGCCATAGCTCGGGCCCCAAGTATTGGCTATTATCATATATATGAAGTGCCTGATAAGTGTTTATTTACTGAAATGTGTTTCCACCCCACTCCCCCTCTTTTTGAACGAGGTGGTGGTTTTGAGTTTCTTGCTGTAATTCACCCACTGCCCAGCATGTGTTGGTCTCTGTAGCTGGGAACCCATGCTCTCCTCCCCTTGCCTTGGCAGGTGCTTCGGGAGGGAGCTGAGAGCCTGGAGCAGCACCTGGGGCTGGAGGCGCTGATGTCTTCAGGACGGGTGGACAACCTGGCGGTGGTGATGAGCCTGCACCCTGACTACCTTAGCAGCTTTTGGCGCCTGCACTACCTGCTGCTGCACACGGACGGGCCCCTGGCAAACTCCTGGCGCCACTATATTGCCATCATGGTGAGCCTCTCTGGGCCTGATGCTTGCGGGACTGGTGGGGCTCTGGCCGTGCATCTCCTTAGGAAAGGTGGCTTAGAGCCCAGGAAAGCCCTGAGCGGCTGTAGAAGTGGAGGCTTTGAAGACAGGCATCTTAGATGCCGACTTTCCAGACTGAGAAACTGGGGTGCAAGGAGGTCAGGTGAGCTCCAAGCTGGTGGCAGATATGGGGTTAGAATCTAGATCACCCACCTTTTAGGCAACAGCGGGCGCTGTGCTGGCTTCACCCTGAGCGAGGCCCAGAGGAAGAGGGTGACCCAGGCTCTGTCTGCCCCTGCAGGCTGCCGCCCGCCACCAGTGTTCCTACCTCGTGGGCTCCCACATGACCGAGTTTCTGCAGACTGGCGGTGACCCGGAGTGGCTGCTGGGCCTCCACCGGGCCCCTGAGAAGCTGCGCAAACTCAGCGAGATCAACAAGCTCCTGGCGCATCGGCCGTGGCTCATCACCAAGGAGCACATCCAGGTGTGGTGGGCAGAGAGGCGGGGCCCCGAGGGAGCGCAGAGGCCTGGCTGCGGCCTGGCTGGAGCCTGGGCAGCAGCCCCATGGCAGGCACTGAGCAGGTCCGGCCTTCTCTCCCCTGCAGGCCTTGCTGAAGACGGGAGAGCACAGCTGGTCCCTGGCCGAACTCATCCAGGCCCTGGTCCTGCTCACCCACTGCCACTCGCTGGCCTCCTTCGTCTTTGGCTGTGGCATCCTCCCCGAGGGAGACCCAGATGGCAGCCCTGGCCCCCAGGCCCCTTCACCCCTCAGTGAGCAGAGCAGCCCCCCAAGTGGGGACACACTGAACAACTCTGGGGTAAGTTGCTGGGCCTGGATCTGGGTGGAGGCGGGGGAGGGGCTGGCACAGCCTCTGGTCCTTGGGCGGGAGCCACTGCTTTCCTGAGAGGACCTAGGGAACTAATTTTGCTTTTTTCTATTTTTCTCTTTTAAAATATTTATTTATTTAATTTTGAAAGTCAGAGTTAGAGAGAGAGAGAGAGAGATCTTCTAACTTCTGATTCACTCCCCAAATGGCTGCAACGGCCAGGCCAGAGGCCAAAGCCAGGAGCTTCATCTGGGTCTTCCCATATGAGTGGCAGGGGTCCAACACGTGAGCCCTCCTCTGCTGCTTTTCCAGGTCATCAGCAGGGAACTGGATCAGAAGTGTAATGGCGGGGACACTAACCGGCTATTATGGGGTGCCGGCATGACAAGTGGTGGCTTCACCTGCTGCATCACAACGCTGGCCCCATAATTTTTTTTTTGCAACTCTGTTTTCTCATCTGGGAAGGTTAAATGAAGTACCACGTGACTGGCCTTTCAGCCTGTAGCTCCATGGGCTCAAAGTCTGCTGCCTCTTAGTGCTTCAAGAGGACAAAGCCAAGCTTGCCTCTTACTCTCTAATGTGGCCATGTTTGTTTTAATATAAAAATACAGGTACTTTCAGATCTACCTCTTGGGGAGGGGAGCAGCATCCTGGCATAGCCTGCAGCACCAGCATTCCATATGGGCATCAGTTGGTGTCCCAGCTGCTCTGCTTCCAATCCAGTTCCCTGCTAATGTGCCTGGGAAAAGCAGTGGAAGGTGGCCTGAGTGTTCAGGCCCCCACTACCCGCATGGGAGAGCCGGATGAAGATCCTGATTCCAGGCTGTGGCCTGGCCCAGCCTTGGCCATGGTGGCCATCTAGGGAGTGAACAAGCAGCTGGAAAACTCCCTCTGCATGTGTGTGTCTCCTCTCTCTGTAAGTCTGACTTTCAAAATAAATAAATAAATAAATCTTTAGAAATAAATAAAAAATAGGCCGGCGCCGTGGCTCAATAGGCTAATCCTCCGCCTTGTGGCGCCTGCACACAGGGTTCTAGTCCCGGTCGGGGCACCGGATTCTGTCCCGGTTGCCCCTCTTCCAGGCCAGCTCTCTGCTGTGGCCAGGGAGTGCAGTGGAGGATGGCCCAAGTGCTTGGGCCCTGCACCCCATGGGAGACCAGGAGAAACACCTGGCTCTTGCCTTCGGATCAGCGCGGTGCGCCGGCCACGGTGCGCTGGCCGCGGCAGCCATTGGAGGGTGAACCAACGGCAAAGGAAGACCTTTCTCTCTGTCTCTCTCTCTCACTGTCCACTCTGCCTATCAAAAAAAAAAAAAAAAAAAAAAAAAAAAAGAAAGAAAGAAGGAAAGAAAGAAAGAGAGTAAAATGCAGTTTACCTCTGGGGGAGCTGAAGTGTGGGAAAGACGTGTGCCTGCTCTGTGACTTTGCATATTTCCCTCTGGGAAGCACAGACCACAGGGGAGACCTTGGTGGGTGGCATGGAGGGTACCCTTGGCCTTTGTGATGCCTCGGGAGGTGTGGGTGTGGGAAGGACGTGGGGGACCTTTCCAGAGACTGCGGAGGGGGAGTGGATGGTCACCACCAGGTCTCTCCTGCAGGGCCTGGAGGCCGCGCGCGACGTGGAGGCGCTGATGGAGCGCATGCGGCGGCTGCAGGACAGCCTGCTGCGGGACGAGGGCACGTCCCCGGAGGAGATGGAGAGCCGCTTCGAGCTGGAGAAGTCGGAGAGCCTGCTGGTGGCCCCGGCAGGTACGAGCACAGGGCCTGCCCCCTTCGCACGCATCTCTGGGAGACGGGGTGCTGCACCTCCTGCATTTCAGAGGCAGCCACCTCTCCACTCCCTCCAAAAGGTTCCGGCCACAGCTTTTGGGCTCAGACCTGGCTGTGGTCCTGGCCTGTTTGCCCCCTGGCTGACTGGATCGGCCGCTTTTGGCCCCAAGGCTTCAGGAACAACGTGTAGGGTAGATGGAACAACAGAAGCAAAGCCCTTAACATGGAGCCTGGCCCAGGGTCAGCCGCTCCACTGATAAATGCCATTTCCCGGTGTTACCCCGGGCTGAGCCTCCTGGGACTGTGGGCCCCCTTGTCCTCCTGCCCCAGGCCCGGCTTCAGCCCTGGTCTGGCTGCCACCCACTGTAGCTGGGGCTTCCCCTGGCCCTGTCCTCTGCCCTCCCCTGCTCCGTCAGGAGTGCACCCCAATGTGCTCCACGCTTCGGCCTTCCTGTGACCTCTTTCTAACCCGGTCCTCAGCTGACATCCTGGAGCCCTCTCCACACCCAGACACGCTGTGCTTTGTGGAAGACCCTACTTTCGGGTACGAGGACTTCACCCGGCGTGGGGCCCAGGCGCCCCCCACCTTCCGCGCCCAGGTAGGGCTCCCTCCACTCCTCTCAGCCGTTGCTCTAGACTTAGTGGCAAGCAGGTGGCGGATGGTTGGAGCAGTTACAGCGTTGGTTAACTTCTCTCCCTCGAGAACCCACAAGGTCAGCAGGGGTCCTGTGGGTTCCGCAGCTTGGGGGCCCTGATCCCAAGAAAAAGGTCATTGCCAAGTTGCAGCCACTTTGACTTCCGGCCCAGAGTGGGCGGTGTTCGATTTGCAGAGGAGGGAGGGGCCAGAGGCCAATCTCTCGGGCTCTCTCCCTGACCCCACCCGATGTTCCCCAGGATTACACCTGGGAAGACCACGGCTACTCGCTGATCCAGCGCCTGTACCCCGAGGGTGGGCAGCTGCTGGACGAGAAGTTCCAGGTGGCCTGTAGCCTCACCTACAACACCATCGCCATGCACAGCGGCGTGGACACCTCCGTGCTCCGCAGGGCCATCTGGAACTACATCCACTGCGTCTTTGGCATCAGGTAGGCACTCAGCAGGTGAGTGCCCTCAGCTGGGGCACGCAGGCTCGGCGGGGCTCAGCCTGAGCACTCAGCTGCTTCATGCTTCTCTTCTTGTCTTGTCTTCTTTTTATTTTTATTTTCATTTTTGACAGGCAGAGTGGACAGTGAGAAAGAGAGACAGAGAGAGAAAGGTCTTCCTTTGCCGTTGGTTCACCCTCCAATGGCCGCCGTGGCCGGCGCACCGTGCTGATCTGAAGCCAGGAGCCAGGTGCTTATCCTGGTCTCCCATGGGTGCAGGGCCCAAGCACTTGGGCCATCCTCCACTGCACTCCCGGGCCATAGCAGAGAGCTGGCCTGGAAGAGAGGCAACCAGGACAGAATCCGGCGCCCTGACTGGGACTAGAACCCTGTGTGCCGGCGCTGCAAGGCGGAGGATTAGCCTATTGAGCTGCAGTGCCGGCCCTGTCTTTTCTTCTTGCCAGTCCTGTTTTTCAAAGTGAATCTGTTTCTTTGCTGACTTTAAAATGCAATAGAGGTGTTCACTGAACCTTGTAACTGAACCTATTTAATCCTAGCCCCAGAGATAGCTATGCTTTTACATATAGGTAGCTGTATGTACACTCATTTGTGTGTGCATGCTGCATACATATACACATACACACGTGTATAGAGCCATGTATACATATACGCACATGTATTATATGCAGCTGTGTTGGAACAGTCATGTGCCACACAATGACCTTTCTGTCAACAAAAGACTACGTATACAACACTAAGACTGTAACACCTAGGGGCCCGCGTTCTGGCACAGCAGGTTAAGCTGCCACCTGTGATACCAGCAACCCATCTAGGTGAGGGTTCCAGTCCCAGCTGCTCTGTGTCCCATCCAGCTCCCTGCTAATGCTCCTGGGAGGGCAGTGGAGGACCAAGTCCTTTGGCCTCTGTACCCACGTGGGAGACCCAGATGACTCTCCTGATTCTGGCCTGAATCAGCAGATGGACGATCTCCCTCTCTCTCTCTCTGTCTCTCCCTCTGTCTGTCTAACACTGCCATTCAAATAAATGAAAAGCTGAATCTTTTTTTTTTTTAATTTATTTATTTATTTGAAAGTCAGAGTTACACAGAGAGAGGAGAAGTAGAGAGAGAGAGAGAGGTCTTCCATCCAATGGTTCACTCCCCAATTGGCTGCAACAGCCAGAACTGCGCCAATCCGAAGCCAGGAGCCAGGAGCTGCTTCTGGGTCTCCCATGCGGGTGGTGCAGGGGCCCAAGGACTTGGGCCATCTTCTACTGCTTTCCCAGGCCACAGCAGAGAGCTGGATCGGAAGTGGAGCTTCCGGGTCTCAAACCAGCGCCCATATGGGATGCCGGTGCTTTAGGCCAGGGTGTTAACCTGCTGCACCATAGCGCAGGGCCTGAAAAAATAAATCTTAAAAAAAAAAAAAAGATTGTAACACCTAGAGACGTCACAGCCATTTGAGTTTGTGTAAGGACACTCCGTGATATTTGCACAATGATGACGTTGCCTCACAACACATCGCTCTGAACAGAGCCCTGTCTTTCAGTGACGCATAACTCTTCCCATTCTGAGTAGCAGTTCTTCTGTCATAATAAATGGGGTAACATAAATGCCCATCAGTATAGGATTTTAAATTATATATATAATTTATGAATATATAATGGACATATATATATATATATCCATTCAGTGAAATATAATGCAGCTGTAAATGACAGTAGAGGTCTGTTTAGATGGCCGTGGGGAAATATGCAAAATGTATTGAGAGAAAAGAAAGCTGGTGACCAACCAGAATATTTTGTTCCTTTTTTTTTTTTTTCCCAGATTTTTTTTTTTTTTAATCTGAAAGCCAGAGTTAGAGAGAGAGAGATCTTCCAACTGCTGGTTCATTCCCCAAATGGTCGCAATGGGAAGCCAGGAGCCAGGAGCTTCTTCCGGGTCTCCCACGTGGGTGCAGGGGCCCCAGCACTTGGGTCACCATCTGCTTTCCCAGGCTCATTAGCAGGGAGCTGGATCAGAAGTGGAGCAGCACAGACTTGAACAGCCGCCTTTATGGGATGCCCACGTAGGTGGCGGCTTTACATGCTGCACTAGAGTCTTGTTTCTTTTTTTTACCAGATGCTTGTGTGTGTGTGGATAATGCACACTGGAACGATAACATCGGTTGGTTTCTGCACAGTGTGTGTGATGAAATTACATTTTGTCTTGTTTGTTGAATCTTTTGTTTTTTTAACTTGATATATTCACATTCAACATATTCTACAATTTACAGTTTTCACTTAATAACCTAGTGTGAACCATGTTTCTAATCAGTAGGAATAGTTTTTTTATTCTTTTTTACCTTTGGCATGGTATTCTTAGTGTTTTGCTATTACAAATACTACATGTGCTGACTACTCTTATCATACATAAGTTCTTTTAGATAAATCTTAGATAGGAATTATTTGAAAAGGATATATATATATAGAAGAATTATTTTGAAAAACACTCTGATAACGTGGTGGTCAATTTAAAGAGTTAAGGGGGAAAAAATTTCCCCAGAGTCAGCATTGTGGCACAGTGGGTTAAGCTGCTGCCTGTGATGCTAGCATCCCATATGAGTGCTCTACTTGAGTCCCAGCTGCTCTACTTCTGATCCAGCTCCCTGCTAATGCACCTGGGAAAGCAGCAGCAGAAGATGGCCCAAGTGCTTGGACCCCTGTACCTACTTGGGAGACCCAGATGGAGTTCTAGGCTCCTGACTTTAGTTTGTCCCAGCCCTGGCCATTACAGCAATTTGGGGATCTTCTTCATGGAAGATCTCTCTCTCTCTCTCCCCACCACTCTTTTTCTCCCTCTCACTGTCTCTCCCTGTATTTAAGTTTGCCTTTCAAGTGAATAAGTAAATGTTTAAAAAAGTTTTTTTTTTTTTTTTTGCCAATTCTGTCCTAGTACAGTCCTCTCTGCATCCTGTAATGTTTTACTCGCTTTCTTTTTCTTATGTAGTCATTTTTGTGGAGTTGAAGTTATAATAGTTACTTCAAGGCCGGCGCCATGGCTCACTTGGTTAATCCTCCGCCTGCGAGGATTAACCCATATGGGCGCCGGGTTAATCCCATATGGGCACCAGGTTCTAGTCCCGGTTGCTCCTCTTCCAGTCCAGCTCTCTGCTGTGGCCAGGGAAGGCAGTGGAGGATGGCCCAGGTCCTTGGGCCCTGCACCCGCATGGGAGACCAGGAGGGAGCACCTGGCTCCTGGCTTCGGATCGGTGCAGCGCCGGCCATAGCGGCCATTTGTGGGGGGTGAACCAACGGAAGGAAGACCTTTCTCTCTGTCTTTCTCTCTCACTGTCTGTAAACTCTACCTGTCAAATAAATAATAAAAAAATAGTTATTTCATTAAAAAAAACTTATTTGATGTTTGTAAAGAGAAACTCCTGATGTTTAGAAGTGTCATAAAACACAGATAACAAAAGGAAGAAAATAAAAAGCATCCTTGGCCCCCTCTGCTCTTGTGACCAGATGTCCCCTTGCTGCCCCCTTTGCTCCATGCAGGTAACCCAAGCACAAATCGTTTTACACAAACACGATCAATGGCCATTTTCTTACCTATTCGTTTTACTTATTGTACTCATTTACTCAAACATAAGCGTATTTTAGTGGACACATGATTTTTTTTTCTTTTTTCATTTAAGCATCAAAAAATTATCCTTACAATTTTTTAAAAACATACATGTTCCTTGTAGAAAACTTGTGCTTCTGGGTATTCCTAGGCACAAACTCCATTTGCCAGGTGATTTGAGCCAAACTGAGCCATCCTCTTGCTGGCCATTGGCAGGTTTCCCATCCAGGGGTGGCCAGAGATGGGTATATTGGAAAGTGGCACAAGCCAGCCCTGTCCAGTCTTTTTTTTTTTTTAATATTTGTTTTATTGTTTATTTGAAAGGCAGAATGAGAGAGAGAGAGAGAGAGAGAGAGAGAGAGAGAGAGAGAATCTTTCACCTGCTGGTTCACTCCCCAAATGGCCACTACAGTCTGGCTGGGTGGGGCAGCCAGACCCGAGCTGGCACATCTGATGTGGGATGCTGGTGGTGTCACAGGTACCGGTGTTGTCCTCAGTTTTCAACCAGTCTTCCCATCCACACCGATCTGCGCTGACAGCAGCTGCCCAGCTCGCTGGCCTGCAGAGTGGCAAGGTGGCTTCAGACCTGACTTCCTTCTTGACCTAGAGCAAGTTCACTGTCTTCCCAGGCCTGGGCTGCCCATCTATAAGACGAGTACCAGCTCCTTTTCTTGCCCTCACCCTCTCACTTCTCCTGGGTAGATAGGTAGATAGGACCTCCTCCCTGCCCTCCATGGCCTGAACTTTGGAGTGCAGACTATGGCCTGGGAGCCATGCAGAGCCGGATCTGAAAACCATTCCCAGCAATATGACTTAGGCACGTGTCTTCCATTCTCTGAATCTCAGCTGCCTCAACTGTACAATGGGGTTGATGACTTCAGTGAGCACTGGAAAGAGCCAGGCTTCTTCTTGTTTCCCACCTTCTGACTTTTCCTCACCACCCTGTCGCCTTCCTCTACAGTGTGGGGGTTGGGGACCGGAGCTATTGCTGGGGGCAGAGGGTGAGGAGTGCTCTGGGACCTCTCCATCCAGGTATGATGACTACGATTATGGGGAGGTGAACCAGCTCCTGGAGCGGAACCTCAAGGTCTACATCAAGACGGTGGCCTGTTACCCAGAGAAGACCACCCGCCGAATGTACAACCTCTTCTGGAGACACTTCCGCCACTCAGAGAAGGTACAGCCTGTGGAGGGGGCAAGGGGTTTGGACCCAAGGAGGGACCCCAGACCAAGTTTGTCCCGCCAGGTGGGACACCTGGGCCTGCCCTCCTGAGTTGGCTTATTTCGCAGTCTTATTTCACTGTGTGGATTCAGATTCCATATACTCACCTGTCAAGTAAGCCTATGGGTGCCTGTCTCACACGGTGTCCTCAGGGGTCCAGATCATAACCCTGTGACTTGGTAGCATTCACTGGGCCTCCCTGAGGGCTGTGTCCACCTGGGAATGATGCAGCTGCTTGTGTTTCAAGGTTCTTGGGAGGATGAACAGAGGAAATGTGTGTCAGCCAACCCTGAGCAGGTGCTCTGCCAGTGGCAGCTCTGGGTTCTAGGCTTGGGGGCTAAGGAGACGAGTCACGCTAGGGATGAATGCCCTTGGAACAGCTGTCACTGCTCATTGCGCCAAACCATTCAGAGCACAGCAAGGGTCGGCGTGCCTCTGCAGGAAAGAGAAGGGCGAGGTGGTCGGTCAGGGAGGGTGGCTATCTGGGAGGGCCGGGGATCCATCGCCAATAGCCCTGCTCTGCCCCAGGTCCACGTGAACCTGCTGCTCCTGGAGGCCCGCATGCAGGCCGCCCTGCTCTATGCCCTCCGTGCCATCACCCGCTACATGACCTGACTGCCTCCTGCGTGGGACCTGCACGTGGAGCAGCTGACTCGGGGGCCATCCTCCTCCCTGCCAGGACTTCTGTGTCTGGAGACAGCGCCAGAGCCCATCCCCCGACACTGGGCTTGGCTTGTGTGTGATGTGCAGCCCCTGAGCCACACCCTCCTTTTCCTCACTGGAATGGATAGCATCTTTGCACTGACTCCGGGGATCTCAGCTCTGCCTCTGGGAGCTGGAAGGGGACTAGGGGACCCCAAGGGGCTGTGCCCTTCCTCCTTTCCCTGCTCCTAAAGGAAGGAAAATGGGTCCAGCTCAAACCTGTGGGCCAGTAGGCTGTGTCCCAGACTCCCCAGGTGCTGGGACTTCCTGGACTGGGAGCTCCCTGGCTGGCCCCCACGGGAGAGGGGCACACACCTCCAGGGACTGACACTCCAGGCAGCTTTGCCTTCCCTTCCTCCTCATTCCAGAGTTCATTACCTCCTACCTGTTCTTCACCCATCAATGTGAAAGGTCACAGCTGGCCTGTGTCCGGTTCCCCCAAATCCTGTTCTGTTGGGCAACCTGAGGGTGCCTTGCTCCTTGGTTGCCTGGTCCTGGTTGAATTATTTGGACCTCCTTCACTCTAACCTTTTCCTCCCATACCTGGCGGTGGGAAGCCCCAGGAGAGAGGCCAAGCACATCAACAAGGCCGGTCATCTCTGCTCGTCCCGGTGCCTTCTAGAGGGGGGCGAGGATTAGGTTAGAAATTCTGTTTTCTTGGGTCCTCTATGGTTGACGTTCTCACCCCAGTAGGGCCTCCCCAATGGCACTGCGGTCAGTGCCCGAGAGGAGGGGGAGAGAGGTTCTGTTCTCTGAGCTGCGCCTGTCTTGCAGAGGTTGCCACCTGCTCCCACCACCAGTGGCTTTGCTGTGGATTTGCCAAGAAACTGGGCCTTTCAGGGTGGCTTAAGTGGCACTGTGGCCCAGTATGAGAGGCAGGAGGCTCTTAGTTGGGCCCTGTCACTAGCCAGATGGCCATGGCCACATTGCCAAACCCCTTTGACCACCAGAGTTGCAGACGGAAGCGTGAGTCTGGGTCCCCCATGTCTAGTGCTCCCCCTTGGGATGCCTACCTGCCCACATCTGATTTCCTTGCAAGATCCTGAAGGCGTCTGGAGACCCCTCTCCTGCAGTCAGTCAGTGTCTCCTAGCTGCCTTCCAAAGACCCTGGCCCCTTCCCGGTGCCCCGTCTGTCCCCTCTCCAGGAGTTTAGGTGGATTGCTTGGAGGCAAAAGCAGCCAGGGACAGACCCCAAGCACTTTCTGTAGCACATGACTGTGAACTTCTCTCGCCCTTCTCCTAGCAGCAGGTGCCTCTCAGACTGGGTGGGGGGTGACCAGGAAAGGCAGGGCCCTCATGCCTCTGCTTGGAGCCTGGCCAGTGTGCCACATTGCATGCCCGTGCTGGCACGGGGACATGACTGGCATCCCCTTCAGGCCTGAAAACCCTCCCTACAAAGAAGGTGGGCAAGAGGTAAGGGGCCCCCTGCAAGGGGGGTTGGATTTCCAGAGGGGACGTCCCCTGGGAGGGTGGAGAGGGGGAGGGCTATCCAGTGTTCAAGTGCAGTCACCTTTGACTTTGCTACCAGTTCCGTTTGATGAGAAATAAAAGTCCGCCAAGGTTTTGTTTTGTACTCCTTGTTAATGGGCTGTTTTTCCATTTCCTGGAGGTCAAGGTTCACCTCCCAGCCTGAGCACGGAGCCATGATTGCATCACGGACTGGCCCACCAGCCCCGCCCTGCGGGTGCTTGGCCCAGTAGCTTGCCAGGGTTGGGATTGCCACACTGAAAGTCCACCTCTGCCCCTTGGGGACCCAGCCCAGCCACCCGTCCAGGGCTGTGTAGCAACAGTGGCCATGTTATTTTTCTGACCAAGCCTGCCCTGGGCTTGGTGCTTGGAGGCCGTTTTTTCCTGATTCCACAGCAATCCTGCAAGAGAGCTGAGACGCAGAGGTGAGGCGACCTAGGCAGTTCCATCCTGACTGAGAACTTGGCCTTTCCCTTGGCTCTTTTTCTCTGCTTCTGGACTCACGGTACCATCGCGGGAGGCTGTCTGAGAATCCGAGGGGACCGCTTGTGTCTCCTGCCTCTCAGCCTTCCCTCCCTGGCACTGAGGACACAGAGCAGTCCCCACATTGTGCTAATGCCATTTTTTGGCTGTGTGACCTTGGGCAAACTTCTTCACTTCTCTGGGCACCAGGAACTCATGAGCTGACCAGGAAAACTGAACCATGACCAAGACCTAAGACTCCTATGGCTGCCCACTTCCTCTAAGTGGGGCCAGTGGCCACACATTGAAGATGGGCTTCCTGCGGTGTGCCTCCTGGATGGAGCCATGTGCCCTGCTCCCTGGGGCCCTGCTTCGTTTTGGTTGTTGTCCAGGACACACACTCTTCCATCAAGAGTCAATTGGGCTGGTGCCATGTCTCAATAGTCTAATCCACTGCCTATTCTAGTCCCAGTCAGGGCGCCGGATTCTGTCCTGGTTGCCCCTCTTCCAGTCCAGCTCTCTGCTGTGGCCCAGGAGTGCAGTGGAGGATGGCCCAAGTCCTTGGGCTCTGCACCCGCATGGGAGACCAGGAGAAGCCCCTGGCTCCTGGCTTCAGATCAGCGCGGTGCACCGGCCGCAGCACGCCAGCCGCGGCGGCCATTGGAGGGTGAACCTGTGGTAAAAGGAAGACCTTTCTCTCTGTCTCTCTCTCACTGTCCACTCCGCTTGTCAAAAATTTTTTTTAAAAAGTTAAAAAAAAAAGTCTCTTGGGAGGATGGGCAAGAAAGCCAATCAGACTTGAGTACACAGCTTAGATTCTATTTTGTTTTTTTAAGATTATTTATTTGAAAGGCAGAGTTATAGAGAGGCAGAGGTAGAGGTAGAAAGAGAGAGAGAGAGAGAGGTCTTCCATCCATTTGTTCACTCCCCAGATGGCCGCAACAGCTGGAGCTATGCCCATCCGAAGCCAGGAGCCAGCAGCCTCCTCCAGGTCTCCCATGCAGGTACAGGGGCCCAAGGACTTGGGCCATCTTCCACTGCTTTCCCAGGCCATAGCAGAGAACTGGATAGGAAGTGGAGCAGCCAGGACTCAAACCCGCGCCCAAATGGGATGCCGGTGTTGCAGACCAGGGCTTTAACCCGCTGTGCCACAGCACTGGCCCCGGATTCTGTTTCCAGCTTAGCTGCTTCTTATCCCTGGAAGTGTTGGTTAATTTCACTGTGTTTCCAGTTTCCTTGGCAGTAAACAGAAGGGTAAAGTGTTCCCATGTCTTTTCCAGGTGGTATTTCTTGAGTATGACAGTTGCAGGTGTTTTCTAATTTAATCTCCCAGTCCTCACAACAGCCTGTGACAAAGGGGTGGTGCTGCCATTTTACAGATGTGGAAATGGAGCTGCAAATGAGAATTTTTCAAAAGATTTATTTATTTATTTATTTATTTATTTGAAAGGCAGAGTGAGAGACAGAGATAGAGAGGCAAGAGAGAGGATTTTCCATACACTGATTCGTTCCCAAAATAGCCATGACAGCCAGGACCAGGCCAAACCCAGGAGCCAGGAGCTTCTTCCAGGTCTCCCATGTAGGTGCAGGGGCCCAAGCACTTAGACCATCTTCTGCTGCCTTCCCAGGCCGTTAGCAGGGAGCTGGATCAGAAGCAGAGCAGCCAGGACTTGACCCAGCACTCACATGGGATGCCAGCGCTGCCCATGTTGGCTTTACCTGCTACTCCACAGTGCCAGCCCCTCAAGTGAAAATTTAAGAGAATACCAATTTAGCAGTTAGACCCTGATTAAAATTCCACTCTTTTTTTTTTTTTTTTGACAGGCAGAGTGGATAGTGAGAGAGAGAGACAGAGAGAAAGGTCTTCCTTTTTGCTGTTGGTTCACCCTCCAATGGCCGCTGCGGCCGGCGCACTGCGCTGATCCGAAGCCAGGAGCCAGGCACTTCTCCTGGTCCCCCATGCGGGTGCAGGGCCCAAGGACTTGGGCCATCCTCCACTGCCTTCCCGGGCCATAGCAGAGAGCTGGCCTGGAAGATATCTTCCGGGATAGAATCCGGCACCCCGACCGGGACTATAACCTGGTGTGCCGGTGCCACAAGGCGGAGGATTAGCCTGTTAAGCCACGGCGCTGGCCCAAAATTCCACGCTTGACATTTAATGTTTATTTAGTCAGTTATCTATTTGAAAGGCAGAGAGAAAGAGAGAGGGAGATGGAAAGAGACATACAAGACTCCTTCTGCTGATTCACTCCTCAAATGTATACAGTAGCCAGGGCTGGGTCAGACTGATGTCAGGGGTCATCTGGAAAATCAGTCTGTGTCTCCCACATAGGTGGCAGGGGCCCAACTACTAGGACCATCATCTGCTGCCTCCCAGGGTGGGTGTTAGCAGAAGGCTGGAGTCAGGAGCAGAGCTGGGACTTGAACTCAGGCTCTCTGATATGGGATGAGGGCGTGCCAGTAGGTGTCTTTACCACTGCAATGACCACCCCCAGTTTTGACATTCAGTGTCTGGCTAATGCCCCTGGGACAGCAGCAGAAGATGACCCAAGTGCTTGTGCCTCTGCACCCATGAGGGAGACCTGCAGGAAGCTCCTGGCTCCTGGCTTTGGCCTGGCCCAGTCCTGGCCATTGCGGCCATTTGGGGAACGAACCATCAGTTGGAAGATCTCTCTGTCTCTCTCTCTTTATTTGAAAGGCAGAGATACAGAGAGAGGAGAGAGATCTTCCATTTGCTGGTTTATTCCCCAAAAAGCTGCAACAGCTGGGGCAGGGCCAAGTCAAAGCCAGGAGCTTTGTCCGGGCCTCCCATGTGGGTGCAGGGGCCCAAGCAGTTGGGCCATCTTCTGCTGCTTTCCCAGGGGCATTTAGCAGAGAGCTGGATCAGAAGTGGAGTTGCTGGGATAGCAAACCGCACCCACATGAGATGTCGGCTTTGCAGGTGGTGGCTTAACCCACGACACCATGATGCCGGTCCCCAATTTACAATCTTTTGTGTGTCTTAGAATCTCCTGGAGGACCTATGGTTGGAGGCAGAGTTTGGGAATTTGCCTCTTGTACAGCTTCCCTGCTGTTGTTCTATACAACAGCTGTTGTGCACCTGATACGTAACCTGGCCAGAATAGAAAGCAATGAAGCAGACAGGCAGGGTTCCTGCTCTCTTGGGAGTGACTAGCAAGTGGGAGAGGCAGATATTTGATCACCACACAGCTTAAGTATCCCGATTATAATCGTGTCCAGCGCCTCGAAGGAGAAACAGGAGGTGCTACACGGGCATTTACCGCCTAACAGTGGAGTCTTTTCTTCCAAGGAGATGTACTGAGCCTTTGCAGAAGCTACAACACAGCCAGGAAGAATGTTTTCCAACTCACGGAAACACTTTGGATCCTGCGGGCTCTGTGGAACACATTGAGAAAGCTGCTCTCCCACAGTCCTCTGTAGTGGCCAGTAGGGAGTGGCACCCCTCCTGGCACTCAGTCTTTCCCCACCCCAACCCCACAGGGAGCACTGGTTGCTGAAGGGTTTGGGCTGAATCCCTTTCTGGAATCTTCCCTGGGTCGAAGGGAGCAACTTAGCTCGTGGTTACGCCCCCTCCAGGCAGTCTGCCTCCCATACTTGGTTGATAGGAGACAGTGTGCAAAGGCCTGGCCTCTTTGCATTCATCTGAAGTAATTGAAGGGCTATCTCAGCTCTGGCTGCCTTCCCCCCGCCCCACCTCCTAGGCCACCCAGAGTCCTCTGTTGCAGCTCCGCTGCCCCCTAACTTCTCACTGCCTGTGACACTATCCCCAGGAAACCTCCAGTATGCAAATTCTCATCAGCGGCTGCTTGCCTGAGTACTTGACCATCACAGATGGAGTGAATGAGGCCAGAGCGGGGCAATGCTGGGGGGTCTCCCACACCTGAGCCCGAGACTCTCCTCGGAGTCTGTCACCACAGTGTGCCCCTGCCCATGACTTCCTGCCCTGATTTTCTCTTGCTGAGGCTGGAGGTCACAGGTCCAATGGCCAGAACAGGTTCTCACTCCCATGGCTGGAGACCTTGGGGAATGTCACTGCCCCTCCCTGGGGAGAAGGCCAAGTACATGGCCTAAGTGATCTGTGTTCTCTGAAGTCTGCCTCTGTGTGATGCCACTGCTCCCAAAACTGCGGCTCAGTGGTTATAGTGCAGAATTGCCTTGCTCCCATCTCCAAAGCTCTTCTGCTCTCACAGGTGGTTCCTGGGAGGTCTCTAATTTCTGAGTGTCCAACCCACATTTCAAGAAGGAACCCTCTGGGGCTTGCGTTGTGGTGTAGTGGGTAAAGCCACCACCTGTGATGCTGGTATCCCATATGGGCACTGGTTTGAATACTGGCTGCTCTACTTCTGATCCAGCTCCCTGCTAATGTGCCTTAGAAGGCAGTGGAGGATAGCACAAGTGCTTGGGCCTCTGCACCCATGTGGGAGACAGAGAAGTTTCTGGCTCCTGGGTTTCATCCTGGGCCAGTGCTGGGGAGTGAACCAGCATATGGAAGATCCTCCTCTCTCTCTAACTCTCAACGACTTAATAAATAATTGAATCTTTGAAGCAGACACAGCCCCGGTCTGCATGCACCTTGAAGCCCAGAGGGGAAAGAGGAACATCACGCACATCCTTGTGATCAGCCGTGGGAAATCAAAAGCATGGGGGGCCACGAGAGAGCACAGCCTACCCTGGACCTGGAGCGCGAAGGGTGGGACCAGGGCGGACATTTTGTGCAGCTGTTGTCACTGGGATGCCCACATCCCCCAGTCAGAGTGCCTGGTTGGAGACCCAGCTGTTGCAGTTTCTGGGAGGCAGCAGATGATGCTTGGGTCCCTGCTGCCTACCTAGGAGACCCAGATGGAGTTCTGGGCTCTTGTCTTCAGCCTGGCCCAGCTTTGACTCTGTGGGCATTTGGGGAGTGAACCAGTAGATGGAAGATATCTCTCGCTCACTCTCTCCCTCTGCCTTTCAAGTAGGTGAAAACAAACTCTTAAAAGAATGTTGAGATGGGATCAGTCTTTGGCGTGGTGATAAAGCTACCACCTGCAGTGCCAGTATCCCATATGGGTGCTGGTTTGAGTCCCGGCTGCTCCACTTCCAATCCACCTCTCTGCTATGGCCTGAGAAAGCAGTGGAAGATGGCCCAAGTCCTTGGGCCCCTGAACCCACATGGGAGACATGGAAGAAGCTCCTGGCTCCTAGTTTCAGATCAGCACAGCTCCGGCCGTTGCAGCCATCTGGGGAGTGAACCAGTGGATGGAAGACCTCTCTCTCTGTCTCTCTGCCTCTCTGTCTCTCTCTTTCTCTCTCTCTCTCTGCCTCTCTGTAACTCTGCCTTTCAAATAAATAAATAAATCTTTAAAAAAAAAAGAATGTTGAGCTTCATTCCGCAGGAAGTCACAGTTTTCAAAGGAGATCACTGTGTATCCTGACACAGGTAACATGGGAAGAGGCAGTGGAGCAGGTGAGGCTCATTCGGACCTCTGGGATGCCAGGTGCCTCACTAAGTCTTGCCCAGGTACCATCTGGTCTAATCGTCACCTCAGACCTCTGTGGTCAAGCCTGTTAGCTCCATTTACTGGATGGGCATAATTTAACTGGGGCTTCAGTTCCTCACTCAGGAAGGTTTGTCTGGCTCCCCGTACCCACCCAGAACACACCTCCTCTTCTTTCACCTTTTTTCCTTATGATCATTTCTGTGGTTCCCTCATCTTCCCATTTCATGGCAAGCTCTATGGAGACGTGGATTTGTGTTTGCTGTGTTCACTGCTATATCTATTTCCAGAACCTAGAACAGGGCCTGGCTCAGAACTCGGGCTGAATAACTAAGCATAGAGAACAGGTTTGCATCCACCAGGGAGCCTGGTCTAGGGCTAGGCCTGGCTGACCGTGCCGACAGCCTCCCCAGGCCACGCACTGGGGCCCTGCTCTGCTTGTCTCACTCTGCCTGGCTGTCAAGGGCCAGCTCTCAGATGCTCAGCGTCAGAATAGAGTGGGGGAAAGAAGTTTGGACTTTGGACCCAGACAGATGAAGCTCAAACCTGAGTGCGAGTCCATCTGGGATGAGACACAGTAAAATAAATAGAACTAAGTACCTGTATGACCTTTGGTAACCTTCTTTAATTTCCTCATCTTTCAAACGGGAACGTGGGCCTGCATTGTGTCATAGCAGGTTAAGCTGCTACCTGGGACACTGGCATCCCATATGGACACCAGTTAAGTCGGCTGCTCTATGTCCCATCCCTGCTAATGCACCTGGGAAAGTAGTGGAAGGTGGCCCAAGCCCTTGGGGCCCTGGCACCCACAGGGGAGACTTGGATGCAATTCCAGGCTCCTGGCTTTGACTTGGTCCAGCCCTGGCCATTGCTGCTGTTTGAGGAGAGAACCAGTAGATCTCTTCTATCTCTCCCTCTCTGTAACTCTGCCTTTCAAATAAATAAAGAAAATAAATCTTTTAAAAATGTTTTAAAATTTTATTTATTTTTTTTGACAGGTAGAGTTATACAGTGAGAGAGAGACAGAGAAAGGTCCTCCTTTTTCCGTTGGTTTACTCCCAATCCGGCACTCCAACCATTACTAGAACCTGGTGTGCCGGCGCCACACACAGAGGATTAGCCTAGTGAGCTGCGGCGCCGGCCAAAATAAATCTTTTTTAAAAATTTAAAAAAAACTTTATGTTACTTTTTTTTTGACAGGCAGAGTGGACAGTGAGTGAGAGAGACAGAGAGAAAGGTCTTACTTTTTCCATTGGTTCACCCCTCAGATGGTCGCTATGGCTGGCACGCTGTGCTGATCCAAAACCAGGAGCCAGGGGCTTCTCCTGGTCCCCCATGCGGGTGCAGGGCCCAAGCACTTGGGCCATCCTCCACTGCACTTCCAAGCCACAGCAGAGGGCTGGCCTGGAAGAGGGGCAACCGGGACAGAATCCGGCGCCCCGACTGGGTCTAGAACCTGGTGTGCCAGTGCCGCAGGTGGAGGATTAGCCTGTTGAGCCACGGCGCCGGCCACTTTATGTTATTTTTCAAAATAAAATGGGAACATAAACACATCAAAAAATTGTTTTGGGGATCAAATGAGAAAACGTGGAAAGCAGCTGTTGAGTTAATCCACTTCCTCCCTTCACCAGAAGACAAGGATCTGGTCAATGCTATTTCCTTAGACTCAATCTCTTTAAATCTCAATTTCCTGTTTTCAAAGAAAGGATAATAGCAGTTTGGTGAAGCTGTTAAAATGCCACTTGGAACACTCACAGCCCATACCAGAGAACCTGGGTTCAAGACTGAGCTCCACTTAGGATTCCAGCTTCCTGCTAGTGAGCACCCTGGGAGGCAGCAGACGATGGCTGAAGTGGTTGAATCTCTGCCACCCACTTGGGAGATCTAGACCGAGTCCCTGGCTCCTGCAGGCATTTGGAGGAGTGAACCAGCAGATGACGATTTATGTGTGTGTCTCTCTGTCTCACAAATTAAAATAGTGGGACCCAGCAGCTCCCAGGACTGTTATGTCCATTCAGCTGAATCAGTGGTTCTTACCCAAGTGTTTGGTGGGGTGTCACCAGTGTCTGGTGGGTGGAAGCCAGGTCGTTGCTGAGCATCCTACAATGCACAGGTCAGTCCCTTATAACGAAGACTTCCGCAGTGCAGTAGTCAAGGATCCCACGGTTGAGAAATCCTGACTGAAGTCATGTGTATTACACGTTCAATACAACGCCTGGCACACGGCAACTGCTTGGCAAATGGAAAACAGACTTTTGGGGAAAAATGTGTTCCCAGGAGCAAGAATATGAGTTTGGTGGATTCAAATCCCCATGGTCCTTTTCCCTAACATCTAACCACGAGGCTGTTACAAAGAGAAGAGGCTCTCAACAAAGACATGGCTTTATCCAAGCTCCTTAGAAGTCAAAGGATGAGCAGTATGTTCAAAACAGGAGGCTCAGGGCCAGGATGGGCGGGCTCACACCTTCCCCACCGGGCCGCCTCTCCTGCGCCGGAGTTCCAGCTGTCGTTTGGGTTGGTGCAGAGATCTTCGTGCTGGCCCAGATCCGGGACTGACAGCCCCAGGTTCCTCCCAGTTTGTATGAATGCTCAGAAAACACCTTCCAGGTCAGCAACAATTGGAGCAACAAGCTGAGGCAGGGCAGCACAGTCAGCATTCAGCACGCCCATCACTTCCACTGTGCAGGCCACCATCCCTGTCCCCTGATGGACGCCGCTGGAGTAGTGGTCAGGAGCAGTCACCACCTGGAGAAGGACATTTAAATGCCAGCTTTGCCAGCACTAGGCTCATCATCTCCCTGACACACGTGGTGTGTGTGTCCCCACGAGAAGCACGAGGTAAGGGTCATTAGCGTTCCTGTTTTACAAAAGAATAAACCAAAGCTCAAAGAGGTGAAGGACTTGCCCGATGTCACAGGCCCGATGTCAAGTGGCAGAGGATCGTTGCTGGGACAGGGGCTTGTGGAAATAGAACGAGGAGTAAGATGCACTCCCTGACTTCACCAAGCTTAGAGTCTCACAGCAGAGATAAAGACAGGAAACATCGAATTCCGAGCAGACACGACGGGAACAGCTCTAATAAACAGCATTCAGGCGGGGGAAGGCAGGTCTGGGGTCAATGCCAGGTAAGAGCAAGGAGGAAGATTTCATGGGGGAACTGGGGACTGAGCCGCTCTTTGAAGACAGGTGGAACCGCAAGTGGACACCCAGCCCGGACCTCACGGACTGAGGGCCTGAGAAGTAGGACACACAGGATGTGTGTGTACAGGGACAGGAACAGAGATCTGTCTGGAAAAGTTGATACATTGGGGCAAGACTGATGGAAATGGGTAGGGGAGGTGTTTAAAATATTTAACAACCAGAAGGGTATAGGAAGCAGAATCAGGATGGATACTGACGAGCAGTAAACAACTCCCACGGCCTTGCTAATGGGCGCAAACTGCACCCCACACGGAATGCTCTGGAAGGGGTGTCCTCATTCACTTACTCAGCCTCCTTCCCACCTTCTGGAAACAGCACGCTCCTGTTTCACTTTAACGATCTATTTGTCCTACTCTCAGTCTGCTACTTCTGGTGGGCCTGACACCACTTTTGTATCTCCAGATACGGGTATACCTTGAAGTCCAGGCAAGCCAATAAGAACACAGCTGTGATTGGCACAAGCTGGGGCCAATGAGAATCCTCCTCTAGCAAAGCTCTGTTTCACCAGAGAAGCCAAGAGAAAGGAAAATCAAGGCAGAGATAAAAGCAATGGGAGAGGGAAGGAATTCAGTTGGTTGTTCTTTTAAGAGACTACATGTTTTAATTGTTTATTAATTTATTTGAGAGACTAGAAAGGGACTCCCATCTGCTGGTTCACTTACCTAAGTGACCTTAAGTGCTGGAGTTGGACCAGGCCAAAGCCAGGAGCCATGAACTCCGTCCAAGTCTTCCACATGGGAGGCAGCGACCCAACTACCTGAGCCGTCACCTGCTGCCTCCCAGGGCATACATTAGCAGGAAGCTGGGATCAGGAGCAGAGCTGGGACCGGAACCAGGTACTCCAATATGAGACGTCAGAGTCCCAAGCAGAGTCTTAACTGCTAGGCGCAATACCTGTCCCAGAAACCAACTCTCGGGGCTAGCTTGTGGTGCGGTGGAGTAAGCTGCCACCTGTGCCACTGGCATCCCATAGGAGTTCCAGGATGAGTCCCAGCTGCTCCACTTCTGATCCAGCTCCCTGCTAGTGCACCTGGGAAAATAGCAGAAGATGGCCTGAGTGTTTGGGCCCCTGTAAACACGTGGGAGACCCAAATGGAAATTCTGGTTCCTGGCTTCAGCCTGGCCCAGCCCTGATAGTTGCGGCCATTTGAGGAGCAAACCAGTGGATGGAAGATACCTCTCTCTCTCTCTCTCTCTCTCCTCTCCCCACCCTGTGACACTGACTTTCAAATAAATAAATAAATCTTAAAGAAAAACACAATTATTTATGACCATATTTACAGTCTCAGGGCTGGCTTTGTGGCACAGCGGGTGAAGCCACTGCTTGGGACACCTACATCCCATATTTGAGTGCACCTGAGAAGCAACAGATGATGACTCAAGTTGTTGAATCCCTGCCACACACATGGCAAATCTGATTGGAGTTCCTGGCTCCTGGCTTCAGCCTGGCCCAGCCCCAGCCATTGGTATCATTTGGAGAGCAAACCAATGGATGGTTCTCTCTCTTTCTCTCTCCCTGTCACTCTGCCTTTCAAATAAATAAATAGTTTTTAATCATATACATTTAGAGCCTAAAAATCCAGCTATGCCAAAAGTCTTCACCTATACTCTTCCGTTCCGTGTGCAAAAAATTCTTTTATGAGTAAGACAGGTTGGGTTGACTTTTTTTGTCACTTGCAACTAGTCAAATGCTAATACTATTACAAAGGGTCTCAAATGTTATCTTAAGGAGTTCTGAGTAGGTTCTAGAAAGACATGACAAGGGGGCAGGAACAGCCCATGAGGAAGAAAAAAGATATGATAAAATTACTAAAGCAAGCCAGCGCCGCGGCTCACTAGGCTAATCCTCCGCCTTGCGGCGCCGGCACACTGTGTTCTAGTCCCGGTCGGGGCACCGATCCTGTCCTGGTTGCCCCTCTTCCAGGCCAGCTCTCTGCTGTGGCCAGGGAGTGCAGTGGAGGATGGCCCAAGTGCTTGGGCCCTGCACCCCATGGGAGACCAGGATAAGCACCTGGCTCCTGCCTTGGGATCAGCGCGGTGCGCCAGCCGCAGCGCACTGGCCGCGGCGGCCATTGGAGGGTGAACCAACAGCAAAAGGAAGACCTTTCTCTCTATCTCTCTCTCTCACTGTCCACTCTGCCTGTCAAAAAAAAAATAAATAAATAAAAATAAATTTAAAAAAAATTACTAAAGCAAGCTAGAGAGAATTGGAAATGAAAGCAGAGGAGAATGGAGGGAGCACCTACTGAACACCTCTCCTTAGGGAAAGTGGACATCTAATTTTTGCCTTGAGTCAAGGAGATATAGGACATAAATCATTAGGTTCGGTTAACATCCTTCTCCCTGTCTCTGAGCCAACACTTTAGCGCTTCTATGAACCAGATTTTAAGTGTCGCAAGACAAGTTTAGAAAGGCATCTGCATGTTACAGAACTGAAAACGCTCACAGGTGATATTCATGTTGTCAATGAACATGTAGCATCGCAGAAAGGTATATTCAGCACATTGCTAAGTAAAAAAGCCAAGTTACAAAACAGTTTAATAGTCTCATAATTTTTGTTTATTTAAAAATATATTTATGGGGTTGGCATTGTTGCACAGCCAGTTAAGTTACTGCTTGCAACACCCACATCAGAGTGTTGATTCAAGTCTCTCCTGCTCGCTTTCCACACGGATTTCTGCTAACGTGCCTGGGACAGCAGCAGGAGATGGCTCAGTACGTGGGCCCCTGCCATCCACATGGGGGACAAGGACGGAGTTGTAGGACCCTGGCTTCAGCCTGGCCCAGCCCTGGCCATTGCATTATTTGGAGGGTTAACCAGTGGATGGAAGATCTCTGTTACTCTGTTTCAAATACATAATAAAATAAATAAATAAATCTTTTTTTTTTTTTTTTTTTTTTTTTTTTTTTTAGAAAGAGAGAGAGATCTTCCATCTACTGGTTCACTCACCATATGGCCTCAATAGCCAGAGCTGGGCTGATCTGAAGCCAGGAGCCAGGAACTTCTTCTGGTCTCCCACGAGCTTGGGCTATCTTTTTTGTTCTTTTTTAATAGAAAGCTTTTATTTAATAAATATAAATTTTGAAAGTACAACTTTCAGATTATAGTTGTTTTCCCCATACCCGCCCTCCCTCCCCCCAAACCATCCCACCTCCTACTCCCTCCCTCATCCCATTCTTCATTAAGATTCAGGCACTGCAGTAGGGGATGCAGGCCTTCCCAGCACAGTCCTAACTGCTGCACCAAATGTCCACCCTAAGTTGTTTTCATTAAAAAGTGCTGATTTTAAGAACTGATAACTTAAAGCTGCCCCCCCCCCCAAATAGTCTACAAAACATTCTCCTTCCCTCTGAAGGTCTTACTATGCACTGCATCGTTAACCAGCCTAGTGCAGTTAAACTGTAATGGCCAATTGAGACAAACAGTTCTGGGACCGTTTTTCCACCACTGATCACGACGGGGGTGGCCAGGGATAGGGATAAGATTCTTTCAGCCTTCTGAGCTTTCTGGGCAGACTTGATGACCTTGCCAGCTCCAGTAGCCTCTTATCCACTGCTTTAATGATACTCACAACAACTATCTGTCTCATATCACAAACAGCAAAATGACCCAGAGGAGCATGATTGGAGATGCTCTCAACACATGTAGGCTTGCCAGGAACCCTATCAACGATGGTAACATCACCAAGAATTTCAAGAATGTAGGGTCATCTTCTAGCATCTTACCAGAACCATGACCAATGTTTTCCTTCTGCTCAGCAAACAATGCAAGCTTGGTGACAGCCTAGTACAGGGGCGTGGCCAGCACCGATTTGCTCTGGAAGGTCCAGGACAATCACCCAGTGAAGCCAGCTGCTTCCATTGGTGAGTTGTTTTTGCTGTCACCAGCAACATTGCCATGGTGAACATATTTCACAGACACTCCCCTCCCCGCTTTCATGTTCATTTGAGAGGCAGAGAGTGAGAGAGACAGAGTTCCCATTCACTAGTTTACTCCCCAAATGCCCACAACAACGAAGATAAAACCAGGAACCAGGAACTCAACCTAGATCTCCCATGTAGCTGTCAGGAACTCTGTTACTTGGGCCATCACCCTGGCCTCCGAGGGTCTATAGTAGCAAGAGGCTGGGGTCAGGAGCTACAGCGGGATTCAAACCTAGGTACTCTGATGTGGGATGTGGGTTTCTTAGCTGCTGGGCCAAACACTTGCTCTGAACGTACACATTCCTGACACTGAAGCTCACATTGTCCCCAGGAAGATTCACTCAAAAGGTCATAGTACATTTTTTAATCTCTTCTTTTCCAACAGACTTTAGCTCAGTTGTGGCATTGACTAGAGCAAAGGTGACCACCACACTGGACTTAAGAAAACATCATGGGGCCAACGTTGTGGCATAGTAGGTTAATCCGCCCCCTGCAACAATGACATCTCACATGGATGTTGGTTCAAGTTCCCTGCTGCGGTCCAAGAAAAGCAACAGAAGATGGCCCAAGTGTTGGGGCCCCTTAACCCATGTGGGAGACCTGGAGGAAGCTCCTGGGTCCTGCTTCAGTATGGCCCAGCCCTGGACATTGCCGCCCTTTGGAGAGTGAACCAGTGGATGGAAGATCTGTGTGTGTCTGCATGTGTGCGTGTGTGCGTGCGTGTGTGTGTGTTTGTGTGTTTCTTCCTCTCTCTCTGCAGCTCTTTCAAATCAATCAATACATCTTTTTTAAAAAATTAGAAAACATGTTGGGGCCAGAGAGAGACAGATCTTCCATCCACTGGTTCACTCATTAAATGGCCACAAGGGCCAGAGGTGAGCCAATCCAAAACCAGGATCCAGGAGCTTCTTCTGGGACTCCCACATGGGTGCAAGGACTCAAGTATTTGGGCCATCTCTGCTGCTTCCCCAGGCACATCAGCAGGGAGCTGGATCAGAAATGGAGCAGCCAGGACACGAACTCTTGCTCATATGGGATGCCGGCACTACAGGCAAAAGCTTTACCAGCTATACCACAGCGCTGGTCCCAAATAAATCTTTTTTTTTTTTTTTTAAGAAGAGTCAAATTTCATTAGCACGATTGCAATTTGTTAAGGCAGATGGACTTATTTCTTTGAAAACTGATAATGATGAATGATTTTCTTAAGGATTTTATTTATTTATTTACTTGAGAGGTAGAGTTACAGACAGAGAGGAGGAGAGACACGGAGAGGTCCTCTGTCTGCTGGTTCACTCCCTGCATGTCTGCAACGGCTAGGTCTGGGCCAGGCTGAAGCCAAAAATGAGAAACTCCATTCAGGTCTCCCACGTGGCTGGCAGGAATCCAAGTACTTGGGCCACCATCTGCTATCTCCCAGGTGCATTCACGGGAAGTTGGATCAGAAGTGGAGCAGACAGAACTCGATCTGGCACTATGATATGGGATGCTGGTGTGCCAAACAGCAGCTTAACTCACTGTGCCGCAATGTTGGCCCTTACCATCTTTATTTTTACTTTATTTTTATGTATTATCTGAAAGGCAGAGAGGCAGAGAGAGAGAGAGAGAGAGATTCTAGCTGCTGGTTCATGCTCCAAATGCCAACACCCAGGGTTAGGCAAGGAGCCTGTAACTCAGTGTGGTGTTAGGAACCCAAGTACTTGGGCCATAACCTACTGTCTCCTGGGGTGTGCACCAGCAGGAAGCTGGAGCTGGGAACAGAGCCGGGACCTGAGCCTAGGCATTTCAAAATGGAATGCTACCATCGCAAGCAGCATCTCTACTGCCATACCAAATGCCTGCACCCACTGCCATTTATTTTTTCTTTTCTTTTTTTTTTCTTTTTTTTTTTTTGACAGGCAGAGTGGATAGTGTGAGAGAGAGAGAGAGACAGAGAGAAAGGTCTTCCTTTTTGCTGTTGGTTCACCCTCCAATGGCTGCTGTGGCCGGCACATCGCGCTGATCTGAAGCCAGGAGCCAGGTGCTTCTCCTGGTCTCCCATGCGGGTGCAGGGCCCAAGCACTTGAGCCATCCTCCACTGCCTTCCCGGGCCATAGCAGAGAGCTGGCCTGGAAGAGGGGCAACTGGGATAGAGTCCGGCGCCCCAACCGGGACTAGAACCCGGTGTGCCGGCACCGCAAGGCAGAGGATTAGTCTGTTGAGCCACGGCGCCGGCCCATTGCCATTTATTTTTAAGATTTATATATTTATTTGAAAGGCAGAGTTACAGAGAGGCAGAGGCAGGGAGAGACAGAGAGAAGTCTTCCATCTGCTGGTTCACTCCCCAAATGACTGCAACAGCCGGAGCTGGGCCAATCTGAAGCTAGGAGCCAGGATGTTCTTCCAGGTCTCCCACGCATGTGCAGGGGCCCACGCACTTGGGCCATCTTCCATGGCTTTCCCAGGCCATAAGCAGGGAGCTGGATCAGAAGTGGAGCAGCCAGGACTTGAACCGGCGCCCACATGGGATGCCGGCACTGCAGGCAGCAGTTTTACCCACTACACCACAGCGCCGCCCCCCATTGCCATCTTATGGGTGAATTTCCAGTCCTTGAACCAGGGCATATTAATACTTAGTTCCAGCAGGTTGTCGCCATTCCAAAAGAATATTGGCAGAAATGCTACTATGTCGGAATTGTAGCCAAGTTTCTTCATTTGGGTGCTGACTTCCTTAGCCATTTCCTTGTATCCTTTCTGGTTAAGGGTGGCTCAATGGAATTCATTTTATTAACAAACAATGAGTTGTTTCACACCCAGTGTGTGCATGGGCCTGCCCATTCTTGGAGACACCAGCTTCACCGACCCCAACAGCAACAATCAGAGCAGCAGTCAGCCTGATATGAGCCTGGAGTCGTGTCCTTGATCGAGTTTCTGCATCCTGGGGGCATCATTGATTGTCCCGTAATACTTGCTGGTCTCAAATTTCCACGGGGAGTTGTCAGTGGAGCCATTGTGCTTGTGCTCAGCCTTCAGATTATCTAAGACCGGGTGTACTGAAGGAGCCCTTCCCCTCTCGGCAGCCTCTCCTCAAAATTTCCTGATTTCTTTTTTTTTGGTCACTCTTACCACACTTGTAGATGACACAGGCAGGAGCTATGGACTTGGCCTGAATCTAAGTGCCCAAGGATGACAACGTTAATGAGTCTTTTCCTTCGCCATTTTGGTTTGGATTTGGTGGTGATTTTCACAACATCTGTGTTTTGGTGGTAAACTCATTATGATAAAGTTTCTTGCATGTTTTTAAAGGGTGAGTTGTGTGGTAAGTAAATTATATCTCAATAAAGTTATTATTTAAAAGTGAATGAGAGGTGCGGGAGTTGTGGTGTAGTGGGTAAAGCTGCTACCTTCAGTGCTGGCATCCCACATGGGCACTGGTTCAATTTCTGGCTGCTCCACTTCTGATTCAGCTCTCTGCTATGGCCTGGAAAAACAGTAGAAAATGGCCCAAGTCCTTGAGCCCCTGCACCCACGAGGGAGACCCGGAAGAAGCTCCTGACTCCTGGCTTCAGGTTGGCGTAGCTCCAGCTGTTGCAACCATCTGGGGAGTGAACCAGCAAATAGAAGACCTCTCTCCTTTCTCTCTCTCTCTGCTTCTGCCTCTCTGTAGTTCTGTTTTTCAAATAATAAATAAATCTTTTTTAAAAAGGCTTAAATTAAATAAAAGTGAATGAGAAAAAGAGTACTTATGGAAACAGACGTCCCTCTTTGTTTCACTACAGTTTAGTGGAGCTACATGTTGTTATGTCCACAGGCAGTGCTCGGAACTATGACAACCATCTCTCAACCATGAAAGAGAGGGAAATGCAACATGATAAGAATGAAAAAACAGAGCAATAGAAAGAATTTGGGTGCTTGACAGAATCTTGGAGCTACTGAAACAACCAGTTCTAAAGTTTATCTGCTCCAGGTCTTCTTCATATGAGAGAGAATACATTTTTCTTACACAATTATGAGGGTTTTTTTTTTTTATCAACTTATTGAGATAAATTGAACATGAATTAACCAGTTTAAAGTGAACAATTCCCTGGTCTTTAGTATGCTGCCAGGGTTGTGCAAGCACCTCCTCCATCCAGTGCAAAACATTTCTATCACTCCCAAATGTCGACCCCTTCCCCATTTTTAAAAAAAAATTATTTTTATTTACTTAAAAGTCAGAGTTACACAGAGAGAGGAGAGGCAGAGAGAGAGAGAGAGAGAGAGAGAGAGAGAGGTCTTCCATCCGATGGTTTACTCCCCAAATGGCCACAATGGCTGGAGCTGCGCTGATCAGAAGCCAGGAATCAGGAGCTTCTTCCAGGTCTCCCACGCAGGTGCAGGGGCCCAAGGACTTGGGCCATCTTCTACTGCTTTCCCAGGCCATAGCAGAGAACTGGATAGGAAGTGGAGCAGCTGGGACTCGAACCGATGCCCACATGGGATGCTGGCACTGCAGGCAGCGGCTTTAACTGCTATGCCACAGAGCCGGCCCCGGTTGATTGGTCTTAAAGCACAGGTAAAAACAACCTGGGGCTTTGAGATAATTTTACATTCACATGCAGTAAGAAATACACAATGAGACAAAGAGGTGTTATGTACCCTCACTGAGTTTTCCCAGCGTGGCATCATGGGAAAGGATGGTACAGGATCACAGCCCAAATATGTGGATTCAGCCGAGACACAGAGTGCTGTCCTCACCACAAGGATTCCTCACGTTGTCCTTTTAAGAGACATCCCCACTCTCCTCTTGCCGCCTGAACCCTAACAATCAGTAGCAAGTCCTCCATTTCAATAATTTTGTCATTTTAAGAATTTTATATAAGTGAGTCATACAGTATGTAACCTTCTGAGATTTTTTTTTTCACTCAGCATAGTTTTCTGGAAATTCATCCAGACTGTTGCAAGTCTAAGTATTAACATTTCCTCCGTTTTCATTGCTGAGTCTTTGTCCACGCTGAGTGGAGTTCCTCAGTTGTGCCATGGCTTAACCACTCACTCACTGAAGGATGTTTGAGTTTTTTACTACACCCAATAAAGCTACTCTAAACATTCAAA
This sequence comes from Lepus europaeus, assembly GCF_033115175.1. Taxonomy (NCBI): domain Eukaryota; kingdom Metazoa; phylum Chordata; class Mammalia; order Lagomorpha; family Leporidae; genus Lepus; species Lepus europaeus. The sequence goes on from NC_084831.1 coordinate 21,245,411, forward strand.
GGGTCTTTTTTTTTTTAAAATTTATTTCATTTATATGAAAGGCAAAGTTGCAGAAAGAGAGAGGGGAGACACAGAGAAAGAGATTCCATTTGTTGATTCATTGCCCAAATGGTCACAATGGCTGGGGCTGGGCCAGGCTAAAGCCGGAAGCCACAAGCCAGGAGCTTCATTGGGGTCTCCCACATGGTGCAGGGCCCCAAGGATTTGGGCCATCTTCCATTGCTTTCCAAGGCACATTAGTAGGGAGCTGGATTGGAAGAGGAGTAGCTAGGACTTGAACTGGTGTCTGTATGGGACGCCAGCGTTGTGGGTGGCGGCTTTACCCACTACACCACAATGCTGGCCCCATTCAGGGCTTTTTTTTTTTTTTTTTTTTTTTTTTTTTTTTTTTTTTAGAGATTTATCTATTTATTTGAAAGGCAGAGTTATAGAGAGGCAGAGGCAGAGAGAGAGAGAGAGAGAGAGAGGTCTTCCATCTGCTGGTTCACTCTCCAAATGGCCGCAATGGCTGGAGCTGTGCCAATCTGAAGCCAGGAGCCAGGAGCTTCTTCCAGGTCTCCCACGTGGGTGCAGGGGCCCAAGGACTTGGGCCATCTTCTGCTGCTTTCCCAGGCCATAGCAGAGAGCTGAGACTCAAATCAGCACCCATATGGGGTGCTGGTACTGTAGGCAGTGGCCTTATCTAGTACGGCACAGCACCGGTCCCTCAAGGATTTTTTAACAAGATAAATCTTCATTTCTCTGGGACAGATGCTCAGGATTACAATAGCTGCGTTTTATGGCAGTTTTAGCTTTTTTAAGGAACTGAATAACTATCTTCCAGAGTACAGGGCCCAGGATTTTCATTACAATATTCTTTTGTCTTTACATAAAATTTAGTAATGCTGCATTTAAAGAAAATCCATAACAGAAGTTGGAAGACGTAGAGCAAAGAGCTGCCAAGCCCCGCTGGCCTTGGGAGAAGCTGCAACACCTTAGTCTTCGCTCTGATGTGTGCTCTCTATGGGTCCCCAGGGCAGCGGTCAGCGTGGATGCCCTCTGTGGTTGCTGAACCCTCAGGAAGCCCCTGCTCTGCCCTAGGAAAGTTGGAATTTCCCCACTTCTGAACCAGCAACCTGTTGGATGGAACAGAAACCCATTCAGCTTTAAGCAAAAGAAGTGACTCACTTTACAAATATACAGGAAGTGTAGCTGAGCCTTACATAGGACTGAAGATATGAAATTGAAAATTCTGCAGATCCTACCAGCCGGTCCAGGGGGCTAATGTCACAGTGCAGAGAAACAAGTTGAGTTCTTGGGCTCAGAAGTCCAGTGACTCGAGTTGAAATCCTGGTTCTACTACTTGTAAGCTGTGTGACCCTGGGCAAGTTACTTAACCTATCAGTATTCCAGCTTCCTTATCTTAAAATGGGATAATAACCATAACCACAGTATTAGGTGCATTTGGTGATTAAGAGAGATAATATATGTAAAATGCTTTACCACAGTGTCTGGCAGGTAGTGAGTGCTGATGTTAGTTACACCATTATTTCAGAATTAGATGAGGAGGCGAGAAAATTGCAGCACAGTAGTGGCAAATATTCAGTATACTTTTCCTAGGTGTTAGCTCTCAGCACAATTGCCCATTTGTTTGCTCTTGTTAATTTTTGTTTTTTATTTGAAAGGCAGAGAGAGAGAGACATAGAGAGAGATCTTCTGTCTGCTGGTTCACTCCCAAATGCTCAAAATAGGCAGGACTGGGCCAGGCTAAAGCCAGAAGCCTAGAACTCCTACCCATGTGAGTGACAGGGACCTGTGTGCTGGAGCTGTCATCTGCTGCCTTCCAGAGTGTGTATTAGCAGGAAGCTGAATCAGCAACAGAGTAGCCAGGCCTCAAACCAGGCACTCTGACATGGGATGCTGGCACCCAAGTGGCAACTCAACTACTCATGACCCCACATGCCCACCCCTCAGCATTATATTTTAAACAGATTTATTGATATATAATTCATTCACCCTATAAGTGCACATCTCATTAGAACAACCATCACCACACAGAACCTTAAAACCTCATCATTACCCCAAAAGGAAACCCCATCCCTCTCAGTCATCATCCCAAATTTTCCATGCCTCCAGCCCTGGGCAACCACTGATAGGATTTCTGTCTGTGGATTTGCCTCTTCTGGACATGTCAAATAAAAAGAATCATTCAAAATGTGGTCTTTTATGTCTGGCTTGTTACACTTACCATCACGTTTTCAAGATTTGGTGTTAGCGGGGCCAGCGCTCTGGCTTGCGGGTTAAAAGCCCCAGCCTGCAGCATCAGCATCCCATATAGGCGCCGGTTGGAGTCCCAGCTGCTTCACTTCTGATCCAGCTCCTTGCTAACGTGCCTGGGAAAGCAAAAGAGAATGGCCCAAGCACTTGGGCCTCTGAACCCACGTGGGAGATCGGAAAGAAGCTCCTGGCTCCAGACTGGCTCAGCTCCTGCCATTGCAGCCATTTGGGGAGTGAATCAGTGGATGGAATCAGAGATGGACCTCTGTGTCTCTCCCTCTCACAGTCTGTAACTCTACTTTTTCAAATAAATAAATAAATAAAAATCTAAAACAACAACAACAACAAAAACAAATTACCACAAATTTAGTTGCTTACCAACAGAAGGCATTCTCTGATTGAAGCCACAGATCGGAGATACATCTTCCAGGGCTCCGGTCAGGCACTCGTCCTTTGTAAGCACACCACTGGCACGCTAAGGAACTCACACGTCCACGCGTGAGGCCACTGCCCCCATAAACTGAAGGTCTCACCTCTCAAGGCTGTATCATTGGAGATCAAGTCTCTGACACACACACCAGGGGACACATTTAACCGTAGCACACGTCCGTCTCTTGTCCGTCATCAAATCCTTCACCTCCCTCTTCCAGTGAGACCTGTGATTACATCAGGGACCCACCAGATAATCCAGGATAATTCCCCCTCTCAATATCTTCACATTAATCACAGCTTCAAAGTGGGTAAGTTACACAGAAGGCAAACTGACAGACTCCAGACATTAGGAGTGGGTGTGGGTGTGGCTGGGGGGGGTGTCATTCAGTCTCCCACACCACTTGATCAAAATGTCCCTTTCTTTTTTCCTATTAGGAAATGAATCCAGTGATCATTTGGAAAACAAGGACACGACTGGCCTGGGGCTTGTGTCTGTGACAGCTGGGCTGACTGCTTTTTCGCTTCCTGATGAGTGGGCAAGTTCCATCACCCTTTGCTAGCAGGAGGGGCAAGTTCCATCAGGAGTGGGGGAGGGCAAACAGTGGCACAGGTTTCTTTCTTATTTTTTTTTAACTTTTATTTATTTATTTATTTGAAAGATAGAGTTACAGAGACAGACACAGAGAGAGAGCTTCCATCCACTGGTTCACTCCCCAAATGGCTGCAATGGCTGGAGCTGGGCTGATCCAAATCCTGGAACCAGGAGCTCCTTCTGGATCTCCCAAGTGGATGCAGGGGCCCAAGCACTTAGGTCATTTTCCACTGCTTTCCCATGCATTAGCAGGGACCTGGATCAGAAGTAGAGCAGCCGGGTACCCATATAGGATGCCGGTTCTTTATCCACTATGCTGCAGTACCAGCCCCAGCACAAGTTTCCAATAATAATTTCTGGAAAGCTTTCTATTTATCAGGAAATTCTTTGGTTTGTTTTTAGGAATAATTAGTTCAGTTTAAATTTTTTTTTTTTTTTTAATTTGGGAGGCAGAGAGAGCGAACTCTCTTATCTCTAGTTCTTTCCTCAAATGCCTACAATGGTGAAGACTAAGCCAGGTCAAAGCCAGGAGCCAGGAACTCCATCCATATTTTCCACGTGAGCAGTAGGAACCCATACACCTGTGTTATCATCACTGCCTCCCAGGGTTTGCACTAACAGGAAGCTGGAGTCAGGTGTGGAGCCTATATAAAACCCAAGCACTGGGGCTGGTGCTGAGGAGTAGGAGATAAAGCCACTGCCCCCAGTGCTGGCATCCCGTGTCCTGGCTGCTCCACTTCGGATCCAGCTCCTTGCTTATGTGCCTGGGAAAACAGCGAAAGATGGCCCAAGTCCTTGGGCCCCTGCACCCACGTGCCTTCAGATCAGATCAGCTCCAGCCAATGCGGCCATTTGGGGAGTGAACCAGCAGATGAAAGACTTCTCTCTCTCTCTGCCTCTGTAACTCTGCTTTTCATATAAGTAAAATAAATCTTAAAAACAACAACAACAACGAACAAGCACCGATATAAAACAAGGGCCTCCCAAGCAGTATCCCAAACACTTGAACAAATACCTGGCCCTGGTTCAGAAAATTTACATCTTTTATCTCTAAAAAATCATTTTTTCCAGGCTGAGGTTTTTACAGAGTAAGGTAGTTTTAACTTGGAGGCATAAGCCACTTGCCTAAAGTCATATAGGCAGTAAGCAGTAGAGTTCAAGGCTCTGAACTCAGATCACACAATCTGGACACCAAGAGCCACCTCTTGATAAAAAGGAGCTCCCCAGCCTCTAACACATTCCTCTCTTCTTGACATTGGCCCTGGGTGGTTGTTGGTTGTTAGACCAGAATTACAACCCAAGATCCATGCAACTTAGGCACCCCAGTTCCGTCATCTGTGATGCCTCAAGGACCAGAGTTCACTGACTGAGCTTGGCACCCTCCATCAGTGCTGGGACAAGCAACATGTTTGTTAGACACGATGTCCTTTCAGGTGTCACACAGCCCCGCCCGCAGTGCTAGCCAGTGGAGCCGTCCTCAGGCTGAGTCACTGCCAGGCTGTTTCACAACCTGTTTGTGTGTTAGGCAGCAGACATGGAAGGTCACTGACTGTCTTGCTGAGCTCCTGGATGGAAAGGTGGCTCCTAGTGACAGGTGCAAGGAGAGCTTGACTCACCTGTGCCCACTGCCATTTTCACCCAGAGGTTTCTTCAACTTCTTCTAGGCTCTCTCTTTGACCTGGGGAAACATCCTGAACCGAGGGCAGTCTCAACAAACCTCAGTTCCTCATCTATAAAATGGGAATTATGCAAGGGGGTTAAAAAGATTCTTAGAGTGGGGTGGGCATTGTGGTGCTGCAGGGTTGGCTGCCACTTGGGAAGTCTGCATCCCATATCAGAGTGCCCTGGCTACTCTGTGCTTCTGGTCCATCTTCCTGCCAATGCACCTGCGAGACAGCAAATGACCCAAGTTCTTGGGCCCCTGCCACCCACATGGGAGACCTGAATGACATCAGCTTGATTTGGCCCCAGCTGTTACAGGTATTTGAGGAGTGAACCAGCAGATGGAAGATCTCTCACTTTCTCTCTGTCACTCTGCCTTTCAAATAAGTAAGTAAACAAATCTCTTTTTTTCAAGGATTTATTTATTTTATTTGTAAGGCAGAGTGATAGGGAGAGACAGAGGGAGAGAGAGATCTTCCATCTGCTTGTTCACTCCCCAAATGGCCACAACGGCCAGAGCCAGGCTGGACCAAAGCCAGGAGCCAGGAGCCAGGAGCTTCTTCCTGCTCTCCCACATGGGTGCAGGGGCCCAAGCACATGGGCCATCTTCCACTGCTTTCCCAGGAGCATTAGCAAGGAGCTGGATCTGAAGTGGAGCAGCCGGGACTCAAAGCGGTGCCCATATGGGATGCCAGCACTGCAGGCAGCAGCTTAACCTGGTACACCACAGCGTCAACCCTAGTGAATAAACCTTAGGAAAAAAAAATTCATGGAAGGGCAGCTGTCTAGCCTAGCAGTTAAGACACCCACATCTCATATCAGAGATACCTGATTCAATACTGAGCTCCGGCTCCTGAGTCCGGTTTCCTGCTTATGCAGATCCTAGGAGGCTGCAGGTGATGGCCCAAGTAACTGGGTTCCTGCCACCCATATGGGAGACCTGGATTGAGTTAATAGTTCATAGCTTTGGCCTAACCCACTCCCATCTGTTGTGGGCAATTGGGGAGTAATCTACCAGATGGGAGATCTCTCTGTGTCTCTCTGTCTCTGCCTCTCAAATAAAACAAAAATTTCATGGAAAATGCATATTATGAAAAAAAACTATGCACATATTTTAATATATTTTTGTAGCCAAATAAACCTCTGTTAATTCCATTTTCCACAAATTTTTTGAAGCACCCTCATACACTTATCCAATGATCACGCAGTCTATGTGCACAGCACCACTTATCTACACAACAAGCTGATGTAGTAGATGCTGTTGCTCCATTTTACGAATGAAGATACTGAGGATCAGAGATGTTATGCCACTGACCACACAGTTGGCTAGTGCAAGGTCCGGAATGAGTCCCCGATACGTATCACTAAAGAGCTTGGGTTGGGGAGGCAACAGCAAGAGAACGAACAGGCTGACCCCCATGCAGTCCACGCTGAGTCATCAGGCCAGTCCCTTCCCCTCCATGTGCTTCAGTTTCCCTATCTGCTCTGTAGGATGGGGGATAGGGAGGTAGATACATGCACCTGAAGGGGTTTGTCACTTTAAAAAAAAAAAATTTATTTATTTGAAAGGCAGAGTTATAGTAAGAGGGAGAGGCACAGAGAGAGAGACAGAGAGATCTTCCATCCATTGGTTCACTCCCCAAACGGCCATAACAACTGCGGCTGGGCCAGGCTGAAGCCAGGAGCCAGGAGCCAGGAGCCTCCTCCAGGTCTCCCACATGGATGCAGGGGTCCAAACACTTGGGCCATTTTCTGTTGCTTTCCCACGCTCATTAGCAGGGAGCTCAATACGAAGTGGAGCAGCCAGGTCTCAAACCAGTGATGTCGCGGGCTGCGGCTTTACCTGCTATGCCACAACATCAGCCCCGCTCTTTCACTTTTTCTGTCTGTAATCTTACAATTTAATGTCAGAAAGTCTTTTCCTGAGTCACACTTTGGGCATGGTCTCTGTTCCTGGCCTAGCCTCTTCTTGAGCTTCCTTTGGGAGAAGAGCAGATTAATCCTTCTTCCTCCTTGGAGATTTACCAGCAAGTTGTAGCTCTTGCTTGCAACTTTTCCATAATTTCCATTGAGCCATATCCATATTCATAAACCTGCGAGGACCAGCAGCAGCTCAGTCACTGAACACACTACTGTGCCAGGAGCATCATCTACATTTTCCTTTAAAAAAAAAAAAAGATTTATTGGGACCAGTGCTGTGGCAAAGATGGTTAAGTAGCCATCTACAGCTCCAGCATCACATACTGGTAATGGTTCAAGTCCCAGCTGCCCCACTTCTGATCCAGCTCCCTGTTAATGCTCCTGGGAAAGTGGCAGAAGATAGCACAAGTGTTTGGGCCCCTGCACCCACATGGGAGAACAGGAGGAGGCTCCTGCCTCCTGGCTTCAATCTGGCCCAGCCCCAACCACTGTTAGGAGTGAACTAGCAGATGGAAGCTCTACCTTTCAAATAAATAAAATAAATATTTTTAAAATGATTTATTTATTTATTTTCTTACTTGAAAGGCAGGGTTACAGAGAGGGAAAGACAGAGAGAGAGAGAGACAGATCTTCCATCTGCTGGTTTCCTCCCCCAAAAGGCTGCAACATGCAGGACTGGGCCAGGTGGAAGCCAGGAGCAAGGAGTTTCTTCTGGGTCTCCCACGTGGGTGGCAAGGACACAAGTACTTGGGCCATCTTTTGCTGCTTTCCCAGGTGCATTAACAGGAAGCTGGACTGGAAGTAGAGCAGCCAATACTCAGACCAGGGCTCATATGGAATGCTGGCATTCCAGGCAGTGGCTTAACCAACTGTGCCACAATGCCAGCTTTTTTTAAAGCTTTATTTATTTATTTGAAAAAGGCAGAGTTAGATAGAGAGAGATCTTCCATCTGCTGGTTCATGCCTCAAATGACCACAGTGGCCAGGCTGAGCCAGGCTGAAGCAGGAGTTTCATCCAGGTCTTCCAAACATTTGGGCCATCCTCCGCTGGTTTCCCAGGCACATTAACAGAGAGCTGGAGCAGCCGGGACTCGAACCAGTGCCCATATGGGACACTGGCATTTCACAAGTGGTGGCTTAACCCACCACCCCACAATGCTAGCCCCACATTTTCCCTTGATCTTCACAATGGCCACCGGAGAAGAGACCTCTTGAGGTCTTACTTCCAGGAGGTGGAGTTGGCCTCAGCCTTGCTGGGTCTGCCTCTTGGCCCTTTGCCAGAGGGCTCCTCCTCTGGGCTCCCAGTCCTGATGTGAGAGAATGCCCTGGAATTATGAATGAAGAGCACTTGGTGAGCTGCAGAGCGCTGTGCACACAGGGCTGCTATGGAGTTATTACCGGCTCTCTTTTCCCCACTATTATTGGGAGATGGGACCCAAGTCTTCAATTGTTTTTGCATCTACAAATAATACCAATATGGGTTTTTCTTTGGGCTCTTGGTTGATAATTACCAGCTGCTATCATTCTAGTCATTAAGGACAAACAGGTGGGATCAGTCAACAAGATCTTAGCCACACAGAAAAAGACAACGATGTTGAGAATTAGTTTTCTTGTTGGCTTGGTCATTGCCCAGTTTTCCTTGCCATTATGATTTTTGTTGCCATATTTTCAGTGTTCTCCCCAAAGAAATAAGAGGAGAGAATCCAAGACAAGCAGAAAAAATCACTCAAACACAATTCCTCAGCAGCAAAACTACCTGAATGCCAGTCTCAACTCTTTGTCACCTGTAGGAGTTTCTCAGGAGCCACACACCCACCCTGCCATAACAGCTTCTCCCTCTAGCAGGCTCTCCCGGCTCCGCTGGGTACTCCACTCTATTTACTCTTCTCTGCAACCAAAGGGGTCACTTCTCTCTGGTATTTTTAAAGAATATATTATTTTATTTATTTGAAAGGCAGAGCTACAGAGAGAGGGACACACACACACACAGTGAGAAAGAGAGACAGAGAGAGAGAGAAAGAGACAGAGAGAGAGAGATCGATCTTCCATCTGCTGGTTCACTCCCCAAATGGCTACAACAGAGCCAGGAGCTTCTTCAGGGTCTCCCACGTGGGTACAGGGGCCCAAGACTCAGGCCATCTTCCTCTGCTTTCCCAGGCACATTAGCATGATCAGAAGTGGAGCAGCTGGGACTCAACGCCCATATGGTATGCTGGCATTACAGGCAGTGGCTATACCCACTACTCCACAACACCAACCCCTGTACTTTGTTTTTTAATTTACTAATATTTGTTGGGCAACCACTCCTGTGTTTAGAATTGCAGTGAATTTATAATTCTTTAAAATGGAGAAAGTAGTATTTCATAAATATGAAGATCTTCTTCTAAAATATTAGAATTTCTAAGAATAAGCATATAATGCTATTATAACCAGAAAAATAACATTTTATTTATTTTAATTTTATTGATATATTTACATATAATTAAAACATACTCATTTAAATGTACAACTTGATGAGGTTTTTTGTTTTAAAATTTTAGTTATTTATTTCATTTTGTTTGAAAGGCAGAGAGACAAAGATAAACAGAGACAGATCTTTCATCTGCTGGTTCACTCCTTGGATGCCAGCAATGGCTAGGGCTGGGCCAGGCCAATGCCAGAAGCCCCAAATTCAGTTTGTATCTCCCACATGGAGGGCAAAAACCCAAGTATTTGAGCCATCATCTGCTGCCTCCCAGGGTGTGCACTGGCAGGAAGCAGGATCAGAGGTGTAGCAGGTGGGACATGGACCAGCCATCCAATAAGCACGAGTCCCATGCAGCATCCTAACTACACTAACTGAACTGATGTGCCACACTCCAGCCCCTGCCTGATACATTTGGACAGATACTTACCTCTGAGAACCTACCACCATGATCAAGATAAAAACTTCCATTTTCACCAAAAGTTCACTGTGTCCATTTGCCATCAATACTTGTCAACCCTCCCCACCGGCAAACATAGATCTGATTTTATTCACCATACACCAACTGTGTCTGTTCTACAACATCGTATAAATAATTATCATGAATTACACATTTTTTGCATTTGCATTCTTTCATTTAGAATGTTTTGTTTTTATTTTATTTCAAGGTTTATTTAATTTATTTAAAAGGCACGGTGACAGAGAGCGAAAGAGATCCTTTATTCACTGGTTCACTCCCCAAATGGCCACAATGGCTAAGTCTGGACCAGACTTAAGCCAAGAGCCAGTAAGTCCATCCAGGTCTCCCACATTAGTGGCAGTGGCCCAAGTATTTGGGTCACCTTAGGCTGCTTTCCCAGGCGTGTTAGAAGGGAGCTCAATTGGTGGGGCCGGTGATGCGGCGAAGTGGGTTAACGCCCAGGCCTGAAGCGCCGGCATCCCATATGGGCGCCGGTTCAAGACCCGGCTGCTCCACTTCCTGTCCAGCTCTCTGCTATGGCATGGGAAAGCAGTAAAAGATGGCCCAAGTGCTTGGGCCCTTGCACCCACGTGGGAGACCTAGAAGAAGCTCCTGGCTTTGGATTGGCACAGCTCCAGCCGATATGGCCATTTGGGGAGTGAACCTTCGGATAGAAGATCTCTCTCTCTCTCTCTGCCTCTCCTCTCTCTGTGTAACTCTGACTTTCAAATAAATAAATAAATCTTACAAAAAATAAAATAAAAAGAAGGGAGCTCGATTGGAAGCAGAGCAACCAGGACTCAAAACAGCACTCCGATATTGGATGCCAGAGTTGCAAGCAGAGGCTTAACTTACTGTGCTACAACATCTGTCAGCGCTCAGCTCTCTGTGCTTTGCTGAGTCGCCCACCTGGCCTGCCCATTCAACCATGTAACCTCGCTCTCCCCTAAGTCTGAGTGACTGGACACTCTCTATCTGTTCCTTCCGTTCTGACGGATAAAGCCTTATCATTTCACAAAGAAAAAAATTATCTATCTTGTTATGTAAATCAGTAGTTTTTTTGTTTTATTATTATGTAGTAGTATTTCATTGTAGGAATATATTATAATCTATTTATCCATTCCCCTTTCATGGACATTTGGTTTGTTCCAAGATGTTTTTCTTTTTAATTAACACATACTCTTTTTTTTTTTTTTGACAGGTAGAGTTAGACAGTGAGAGAGAGGACAGAGAGAAAGGTCTTCCTTCCATTGTTTTACCCCCCTCAAATGGCCGCTATGGCCGGAGCTACGTGGATCCGAAGCCAGGAGCCAGGTGCTTCCTCCCGGTCTCCTATGCAGGTACAGGGGCCCAAGCATTTGTCCATTCTCTGATTCATTCCCAGAATGGCCTGATCTAGGCCAAAGCCAGGAGCCAGGAACTCCATCTTGGTCTCCCCTGTGGGTGGCAGGGACTCAAGTATTTCAGCCATCATCTGCCACTTCCCAGGCTTGGAGTAGTCAGGACTCAAACCAGCCACCTGATATGGAATGCTCACACCTCAAGCAGTGGCTTATCCAAAGCAGCACAATGCAGCCTCCAGGGCCCATCTTAAACCCTAAGAGCTAGAACGCTGATGTACCCCTTCTGCTTCTCCACAAAGTCTTTGTGGGTTTCCTTACATCCTCTGGACTGTACAGTCTGCTCTGGAGAATGTTTGATTTGATGTTATACATGATGGCCTATGACCCTTCGACCCAAGGAAGCGGTTAATGGTAATGATCTAAAGGGGACCAGAAATAAACTTTTACTTGCAAATATATCACATAGCAGACTCAAAATTCTGGCTGCTCTGAGGGTGGGAAAGCACACCCCCCCCACCCCCTTCCAGGGGCTGGTGTGAGGAGTAAATGAGCAATACAGATTCACCGAGAGTGCTTACCCCAAAGCATGGTACCTGACAAGCACTCATTAGAGGGGAACTGTCAAAGGGCCTCCATCCAGGAAACTTGAGACCCAGTGGGTTAATTATCTTCAGACAGAAAACAACCCTGACTTCCCCAGACAGCCTGGGAGGAGAGAAACCCAAACAGACAGTTACAGTTCAGCTAAAACAGAGCTAATCTTTAATCTTTTATGGATACGTGTAATACATTAACTATTATAGCCTGTCCCCTTGAGGCACCTCAACACCTGGTCAAGCAGAGGCTGGGTTGGGCTGGCTGGGCTAAGTGGAAGGGAACAAGTAAATAGGATAATTACCCCTCTGTAGCAGACTTTCCTAGGCCCCTGCTTTGAGATGACACGGCTAATGCTGTCCGTCACACAGGGGCTAGGATAGGGAGAACTCTTGAGTCAGCACCCAGTGAGCAGCAAACATGAAATGACCTGAGATGCTTTACCTGTCTTTCAGCAACCCAAACTCCTTAAGAACAAGGGTTGAATCATTTCTTATTTGTCATTGGGTGTTTGCTGTTAGTGGTTACTATTAATAACGATGCTGTCATTATCATAATGGGGAAAACAATTCAAAGGTGCAGAATTACTAAGGCTAGGTGTCTCCAAGAATTATGAAATCATAAAGTTCAACTAATGAATTATCTCAACTCTAAAACACTTTTTTTTTTTTAATTTGAGAGGTAGAGCTACAGATAGGGAGAGATAGAGAGAAAGGTCTTCCATCTGCTGGTTTACTCTCCAAATGGCCTCAATGCCCAGAGCTGGACCGATCAGAAGCCAGGAGCTAAGAGCTTCTTCCAGGTCTCCCACACAGGTGCAGGGGCCCAAGCAGTTGGGCCATCTTCCACTGCTATCCCAGGCCATAGTCATAGAGCTGGATTGGAAGAGAAGCAGTCAGGACACAAACCAGCACCCATATGGGATGCCGGTGCTGCAGGTGGAGGCTTAGCCTGCTACACACAGCGCTAGCCTCTATGACATACATTTTGTGTGCATGTTGATCAGTCTTCAACTTACAATACATGCATTTCTCTATTGACTGAGATTCTGTTATTAAATAAATACTGTGACTTAGGCGTACACAGTGTCCAGGAATCAAGGAAACAAAATACTTCAACTTCCTGCTCTGGGCAAAAATTCTTTGTGCCACAGCCTGGACTTCAGTAGCTTTACTAGAAGGAAGTTTATTTCTTCTTCAGACCCTCCTTCCTGTAGTGGAGACCGTTACTGATCAGCTGTTCCTTGTGTGAAGCTGAAATCTGTCTCCCTATAATTTCCTTCCAGCAGTTCTAGCCCTGACTCTGGAACTACACAAAATAAGTCAAAATTTTCTTAGGAAAAGTTTTCTTAGGCTGTTATGAACTGAATGTTTGTGTCTCTCTACAGTGCGTATGTTGAGTCCTAGCTCCCCGTGTGGTGGGGAGGTCTTTGGGAGGTAATAAGGTCATGAGGGTAGAGTCCTTAGGAGCAGGATTAGAGCTTTTTTTTTTTTTTTTTTACAGGTAGAGTGGACAGTGAGAGAGAGAGAGGTCTTCCTTTGCCATTGGTTCACCCTCCAATGGCCGTTGCGGCCGGCGCACCACGCTGATCCGAAGCCAGGAGCCAGGTGCTTCTCCTGGTCTCCCATGCGGGTGCAGGGCCCAAGTACATGGGCCATCCTCCACTGCACTCTCTGGCCACAGCAGAGAGCTGGCCTGGAAGAGGGGCAACCGGGACAGAATCCGGCGCCCCAACCGGGACTAGAACCTGGTGTACTGGCACCGCAGGTGGAGGATTAGCCTAGTGAGCCGCAGCGCCGGCCAGGATTAGAGCTCTTATAAAAGAAACACAATTGCTGGGTAAAGCCTCCGCCTGTAGTGCTGACATTCCATATAGGTACCGTTCGAGTCCCAGCTGCTTCACTTCTGATCCTGCTCTCTGCCATGACCTGGGAAAGCAGTGGAAGATGGCCCAAGTGCTTGGGTCCCTGCACCTGCATGGGAAGAAGCTCCTAGCTCCTGGCTTCAGACTGTCCCAGCTCGAGCCATTGCAGCCATTTGGAGAGTGAACCAGGGGATGGAAAACCTCTCTCTCTTTCTCTCTCTCTCTCTCTCTCTCTCTGCCTCTGCCTCTGTGTTTCTGTAACTTTGCCTTTCAAATAAATAAATCTTAAAAGAAAAACACAAAAGATATAGCTTTTCTTTTGGCACTGTGAGGGTACAGGATGACAGCTGTCTACAAGCCAGGAAGAGTTCCCTAATCAGACACCAGCTTTGTCAGCACCTTTTTTTTTCTCCCCAAAGATTTATTTATTTATTTGAAAGGCAGAGTTACAAAGAGGCAGAGAGAATCCTCTATCTGCTGGTTCCTCCCCCAAATGGCTGTAATAGCCGGAGCCAGGCCGATCCGAAGCCAGGAGCCAGGAGCTTCTTCTGGGTCTCCCACATACTTAGACCATCTTCTGCTTCCCCAGACCATTGCAGAGAGCTGGATCGGAAGAGGAGCAGCCGGGACATGAACTGGTGCCCATATGGGATGCCAGCAATGCAGGTGGTAGCTTTACCCACTACGCCACAGCGCCGGCCTACTGTGTCACCCCCTTTTGTCAGCACCTTGATTTCGGATTTCTCAGCCTCCAGTACTAAGACAAAATTTGTTGTGTCAGCCCCCAGTCCATGGTAACTGATGATCGCAGTGAGAACTAAAACAGAGCAGAGTCTTAGGACAGCACATCTCTGAAGCCAGACAGATCTGGATTTTCGTTCTGTTTCTGGGCTTGCTTGTAACCTTCACTGAACCTATTTCCTCATCTGTAAAGTCAGCTAAAGTACCCATTGTTGTGAGAATTACATGAGAAAAATATGTATAACATATTTGGCACCTGATACTCAGTAAATCCTCTTCTCCTCTTCTCTCCTCAATCCTCACTGGCTTTGTCATATTTTTATACATTGGAAGATAGATGTCCTGTTCTACCTTTGCCAAGTCTTTTCCAAGTTAAATATTCCCCAGTTCTTAAACCACTCTCCTAAAAATAACTCTGATTCCTTGCATGCCTACAATATACAGTACAGGCACCACTGAAAGTCTAAGAAGTTAACTAATTCGCTTAGGATCAAACAAGCAGTAGCCAAGATTCAAGTCTAGAGCTGTCTGGCTCTAAAGTCATACCCTCGATTCTAGATCATATAGCAGTATGTCCACATGTGGACTTTTAAATGTCCTAGGCGCAACATTTCAAAAGAAATGGTGAAACTACATTTAATACATTATTTTTACTTAACCCAAATTTTCCAAATAGCATCATTTCGACATGTATTTAATATAAAAAATTATTGAGGGGCCAGTGTTGTGGCACAGTAGGTTAAGCCGCCACTTGGCAATACATGCATCCTATGTTGGAGTTCAAATCCCAGCTGCTCCATTTCTGACACTGATCGCTTGCTAGTGTTCCTGGCAAAGCATAGAATGCCCCAGTACTTGGGCCCCTGCCACCCACATGGGAGACCGGGATGGAGTTTCAGGCTCCTGGCTTTGGCCTGGCCCAGCCCCAGCCATTGCAGACATTTGGGAGTGAACCAGCAGATGGAAGATCACTTTCTTTGTCTCTTGCTTGCTTGCTGTGCCTTTCAAATAGATAAATAAAGCTTTAAAAAATTATAGAGTTTTTTCTTTTTGTATTAAGTTTTGAATATCCAGTGTGTATCTTACAGTATATCTCAATTTGGATTAGCCATATTTCAAGTAGCTAATAGCCATCCATGGCTCTTGGGTATCATATTAGCACATATCTAAAAGAAAGGTGAGGGGGCTGGCATTGTAGTACAGCAGGTCAAGTTGCCACTCACAATGCTGGCATCCCATATATGTGCTAGTTTGAGTCCCGGCTGCTTCACTTTCAATCCAGCTCCCTGCTAATGCACCTTAGAAAGCTGCAGAAGATGGCCCAAGTCCCTGGGTTCCTGCCACCAGTGTGGGAGACCTAGATGGAATTCCAGGCTCCTGGTTTCAGCTTGGCTGAGTCACAGTTATTGCGGCGATTTGGGGAGTGAACCAGCAGGTGAAAGCTCTCTTCTCAGTCTCTACCTCTTTTTCTGTAACTTTGTCTTTCAAATAAATATTAAAAAAAAAAAAAAAAAAGGGAAGGTGAGTGTCCTAGCCTGGAATTTAAGGACTTAGGCTTCACTGTATCTAGTGCTAAATGTAGAAGACCAAGGAAATCATTTGATAACCCTTCTGCTGCTATCAGATCTACCAATAATTTTCTCAACAAATACACTACAGCCAGCACCATACCTGCGGGTTCTGCATCTGAGGATTCAGCAAACTGCAGATTGAAAACATCTGGGGGGAAATTGCGTCTGTACTGAACACGCACAGACTTTTCATTACTCCCTCAACAATATAGTACAACAACTATTTATGTAGCACTTGCATTATATTTAGTATTACAAGTAATCAAGAGGTGACTTAAACTCTATGGGAGGATGTTCGTGAGTTATATGCAAATACCACACCATCATACATAAGGGACTTGAGCATCCATGGATTTTAATATCTGAGCCAGGTCCTGGAAAGAATCCCTCTGTGGATGCATGAAGACAGGTTTATTTATCCAGTGCCTGCCCTGTGGCAGGCACCATTCCAGGTGCTGGGGACGCTGCAGCAAACAAAACAAAGTTCCTGACTTCACAGAGCTTTCGATTAAAAAAAAAAAAAAGACTTTCTGGGGCCGTTGCTGCAGTGTAGTGGGTTAAGCCTTCACCTAATTATTATTAATATTATAATTATTAATTGTTATTAAAATAAATAAATCTTTGAAAAAAAATACAAGTTACTGGGGCTGGTGCTATAGAGTAGCAGATTAAGCCACTGGCTGCAATGCCAGCCTCCCATAAGGATGCCATTCATGTCCTGGCTGCTCTTCTTCTGATCCAGATCTCTGCTATGGCCTGGGAAAGCAGTGGAAAATGGCCCAAGTGCTTGGGCCTCTGGATCTGAGTGGGAATCCTGGAAGAAGCCCCTGGCTCCTGGCTTTGGATTGGCCCAGCCTTAGCTGTTGTGGCCATTTGGGGAATGAACCAGTGGATGGAAGACCTCTTGCTCTGTCTCTGCCTCTCTCTGTCTGTAACTATACCTCTCAGATAAATAAATAAAATCTTTTTTTAAAAGATTTACTTATTTGGGACCTCCGCTTGCGGTGCCAGCATCCCATATAGGCGCCAGTTCTAGTCCTGGCTGCTCCTCTTCCAATCCAGCTCTCTGCTATGGCCTGGGAAAGCAGTAGAAGATGGCCCAAGTCCTTGGGCCCCTGCACCCACATGGGAGACTGGAAAGAAGCACCTGGCTCCTGGCTTCGGATAGGCATAGCTCCAGCCCTTGCGGCCATCTGGGGAGTGAACCAACGGAAGGAAGACCTCTCTCTCTCTCTCACTGTCTGTAACTCTACCTCTCAAATAAATAAATAATTTACTTATTTCAACGACAGAGCAACAGAGAAAGGAACAGAGACAGATTTTCCACCCGTTAGCTTATTCCACAAATGGCGCAATAGCCAGGGCCAGCCCAGGCCAAAGCCAAGAGCCAGGAACTCCATCCTGGTCTCCCAAGTAGAGGGCAGGGGCCCAAGTATTTGGGCCATCATCTGCTGCCTCCAAGGAGCATAAGCAGGAAGCTGGATAGGAAGTAAAAGAACTGAGGCTCAAATCAGCTCTTGGATATGGGATACCAGAATCACAAGCAGTGGTTTAACCTGCTGCACCCCAACTCAGGCCCTGGAACTTATACTTTTTTTTAAAAAAAAAAAGATTTATTTATTTATTTGAAAGGCAGAATTAGAGAGAGAAAGGTCTTCCATCCACTGGTTCCTTCCCCAAATGGCCTCAACAGCTGGGGTTGGGCCAGGCGGAAGCTGGAAGCCAGGAGCTTCACTTGGACTTCCCATGGAGTATCAGGGGTCCAAGCACTTTGGGTCACCTTCTGCTGTTTTTCGTGGCCATTAGCAGGGAGCCAGATGGGAGGTGGAGCATCCAGGACTTGAATGGCACCCATGTGGGATGCTGGCATTGAAGCCAGTGGCTTACCCTGCTACTCTATAACACCAGCCCCAGTAACTTATAATTTCTTTTCAAAGATTTATTTATTTTATTTGAAAGGCAGAGCTACAGAAAGGCAGAGGCAGAGAGAGGGAGAGAGGTCTTCCATCCACTGGTTCACTCCCCAGAAGGCCACAGCTGCGCCAATCCGAAGCCAGGATCCATGGGCTTCCTCTGGGTATCCCACACAGGTCCAAGGGCCCAAGGACTTGGGCCATCTTCCACTACTTTTCCAGGTCATAGCAGAGAGCTGTATCAGAAGTGGAGCAGCCAGGACTCAAACCGGTACCCCTGTGTGATGCCAGCACTGCAGGCAGTGGCTTTACCTGCTATGCCACAGCGCTGACCCCAGTAACTTATAATCTTAATGGGAGGTAACATATGAAAAACAATTGCTAGTGTGTCACCTAGTCAAATGTGCTGTGAAGAAACACACAGTAGGGTATGGAGGCAGGGAAGATAGTGGATTACAATTTTATTTATTGATTGATCTTTTAAAGATTTACTTATTCATTTAAAACAGCCACAGAGAGAGAGGGAGAAACAGAGAGAGAGAGATCTTCTATTCACTGGTTCACTCCCCAGCTGGCTGCAATGGCAGGGGCTGGGCCAGGCTGAAACCAGGAGCCAGTAGCTTCTTCTGGGTCATCCACCTGGGTGACAGGGTCCTAAGCACTTGGGCCATCCTCTGCTGCTTTTCCCAGACCATTAGCAGGGAGCTGTATTAGAAGTGGAGCAGCTAAGAAACAAACCGATGCCCATATGAAATGCTAGCACTGCAGGTGACAGCTTTACCCTTTATCCACAACACCAACCCCTGCAGTTTTATTTTAAAAACTTATTTAAAATAAATAAATAAGTGTAGGGGGGAGGAGATATTTCTTCTCTTTGGTGATTCACTCCCCAAATATCTGAAACAGCCAAGGCTAGGTAAGGCTGAAGCCAGGAGCCCAGAACTCCACCTGAGTCTCCCAAGTAGGTGGGCGGCAGGGATACATTTGGGCCATCATTTGCTACTTCTCAGATGCATTAGCAGGAAAGTGAGGCAGAGCAGCCAGAATTTGAACCAAATATTCTGATATGTGATATGGGCGTCTCAAACAGCAGTTTAACCCACTACCACAACACCTGCCCCATGGATTGCGCTTTTTAAATAGGTGGTCAGGGAAGTCATCACTAATAAAAAGGAGAGTTAAGCAGAGACCAAAAGGCAGCAAGGGAGTGGATCCTGCATTTCAGAGGGAGAAGGGAGGTCCCAGGCAGTTTGTACAACTGCAAAAGACTTAAACTGATGGCCGGCGCCATGGCTCACTTGGCTAATCCTGCACCTGTGGCGCTGGCACCCCAGGGTTATAGTCCCGGTTGCCCCTCTTCCAGACCAGCTCTCTGCTATGGCCCAGGAGGGCAGCAGAGGATGGCTCAAGTGTTTGGGCCCTGCACCCGCATGAAGGAGGAAGTACCCAGCTCCTGGCTTCGGATCGGCGAAGCACCGGCCATAGCAGCCATTTAGGGGAGTGAACCAACAGAAGGAAGACCTTTCTCTCTGTCTCTTTCTCACTCTATAACTCTCTCTCTCACTGTCTAACTCTGCCTGGCAAAAAAAATAAATAAATAAAAATTAAAAAGACTTAAACTGAGGGTATCCCTGACATAGTCAAGGTGTGTGGGTGGGGCAGGGATGGGCTCATAGGAGGATAGTTGACAATGTCCCATCAGATAAGTAATGGGATGAGAGCTGCTCATATAGGTTTAATAAGGATTTTGGCTTTTTCTCTAAGTGAAGAATACTATAAAGTAATGAGGACACTGGAGATAATTACACTGAAAGCAATGGTTCTACTTGCTATCTGTTGCATAGGGTATGTGTATCGGAAGCAGCTAACACACAGCAGCTCTTTCCTACAGAACTAGGTTGTAACGCTAAGGTTGAGAATCTAACATTGAGTATAATCGGCAGGTAGGGCCATCTTAATTCTCATTAGACCATTCCAGAAAGCTGTTGAAGGAACAGTGTTGTGTGTGTGTGTGTGTGTGTTGCGATCCACATCAATAGTCTGCTGTGTAGATGTAGACTGTCCAAATACTGGTCTTCCTTCCAGACCAGTCTAGTGATTGGCTGGGAAACATTAAATATATGAACTTTTCTCCTCCTTCGCTATCACTAACCATAATAATTGGGGGAAACTCACTGTGAGGGAAAGAATCCATAAATTCAGAAGGCAGCATGGTAAAGAAATGACCTTGGTGTTAGGAAGAACCAAATTTGAATTTGAGTTCTGTCATTTACTGGCTGTGTGCCCTTGGGCAAGCTACTTTACCTTCCTGAATCTCTTTTCCCTCCTCTGTAAAGTGGAGAAAGGTACTATCTTTCAGTAGCATTTGGCATTTTTACACACATGTAAGTGGCTGGTGTGTAGCAACTGCTCAATAATTAGTAGCTTTGGGATGTGTTCAATACATATAAAGAACATCTTTAAAGAAAACACATGACTCCTCCCTTCAATCTATCCAGGGAGATGAGATATGCACAAAATATATTCAATAAGGTAGAATGTACCTGCTGAATATAAAATAACAGCTACCATTAATTGAATGCTTATAAAGCCAGGTGGTGTGCTAAGTGCTTTATAACTACCTCATTTATTTTTGCAACCTCCCTCTGTACTACTATTAGCTCTGCCTTACAAAAAAGGAAGCCGAGGCTCAGAGAGGGGAAGTGAATTGCCCAAGGTTGCACAGATGTGAGGGGTGAGCCTCACATCCTCAGCAGAGAAACCCTCCCCTGTAACTCCTAGGCCTCAATCAGGTTTTTACCATACTGCTCACTCATTTCCTGTCATTTTTTTTTTCTTTTAAATCTAACCCTACCTCAAAATGTCAGCTGAAATTTTGGTAAATACCACAGTGCCTCAAAGGAAGGAACTGCAGTTCTTTGGACTTTATAAAACTGGTGTCTGCACAGGAAAACAGAGACTCAGCAATTTTGCGACCTCCTCCGATCACCAACACGGAAAGTGCGCGCCTCTGCCCAATCGTGTAAGTCCCCAGGTTGGCCGGGGGGCATAGCCTAAGCCGTGGGGCTTGAGCCCGTCTGACAGCTGTCAGAGTTCTGCGTAGGACCAGTTCTCGGCCACCTTCTATTCCTATTCTGGACACTCTTTCCATGGGATCTTTTTAAAGTGATTTTTTTTTTTTTTGACAGGCAGAGTGGACAGTGAGAGAGAGAGACAGAGAGAAAGGTCTTCCTTTTTGCTGTTGGTTCACCCTCCAATGGCCGCTGCGGCCGGCGCATCTCGCTGATCGGAAGCCAGGAGCCAAGTGCTTCTCCTGGTCTCCCATGGGGTGCAGGGCCCAAGGACCTGAGCCATCCACCACTGCTTTCCCGGGCCACAGCAGAGAGCTGGACTGGAAGAGGGGCAACCGGGACAGAATCCGGCGCCCCGACCGGGACTAGAACCTGGTGTGCCGGCGCCACAAGGTGGAGGATTAGCCTAGTGAGCCCCGGCGCCGGCCTTTAAAATGATTTTTGTGGCTCAACAGGCTAATCCTCCGCCTTGCGGCGCCGGCACACCGGGTTCTAGTCCCGGTCAGGGCACCGATCCTGTCCCGGTTGCCCCTCTTCCAGGCCAGCTCTCTGCTGTGGCCAGGGAGTGCAGTGGAGGATGGCCCAAGTGCTTGGGCCCTGCACCCCATGGAAGACCAGAAGAAGCACCTGGCTCCTGGCTTCAGATCAGTGCGGTGCGCCGGCTGCGGCGGCCATTGGAGGGTGAACCAACGGCAAAAGGAAGACCTTTCTCTCTGTCTCTCTCTCTCACTGTCCACTCTACCTGTCAAAAATAAAAAAAATAAAAAATAATAATAATAAAAAAAACAACTTGTTTTAGAGACAAGAGGGAAAGAGAGCAAGAGCACTCCATCCCATGGGTTCACTCACCAAATGCTGCACCTGCAGGCTGGGCAAAGCACCATCAGTCATTCTTACGCCTTCCAGTACCACCTGTGAGGCTATGTCCATTTCCCAACCCTGAACTTCGCCCTGTTGGGGCCCACAGTACCTCAGGCTCAACGTGTCTACGCAGGAACTCATGTGTCCTGCCGCACCCACACTGTTTTCCGACTCGGAGAAACAAGTCCCATCACGGCCACCCAACGCCGCGCGACTCCTCCGGTCCTCCGCCTTTACCTCTGGCGTTTCATGAAATCATCCCATCTCTTACATTAAAAAAAAATTTTTTTCTCGGAGTTATTTCCCAGCCAGGGTTGTACAAAGCTCCTAACTGGTTTTTTTTTTTTTTTTTTCCTCCAGTCTCTCCTTTCCCAAGCTTTTCCCCACTTCACAGTCACGACTTCTTCATCCACTCACGTGAGGATGGACACGCGCATTCTCTGCACCTCTTGGCTCTTGTAAACAGTGCTGCGGCCAACGCCGGCATGCAAACATCTCTTCGAGGCGCTGCTTTTACCTGCCCAGAAGAGAGATTGCCGGGTTCAATCTTTTCAGGCACCTCCACCCTGTTTTCTATTTTACATTTTCTAATTTTACAGTGCACCCAGTTTAGGGATAAGCTCTTTCTTCAGTCTTATTAGTCCCAAGAGATTTCCTACACAGAACATCTCCAGGTCCTCGAACTTGAAGAACATACATGGTTTCCTAGAGGTCAGCCTATGACGTCACAGCGCGTAGCTCTGAGGAACGCCCCAGAGGCGGCCGCCGGCTGCCGTACGGCGGCACTGTGTCCTGCGCATGCGCGTCTGCGCGCCCGGCCGCCGAGAAGCGCTTTGGGCCCTCTCGGCACCCGTACCGTACGGGGAAGTGGCGCCGAGGTTTGTGAGTGTTGGGACTTCCTGCTGCGGCAGCGAGAACGAGCGGACAGGGTGGCTGAGGGCGGGCTGGAGTGACCTGCAGGCTGGGGACTAGTGACATGCGTGGATGAATAGAATTCCCGGCTTTGTGAGTGCCCGTGGAGGTGCCTTTGTAGTGTAAGTGCGCATGTGTTCTGGTTGCGGCCTTAGGAGGACCTACAGCATCATTTTAAGAGAGCGTCACGCTTCTACGCGGCTCGTTTTAAAGAAAACCTGGTCTGGTGCAGGCTCTGCCACTGACTGTGCGTGTCTCCGAATCTCAGTGGCCCCGTCTGTAGACCGCTTCGCCTTTCTTCTGAGTGTTGTTGGATGTCTGTTATGTCGTTTGAACCACGTGGCCTCGGAGTTAACGTTACCTATTGTTGGCTTCATTTTAGTTTTGATCCTTTGTCGGAGAGACAGGGAGCTCTCATCCGCTGGTTGACTCCCCAAAGGCCGGACCTGGGAACGCCACCCAGGTCTCCCACGTGGGTGGCAGGGGACCAGCTATTCAGACCCTTATATGCTGCCTCTCGTGGTGGGCGTTAGCGGGAGGCTGGACTCGGTAGCATAACGGGGACTCAAACCCAAGCACTCCAGTATGAGTTGTGGGGGTCCCAACAGGTGTCTTAAGCCACTGGGCCAAATGCGTGCCCCTGCCTTGTTTTATCATGAAGAGATTGAGTGCCAGGGTGAGAGGTTGCACAGTTTCCTGGAGACTGCACAGGGGGTTGCTGGAGGTTTCAGAACTTGAGTTCTGCTGTAGCTGTGGGCAGAAGTCCTTTTTAGGTTTCTGCCAGCAGTTCCTAAGATTAGCCATATAAAGATACTTGAAACGTTTTGAGAGAATGAGTTGATTTCAAGACCAGTGCCGCATTAGATCCGGTGTCCCTCCACTCCTCTGATGTATGACAGATATAATACTTTCCTAGGTGTATCCTGTGTGTTACCTGCCTGGGGAGCCTGAGTCCCCATTCTGTTGTCTTCCGCTTAATCAGACAGACACCATGGAGGCACCTCCAGTCACCATGATGCCAGTCACTGGGGGCACCATTAACATGATGGAGTACCTGCTGCAGGGTAAGTGAACCAGAGCGTTTGAATTACCTGTTTTCCCCTTTTTTGTTCAGTTTTCCTGGAGGTGACTGTTGCAGAAAGCAACTTGCAGTTCCTGACACTGAATAGACAACAGCTGGGGTGAAGCCGCCACCTGCAATGTTGGCCTCCCACATGGATGCGGGTTCACATCCCAGCTGCTCCATTTCTGATCCAGCTCCCTGCTGATGGCCTGGGAAAAGGAGCGGAATATGACCCAAGAGCTTGAGCCCCTGCCACCCACATGGGAGACCCAGATGAAGCTCCTGGCTTCTGGCTTTGGCCTGGCAGCAGCAGACGACCCAAGTACTTGGGCCCTTGCACCTGCATGGAGACCTGGAGGAAGTTCCTGGCTTCTGATCAGCTCAGCCCTGGCCATTGTGGCTATTTGGGGAGCAGATGGAAGATCTCTTTCTCTGTAACTCTGATATTCAAATAAATGAATATTTATTTATTTTATTTATGTATTTTCATTCTCTGCAATTCAAAGCCAGTATTAGTACAAGAATATATTTGGGAAGTTAAAGCAGGAAATAATACCCTATATGATTTTATTATTTTTTTTATTTATTTGAGAGAGAGAAAAAATATCTCCCATCTGCTGGTTCTTTCCCCAAATGCTTGCAATGGCCAGGACTGGACTAGGGCTAGAACCAGGAACAGGGATTGCCATCCAGGCCTCCCATATGGGTAACTGTGACACAGTTACCTGAGCCATACCTGCTGCCTTCCAGGGTCTGTGTTAACAGGAAGCAGAAGTCACGAGCTGGAGCCAGGCATTAAATCCAGGCACTCTGCTGTGGAACAGATGCTCACCTTTCTTGTTTGCTCTGACAGATTTAGTCAACAGCGTTTGACTATGCTCCTGGCCTTGGGGTCACAGCAATAGAGAAAGGTGACTAAAAACTCATGGTCATAAGTTCTGGTGAAAAATAAAGCAGGGAAGTGCGCAGAGGCTGGTGGGAGAGATGCTATTTTATTTAGCATGATCAAAAAAGGCCTCTGTGATAAGAAACATTTGAGGAGAGACTTGAGTGAAGTGATGGGATAAGACACACAGAAATTTGGAAGAACATAGAGAAATACATTGTCAGATAGTTGGCATTTTTAGGGAGTAGCAGGAAGGTCACTTGGGCTGGAGAGGGAGATCAGGGCGGGGAGTGGAAGGAGATGGTGTTGGACAGATAGCAGGGCCTTGTAGACAATGGTAAAGATGTGGATTTTATTCCGAATGAAACGTGAAGTCACTGGAGCGTTCTGAACAAAGGACACTCCTTCCCTGCCTTGTGTTCTACAGTACTATGTGGCTGTCTTGTGAGGAAGAGAGGAAGAAAGCAAGGGTGGCTACTATAAAGACCACACAGAAAGTCAAGGCAGTTAGAACTAGGTGCAAGTGATAAAGGCAGGCAAAGTGATTGGATATATATGTTTTTTTATGTGACAGAGTTAGAGAGAACGACAGAGAGAAAGGTCTTCCTTCTGTTGTTTCACCGCTTAGATGGCCACTACGGCTGGAGCTATGCTGTTCCGAAGCCAGGAGCCGGTGCTTCCTCCTGGTCTCCCATAACGGTGCAGGGCCCAAGCACTCCTCCACTGCCCTCTCAGGCCACAGCAGAGAGCTGGACTGGAAGAGGAGCAACCAGGACAGAATCCGGTGCCCAAATGGGATGCCGGCGCCACAGGCAGAGGATTAACCAAGAGAGCCATGGTGCTGGCCCCTGGCTTTTTTTTTTTTTTTTAGGATTTATTTATTTGAAAGAGTTACAGAGAGAGGTAGAGTCACAGAGAGAGAGAGAGAGAGCTCTTCCATTCTGCTGGTTCACTCCCCAAATGACCACAATGGCCAGAGCTGAGCTGATTGGAAGCCAGGAACTTCCTCCAGGTCTCCCATGCGGGTGCAGGGGCCCAAGTTCTTGGGCCGTCTGCTGCTGCCTTCCTAAGTGCAATAACGGAGTGGAATGGAAGTAGAGACAGCACCCATATAGGATGTTGGCATTGCAGGCAGAGGCTTAACCCACTGTTCCGCAGCACCAGCCATAAGTGGTTGGATTTTGCGTTTATTTTAACAATATGGATTGTATGTAGGATGTGTGATTAGAATAAAAGGAATCAAAGATGATTGTGGGTTTTATGGCCTGGGCAACTGGAAGCAGAGTTACCATTTACTTTAATGAGGATGACTGCAGGAAGATTAGTTAAAGATGAACAGGTTGGGGCCAGGGTTGTTGCATAGCAGGCTAGGCCTCCGTCTGCGACGCTGGCATCCCATATTGGTGCCAGTTCGAGACCTGGCTGCTCCACTTCAATCCAGCTCCTTGCTAATGCAGCTGGGAGGGCAGTGGAAGATGGTCCTAGTCCTTGGGTCCCTACACCCCCATGGGAGACCCAGAGGAAGCTCCTGGCTCCTGGTTTTGGACTGTCCCAGCCACGGTCATTGTGGCCATTTGGGGAGTGAGCCAGCAGATGGAGGATCTTGATCTATCTATCTCTCCCTCTTCCCTCCCTCCCCTCAATTGCTCTGTAACTCTAACTTTTTTGTTGTTGTTAAGATTTATTTATTTATTTGAAAGTCAGAGTTATACAGAGAGAGGAGAGGCAGAGAGAGAGAGGTCTTTCATCCTATGGTTCACTCCTAGGTGGCCTCCAAGTCTCCCACGCAGCTGCAGGTGCCCAAGGACTTGGGCCATCTTGTACTGCTTTCCTAGGCCACAGCAGAGAGCTGGATCGGAAGAGGAGCAGCCAGGACTAGAACCGACACCTATATGGGATACTGGCACTTCATGCCAGGGCGTTAACCCACTGCGCCAGAACTCCGGCCCCTGTAATTCTAACTTTCAAAAACTAAAAAATAAATCTTAAAAAAAAGGAAGCCCAGGTCTAAGCCCCTGCTTAAAAAAAAAAAAAAAAGATTAACAGATTAACATTGAACATATTAAAATGAAGATGTTTGTTGAACATCCAAGTGGAAAAATTCAGTATACAATTGGATATATGAGTCTGTAGTCTATGAGTTATAAATGTGGGAATCCTCGGGGGATAAATAAAATAAAAAACCATGACACTGAAAAAGAATGTGTGTGTATAATTTATGTAAGAACTCTGTTAGATGTTGTCATAAGGCAGAATGAAGCATTTCATTCTCTTTTAGTTAAATATATGACATAAAAAGGAAACTTGATATTTGTCCTATTAAATGGAAGACTTATTGGCTGGAAATGGAAAATAATTGTTGAAATAAATGACGTGGTAATAGTATCACTATATTCTAGGTAAATACCTTTGCCTGTTAAAGGCTCTGGGCCTGAGGCCTGCCAGACATTAGCACTACTGGAGAAAGCCTAGCTACTTCCTAGTGCCAAGTAAGAAAGTGTAAGAAACTGAAAGGGAACTACTTTCTGATAATGTTATAGAATACGATAGCAGTGTGACTCCTCTGGTCTCATGTGTTGGCCCTGTGCATTATAAAATGCTGTACTAAGCTGGTTTTTTTTTTTTTTTTTTTTATGTTTTTTTTAACCTTTTGTTAATCCCGTGACTCATAATGAAAGATGGGCCTCAGGAGTCCTTTTTCCCTCCTTAGGAAGTGTTTTGGATCACAGTTTGGAAAGCCTCATTCACCGCCTGCGTGGCTTGTGTGACAACATGGAACCTGAGACTTTCCTTGATCATGAGATGGTATTCCTCCTGAAGGGCCAGCAGGCCAGCCCATTTGTTTTGAGGGCTCGGCGCTCAATGGATAGGGCAGGGGCACCCTGGCATCTGCGTTACCTGGGACAGCCAGAAATGGGAGACAAGAACCGCCACGCCCTGGTGCGAAACTGCGTGGACATCGCCACATCTGAGAACCTCACTGACTTCCTGATGGAGATGGGCTTCCGTATGGACCATGAGTTTGTTGCCAAGGGACACCTGTTCCGTAAGGGCATCATGAAGATTATGGTGTACAAGATCTATCGCATCCTGGTGCCAGGAAACACAGACAGCATCGAGGCCTTGTCACTCTCGTATCTTGTGGAATTAAGTGTTGTTGCACCAGCTGGGCAGGACATGGTGTCCGATGACATGAGGAACTTTGCTGAGCAGCTGAAGCCTCTGGTTCACCTTGAGAAAATAGACCCCAAAAGGCTCATGTGACCAAGAAGATCTGTTTGTATTTGAGGACTAACCGCACCTGTTAGAAAAAAGCAGGTGGTATGAATGCCCTGTTTCACCACTGGCAGCCAGGCCTCATCCTTCATGAAAGAGGACAGCAGTGTCATTTAGTTGGTTCCTTGCACTATTTTTCTCATGTGCTGATTCGACTTTCATGACAGCCTTTCTAAATTAAATGCTCAGGCTAGCATTGTGAATCTGGAATAAATTAGGTTTTGGAAAGAAAAATTTACCATTTGTGTTTGATATTTGTAACATAATATGAACTCTGTTATATGGTAATAAAGGCTATAAAGAGAAGTGTCTATAAATCGATGGTTTCAATTCTTTACTTCCCTACTCTGCTAATTTGCTTACCAATTGGAATAAAAAAATGACAATTACTAGTTTTAATTTCAGTAGGGATGATGGATGATAGTTTTTAATAGCATTTGTCACTGAAAAAAATATTTTAAGGATTTATTTTATTTGTTTGAAATGCAGAGTTATAGAGAAAGAGAGGGAAAGACAGGGTGGGGGCAGGGGAGAGCTTCCATCTGCTGGTTCAATCCCCAAATGGTGGCAGTGGCCAAGATTGGGCCTTGTAGGAGCCAGGAGTCAGGAGCTTTCTCTTTGCCTCCTATGTGGGTGTAGGGGCCCAAAGACCTAGGCCATCTTTCACTGTTTTCCGAAGTGTATTAGCAGGGATCTGGATTGGAAGTGGAGCAGCTTAGTCTTGAACCAGCATTAATATGGGATGCCAGTATTGCAGGTGGCAGTTTACCCCACTACCCTACAAAACTGGCTACTGCTGAAAAATTTTTAAATGGTATTATCCAAGGAGATGTACTAGTTCTATTTTGGTATATATCTTTCTGGTTTTGTACTTGTTTATTTGAGAGAGAGAGAGAGCTCTTGTCCACTGCTTCACTTCTGAAATGTTCACAATGCCTGTGGCTGAAGTCAGGAGCCGAGAACTCAAAAATTGGGCTCACTGAATCTCACACGTGGGCAGCAGGAAACCAGTTACTTGAGCCATCACTGCTGCCTCCCAGGATCTGTATTGGCAGGAAACTGGAATCAGGAGCCAGAGCTGGGAATCAAACCCAGGTACTTCAATGTAGGATGTAGTCATTTTATTATTATTTTTATTTATTTGACAGATAGAGTTAGATAGTGAGAGAGACAGAGAGAAAGGTCTTCTTCCGTTGGTTCACCCCCCAGATGGCCACTACTGCTAGAGCTACGCTGATCCGAAGGCAGGAGCCAGGCACCTCCTCCTGGTCTCCCACACAGGTGCAGGGGCCCAAGCACTTGGGCCATCCTCCACTGCCTTCCTGGGCCACAGCAGAGAGCTGGACTGGAAGAGGAGCAACCAGAACTAGAACCTGGCACCCATATGGGATGCTGGCGCCACAGGCAGAGGATTAACCAAGCAAGCCACAGTGCTGGCCCCAAGGATGTAGGCATCTTAATCAAGAGATCAAATGCCTACTCCTAGTTTTATTTGTAATAAGCTTATGTATATGAGATATATATTTTTAATTCCATATATGCTAGTTTGTAGCTCCCCCTCTTTTTTCATTAATTTGTTATTAACATATTTTCAGGATGTTAGCCCACAGTGTCTATTTTTTTCCCCCAGAAACCTTTTATTTAAGGAATATAAACTTCATGCATTTCATAAATACAACTTTAGGAACATAGTGATTCTTCCCACTGTACCCACCCTCCTACCTGTACTCCCACTTTTCTTCTTCCTCCCTCTCCTCTTCCCATTCTTATTTTTTACTAAGATCTATTTTCAATTAACTTTATACACATAAGGTTAACTCTATACTAAGTAAAGTGTTCCACAAATAGAAAAGAAAAACTCTTCCTTAACAATCGATTCAAGGGCTGTGCATAGTCATTGCATCTCAAAGTGTCAATTTCACTTCTATAGATTACCTTTTAGCTGCTCTGTTAGTTACCACAGAACATATATTTATCCTTTTAGGAGTGGCTGATTTCACTAAGTATGGTGTTTTCCAGTTTCATCCATTTTGTTGCAAACAACAGGATTTCATTTTTTTAAAACACCCCTGTAGTATACACCCATGGTGTACATATCCCATAATTTTTATCCAATCTAGTTAATGGACATTTGGGGTTTATTCTATATCTTAGTTATTGTGAATTGAACTGCAATAAATATGGGGGTACAGATAGCTCTTTCATATGCTGATTTCTTTTCCCTGCCCTTTTCTTAATTGGGTAAATTCCCAGGAGTGGGGTGGCTGGGTCATATGGTAGGTCTATGTTCAGATTTCTGAGGAATCTCCATACTGTCTTCCACAGTGGCTGCACCAGTTTACATTCCCATCAGTAATGGATTAGGGTACCTTTTCCCCACATCCTCGCAAGTATTTGTTGTTTATTGATTTTTGTATGAAAGCTATTCTGATGGGGGTGAGGTGAAACCTCATTGTGGTTTTGATTTGCACTTCCCTGATGGCTAGAGATCCTGAGCATTTTGTCATGTGTCTGTTGGCCATTTGGATTTCCTCTTTTGAAAAATGCTTGATTAAGTCCTTTGCCCATTTCCTTTCCTTTCTTTTTTCTTTTCTTTTAAAGATTTTTATTTATTTATTTGACAGGTAGAATTACAGACAGTGAGAGGGAAAGACAGAGAGAAAGGTCACTCCCACGGTTCACTCCCCAGATGGCTGCAATGGCCAGAGCAGCGCCTATCCAAAGCCAGGAGCCAGGTGCTTCTTCTTGGTCTCCCACGTGGGCGCAGGGGCCCAAGCACTTGGGCCATCCTCCACTGTTTTCCCAGACCATAGCAGAGAGATGGATTGGAAGAGGGGCAGCCAGGACTAGAACCAGTGCCCATATGGGATGCCAACATCACAGGTGGAGGATTAACCTGTGCCATGGGGCTGGCCTGCCCATGTCTTAATTGGGTTTTGTTGTTGTTGAATTTCTTGAGCTCTCTATATTGTGGTTATTAATCCTTTCTCTGTTGCATTGTTTGCAAATAATGTCTCCCATTCTGTCAATTGCCTCTTCACATTGCTGAGTGTTTCTTTTGCAGTGCAGAAGCTTCTCAATTTGATGTAATCCCATTTGTCAATTTTGGCTTTGATTGTCTGTGCCTCTGGGGTCTTTTATAAGAATTCTTTGCCTTAGCCAATGTCTTGCAGGGTTTCCCCAATGTCCTCTAATAATTTGATGGTACTAGGTCATAGATTTAGGTCTGTAATCCATTTTGAGTGGATTTTTGTTTAAGGTGTAAGGTAGGGGTCTTGATTCATACTTCTGCATGTGGAGATCCAGTTCCTAGCACTATTTGTTGAAGATATTGACCTTGCTCCAGGGATTGGTTTTAGCTCCTTTGTCAAAGATAAGTTGGTTGTAGATGATTGGGTTGATTTCTGGTGTTTCTATTCTGTTCCATTGGTCTATCCATCTGTTTTTGTACCAGTACCAGGCTTTTTTTTTTATTATAACTGCCCTGTATTATATCATGTAATCTGGTATTGTGAAGCTTCCGGCTTTGTTTTTATTGTATAAGATTGCTTTAGCTATTCAAGTTCTTCTATGTTTCCATATGAATTTCAGTATTTTTTTTTTCTAGATCTGAGAAGAATGTCCTTGGTATTACATTGAATCTATAAATTACTTTCTGTAGTATGGACATTTTGATGGTACTGATTCTTCCAATTCATGAACATGGAAGATTTTTCCTTTGTGTGTGTGTGTGTGTTCTTCTGTTTCTTTCTTTAATGTTTTGTAATTCTCATCATAGAGAATTAAGTTTATTCCAAGATTTTTGATTTTTTTTTTTTTTGTAGCTGTTGTGGATGAGACTGGTCTTAGAAGTTCTTTTTCAGCCATGGCATTGTCTGTGTAATCAAAGATTATTGAATTTTGTGTGTTGATTTTATACCCTGCCACTTTACCAAACTCTATTATGAGTTACAATAATCTCAGTGGAGTCTTTTGGATACCCTATAGATAGAATCATGTCATCTGCAAATAGGGATAATTTGACTTCCTCTGCTGGGTCTTAGTCCACCCGTACAAGGATGGACTGGGTCCGAGGAAAGGTAAGTGCGCCGCTCGCCCGTTCCCCAGCCTCCCGATCCCGGAGACAATCAGACGCAGCGGGGAGCCAAGTCTAGCAAGGACTCATTTACTTCGTGCGAAACAGAACCTTTTATAGCACAAAACTGCAGAGTCATTGGGGCAGGGCTAAGGACCAACCAATCACTTAAACGGTCATTTTATGGGGGGATTTCTATAGGACTAGCCATATGTCTATACACTTGTTACTAGTTTTGTTACCTCCCCTGATGTTGCGCAGCCAATTAGTTTTAGTGGTAAACAACTTTGGATTCCGCCCACCTTACTTCCTTTGGGCACCATCATGTAACTAATTTCCCCACATTCCTCCTTCCCAGTTTATGTCCCTTTGATTTCTTTTTCTTGCCTAATGGCTCTGGCTAAAACTTTGAGGACTGTACTGAATAGCAATGGTGAGAGTAGGCATCCTTGTCTGATTCCAGATCTTAATAGAAATGCTTCCAACTTTTCTCCATTCAATAGGATGCTGGCCATGGGTTTGTCATAAATTGCCTTGATTGTGTTGAGGAATGTTCCTTCTATACTCAATTTGCTTAAGGTTTTCATCATGAAATTATGTTGTATTTTATCAAATGCTTTCTCTGCATCTATTGAGATAATCATATGGTTTTTTTCCTTCAGTTTGTTAATTTGGTATCCTATTGATTGATTTGCAAATGTTGAACCATCCCTGCATACCAGGGATAAATCCCACTTGTTGTGGGTGAATGATCTTTCTGATGTGTTGTTGGATTCGATTGGCTAGTATTTTGTTGAGCATTTTTGTGTCTGTGTTCATCAGGGAAATTGGTATGTAGTTCTCTTTCTCTGTTGTATCTTCAGGTTTAAGAATTGAGTCTTCATAGAAGGAGTTTGGGAGGATTCCCTCCCTTTCAATTATTTTGATTAGCTTGAGAAGAATTGGAGTTAGTTCTTCTTTAAATGTCTGGTAGAATTCAGCAGTAAAGCCATCTGGTCCTGGGCTTTTCTTTTTTGGGAGGGATTTTATTGCTGATTCAATATCTGTGTTGGTTATTGGTCTGTTTAGGTTTTCTGTGTCTTCAGGCTCAATTGTTTTTGTTCAGGGATCTATCCATTTCTTCTAGGTTTCTTGATTTGTTGGCATACAGCTCTTTGTAGTAATTTCTGATGATTCTTTTTACTTCTGTGGTAACTGTTGTTACATTTCCTTTTTCATCTCTAATTTTATTTATTTGGGTCTTCCTCTTTTTTTTTTTGGTTAGTTGAGCCACTGGTATGTCAGTTTTGTTTATTTTTTCAAAAAACCAGCTTTTTGGGGCTAGTGTGGTGGTGTAGTGGTAAAACCACCGCCGGCATCCCATATGGGTGCCAGTTTGAGACCTAACTGCTCCACTTCTGATCCAGCTCTCTGCTATGGCCTGGGAAAGCAGTAGAAGATGACCCAAAGCCTTGGGCCCCTGCACCCACATGGGAGACCCGGAAGAAGCTCCTGGCTCCTGGCTTCGGATCTGCACAGCTCCGGCCATTGTGGCCAACTGGGGAGTAAACCAGTGGATGGAAGACACCTCTCTCTGCCTCGCCTTCTCTCTGTGTAACTCTGACTTTCAAAAAATAAATCTTTAAAAAAGAAAAAAAAACAGCTTTTTGTTTTGCTGATCTTTTGTATTTTTTTTGTTTTGATTTTGTTTATCCTCTAATTTTAATTATTTCTCCTAATTTTGGGTTTGGTTTACTGTTGTTTTTCTAGGTCCTTGAGACACATTGATAGCTCATTTATTTGGTACCTTTCCAATTTCTTTATCTAGGCACCAATTGCTGCAAACTTTCCTCTTAACACTTTTCGATATATTCCATATGTTTTGATATGTTGTATTGTCATCTTCATTTCCAGAAAATTTTTTGATTTCTCTTTTGATTTCTTCTATGACTCACTGTTCATTCAGGAGCATGTTGCTTAGCCTCAATGTGTTTGCATATGTTTTAGAGGTTCTTTTTTTTTTTTTTAAGATTTATTTATTTATTTGAAAGGCAGAATTACACAAAGAGAGAAAAGAAGCAGAAAGAGAGAGAGGTCTTCCATCTGCTGGTTCACTCCTCAAGTGGCCGCAACAGCTGGAGCTGTGCCAATCCGAAGCCAGGAGCCAGGAGCTTCTTCTGGGTCTCCCACATGGGTACAGAGGCCCAAGGAGTTGAACCATCTTCCACTGCTTTCTCAGTCCGTAGCAGAGAGTTGGTTCAGAAGTGGAGTAGCGGGGACACGAACCAGCACCCATATGGGATGCCAGCACTGCAGGAGGCGACTTTACCTGCTATGCCACAGTGTGGGCCCCTCTATAGATTCTTGAGTTTTTTATTTCTAGCTTCATGCCATTGTGGTCAGAGAAGATGCATGGTATGATTTCAGTTTTTTTTTAATTTGCTGTGACTGCTTTATGGCCTAACATGTCATCTATCCTAGAGAAAGTTCCATGCACTGGTGAGAAGAATGTGTATTCTGCAACTGTAGGTTGAAAAGCTCTGTAGATATCTGTCAGATCCATTTGCTCTGTGTTGTCAATGCACTCTGTTGTTTTCTTGCTGATTTTCTGTCTGGTGGTCTGTCCACTGCTGAAGGTAGGGTATTGAAGTCCCCCATTACTATTGTATTGAGTCTGTGTCTCCTTTTAGATCTGTTAATATTTCTTTGAAATAGCCAGGTGCCCTCCAATTAGATGCATATACATTTCTTATAGTCACATCTTCCTTTTGAATTGATCTCTTCATCATTACCTAGTGCCCTTCTTTGTCTCTCTCTCTCTCTTTTAGATTTATCTATTTACTTGAAAGAGTTAGAGAGAGAGAGAAGGAGAGGCAGAGAGAGAGAGAGAGGTCTTCCATCTGCTGGTTCACTCCCCAATTGGCCACATGGCTGGAGCTGCACGAAACCAAAGCCAGAAGACAGGAGCTTCCTCTGGGTCTCCCACGTGAATGCAGGGGCCCAAGTCCTTGGGCCATCTTCCACTGATTTCCCAGGCCATAGCAGAGAGCTGGTTCAGAAGTGGAGTAGCCAGGACTTGAATCAGTGCGCATATGGGATGCTGGCACTGAAGGCACCCGCCCCTCTTTGTCTTTTTTAACAGTTTTGTGTGCAAGTTTATTTTGTCTGATACTAGGACGGCTAGAGCAGTTCTTTTTTGGTTTCTGTTAGCATGGGATATCTTTTTCTATCCTTTCATTTTCAGTCATCATGTATCTTTGTTGATGAGATTTGTTTCTTGTAGGCAGCAAATAGATGGGTTTTGTTTTTAATCCATTCAGCCAGTCTGTATATTTTAACTGGAGAGTTGAAGCCGTTTACATTCAAGTTGACTATTAATAAGTAATGACCTGGCCCTGCCATTTTCCCAAAAATATTCCTATTGTTTACTTTGGATTTCCTTTGTACTTTTACTGGGAGATTTCTGCCTTCATTTTCTTTCATGGTGATGACTATGTTTCTGTGTTTCTGTGTGTAGCACAACCTTAAGCATCTTTTGTAAGATTGGACAAGTAGTGACAAATACTAACAATTTCTGTTTGTTATGGGAAGGTCTTTATTTCACCTTCATTCATAAATGAGAGTTTTGCAGGGTACAGTATTCTGGGTTGACAGTTTTTTTTCTCTTAAGAATTGGAATATATCTCGCCATTCTCTCCTATCCTGTAGGGTTTCTGCTGGGAAGTCACCTGTGAGTCTAATTGGAGATCCTCTGAAAGTAATCTTGCGCTTCTCTTGTGCATATTTTAGAATCTTTTCTTTATGTTTTACTGTGGAGAGTTTGACTACAGTGTGTCATGGTGAAGATCTTTTCTGGTCATGTCTGTTGGGAGTTCTATGTGCTTCCTGTTCTCAAACATCCCTTTCTTTCTCCAAATTAGGGAAGTTTTCTATAATTATTTCACTAAAAATTCCTTCTAATGCATTCTGTCTTTGCATGCCTTCAGGAACTCCTAAGATCTGTATGTTGGGTCATTTGATAATATCCCATAAATCTCCAACACCCTTTTTTTAGTTTTCTAATTTCACCTTTTTTTGGTCTGACTGTAAAATTTCCAAAAATTTGTCTTCTAACTCAGATATTCTTTATTCTGCCTCACTGAATCTGTTAAATTTTGCCGCTGCATTTTTTATATGTTCTATTGAGTTCTTCATTTCCAATATTTCATTTTGATTTCTCTTTAAAAATCTCAATTTCATGGGAAAAATTTTCATTCATGTCACATATGGATTTCTTTAATTCGTGGACTTGCTTCTGATTACTTCTAAGTAATCCTATGATCAATTTTTTGAATTCCGTTTCTGGCGTTTCTTCAATCTCTTCATCTTCACGTTCTAGTATTGAAATGTTTTGTTTCTTTGGGGGCATCATGTTGTTTTCCTTATTCTTGTTTCTTGCTGCGTTTATTATTAGGCACTTTTGGAGATACTTGTTTTGTTTTTTTCCCCCTGTGATGACTCTCATCTTTGGACTGTGCCTCTGTGGCTTAATGGAATACCTACTCTTTCAGTAAATACCCAAAGGCATGTGCTGGGTGTGGCCTGGGAGCTCTATTCAGTGCTCCAGGGTGAGGGGAGTGTCCAAGGTGATACCAAGTTGGGTGTGGTAAATCTCGCTTTTTTTTTTTTGTCAGAGGGGAGGTTTGATCAACTCTGTTGGTGTAGTCTCACGCTCACCTCCTCTCCTCCAGGGAGACCAATGCCTGGGTGCTAGCCCCAGTGTATATAATATTCATCCATGCTGCCACAAGAACCACACAAAGGATCTGTGCAGTCCTCGGTATGAGCATGGATCCCACAGCAATGACTCTCACCAGGGAATCAGGGAATCCTGAGTGTGTGGAGCCACCCACAGTGACTGCCCAAAGACCCAGCCATACCCTGTGCCCTCCCATGCAACCACAGTGTTTTCAAAGTCCCAGCACACAAAGCTCCCACAGTCATGAACACCCAGCCTCCTGTCAGTTCTCCCAGCCAGTCTCAGGCATCTGCTCTTGGCTGGTTGCTTGGACACAAGCTGGAATAGCTCTTAACGCATATCCAAAATGGTACCCACCCTCTCAGCTAGTTACAGGACACTGGTGCCAGTTGGTCGGGGAGAGAGTAACGTTCCCCCTTTTATTTTCATCTTGGTTGGCAGGTACACTGTCCCCCACAGGGCACTAAGCTAGACTCACGCCATGCTCTTTCCACAGCTTTATCACCAGTGGCTTGTGCTGTTGCAAGTCTGGTCTCACTTCACTCCCCAAAGCTGGTGCTGAGTCTCTCAGCTTCTGGGGTCCTGAGTTGTGCACATCCACACCCTCCATGTAGATCCACAATGTCCCCCTAATTTGTTTGAAGTTTCTTCTGCAGTTTTCTCCTTCCTTCCTTCTTCCCTCCTTTCCTCCATCTCTCCTTCCCTCCCTCCCTCCCTCCTTCTCTTCCCTTCCCTTCCCTTCCCTTTCTTTCCTTTCTTTCCTTTCTTCCCCTAGACTAGAGTGGTAAGCTCCCTCCCTATTCCATCATCTTGGAATCCTTGAGGATGGGATTTACCCAGTGTCTATTTTTTTAAAAAGAGAAAGAATCTCATTTGTTGTGGTGGAGTGAGAAGGCCATGCCAAGATGGCTACTGACAACAGCACCTGCCTGGCAACAGGTTGTGATTAGATGGCTTCGGAAACCACATGACAACATAGCCTGACTGGCAACAGGCTGTGATTGGATGGCTTCGGAAACCACATGACAACAGAGCCTGCCTGGCAACAGGCTGTGATTGGATGGCTTCGGAAACCACATGACAACAGAGCCTGCCTGGCAACAGGCTGTGATTGGATGGCTTCGGAAACCACATGACAACAGAGCCTGCCTGGCAACAGGCTGTGATTGGATGGCTTCGGAAACCACATGACAACAGAGCCTGCCTGGCAACAGGCTGTGATTGGATGGCTTCGGAAACCACATGACAACAGAGCCTGCCTGGCAACAGGCTGTGATTGGTTAGGGCATAAACTGCCCCTTGACCGGATTGGCTGCCTTGGCTATTTAAGCTGCTGTACCAACTGAAATAAACGTGTTTTCAGGCTGCTTGCCTCTGGCCTGCTTTCACCCAGCTCCTGGGGTCTGTGTGATGACTCTGCACCTCTTGCCCCCACCATGCTCCTCTCAGAACAAATCTGTTGGACCTCTCAGTTGCAGAGATGCCCACTTGCTCGGGAGGACGCCCAAAGATCCAGACTCCAGACCAGTTGATGCAAAAAGCACGAGGTTTTTATTGAACGTTTGCGCAAACGGGCCCCCACCTCAGGCAGTGAGGAGCCCTGAGCAGCAGTTTCACACAGGTTATATAGGCAACGAATTAGCATATTCCTAATGCACATGCAGAGGATTGGTCAGTTCAGAGGGACCATTAGCATATGGGAGAATGCTGGCGAAGAATGCTGGTGGAGAGTGCTGGTGGAAAATGCAGAGGTGGCACGGGATTGGCTGGTTCGGAGGGACAATTAGCATACCGGAGAATGCTGAGGGAGAGTGCTGAGGGAGAGTGCTGAGGTGTTACAGGATTGGCCGGTTGCAGTGACATCATAAGTGCGCGCCTAGAGACTCTCCGAAGGGGAGGGGCAGCTCTGCTCTGGGCGTGCCCAGAGGTTTCCCGGAGGGGAGGGGCAGCTCTGCTCTGGGCGGGCCTAGAGATTCTCTGAAGGGGATTGACTTTTCCTTCCCAGAGAATGTCCTGCCCGCTAGACTCTGGGGAACATCTGACCTCTTAAGAAGCCCCTGATATTTGCCCAGGCCTAGTTTCTTGTCCCTCCCCCCCATAAGGGTCCTTCAAATCCAAAGCAGCAATTTGTAAATTTTTTTTAATTAAAGTCTTATATGAAAGTCCAGAGTTGCAGGGAAAGACAGAGAGATAGAGATCTTAGATCTGCTGATTCACTCCCAGATGACGTCAATGGCCAGCACTGGGCCAGGCTGAAGCCAAAAGTCAGGAGCTTCCTCCAGGTCTCCCACTTGGGCACTCTTCCACTGCCTTTCCCAGGCCATTAGCAGGGAGCTGAATCAGAAGTGGAGCAGCTGAGACATGAACTGGCACCGATATGGGATGCTGGTGTTGTAGGTGGCAGCTTTACCCTCTACACCACAATGCAACCCCCCATTTATTAAGTTCTTATGTGGGAGCCAGTGCTGTGGCACAGTGGGTTAAAGCCCTGGCCTTAAGCGTTGGCATCCCATATAGGCGCTGGTGTAGGTCCCAGCTGCTTTGCTTCCAATCCAACTCCCTGCTAATGGCCTGGGAAAGCAGTGGAGGATGGTCCAAATCTTTGGGCCTCTGCACCCACATGGGAGACCCAGAAGAAGCTCCTGGCTCCTGGCTCCTGGCTTCAGATTGGCTCAGCTACAGATATTGAGGCCATCTGGGGAGTGAACCAGCAGATGGAAGACCTCTCTCTGTCTCAATTTCTCTCT
Source organism: Lepus europaeus (assembly GCF_033115175.1). NCBI lineage: Eukaryota > Metazoa > Chordata > Mammalia > Lagomorpha > Leporidae > Lepus > Lepus europaeus. The sequence goes on from NC_084831.1 coordinate 21,284,831, forward strand.
GTAACTCTGTCTTTCAAATAAATAAAAAATAAATCTTTAAAAAAAAAAGGAAGGGGAGCCGATGCTGTGACTTAGCATGTAAAGCCCATCTCCTGCAGTGCTGGCATTCCATATGAGCACTGGTTTGAGACCTGGATGCTCCACTTCCAATCCAGCTCCCTGCTAATGGCCTGGGAAAGCACTAGAAGATGGCCCAAGTCCTTGGGACCCATGGGAGACCTGAAAGAAGCTCCTGGCTCCTGGCTTTGGATTGGCACAGCTCCGGCTGTTGCAGCCAACTGGGGAGTGAACCAGTGGATGAAAGATAGCTTTCTCGCTCTCTCTCTCTCTCTCTCTCTCTCTGCCTCTTCTTCTCTGTCTGTAACTCTGCCTCTCAAAAAAAAAAAAAAAAGTTCTTATGTGGTGGGGCTGGAGTAGCAGGTAAAGTCGCCGCCTGTAGTGCCAGCATCCCATATGAGAACCGGCTCAAGTCCCAGCTGCTCCACTTCTGATCCAGCTCTCTGCTATGGCCTGGGAAACAGTGTAGATGGCCCAAGTGCTTGGGCCTCTGCGCCCACATGGGAGACCTGGAAAAAGCTCCTGGCTCCTGGCCTCAGATCAGCTCAGCTTCAGCTGTTTTGGCTATTTGGGGAGTGACCCAGTGGATGGAAGACCTCTCCCTCTGCCTCTGCCTCTCTCTAATTCTTCCTTTCAAATAAATAAATAAATCTTTAAAAAAGTTCTTATGTGGCAATGCCATGCTGAATGCTTTAGGTATGTTTAAACAGCCCCCTCCCCTTTTTAATAAAGATTACTACCCTTTTTTCTTTCTTTTTTTATGATTTATTTATAAGTTACATAGAGAGTTACATAGAGAGAGAAGGAGAGGCAGAGAGAGAAAGGTCTTCCATCTGCTGGCTCACTCCCTGACTGGCTGCAATGGCCAGAGCTACGCCAATCCAAAGCCAGGAGCCAGGAGCTCTCTCCGGTCTACCACATGGGTGCAGCAGCCCAAGGACTTGGGCCATCTTCCATTGCTTTCCCAGGCCATAACACAGAGCTGGATCAGAAGTGCAGCAGCCAGGACTCGAAACAGTGGCCATATGGGATGCTGGTGCCTGCAGATGGTGCCTTTACCCACTACACCACAGTGCCAGCCCTGTGATATGATCTTGATCAATATTAAGTTTCTGTCTTGTGCTTTATTCCTAAGCTTTCCATCCTGTTTTGGCCCTTTTCTTTGTTTCTTTACCAGCAACATGTTTTTATTCCTGTGGCTTTGTGGCAGAGCCAGTTCTACCTGTAGGGCAAGTACCTCTGCCTTTGTCCCCCTTTGAAGTAGACTTTTTCATAGACCTTTATTCCCTTATATTCATGTGAGAGTGCATTTTAGTTTCTCAACATCATTACTGGGATTTTTAATGAGATTTCACTGAGTGTGTATAGTTTAATTTGGGGAAGAATTGACATCCTTTCACGGAACACTCCCTCCCCAGGATCTCACCTGTCAGGTCTCTGCTAAAATGTCAGCTTTCCCTAGCCATCCACAGTTCAGCAGCACACTCCAATCTACTCCCTATCATTTGGCTTATTTAAAATTTTCAATCGTTTTTGTTATTATCTGATTATTCACTGCTTCTCTATTAGAATATAAAATGCAGGGGTCTGTGTTGTGGCACAGTGGGTTAAGCCACCATCTGAGATACCATTGACCCATATCATAGCCCTGGTTCAAGTCCTAGCTGCTCTGCTTCCAATCCAGCACTATGCTAAAGCACCTGGGAAGGCAATGGATGGTGACCCCAAATACTTGGTCCCTTTTCCACCCATGTGGGAAACCTGGATGGAGTTCCTACCTTCTGCTTGGCCCAAACCTAGCTTTGCTGCCATTTGGGAAGTGAACTAGTGGATGAAAGATCTCTCTCTGTCTCTCCCTTTCTCTCCCTATCCTCTACCTATCATAGAAATAAATAAATCTTTAAAATTTATTTTACTTGATAAATTTCTTACGACTAATTACTGTAGACCAGTAACCAGCAAATTACTCCTGTGTGTCAGCCTGCTACCTGTTTTATAAATAAGGTTTTACTTTCTCTCTGTCTCTCTCTCTCCCACTACCCACTCTGCCTGTCAAAAAAAAAAAAAAAAAATGGCCGGCGCCGTGGCTTAACAGGCTAATCCTCCGCCTTGCGGCGCCGGCACACCGGGTTCTAGTCCCGGTTGGGGCACCGGATTCTATCCCGGTTGCCCCTCTTCCAGGCCAGCTCTCTGCTATGGCCCGGGAAGGCAGTGGAGGATGGCCCAAGTGGTTGGGCCCTGCACCCACATGGGAGACCAGGAGAAGCACCTGGCTCCTGGCTTCAGATCAGCGCGATGTGCCGGCCACAGCAGCCATTGGAGGGTGAACCAACAGCAAAAAGGAAGACCTTTCTCTCTGTCTCTCTCTCTCTCACTATCCACTCTGCCTGTCAAAAAAAAAAAAAAAAGAAAGAAAGAAAGAAAGAAATAAGGTTTTATTGGAACACATGCACATTCATATTGTCTATGGATGTTTATGTACTACAACAGATTTGAGCAACTACAACAGAAACCATGTGACCTGCAAAGTGGGAAATGCTTATCGTCTTGCCTTTACTGAAAAAATTTGCTGATCCTTACAATACACAATAGTTGCTATTAATAGAAAATATTCTATTTTATTGGATCTTTATTCCTGATAAAGAACATTACTGATTTTACAAAAGATTTACTGGGACGGGCGCTGTGGCGTAGTGGGTAAAGCCGCCACCTGCAATGCCAGCATCCCATATGGGCACTGGTTCAAGTCCTGGCTGCTCCACTTCCAATCCAGCTCTCTGCTGTGGCCTGGGAAAGTAGTAGAAGATGGCCCAAGTCCTTGGGCCCCTGAACCCACATGGAAGACCCAGAAGAAGCTCCTGGTTCCTGACTTCATCTCCAGCTGTTGTGGCCAATTGAGGAGTGAACCATTGGATAGAAGACCTCTCTCTCTCTCTCTCTCTCTCTCTCTCTCTGCCTCTCCTCTCTCTGTGTAACTCTTGACTTTCAAATAAATAAATAAATCTTTATTTTAAAAAAGATTTACTATTTATTTGTTTGGAAGGCAGAGCAACAGAGAGAGAGAGAAGAAGAGACAACACAGAGGGAGATCAGTTGATCCTCCAGTCCGCTGGTTCACTCCCCAAATGGCCATAGCAGCCAAGGCTGGGCCAGGCAGAATCCAGAAGCCAGGAACTCCACAGGTGGTAAGGGTCCAAACACTTGCCTATCTGCTGCCTTACCAGGCCATTAGCAGGAAGCAGCTTGGACTCAAACTTTCACTCTGACATGAGATACCAGAGTTGCACAGAGGCAGTTTAATCCACTGTGTCACAACACTGGCCCCAACACTTCTTCTTCTTCTTTTTTTTTTTTTAAGATTTTTTATTTATTTATTTGATAGGTAGAGTTACAGACAATGAGAGAGAGAGAAAGAGAAAGGTCTTCCTTCCGTTGGTTCACCCCCCAAATGGCCGCTGCGGCTAGCGCTGTGCCAATCCAAAGCCAGGAGCCAGGCACTTCCTCCTGGTCTCCCATGTGGGTGCAGGGGCCCAAGTACTTGGGCCATCTTACACTGCCCTCCCGGGCCACAGCAGAGAGCTAGATTGGAAGAGGAGCAACTGGGACTAGAACCCAGTGCCCATATGGGATGCTGGCGCTGAAGGCAAGTGAACCAAGTGAGCCACGGCATCGGGCCCCTGGCCCCAACACTTATAATTTTTTAGATGATTCCTATATTTGCAAACTTATTTAGTTACTGTTTTGTAGTTCCAGTAGTCTGTTTCATTTTCCTTAGAGACCATCAGATCATTGGCAAGCAACAAAGTTGTGTCTTGCAGCTTAATATTCTTACATACTTCTTTTACCTTTGCTTTGTCTTTTTTTTTTTTAAATCTATTTATGTATTTATTTGAAAGAGTGACACAGAAAGAGAGAGAGAGAGAGCGGAGACAAAGAGAAAAAAAGACACCTTCCATCTGCTAGGTCACTCCCTAAATGGCTGCAACAGCCAGGTCTGGGCCAGGCTAAAGCCATTAACTAAGAACTCCGTCCAGGTCTCCTAGGGAGGTGGCAGGGACTCAAGTATTTGAGTCATCTGCTGCTTTGCAGGTACATTAACAGGGAGCCAGAAGCAGTCGGGACTTCAACCAACACTCGAAGATGGGTTATGGGCATCATGGTGGTAGCTTAATCCACTGCACCACAATGCTGGCCCCCAAATCATGTAAATTTTCATCCTTTGTTTCATCAATGTGATGAAATATATTGACAGATTTTCTGCTATTGTCCATTGTTATAGTCCTGGGATAACTCCCACACATCATATCTTTAAGATACCCTGTTGAATTTGGATACCTGTTATTTTATTTAAGATATTTGCATTGTAATGTTCCTTAATTGCCATACTAAGGTCTATGTGATGTGACTACTCCCTATTTTTTTAACCTTCTGAGCTGGAATTGCAAGGTAAGCACTTAGCAATGGCTAAGATATAGTCTTTGTTTTTAATAGCTCCCATTATAATGGCAGAAACAAACAGATTATACAATTTGTGTAATCATAAAAGCTACGCCAATAAAGGACTCCTTCCCTAAGCAAATGATTCTTTTGCACTGACTAAGCAGGTATGTTTCCTTTGCCTTGGATACACCACAATGCTCTTACTTATGTATTATCTTAATACCCTTTATCTATCTTAATACCCTTTCACCTTTGCCTTTTCCACTTATCTCTACCTTATACAAACAAATAGCAAAATCAGACAATGGAAAGCATGTAACATAGTGGCTAAGAGCCCAAGCTTGGGGTGGGCGTTTGACCATTAGTTAAAGTTAAAGTGCCTGGGTTCAGCACCCAGCTCTGCTCCTGTCTCCAGCTTCTTGCTAATGCAGACCCTAGGAGGCAATAGTAGTGATGATTCAAGTGATTGGGTCCCTGCAGACCTGGATTGTGGCCCTGGCCACAGCTGTGGCAGGCATTTAGAGAATGAACTAGTGGATATGATCTCTTTCATGCTGTTTCTCTCTCTGTCAAAAAAAGTTTTCAAAAAGCACTCAAAAGAAAAATAGCCCACAAACAAGCAAATAAATAAAAAGCACTCAAGCTTGAGAGATAAGTGGAAATTTTAATTCTAGTCATGTCATTTACTAGCTATGCGACCTTGGACATGTTGCATCACCTTGCAGAGAATTCGTTTCCTCCTCTGTCAAATTGAGAATAATAATGATAATGATACCTTCATCACTGTAAGCGGTGTGAAGGCTTTTGACACAACACCTCATGGGTCACCAGGATTTTCCCTTTCCCTTCTCCTGTGATTATTGCTGGACAAGAAGGTCACTGAAGTCCGTCTGTCTGTCTGTCTGTCTGTCTATCTATCTATCTTTTTAAGATTTATTTAATGGGGTTGGCGCTATGGTGTAGTGGTAAAGCTGCTGCCTGCAATGCCGGATTCCCATATGGACTGGTTCGAGTCTTGGCTCTTCCACTTCCCACCCAGCTCCCTACTGCTGTACCTACAAAAGCAGTGGAACATGGCCCAAGTCCTTGGGCTGCTGCACCCACATGGGAGACCTGGAAGAAGCTCCTGGCTCCTGGCTTTGGATCAGCCCAGTTCCAACATTGTGGCCATTTGGGGAATGAACCAGCAGATGGAAGATCGATCTCTCTGTCTGTCTGTCTGTCTCTCTCTCTCTTTTAAATACATAAATAAATAAATAGGTACCAGCATTGTGGAATAGTGGAGAAAGCTGCTGTCTGCAGCACCAGCATCCCATATGGGCACCAGTTTGAGTCCTGGCTGCTCCACTTCTGATCCAGCTCCCTGCAACCCTGGAAAAAGCAGCAGAAGATGGTCTAAATGCTTGGGCCCCTGCACACACATGGGAAACCTGGCTGAAGCTGCTGGCTGCTAGCATCAGCTTGGCCCAGACCTGGCTATTGGTGTGGTCTTGGGAGTGAGCCAGCAATGGAAGATTTTGCTCTTTCCCTTTGTTTCTCCCTCTCTCTCTGTAACTCTGAGAAACAGAAACAGAGAGAGAGAGAGAGAGAGAGAGAGAGATCTTTCATATGTTGGTTCCATCTTTAGCTGCTTTCCCAGGTGCATCAAGAGGAAGCTGGACCAGAAACAGAGCAGCCAGGACTCAAACCAGTACTCTGCCATGGGATGCTGTTATCACAAGTGGTGACTTAACTCACTGCACCACACCGCTGGCCTCTGACCTCTGACTTTTGACAGCGGCTCACAGCATCACTTATGTCATGTTTCATCATGTTCTCTGTGTGGACTTCTCAGCACACGTATTTTAGCTTCTACTTTACCATTTGAGAGTTGTTTGTATCTTGGGGAAGTTACTGCAACTCTCAGGAAGTCTATTTTTCAACTTCAAAACAAGCATAATCCTAGTGCCTATTTCCATAGAATTGTCACATAAATTAATTGATCAATAAACATAGGAACCTAGCAGAGTGCATGGCACATAACTGTTTAATGCAAGTTAGATGTTTTCAGTTTTAGCATTTTTTAAAGATTTATTTATTTTATTCAAAAGACAGAGTTACAGAGAGAAAGAGAGAGGGAGATCTTTCATCCACTGGTTCATTCTCTAAGCACCACAATGGCCAGAGCTGGGCCAGACCAAAGCCAGGATCCAGATACCTGGAGGGTCTCCCACGAAGGTTCAAGGGCCCGAACACTTGGGCCATCTTCCGCTGTTTTCCCAGGGAGCTGGATCAGAAGTGGAGCAGCCAGGACCCAAACCGGTGCCCACTACACCTCAGCACCAGCTGCGAGTTATGGCATTATTAACACGACTGGATGCTTCCTAAGTGAAAGAATTGTGTTTTGTAGGACACAGACTTTGGAATACAGAGTTCCAATACAAACTCTGCCACAAATATTTTGCTGAAGCTAGATAAATCTCTCAAGCCTTAGTTTCCTATTTCTCTAAAATGTTTATGAATGTAAAACTCTGTTTCTAGAAGTTGTTATAGGGATTAAATAGAATAATCTACTCATTTAGCATTTAACACAGTGCCTGGCATAAATATTGATTCGTTGATCAATTATTTCTCACCAGACACTGAGCTAAATATTTAACAGCATTCTACTTTATTTCTGTAAATGTCCTAACTCTACCTGTCTTAGCACTACTCATAGAGAAGTCTTTCAAATATTTGTTGAATGAATGAGTGAATGAATTAGTGATTGCTGACTTGTAGACCAAAAGAATCTTGCTTGTGTGAGCTGTTTTGTCTGAGGTTGACATTCCTCATTCCATTTTGATGACTTGCAGTGAAAGCTACAAGGCTCAGCACCTGCAGAAAGCAGGGGCAGATTATGGGAAAAGGGAGCTTTAGACCCTGGCTTTTTGCTCTAAAGTTGGGGTGGCCACTGCGGTGCAGTGGTTAAGCTGCCACTTTGGCTGTTCACATCCTGAGTCAGAGTGCCTAGCTCCAAGTCTGGCCTCCACTTCAGATCCAGCGTAAGCCCCCTGGAAGGCAGCAGATAATGGCTCAATTACTTGGGTTCCTGCCACCCATGTGGGAGATCTGGATGGATTTGGCCTGGCTTTGCACTGGCTTAGCACTGACTGTTGTGGCCATTTGGGGAGTGAACCAAGGGATGGAAGATCTATCTCTTTTGCTCTGTCACCCTACCTTTCAAATAAAAATAAAGGAAATAATTTTTAAAATGTTTTAAGAGATTTATTTTATTTATTTGAAAGTCAGAAATACAGAGAGAGACAGAGACAGAGACAGAGAGAAAGAGAGATCTTCCCTCCACTGATTCACTCCCCAAATGACCACAACGGCCAGGGCTGGGCCAGGCCAAAGCCAGGAGCCCGAGCTTCATCCCAGTCTTCCACATGTGTGCAGGGGCCCATGGACTTGGGCCATCCTTTGCTGGCGTCCCAGGCATATTAGCAGGGAGCTGGATTAGAAGCGGAACAGCTGGAACTCGAACCAGCACCCATATGGGATGCTGGCCCTGCAGGTGGCTGCTTAACCTGGACCCCCAAAGGAATAAAAAAAATTTTTTTTTGACAGGCAGGTGGACAGTGAGAGAGAGAGACAGAGAGAAAGGTCTTCCTTTTTCCGTTGGTTCACCCTCCAGTGGCCGCTGTGGCCGGCGCACCGCGCTGATCCAAAGCCAGGAGCCAGGTGCTTCCTCCTGGTCTCCCATGCAGGTGCAGGGCCCAAGCACCTGGGCCATCTTCCACTGCACTCCCGGGCCACAGCAGAGAGCTGGACTGGAAGAGGTGCAACTGGGACAGAATCCGGCGCCCCAACCGGGACTAGAACCCGGGATGCCAGCGCCGCAGGCATAGGATTAGCCTATTGAGCCACAGCGCTGGCCAGGAATAAAATTTTAAAAAGAAAAAAATCAGTCATCCTTTAATGCTTTATTTCTCATAACTGAAAAAATTAAACAAATTGCTATAGGCAAAAATATTAAAATTTATAATATTCAGTCATGGAGACAGGATTACTTTTTTGGATGAAATAAAAATCGATGCAACCGTTGCTGAGGGCATTTGGCCCAAGAAAATAATTAGGGACTTTCACAAAGATTTACTGTAAGGCTTGTCATTGTAGTGATATGGAGGATAGCAAAACAATGGGAGTAATCGATGTCTAATAAGAGGGGGGAATAATTAAATGATACTTCATCTATACAGTATGATATCTTGTAGCCATTCAAAAAGAATTTTTAGAAATGCATGGATTTAATGACATGGAAAACTATTACAGGCAATTCAATGTATTAATTGTGTGACTGTGTGCAAATTACTTAACTCCTCGACCTCAGTCTCCTTATCATTAAGTGAGACTACTAATATTGCCTTCCTTATAGCCTATCATGAGGTTTAAATGAATTATTCTAGGGGACAGCATTGTGATGCAGCGGGTTAAACTGCCACCTGTGACACTGGCATCCCATTTGAGGGCCAATTCAAGTTTCAGCTGCTCCACTTCTGATCTACCTCCCTGCTAATGACCTGGGAAGTCAGCAGGAAACAGCCCAATACTTGGCCCCTGCCACCCATGTGGGAAACCCAGATGGAGTTCTAGGCTCCTGGGTTCAGCCTGGCTCAGCCCTGGCTGTAACAGACATTTGGAAAGTCAACCAGTGGCTAGGAGATCACTTTCTCCATTTGTCTCTCTCTCTCTCTCAGTGTAATTCTGCTTTTCAAATAAATTATGTGTGTGTGTGTGTGTACATACAGAAAATGATATGAAAGTTAATTCTTTCAAATGTTAATAATTATTGCTTGGTGTTGGAAATACACTATAGTTTTAATTTATTTGCCTCATTTTTTACAATGAATATTGTATTTCTTGTATAATTTAAAAAATAGTATTACTGTATACTTCTTGTTAATTTTAAAAATAGTATTACTGTATATTTCTTGTTAATTTTAAAAATAGTATTACTGTATATTTCTTGTGTAATTTTAAAAATAGTATTAAATTTTAAAAACTAGAAAAAGAATATTGTTTTAGAAGGAGAGTAGGGGCATTTGGGAATTTCTACCCTGCCTCTGCCCTGCTCTCCAGCCATGGGACAGTGTTCAAATGTAGGGAGAGGTCAGCCTTCCCCATCCACTGACTGAGAGGTCATCGCCCCTCTTCTCAGATGAGAAAGGATCCCACACCCCAGGATGCCCTTAGGCAGAGACAGGTTCTTAGCAGGGATGAGGCTGGGAATACAGAAGCAACACTGAGCTCTAGAGGTGCACAGGATATGAGTCACACGCTGGTCCTTTGTCAAGTTGACTCTAATGGTTTCTATGTTTTTCCTTGACGGTGTGAACATGAACTTATGAGACTCATTTAAACAAACAAGTATGTCAGAAGGTACACATCTAAATAAGGATGCCCCTTCCAAGTACTTATTTTGAGAAACCACACACTAATTCCAAGAAAATCTTTTGTTCAAATATTTTTGGGAGTTTTTGAGGGGAAAAGAGGAGGAATCAAACCAATTGATTTAAAAATCAGTTTATGTGAAATATTTTTCGGCCAGCGCTGCAGCTCACTTGGCTAATCCTCCGCCTGCGGTGCTGGTATCCAGGGTTCTAGTGGTTGGGGCGCCGGATTCTGTCCCGGTTGCTCCTCTTCCAGTCCAGGAAGAGGGCCGGGAAGGCAGTGGAGGATGGCCCAAGTGCTTGGCCCTGCACCCACATGGGAGACCAGGAGGAAGCACCTGGCTCCTGACTTCGGATTAGTGCAGCGTGCCGGCTGCAGCAGCCATTTGGGGGCTGAACCAACAGAAAAAGGAAGACCTTTCTCTCTGTCTCTCTCTCTCTAACTCTGCCTGTCAAAAAAAGAAAATTCCTAATATGTTAAAACTAAGATACCCCGTACTTTTTTAGGTATAGTGAAATGGGTACTTTTCTGTTTCTACTGGCATTGTAAATTACAAATTAATGAAAACTTACCAGAAAACACTATATAAATAAATATCAAGAATCACCAAAGACTGCCAAAAGTCCCACTTCTGGTAATCCAGGCTGAGGAAATAAACTAACATATTAGGGGGGGAAACTCCATATATTTCATAATAATGAAAATCTTGAAACAACCTGAATGTCCTGGTTAAATAAATTTTGGCAAATCCATTTCACAGAATATTTTGCAGCCTTTAATGTTATTGTTAAGACGGGCCAGGCGTTTGGCAGTGAAGATGCCACTTGAGACACCCATAATGCATGTCAGAAGGCCTGCGTTCGAGCTGCAGCTGCAGGTCCTGATTCCAGCTTCCTGCTAATGCACACCCTGGGAGGTAGCAGGTGATGCCCCAAGCACCTGAGTCCCCGCCACTCATGTGGGAGACGTAGATTGAGTTCTGGGTTCCTGCTTTCAGCCTGGTCCAGCCCCAGCTTTTATGGACACTTGGAGAGTAAGCTAATAGATAAGAAAACTGTTTGTCCCTTTCTCTGACTCTTTCTCACTCTCTTTTAAAGATTTGTTTATTTATTTGAAAGTCAGGAGTTACAGAGAGAGGAGATACAGACAGATCTATCTGCTAGTTCACTCCCTAAATGGCTGCAACAGCCAGGGCTGGGCCAGGCCAAAGCCAGGAGGAGCCAGGAGCTTCATTCGGGTCTTCCATGTAGGTGACGGGGACCCAAACACTTGGGTCATCTTCCACTGCTTTTCCTGGGCTATTAGCAAGAGTTGTATCAGAAGTGAAAAAGCCAGGACATGAACTGGGGCCCATATGGGATGCTGGCATCACAGGTGGCAGCTTTACCTGTTGTGCCACAATGCCAGCCACAATTTTTATTTTATTTTATTTTATTTTATTTTATTTTATTTTATTTTATTTTTAAAGAGGTAGGGTTTAGGCCTAGCAATTAAGACACTAGAGAGGACACCCATATCTCATATCAAATTACCATGGATCGATACCATCCCCCAGCTCTGACTTCAGCCTTCTTCTAACGAAGGCCCTGGTTCCTGCAGTGATTGCTCAAGTAAATGGGTTCTTGCCACCCATGTGGGAGACCTGGTTAAGTACCTGGCTCCTGGCTTCAAGGCTACCTGGACATTTGGAGAGTGAACCAGTAGATGGGAGCTCTGTCTATCTCTGTTTCTCTCTCTCTGCTTCTCAAATAATTTTTTAATTAAGATTGGAACCAGGGCTGTGGCATAGTGGGAAAAGCTGCCACCTGCAGCACCAGCATTCTATATAGGTGCTGCTGGTTTGAGTCCCAGCTGCTTCACTTCTTGATCCAGCTCCCTGCTACTGTTCCTAGGAAAGCAGCAGAAGATGGCCCACGTGCTTGGGCCCCTTCACCTATGTGGAAGACCCAGAAGAAGCTCCTGGCTCCTGGCTTTACCCTGACCCAGTCCCAGCCATTGTGGCCAGTTGGGGAGTGAACCAGTGGATGGAAGATCTCTCTTTCTGTGTGTGTCACTCTCTCTCTCTGTGTAACTCTGCCTTTCAAATAAATAAATTTTTAAAAATATAATTAAGAAGATCCCAAAGCAACATGACTATATGCTTAATATAATATTAAAGTAGCTTAGCATTTTACAAATTATGTGTATTCTACTACTACTATCTTAAAATTCTATATTAAAGAGAGATAAAACAAAGCACACCAAAATGGTAGTATTTGTATTAAAGTGGCAGGCTTATGGGTAATTTTTGTTTTAATCTCAGTGAAATTCATTTCTTTTATTCTTAAAAATTATTTAAGAAGAATAAAGTCTATATGACTCATATAAAAACATCAGTCCCAGGTGCCCCTCTCTCTGTAATTATGACTTATAAATAGATAAATAAATCTTTTTTTTATTTAAAATTTTTTTTGACAGGCAGAGTGGATAGTGAGAGAGAGAGACAGAGAGAAAGGTCTTCCTTTTGCCGTTGGTTCACCCTCCAGTGGCTGCTGCAGCCAGCACATTGCGCTGATCCAAAGCCAGGAGCCAGGTGCTTCTCCTGGTCTCCCATGCAGGTGCAGGGCCCAAACACTTGGGCCATCCTCCACTGCACTCCCGGGCCATAGCAGAGAGCTGGCCTGGAAGGGGGGCAACCAGGATAGAATCTGGCGCCCCAACCGGGACTAGAACCCGGTGTGCTGGCGCCGCAAGGCGGAGGATTAGCCTGTTAAGCCATTGCGCCGGCCAAATAAATAAATCTTTAAAAAAAAATCAGTCCCAACTCATCTTCCCTTTTACCCAACTTATTCACCAATTTCTGATTATTTTAAAAATTGAGATCATTTATTTGAAAGGTAGAGTTACAGAGAGGCAGAAGCAAAAAGAGAGAGAGAGAGGTCTTCCATCCACTGGTTCACCCTCCAAATGGCCACAATGGCCAGAGCTTAGCCGATCACTTCCACTGGATCAGAAGTGGAGCAGCCAGGACTCAAACTGGCACCCTATATGGGATGCCAGCACTGCAGGCAGCGGCTTTACCAGACATGCCACAGTGCTGCCCCCTCAGCTCATCTTTTTGAAAAAAAGATTTATTTATTTATTTGAAAGCTAGAGTTACAGAGAAGAGATGGGGAGAGAGAGATCTTCCATCTGCTGGTCCACTCCCCAGATGGCCACAATGGCCAGGGCTTGGCCAAGCTAAAGCCAGGAGCCAGGAGCTTCTTCCAGGTCTCACACGTGCATGACAGGGGCCCAAGCACTTGGGCCATCTTCTGCTGCTTTCCTAGGCACATTAGCAGGGAGTTGGATCAGAAGAGGAGCAGCTGGGTCTCAAACCTGTGCCCATATGGGTTGCAGGCATCAGAGGTGGGGCCTTTACCCACTATGCTACAATGTTGGCCCCTGAACTCATCTTTATTGAAGGTAGAGATTTGGTATCAATGTAGATGTTCAAAAGAATGTGTTGAGGCAAGAACTGTGGTGCAGCAGGTTAAGCCAGCACTTGGGACAACCACATCCCATATTAGAGTGCTGATTTGAATTCTAGCTACTTCACACTTCCGATCCAGCTTCCTGCTAATGTACACCCTGGGAAGCAGCAGATGGCTCGAGCGCTTGGACCCCTGATACCCACTGGAAACCCAGATGGAGTTCCTGGCTCCTGGCTTTGGCTTGGTTTAGCCCCAGCTGTTGCAACCATTTCGAGAGTGAATCAGAAGATATAAAAACTCTCTTTCTCTGCTTTTCAAATAAATAAATAAATACATCTTTTTTACTATTAATGAGTTGACATTCTTTTCTTTTTTAAAGATGTATTTATTTACTTGAAAGGGAGAGCTACAGAGAGGCAGAGAGAGAAAGAAAGGTCTTCCATCTGCTGGTTCACTCCCCAGATGGCCGCATAGGCGGGAGCTGAGCCAATCCAAAGCCAGGAGCCAGGAGCTTCTTCCAGGTATCCCATGTGAGTGCAGGGGTCCAAAGACTTTGGCCGTCTTCTACTGCCTTCCCAGGCCACAGCAGAGAGCTGGACTGAAAGTGGTGCAGTCAGGACTAAACTGTTGTCCATATGGGATACCGGCACTGCAGGCGGCAATTTTACCCTCTACGCCACAGTGCCGGCCCCAATAATTTTTTTTTTAATGTATCAGAATCCCTATAGACATTTCTGAATTATGTGTCCTAAAAGGTATTGAAGAGGGGCTGATGCTGTGGCGTAGCAGGTAAAGCTGTTGCCTGCAGTGCTGGCATCCCAAATGGACACCTATTTGAGTTCTGGCTGCTGGCTTCGGATCAGCGCGATGCGCCGGCCGCAGCGGCCATTGGAGGGTGAACCAACGGCAAAAAGGAAGACCTTTCTCTCTGTCTCTCTCTCTCTCTCTCACTATCCACTCTGCCTGTCAAAAAAATAAAAATAAATTAATTAATTAAAAAAATACAATCATCTTAGGATTGAGGGCTTCAACCTAAACTTTTTTTAAAAATAAAGAATCAGTTATAATAATGTTGTAGGCCCCAGATGGACCTTGAATTGGACCCAGTCCTGAAATTCAGTCCCTATAAGATGTTCCTGATGAGGTAGGTGGCCTCCAGATAATAATCACCACAACCCTTTAGTAAGCACGTCCTGTATATTGGCTACTATGTTTAAACAAAAATTTACCAAAAGTATTTCACTTTAACCGTTGCAACAATCTTTTTAGATAGATGTTATTTATTATCCTTGTCTTACTGGTAAGGAAACCGAGGCTCCTTGAAAAACATGGCTGAAGTCAGAGCCATGAGAGGCAGAACGAGGCTGTTTGACTTGAGACTCAGTCTCTCAAGGCTCAACTGCTGTGTCATATGCTCTTACTGTTTGCATAAGGTCATGGGGTCTTCTGTTGCTGAAGAGGCAGAGAAAGCTTGCGCACGATGGACAGCCTGATGTCCCCTGCTGCTAACTGTCTCAGTGCCCAGCCTTGGGGACTGCAGAGAAGAGAAGACAGGGAAAGGTTGTGTTCAGATTTCATTTCTAGACTCAAGCACAGCTACTCTGGGGCCTAAGTGGAGGGAGAAAGGTCTCTTTCACTCTGCTTTGAAGTACACAGCTCCACATTATGACTGTCAAGGGATTTCTGTTACTTTGGGGTGGGCCACAAACTGTCCAGGGTGTCAGTGTCAGTGAATCCCAATCAGGGCCATGAGCCCCAAGGGACTCCTTAGCAGTGACACCGGTGGCCAGAGTGGGAGCTGATGAGTGTGATGGACAGTTTTTGTATATTTCTGCAGCCTTATGAGATACTAGCACCCTCATTGAACTGAGTGAAGCTGCAGGCAAGAAGGGGAATAGTTATTCTCTGAGGTCTAACAGTAAGTTATGGTCATACTTGGTACAGAAAAGGAGCATTTACAAAGCTCTGATAGATGTGGGTCACCTCAAATGCAGATACCAGGACTTCTGGTAACTGATGCTTGAAGAAGCAATAATCTTAGAATGCAGACGTAACATAAACTGGGAAAAGTGTTCCCAAAGTATTATCGGCCGAACCTGACCATCAGAATCTCCCCAGTCAACTCTTAGAATCTTTGGCATTTGGGCCTAGAAATCTGTATTTTCCCCTTATAGATCCCTCTAGGTAAATGTGAAGGTCCTTGGTTTAGGAACCATTGTTCCAGAACTGTTCCTAAACATTGTTAAGGAACCAGAACTGCAAATCATTTTCAGAAACTAAATCTTATGGTTGGAAACAAGATGGAATCCCTCTACTGCTCTGTGGGAGCTGGAAATCCAACCAGAGAAGTAAGGACAGAGCTTGTGAGGACTTCAGGATTGGAAATGGGTCTTGAAAGATGAACACCATTAGGAGCCAGTACGGTGGTGTAGCAGGTAAAGCCACCGCCTGCAGTGCCAGCATCCCATATGGATGCCGGTTTGAGTCCCAGCTACTCCCCTTCTGTTCCAGCTCTCTGCTGTGGCCTGGGAAAGCAGTAGAAGATGGCCCAAGTCCTTGGGCCCCTGCACTCACATCAGAGACCTAGAAGAAGCGCCTGTCTCCTGGCTTCAGATCAGTACAACTCTGGCCGTTGCAGCCATCTGGGGAGTGAACCAGAGGATAGAAGACCTCTCTGCCTGCCTCTGCCTCTCTGTAACTCTGCTTTTATAAATAAATAAATCTTAAAAAAAAAAAAAGATGAACACCATTGCAAAGGCAAAACGGAAAAGAGCAATGATCAGCAAAGGCACAGGTAGCTGAGAGGACAGTGAAGTGTCCGAACTCTAATTTGTAAACCGAGATTTGACCCAACAATTCTAGGTATTCATCCCAGTAAAACCGTTGATCACCCTTTGCTGTACTATTCATAACTTCAAAATAAATAAAGGCCAGAAAGAATTGACAAATCCTACAGTAATTATAGGAAACAATTTATATAGTGAAAACTATGCATCTACTTAAAGTATGATTCTAGAAAAATGTCATGTGTGGAAAAGTATCTACTACATATGAAAAATGAGAATCACAGGATATAAAATAGCATATCTGGTATGATCCATTTTAAAAATATGCACGTGTGTGTGTGTGTGTGTACTAAAAAAAAAGATACAAGGGCTGGAGTTATGGTACAGAGGGTTAAAGCACTGCTGCGAAGCTGGCATTCCATATCAGAGCTCAGGTTCAAGTCCTGACTACTCCACTTCTCACCCAGCACCCTGCTGATGCACCCAGGGAAGGAGCAAAAGATGACCTGAGTACTCAGGCCCCTGCCATCCACGTGGTAGATGTCGATGGAGTTCTGGGCTCCTGCTTCAGCCTGTCCCAGACCTGGCTGCTGTGGCCATTTGGGAAGTGAACTAGTGGATGGAAGACCTCTTTCTCTTTCTGTCATTCTGCCTTTCAAATATGTAAGATAAATCTTTTTTAAAAAATAAAGAAAATTGGCCAGCGCCGCGGCTCACTAGGCTAATCCTCCACCTGCAGCGCCAGCACACCGGATTCTTGTCCCGATCGGGGCGCCGGATTCTGTCCCGGGTTGCCCCTCTTCCATCCAGCTCTCTGCTGTGGCCCAGGAGTGCAGTGGAGGATGGCCCAAGTGTTTGGGCCCTGCACCCGCATGGGAGACCAGGAGAAGCACCTGGCTCCTGGCTTTGGATCAGCGCAGTGCGCTGGCTGCAGCGATCATTGGAGAGTGAACCAACGGCAAAAAGGAAGACCTTTCTGTCTCTCTCTCACTATCTACTCTGCCTGTCAAAAAAAATTTTTTTTAAATAAAAATAAAAAAGATTCAAACAAAAAATATGCCATTATGTTTAGCAGAAGTAATAACAGTTTCTTAATATCAATAACCAATTATTATTTGAAATTCTCTAATTGTCTCATAAATGTCTTTTTATGGCTGGTTTGGTTAAGTCAGGATCCGTACCAGGGGAACATGTTATATGGGCTTGTTATTTGCTTCTTATTATTCTGTAACATTCCTCTCCTACTTCTTTTTTCATGCAAATGACATCAAGTAACACAAAAATCCATTTACTCTGCTTTACAGTATACAGCTCAGTCATCCTAGTTGGTGGTCCCCTACTGGAGGGTGCTTGCCTGGCTCTCATTATCCCTCCAGGTAGCAGAGGGTATTGGGAGCTCCTTCCCAAGGGGACCTCCGCACAAACCTCCATCTTCAAAGCAGAAGAGCAAACTCAAGCGAGGAAGGGCCAGGCCGGTGACTACCACCTTCTCTCTAGTTATTTGAACCAGCCCCAGTTCCTTGGCAGTCCTGTTTCTTCTCTGAGGACTCGGATGATCCATGTCAAGAAGCCCACCCACTTTTGGAGACCTTGACCTGTGCTACTGTACTCTCAGGATGATCGTAGGGACAGGCAGGCACTGATATGCACAGGATGACAAAGCTGGCTCTAGCCCCAAAGCTATTTTCCTGTGCACTATTATTGCCCAGTTCCGGAAGAGCAGGAAGTTCATCACCACCTAGTCCAGACAAGCAGAATGCAGGCAAGAATCAGGGCTTGGCTCACCAGGGCGATAAGTTCTTAGCTTTAAAAAGGAGATCCAATAGTAGCAGAGTTGTTGACAACAACAGCCGTCAGTACGTCTCTCTCTTGACTCAGTCTGCTGCCATCTGGTTAGGTTGCCCTCTGGTGCAGATTGTCTTCCTAGAATGTTGCTTCTCCTCCTCACGGGAATTCCCGTTGCTCCTCTCCTCTATGGACCTTCCTGTTTCTTGAATCTCAAACTATCTTTGACTTCTATTGTTGGTAAATCATATCTGCCAATGTCTTCTTTTTTAAAAAATTTATTTGTTGAGGCCACCTGCAGCACCAGCATCCTACCCATATGGGCACCAGTTCAAGTCCCAGCTGCTCCACTTCCTATCCAGCTCCCTGCTAATGTGCCTGGAAAACCAGTGGAAGATGGTCCAAGTCTTGGGCCCCTGCACCCATGTAGGAGACCTGGATGAAGCTCCTGGCTCATGGCTTTGGCCATTGCAGCCATTTGGAGAGTGGACCAGCAAGTAGCAGATTTATCTCTGTATCTCTCTGCCTCTGCCTATCTGTCACTCTTTGAAATAAATGAATAAATATTTTAAAATTTTTATTTATCTATTTGAAAGGCAGAATGACAAAGAGAGTGGGAGACAAAGAGAAAGAGCTTCCATTTGCTGCTTCACTTACCAAATGGCCACAATGCCTGGGGCTGAGCCAGATCAAAGTCAGGAGCCTGAAACTCCATCCAGTCTCCCATGTGGAAGGCAAGGACCCAAGTACTTGGGCCATCATCTGCTGCCTTTCAAGGTACATTAACAGGAAGCTGGATTGGAGATGGACCAGCTGGGATTCAAACCTACACTCTGATAAGGGATGCCAGGTCACAAGTGGTGGCTCAACCTGCTATGCCACAACTCTGGTCCTTGCCAGTATCGTCTTGTGAAAAGGTGCAATAGAAGATTTTTTTTTTCTTGAGAGGCAGAGAGAGAGAGAGAGAAAACTTTTTAAAAATTTTTTTTCAAAGATTTATTTATTTATTTGAAAGTCAGAGTTACACAGAGAGAGGAGAGGCAGAGAGAGAGAGAGAGAGAGAGAGAGAGAGAGGTTTTTCATCTGATGGTTCACTCCCCAATTGGCCGCAACAGCCAGAGCTGTGCCAATCCGGAGCCAGGAGCTTCTTCCGGGTCTCCCACGCAGGTGCAGGGACCAAAGAATGTGGGCCATCTTCCACTGCTTTCTCAGGCTATAGCAGAGAGCTGGATGGGAAGTGGAGCAGCCGGGTCTCAAACCAGTGCCCATATGGGATGCCGGCACTTCGGGCCAGGGCGTTAACCTGCTGCACCACAGCACCGGTCCAAGAGAGAAAACTTCTAACACTGGTCCACTTCCCAAATGCCCACAACACCCTGAGCTGGATCAAAGCTGGGAGGGAAGAATTCAATCCAAATTTCCCACGTGGGTGGCCATCACTGCTGCCTCCTGGGGTCTGTATCAGCAGGAAACTTGAGTAAGAATCAAACCCTAGAACTTCAATATGGGGAGCAGACATTTCTGCTAGGCCAAATGCCCATCCCTTAATCTGCTCATTCTCCTTATGGAACTTTTATTCAGCTGTTGTTCTTCCTGATGGTCCTTTGATTTTGTTATCATTTTTTTCTCCTAGTCTACCCACTTTCTAGGAGATTTCTTCGGTTTTATCTTTTATTATTTTTATTGGGCTATGATGTCTGCATTCATTACTATTATTATTTTTTTTGACAGGCAGAGTTAACAGTGAGAGAGAGAGAGACAGAGAGAAAGGTCTTCCTTTTTGCCGTTGGCTCACCCCCCAGTGGCGGCCGGCGCACCGCGCTGATCCGCGCTGATCCGAAGGCAAGGAGCCAGGTGCTTCTCCTGGTCTCCCATGCGGGTGCAGGGCCCAAGCACTTGGGCCATCCTCCACTGCACTCCCGGGCCATAGCAGAGAGCTGGACTGGAAGAGGAGCAACCAGGACAGAATCCGGACCCCAACCGGAACTAGAACCCAGGGTGCCAGCGCCACAGGCCAAGTGAACACAGCCAAGTGAACCGCAGCACCGGCCTATTGTTTTTCATTTATAATAGTTTCTTTTCCCTTCTGAATATTCTGGGTTGTTTTTTTTTTTTTTTTCTAGGAATGAACTGGGGGGCCAGCGCTGCGGCATAGCAGGTAAAGCTGCTGCTTGCAATGCCGGCATCCCATATGGGCACCAGTTTGAGTCCCAGCTGCCCCACTCTGATCCAGCTCTCTGCCATGGCCTGGGAAAGCAGTAGAAGATGGCCAAGTCCTTGGGCCCCTGCACCCCCATGGGAGACGCAGAGGAAGCTCCTGGCTCCTGGCTTTGGATTGGCACAGCTCCGGCTGTTGTGGCCAATTGGGGAGTGAACCACAGATGGAAGACCTTTCTCTCTGTCTCTCTCTGTCTATAACTCTACCTGTCAAATAAAAAAAAATTTAAAAAGAGACAGATTTTAGAAATATTTATCAACTTTATTTGAAAGGCAGAGAGAGAGAGAGAGAGAAACAGAGACAGACAAATTTCCTATCCACTAGTTCACTCCCCAAATGACCACAATAGCCAGAGCTGAGCCAGACAAAAGCTAGGAGCTGAGAACTCAAACCAGTCTCTCATGTGGGTGTCAGGGACCCAACCATCTGAGCCTCCACTGCTGTCTTCCAGGGTGCACATTAGCAAGAAGCTAGAATTGGGACTGGAGCCAAGACTTGACCCAGACACTCCCATATGGGATGCAAGCAAATGGTGTATTAACTAAAACATCCGCCCCAAGAGACACATTTTTCCCCACAGTTTTACATTTCTCAAATCAAAATGCTTAGCACAGATCTAAGTGCATTGCAAGCCTTCAACAAGCAGTATTGTAGGTGGTAATAAATGTAAGGTAATGTGGTAATAAATGTGATGCTCTTTGAAGAGTGCAGTCAGTGTTGAGGTCATGATTATGTACACACTGCTGCATACTAAACCTGCTCACTGCACATAATCTAATCGTGTGATCGTTCTTCTACATCAATAGTAGATCCACCTTACTGTTTTTGAAGTTATATGATTTCTAGAGAATGGATATAAATTTTTTTAAAGATTTATTTATTTACTTGAAAGTCAGAGTCTACACAGAGAGAGAAGGAGAGGCAGAGAGAGAGAGAAAGAGGTCTTCCATCAGTTGGTTCACTCCCCAACTGGCCGCAACGGCCAGAACTGCACTGATCCAAAGCCAGGAGCCAGGAGCTTCTTCTGGGTCTCCCAGGTGGGTGCAGGAGCCCAAGGGCTTGGCTGTCTTCTACTGCTTTCCCAGGCCATAGCAGAGAGCTGGATCAGAAGTGGAGCAGCTGGGACTCGAACCGGCGCCCATATGGCTGCAGGCGGCGGCTTTACCTGCTATGCCACAGCACCAGCCCCTGAATGTGAATTTAATCATCCCTCTATTGATAGATTTTTTTTCATATTTTTCCTGAAATACCAATAGTGGATATTCTTATGTACTTGCAATAGTATTTCTGTGAGATAAAGACCTAGAAAAAGAATCACTGTAATATACTGATGTGGAAATGTTGCAGTAGAAGTTTCCGAGTGGGAGAGGCATGTGAGTGGTTGATCAGGATGCTGACTTAGGCAAGGCAATATGTGATTATGGAAAGCACACAGGGCTTCAAGACAAGAGACCCAAATCCCAATTACGGGTATACCACTTACCTTGGGAAATAATGTTTGTTCTTACACTCATTCATTCAAAACTATTTACTGAATTCTCTTTACTCTGTGGCAAGCATGGTGTTAGGGATTTAGAATACAGAGATAAGACACAGTCCTCGCTCTCACGAAATTTACAGTAATTGGTGATGCAAAATGCACAGTTAGATGCTATTGGCTAATCATATGATCTTGGGAAGTTGCCTAACCTCCTGTCTATTTCTTTTTCTGGGAAATGGGGAATCCTTCTGTCACAGGGTTGTCATAAAGATGAAATGAAGTAACACACACGAAGTGCCCCCACCCAGTGCCAGGTGTGGTGTGTACTGAATGAGTGAAAGCTGTCCTTACTGTTCTCAGAATGGAATTTTGGTGTTATAGGAAGTAATTTGTTACAGTTGCTGAGATAGAATTTCTACCTCCCTGAGTACCAGGTTGTATAGTATCAAGTGAATTGTTAAGACCATAATATAGTATATAGAAGGAGGCACTCCGTGAATGCTACTTTTTGGTTTTTGAGGTTGAGACAAAGGGTCAACAAGCAGATAGAAACACAAACATCCATATGTTTGATCTTTCCGGTCCAGGTGTCACAGAGTCAATTCTCATCACTTCCTTAGCCACACAGATGTCACCTCCTGCCACATCTGATCATCTGGGACAGAGCACATCCCTCCCTGCCCACAGCACAAGTAAGCATGGAGACAGGATTTCCCAAAGGCCCCAGGCCGATGGCTGCCTCCTGCTGGGGAGTTCTCTCCCAGTTTATAATGCATAGCCCAGCTTGGACCCATTTTTAATGGAGTCACTTGTTTGATTGACATTTGACTATTTTCTTTCCCATGTGGATTTAAAATAAGAACTAAAAGAAGTGTATTTTGAAACAAAAGATTCTGTGGTTTAGTTACTAAGTAAATTTAAAGATACTCCCAGAGAGTCCAGCTTTGTGGCACAGTGAGTGAAGCCGCCTGATGCTGGCACCCGTAATGTGCCTGGGAAGGCAGAAGAAGACGGCTCAAGTACTTGGGGCCCTGTCACTCATGTGTGAGACCAGGATGGAGTTCCTGGCTCCTAGCTTCAGCCTGGCCGAGACCTGGCAGTTGCAGGCATTTGGAGAGTGAACCTGTGAATGGAAGATCTCTCTGTCTCTCCCCCGTCACTCTGCCTTTCAAATAAATAAATCCTAAAGGTAATTTTAAAAAATTGTTTTCCAGAGGTGGGTGTTTATCCTAGCTGTTGAGACACCAGCCTGTATCCCTTGGACTGGTACTTCACAGTGGGTGAAGCCGCTGCCTGCAACACTGGCATCCCATATGGGCACCAGTTCAAGTCCTAGCTGCTCTACTTCCAATCCAGCTCCCTGCTAATGGCCTGGGAAAGCACCAGAGGATGGCCCAAGTGCTTAGGCCCTGGCAACCACATGGGAGACCCAGATGAAGCTCCTGTATCCTGGCTTTGGCCTGACCCAGCCCTGGCTGTTGTGGCCATTGGAGGAGTGAACCAGCAGATGAAAGATCTCTCTGTCTCCTCTCTCTCTCTCTGTCTCTCCTCCCCCCCATAACTCTGCCTTTCAAATAAAATAAATACATCTTTAAAAAGAAAACCAAAAAATGCCTGTATCCGGTCAGATGGAGTGCCTGGATTCAAGTCCTGCCTTCTGTGTCTTCAGCTCTCCATTCCAGCTTCCCTCCAATGCAGACCCTGGAAGGGCAGCAGGTGATGGTTCAAATAACTGGGTTCCTGCCACCCACGTGAGAGACCTGGATGGAGTTCCTGGCTCCTGGGTGTGGCCGCAGTTCAGTCCCGGTTATGTCCCAGACATTGTAGGCATTTGGGGAGTGAACCAGTGGATGGAAACTTGCCTTTCTATCTCTTTGAAAAGGAAAAGAAAACAGTAGTATATACAGGAGGGCTGTTTTTGTTTTTGTTTTTGACTGTCCTAAATGGTTTATTAGTTATGAATTTTACAAACATTACTTGAGTTAGCAGTATCGGTGCAGCTGCGGGGTACTGCACCTTCTCCAGGCTGCACGGCGAGAACCACCAATAGTGTGGTGGAACTTGTGACCCCTTCCAAGGCCGTGACTCTTGCAGACTGCAGATGTCAGCCCACACATTACCCTGCGCTTGTGGACTGGTTTGGTGATCCCTTGGATGTCAAGATTTCTTCTGATGGCTTTATGGAATGAATCAATGAGGATAACCTCAAAGAATTTGTTTGTGGAATCTTCACCAACCCAATAAGAATTCAGGACTCTCAGAGCTCCACAGTGGTGCCCAGCTCGTTCCTTGGCAACAGACTGAAGGCTTCTTGCACACTTTAGCTGGTTAACACCATGATGGACAGGCTTGCGGTAGATTGCACCCTTCAGAACTGGGCTCCTGTGACCACCACGGCACACACGAATGCTGTAGATGACATTACCTTGTTTGGCCTTGTAGCCCAGTCTGTGTGCCTTGTCAGGCTGGGGGGTGGGGGTGCAGCGTGGAGAGCTGGCGGTACTGCCAGCAGCAGACCCTCATGAGAAAACATCCGGCTGCTTCTTTCTCCATAGCTCCTGGAGGTACTTGTTTGCACCCATCCTGGCTTACCTGATGGCTGCCGGCAGACAGAAAGGGGCTCTCTGTTTTAGAGATTAACTTGCATCTAGTTACTAGATGTGCTGTTCTGACTTTAAAAAAAAATATTTAGGGGCAGGCGCTGTGGCGCAGTGGGTTAAAGCCCTGGCCTGAAGCGCCAGCATCCCATATGGGCTCTGGTTCTAGTCCCGGCTGCTCCTCTTCTGATCCAACTCTCTGCTATGGCCTGGAATAGCAGTGGAAGATGGCCCAAGTCCTTGGGCCCCTGCACCCATGTGGGAGACCCAGAGGAAGCTCCTGGCTCCTGGCTTCGGATTGGCGCAGCTCTGGCTGTTGCAGCCATCTGTGGAGTGAACCAGCGGATGGAAGACCTCTCTCTCTGCCTCTACCTCTACTAGACTAAAGATCCTGTTAATCACTAGCAAGTTAAAATAAATAAACTCTGTAACTCTGTCTTTCAAATAAATAAAATAAATCTTTTAAAATTTTTATTTATTTATTTATTTGAAAGACAGAGTTACAGAGATGCAGAGGCAGAGAGAGAGAGAAAGAGAGAGAGAGAAGAAAGAGCAAGCGAGAGAGAGGTTTTCCATCTGCTGGTTCACTCCCCAAATGGTGGCAGCGGCCAGAGCTAAGCCAATCCAAAGCCAGGGGCCTGGAGCTTCTGGTCTCCCATGTGCATGCAGGGGCTCGAGGATTTGAGCCATTCTCTGAGCTTCCCCAGGTACATTAGCAGGGTGCTGATCAGAAATGGAGCAGCACTCAAACCAGAGCCCACATTGGATGCAGGCACTGCAGGTGGCAGCTTTACTGGCTATTCCACAGTGCCAGGCCCTGTTCTGACTTCTTTTTTTCTTTCTGATTCCTCAGTTCACTGGAGGGTTTTAAAAGCAGCAATATTTATTTTTCCTTTCTGGCTGT
Source organism: Lepus europaeus (assembly GCF_033115175.1). Lineage (NCBI taxonomy): Eukaryota > Metazoa > Chordata > Mammalia > Lagomorpha > Leporidae > Lepus > Lepus europaeus. Next base: position 21,309,962 of record NC_084831.1, read on the forward strand.
GTATCTGGCTACACAGTTCATACCACATTCCCCACGATGTTTTTTTTTTTTTTTTTCTAACATTTATTTATTTGGAAGGCAGAATTACAGAGAGGGAGAGACAGAGAAAGAAAGATCTCCCATCTGCTGGTTCACTCCCAATTTGGCCACAATGGCAGGGACTATGCCAGGCCAAAGTCAGGAACCTGGAACTCCATCCTCGTATTCCCCAGGGGTGGCAGGACTCCAAGCACTTGGGCCTCCTTCCTCTGCTTTCCTAGGAGCATTAGCAAGGAGCTGGATCAAAAGTGGAGCAGCTGCTTAACCTGCTGCACAACAGTGCCGCCCCACCCAAGGGACTTGGACAAACTGACTTTCCTTGCAGAGGTGGTGTGGCACAGTGGCCTACAGTCCAAACTTTGGACCAAGGAGACCTGGACTGGAACTCTCATTCTTCTGTATACCAGGTCTGGAATCTCAGACAAAAACCTCTGAACTCAGTTTCCTTACCTGAAAAATGGGAAATATTAGTATCACTAATACTATGATATAAGCATTATAAAAGGAACACAAGGGACGAGAGCTGTGGGAGTTAATACATGTAAATGGTTTAATGCAGAGCTCACAGTAAGCGCGTTTAATTTTCTGTCATGGTCATGATCATTTATTTGTCTTTAAGGTATTTCGTGCAGTGCTTGCCACACGGTTAATGTTTAGAACACATAGCTATTATAAATTGCCTACAGTTTCTAGCTGCCTGGGTTACAGCTTTATTATCTGTTTATTTATTTTAACTTGCTAGTGATTAACAGGATCTTTAGTCTAGTACTTAGGGACCTGTCTCATCATCCCTGGAACTCTGGCAGCACCTGGCACCACATCTGGCACTTAGTAGGCACTTAGTACATATCTGTTGAATCACATTAGATTGAACTGAATGCCCATTCAGATATTAGTGCAACAGCTGTGTCACTAAATAGTTCTCATTCCAAAATTGACAGCCAGCCATGACACAGGCATGCTTGCACAGTTGGTAAGCCACGATTTCCACTTCCTGCATTGCAGACATCTCAATTAATATTCTATTCTACTAACATGGCCCTTGGAAAGAAAGGGCAAACTAACAGATCTAGCTTAGCAGATAAGAGAACAAACTTGGATCAAGGCAGATTTGGGCTTACATCCCAGGTCTGGCGCTGTCTAGTGGATCAGTCCATCCATCCAAGCCTCCGTTTTCTCATCTGTGAGAAGGGGATGTAGCAGCACCTGTGTCATGAGGCGATTGTGAGAATAGGGCCATTGTCTGCAGTGCCCTCTGCCTGGGTCTGCCTCCCTCATGGTTCACCTCGTTTAGTCCTCCTGCTTCCTCAGCCTGCTGCCACTTCTTCCAGAATGCTTCCTCTGCCACCCGTGGTTGGTTGGATCCCTGTAGCACCTGCCAATTACTCTGTGTAATTACTTTTTAAACTATTCACTTCCTTTCTGGATCACAAATTCCCAAAACATGGTGTCTTTTTCACTCATTCTTGTGTCTCTTTGGTACACAATGTTTTGGGTGGACCAAGTTTGTTAACTGAGTGAAGAAATGAGACAGTAATATACATAAACACAGAGCCTAACATCTAGCAAGCTCTCAGTAAATGAGAATTATCATCATTTTTATTATTGACAACAAAGTATCAGTGCTGAGTTTACTCATCTTGAGAAAACAAATATAGTGGGAGGAACAACAAACTAGAGATAGGAATTGTGAGTCTGGCTCTGTGTCTTGTTTGTGATATGTCCTTGGCCAAATCTTTATTCTTCTCATTTCCCCACTATTAAAATGAACATTAGACATTCACCCCAGTGACCAGTTCATCGTGGTTCCCATAACATCCGCCCTTCACCGCACCTCACCCACACGGCTCCTGCACATGCCCAGGGTTTCTAGGTAGAGAGCCTGTCCTGAGTTTGCACTTTTCTTTCTCAGCTGCTCATTGTTGACCCCTGACCCCTTTCCCTTGTGACTTTGTCTAGCTCCTCAGTTGTTGTTTTACACCAGTTGGCTACCTCTCAGCTATTATCCAAATACAGAAGCTCCTTGCCATGCTATGGGTTACACCCCAATAAACCCATCATAAATGGAAAATGTCATGAGTTGAAAATGCATTTGAAACCTAGTCTACCAAATATCATAGCTTAGCTTAGCCTAGTTTAAACGTGCTCAGGTCTCTCTGTCTCACCCTCTCTCAGTAACTTTGTCTTTCAAATAAATAAATAGATCTTTTAAAATAAAAAGGGGGTGGGGGCTAGATTGTGGCACAGGAGGTAAAGCTGCCACCTGCAGTCCCAGCATCTCATATGAGCGCTGGTTCGAGTCCCACCTGCTTCACTTCTGATGCAGCTACCTGCTAATGGGCTGGGAAAGCAGCAGAAGATGGCCCAAGTGCTTGCGGTCCCACCACCCACATGGGAGATGCAGAAGAAGTTCCTGGCTCCTGACTTCAGACCAGCCCAGCTCTGGCCATTGCAATCATTTGGGGAGTGAATCAGCAGATGAAAGATCTCTCTTTCTCTGTCTCCCCTCCCCCTCTCTTTCTCTCTAATTCTGCCTTTCTTAAATAAATCTTTTTAAAAAAATCATAAAGGTGCTCAGAACACTTACTTTAGCCTACAGCTGAACAAAAACATCTAAGACAAAGCCTAGCCTAATAAAAAATGTTGAATATCTCATGGAATGTAAAAACAGAAAACACAACACCCATGCTGGCCACATAGTACACAGTAGCCTAGGTTTATGTAATGATTGCTAGCTGACTATAACTGGGGACTGTGGCTGGCAGTTACTGTCCAGTATCAAAAATGTATCACATATTACTGACCTGGAAAAAGATTAAAATTCCAAATGTTGGGGCTGGCACTATGGCAGAGCAGGTAAAGCCTGGCCAAAGCCAAGAGCCAGGAGCTTCATCTGGATATCCTGTATGGGTGCAGGGGCCCAAGGACTTGGGCTATCTTCCACTGCTTTCCCAGGGGCATTAGCAAGGTCAGAAGTGGAATGGCAGCGACTCGAGCTGGCACCCATGCAGGATGCTGGCATCCCATATAGTGGCTTAACCCACTACACCACATCACTGGCTCCCCCAAAAATCAAAATTTTTAAGGTACCAACTAGACTCTCATCTTCTCCCGACCCTCTTGCTCACGGGGCTCTGGTAACTCAGCTACCCTGAAGTTTCCTAGAGCCCCTAATCTCCCTGACTTAAGAATTTTAAACACAGCAATCCCTCTGCTTGGAGCATTACCCAATGTCTCTCTTCTTTAAAAAATGATTTACTGGCCGGCGCCATGGCTCAACAGGCTAATCCTCTGCCTAGTGGCGCCGGCACACCGGGTTCTAGTCCCGGTTGGGGCGCCGGATTCTGTCCCGGTTGCCACTCTTCCAGGCCAGCTCTCTGCTGTGGCCCAGGAGTGCAGTAAGGATGGCCCAAGTGGTTGGGTCCTGCACCCCATGGGAGACCAGGAGGAAGCACCTGGCTCCTGCCTTCGGAACAGCGTGGTGCGCCGGCCGCAGCGCGCCAGCCGCAGCGGCCATTGGAGGGTGAACCAATGGCAAAAGGAAGACCTTTCTCTCTGCCTCTCTCTCTCACTAGCCACTCTGCCTGTCAAAAAGTAAAAAAAAAAAAAAAAAAAAAAAAAAAAAAAAAAACCGATTTACTTATTTGAGAGATAGAGAGGAGATCTTTCCTCTGCTAGTTTACTCCCCAAATGGTAACAAAAGCCAGGTCTGGGTCAAGCTGAAGCCAGGAGCCGGGAACTACTTCCTGGTCTCCCACATGGGTGGCAGGGGCCTAAGTCCTTGGGCCACCCTCCATTGCCTTCCCAGGTGCACTGGCAGGAAGCCAGATCAGAAGCAGAGTAACTGGGACTCGAACTGACACTCTGATAAGGGATGCCAGTGTTGCAAGCAGCTGACTTAACACTCTGCCACATCGATCCTGTCTACTGTCTCTTTACAGGTGCAACCCACACTCAACTTCTGTGTCTCAGCTTAACATCACTTCTTCAGGGAGCATTGCTGCACTTCATTCGAAGTTAGGTGTCCTTGATACATACTCCAGCTTCCTGGTGGATGAGGTGTGGTAGAATGTCAGATCTTCACATTTTTATGAGAAGTTAAAAATTGGGGACTTAAATGTGACATTTGTTTTTCATGCTGGCAAGTAATTTTTAAAATGAAAACATTGTAGCCCAAATAAAAATATCTGTAAGTTAGTGATTACCTGTGCCCTGCCTGTTTGTAACCTGTGCAGTTTACCCTTTAGTTATACTTGATAATAACTCCTGGGTTAATCACCACTTCGTCATCATTCCATTGATTCACTGTCTACTCCATGCCAAGCGCTGTCTTGGTGCTTTACGCAGATGATCTCATGTAATTCCCAAACTATCTGTAAGGTCAAGTAAGGTTCAGGAAGGCTAAGACACTTGCCCAAGGTTAGGAGTCATAAATGGCGGAGCCACATGCTAAAGTTCTTTGCCCAGTAGATGTGCCAAGGTTAGACTGTCAGTTTAGGATGGGGGAGGCTCTGAAGCTCGGCCTAACATCTACAAGTGTGTATCAGGTTTGCTGCGCACTCACTGTGTGCTATGCATTGTGGAAAGCACTTTACCTGAGCTCTTTCAGTCTTCACAACACCTCCATCAAGGAGCTGCTGTTGTCATCTCATCTTATGGATGAGGGAAACGAGATACAGAACAGGTACCTGGTCATTCAAGGGAAAGACAGGATTGAGGGACCAGCACTGTGGCGTTGCAGGCAAAGCTGCCTCCTGTGACACCCACATCCCATATGGGCGCTACTGGTTCCTGTCCTGGCTGCTTCACTTCCAATTAAGTTCCCTGCTAATGGTCTGGGAAGAGCAGCAGAGATGGCCCAAGTGCTTGGGCCCCTGCCAATCATGTGGAAGACCCAAATGGAATAAACAGATAAATCTTTGTTTCTTTTTTTTCTTTTTTTTTTTTTTTTAAGATTTAATTCATTTATTTGAAAGGCAGAGTTACAGACAGAGGGGGAACCAGAGAGAAAAGTCTTTCATCCACTGGTTTTTTTTGTTTGTTTGTTTGTTTGTTTTAAAGGATTGAAACCCAAACAATCGAATCCCACAGTCCCTGCTTTTAGGAATCCATGTTACCAGTTTGAGTTGGTGGCAGCGTGATGACTGATGGGGAAAGAGGAGACATTTATAAGTCACTCTCTCCAATCCAGAGCCTCACAGAGGGACTCAGTTGAAAGGACTCTCTCAATTATTTCTGTGAACCTGATATTGAGAGGTGTGACCTGCAGGTGGCAGCAGTGCTAAGTCTCTTCTCTAAATTCTGCGTGTTGAAAGCTATAGTGAGGAAACTTCAGGTATTCACATCCATTCATTAGCATGTTGTTATCTGATTGGCCCCAGTAATCCTTTGCCAGTTAATTTGACTTCTGGGTTTTCAGTCCAGTGAGAACTCCTGGCTAGTGGAGACTTGCTCAGCTCAGCCGTGAAGGATTCGAAACCGTAGTGAAATCAGTCAGTTCAGCAACCTTTGCATTTTAATTTGTTTTTCAGCAATGTTTGATTTTAATTTGTTTTTGTTTTTTAATTGGAGAGACACAGAGAGATAGACAGAGATTACCCTATCTGTTGGTTTCCTCCCCAAATGCTTGCAACAACCAGGGCTGGGCCAGGCCAAAGTCAGGAGCCTGAAACTCAATCTTGGTCTCTCATGTGGGTGACAGGAACCCAAGTATGTGAGCCATCATCTGCTGCCTCCCAGGGTGTACATGAGAAGGAAGTTGGATTGGAAACAGAAGAGCCTGGGACGTGAACCAGGCACTCCCATGTGGGGCTGGGCATCCCAAGCAGCAGCTTAATGCTGTGCTAAGTGCCCACCCCAATCAAAGTGATTTCAAACTGTTGGTGGAATATTTCAGTGCTTCCCAACACTTTTTGAGTTTCTGAGCTTTTTAAAGAATTTCCTATTTTGTTGTTGTCTTTCAAGGGACAGTAATATATAAATAGCATAAAAGCAAACCCAGTAAAAGTCACTCTCTCAAACACACTTGTGTATCCCAAGTCACACTGTTTTCCCAACCCAGAGGAAAGCTTGTATATTCTTCCAGGTATAGACTATGGCCATAAAAGTATATGCATATCCTTTAAAATAACAAATGGTACTTTGTGGTTGGCATTCTGGTGCAGTAATTAAATTGCTGCTTGGGGTGCCTGCATCCCATGTCGAAGGGCCTGGGTTCACATCCCTGCTCTGCTTGTGATCCAGCTTCCGGCGGACGTGCACCCTGGGAGGCAGTACATGATGGCCCAAGTACTTGGGTTCCTGCCGCTCCTGAGGAAGACCCAGACTGAGTCTGAGTTCCTGGCACAGCCCCAGCTGTTGTGAACGTTTGGGGAGTGAACCAGTAGATAGATGATCTCTCTCTCTTTCTTTGCCTTTCAAATAAATAGGTATGAACAAAACTTTAAAAAAATAAGTAAATGGCTATCTAAAGTTGTAATTTCCAAAATAAAATTTGGAGGCAAAAAAAAAAAAACTGTTTTGAGAGAGACCAAGACAGAGAGAGAGAGAGAGAGAGCATTCCCATCTGCTGGTTTACTCCCAAATGCCAGCAGTGGGGTGGGGGGTAAGTGTAGAGGCGAGGGGAACTCAGTCCAGGACTCTCATGTGGATGGCAGGAACCCAGCTGCCTGAGCCATTACTGTTTCTTCCTGGGGTCTGTGTTAGCAGAGCCAGAGGCAGGGATAGAACCCAAGGTCCTCTGATGTGAGATATTTATGTCCTATTTGGCATCTCAACCATTCAGCCAAACGCCCACCCATACAGGGAAACTTCTATGATCTTGGATTAGGCAAAGATTTCCTAGATGTGACAGGATCCACAAAAGAAAATATAATGGAAAACTTGGACTTGATCAAAAATTTAAAATTCTGATCTTTGAGTCTATGAAGAAAACGAAAAGGCAATCCACACATTGGAAAAATATTTGCAAATCAAATATCTGAGAAATATCTTGTGCCAGCGCCGTGGTTCAACAGGCTAATCCTCCGCCTTGTGGCGCCAGCACACCGGGTTCTAGTCCCGGTTGGGGTGCCGGATTCTATCCCAGTTGCCCCTCTTCCAAGTCAGCTCTCTGCTATGGCCCGGGAAGGCAGTGGAGGATGGCCCAAGTCCTTGGGCCCAGCACCCGCATGGGAGACCAGGAGAAGCACCTGGCTCCTGGCTTCAGATCAGTGCGGTGCACTGGCCACAGCGCACCGGCCACAGTGTGCCGGCCACGGCGGCCATTGGAGGGCCAAAAGGCAAAAAGGAAGACCTTTCTCTCTCACTATCCACTCTGCCTGTCAAAAAAAAAAAAAAAAAAAAGAAAAAAGAAATATCTTGTATCCAGAATATATAAAGAACCCTCAGGGGCTGGCACTGTGGCTCACTTGGTTAATCCTCCACCTGCGGCGTTGGCATCCCATATGGGCGCCAGGTTCTAGTCCTGGTTGCTCCTCTTCCAGTCCAGCTCTCTGCTGTGGCCCGGGAGAGCAGTGGAGGATGGCCCAAGTGTTTGGGCCCCTGCACCTGCATGGGAGACCAGGAGGAAGCACCTGGCTCCTGGCTTCGGATCAGTGCAGCATGAGCCGTAGCGGCCATCCCGGGTTGGGGGGGGTGTAAAACAATGGAAGGAAGACCTTTCTCTCTGTCTCTCTCTCTCACTGTCTAACTCTATCTGTGAAATAAATAAAATAATTTTTAAAAAAACCCTCAGAACTTAAAAATAAGAACAAACAACCCAGTAGAAGAGTGGGCACAAGACTAACACAGATACTACATTGAAAGAGAAAAACAGATAGCAAAAAAAGTACATAGAAAGAGCTCAATTAAAAAAAAAGATTTATTTATTTGAGAGAAAGAGTTATAGACAGAGAGAGGGAGAGACAAAGAGAGAGGTCTTCCATCCACTGGTTCACTCCCCAAATGGCCACAATGGCTGGAGTTGCATCCATCTGCAGCCAGTTGCCTGGAGCTTCTTCGGGGTCTCCCACATGGGTTCAGGGGCCCAAGCACTTGAACCATCTTCTACTGCTTTCCCAGGCCATAGAAGAGAGCTGGATTGGAAGAAGAACAGCCAGGACTTGAACTGGTGCCCATACAGGATGCTGGCGCTGCAAGCAGCAGCTTTACCCACTGCACCACAACGCCGGCCCCAAGATGTTCAATTTTATTAGTCACTGGGGAAATGCACATTTTACTGAGACATCACTACATACCTATTAGAATGACTGAGAATAACTAAGAAACTAAAGGGGAAAAAAGGCAATCCTAAATGCTGACAAGCGTGCAGCGCAACGGAGCACTCCTACACTGCTGCTGGAAACGCTAAATGGTACACAATTGGGAAAACATCTTCTCTCAATGCTGTCGGACACACATACCATACAGCTCAGCAATCTGAGTCCTGTGTATTTGCCCAAGACATATAAAAACTTATGTTTAGACAAAAATCTATACATGAATGTTTTGTCAATCTAATTCACAGCTGAAAAAACTGGAAACAATTCCGGTGCGAGCCTGGTGAGAGGAAAGACAATGGTGCACCATCACTGGAATATTCTTCAGTAGTAACAAGGAGCAAACAACAGATGCAGGCGTGAGCAGCATGGCCGGATCTCAAGTGCATTACTCTACGTGAAAGCAGCCAGACTCACTCACTCTGATTCCATTTACGACTTTTGGGGAAAACTAAATGACAGCAACAGAAAACAGATCAGCAGCTGCCATGGGCTGGGTTAGGAGGAGAGCTAATTATAAAAGTTAGTGAGGAGGGAGTATTTTAGGATGAATAAACTTCTTACCTAGATTATGGGGTGGTTACACAATGTATACATAGGTCACTCATAGAACTGGACACCAAAAAAGTGGGATTTACTCTATTTAAAACAAAACAAAATATCTGATTAAAACCAAAACCTGCCAAAGCCACTGATTTCAGGAAGGCATCACACAGATGTTGATACAAATGAATTGTTTTTCCTTAGCAGAAAAAGGTAAAGTATTCTGTATGCAGGAGGGCTTAAGCTGATTTTCTTTCTTTTTTAAAGATTTTTTTTTTGAAAGGCAGAGTTACAGAGAGAGGAACAGCCAGAGAGAAAGAGAGATTCTTCCCTCTGCTAGTTTACTCCCCAAATGGCAGCAACAGTGGGGGCTGTCAGGCCAAAGCCAGGGGCCAGGAGCTTCCTCTGGGTCTTCCATATGGGCACAGGGGTCTAAGGACTTGGGTTATCTTCTGCTGCTTTCCCAGGCACATTAGCAGGGCACTGAATCAGAAATGGAACAGCTGGAACTCCACCGCTGCCCATATGGGATGCCAGCACTGCAGATGGCAGCTTAACCTGCTATGCCACAGAACTGATGCCAAGGCTGATTTTCTAAAAGTTGTTTTCTTTGGGCCAGCTTTGTGGCATGGCAGGTTAAGCCACCACCTTCGATGCCGGATCTCATGTCAGAGTGCCCATTTGAGTCCCAGACTCAGCCTTTCAAATAAATAAAATTTTTTAGAAAATTATTTTATTTGAGAGAGAAGGACTGATCTTATCTGCTGGTTCAGTCTATAAATGTTTGAAGCAAAACTGGGAACTGGGAACTCAATCCAGGTCTCCCACATGGATGGAAGGAACCCAATTACTTGAGTCATTACCACTGCCTCCCAGGGTTTGCATTAGCAGGAAGCTGGAGTTTGGCATGAATTCCATGTACTTCCTTGTAGGAGACATGTATTAATCACTAGACCAAATATCCACCCCTGCCCCCAGATTCTTTTTAGTATACAGAACTATTTCAAGCAAATAGAAAAATGAAGACGCCTGGAGGCCAGCGCTGTGGCGTAGTGGGCTGGGCCTCCGCCTGCGGCACCAGCATCCGGTTTGTATCTTGGCTGCTCCTCTCCCGATCCAGCTGTCTGCTTATGGCCTGGAAAAGCAGTGGAAGATGGTCCAAGTGCTGGGACCCCTGCACCCACGTGGGAGGCTGGGAAGAAGCTTCTGGCTCCTGGCTTCAGATTGGTGCAGCTCTGGCCATTGAGACCATTTCGTGGAGTGAACCAGAAGATGGAAGACCTCTTTTTCTGTCTCTCTCTCTCTCTCAGTCTGTAACTCTACCTCTCAAATAAGTAAATAAAGCTATTTTTAAAAAATGCTTACATAACACCCAAGTACTTTTCACCAACTTTTTCAAACCTCAATATTTTACCTTATTTTCTTAAAATATTTCCCAGGAATAAAATACAGAGATATGTTTTTAAGCCCCACTGTAGCCCTCATTTCATCCATTCCCCTTTTTCTCCTCGGAAGCAAATGCTTGTTGGGCGGGGGTGGAGGGTGGTGTTGTGGCATAGCAGACAAAGCCACCGCGACTGTGACGCCAGCATCCCATATGGACACTGTTTCATGTCCCAGCTGCTTCATTTCTAATCCAGGCCCCTGCCAATGGCCTGGGAGGAAGCTGAGGATGACCCAAGTGCCATGTGGGAGACCTGGAAGAAGCTCCTAGCTCCTTGGTTCAGCTTGGCTCAGTCCTAGATGACACAGCCATTTGGGAAGTAAACCAGCTGATGGAACACCTTGCTCTCTGTCTCTCTGTGTCTCTATTGTTCTGCCTTTCAAATAAATAAATCTTTTTAAAAAGTAAATGCTTGCTTGCACTTTTAAAATCTATTTATTTATTTATTTGAAAGCAGAGTGACAGGAAGAGGGAGAGGGAGACAGAGAGAGAGAGAGAGAGAGAGAGAGAGAGAGAGAGAGAGAAAGAGAGAGAGAGATCCTCCATCTGTTGGTTCACTCTCCAAATGACTAAAACAGTCAGTTCTGGCCAGGTTGAAGCCAGGAGCCAGGAACTCCATCTGAGGCTGCTATGAGCCATCATCCACTACTTCCCAGGAACATTAGCAGGGAACTAGACTGGCAACAGAGTAGCTGGGACTGGAACTGACACTCCAGTATGGGATGTGGGCATCCCAAGTGGCAGCTCAGTTCACTGCACCACAATGCCTGTCTCTTGCTGAATGTTTTATATCCATATCTGATTTTACATCTTTGTTATTTATGTATGCATGTATGTATGTATGATTCTTTAAACAGTACATGGTGTTTTTTGGCATACTGAAGTTTGTATATACATAGAATCAAGTTGCATATAATGTTCTGCAACTTGTTTTTCTTCAACATTCTGTTTTATCCATGTCAATATCTATAGCTTTAGTTCATTCATTTCAACTGTTTTGCAGCATTTTTTTTTCATCTACTACTAGAAATAAAGAGCAACAGAGAGGGAGACAAGGAAAAAGAGAGGGAGAGAGATCTTCCATTCTTTGGTTCACTCCCCAAATACCTGCAACAGCCAGAGCTGAACCAGGCTGAAGTCAGGAGCCTGGGATTCCATCCAGGTCTCCCACATGGGTAGCAGGGCCTCAGGCACTTTAGAAATCACTTGCTGCCTCCCAGTTAGGTAGGCAGGAGGGAACCAGAGCAAATCTATTTCAAGCCAAGATTTGATAACACTGCTCTGTTGCCCTGCCCGGCCGGCAACCCCAGCTGATCCCTGTGACAGCCCCAGCTGACTGTACACAGCCCCAACTGACCTGTGTGACAACCCCAGCCAGCCTGCATGGCAGCTCAATCTGTTCCATCCAAGCTCCTTCTCTATGCACTACCCAAACTCACCTTTCTGTGCACTGCCCAACCCCCCCTTCCATACACTGCCCAAACCACTCCCTCCTTCCCTGGAGCAGAGACTGTAAGTTCCACAATGTTGCAAACTTAGAACCAGTGCCAGCTAGACATATCTAGTATGGCTACAGGCTGTGTTCCCACAATAACATTTAGGTTGTTATAATTTTTTAAAGATTTTTTTTTATTTAAAAGGCAGAGTCACAGAGAAAGGGAGAGACACAGTCTTTCACTCCTGGTTCACTCCGCAAATGGCTGCTATGGCCAGGGCTGGGCCAGACTGAAGCCAGGAGCATCTTCCAGGTCTTCCACATGGGTACAAGGGCCCCAACACTTAGGCCATCTTCTGCTGCTTTCCCAGGCACATTAACAAGGAGCTGGATTTGAAGTGGAACTAGCACCTATATGGGATGCTGGTGCCACAGCACCTGCTCTGCACCTGCTATACCATAATGCTAGCTCCTTTAATGATTTTATTATAATAAAATTGCCATGGCTGACACTCTTGATCCTAACATTCACCTGATGCCAAAACACTTACAGTAGTTCAAAAAAAGGGCATGGAAATGGGAAGTACTTAAGCTTTGCCCAAACTCTACTCACTTTGACTATTCAATTTAGCCATACCCCAGATACCTCCCCCTGTGCCTCCAGGTCATCTAAAAGAATGGCCTACACTTGTTAATTGTAGCTCATTCTCTCTCCTGCTTGCTCAAACTTATTCCTTTGAGAGTGTGCTTTTGCTTTAAATAAGTCTTCTCTGCTCATCGTTATCTATGTCTCTTTCTGAATTCTTTCTCAGTGGAGACAAGAACGTGGACCAAGTCTCATGAGGGGCCACCCCTACAACACCAGGAAGCTAGGTTGGAAGTAGAGTAGCTGGGAATCAAACCAGCACTGTGATATGGGATGGAGGTGTTCCAAGCAGCATTTTTACCACCATGCCGTGATGTCTATCCATATTATGTGCTTGAAATATACCATCAACAGATATTTAGATTGTCTCTATTTTTTTCTCCTCTATTTCAAGCAGTGCTATAAGGAACATTCTCGTACCTATATCCTGTGTCCATGTTCATTGTTGAAAAAAATGGAAGCTCAAAAAAAAAAAAAAAGCAAAAAGAAAAAACTAATGTGACCCATCACAACAATGGTTTTCTGAGCATCTGATAGGCACTTTAATTCTCACACCACCCTATACATTAGGTACTAGTATGTTTCCTATTATATAATGAGAAATTGAGAAAGGCAGAGTGACAGAGAGGGAGATGGAGACAGAAGAAGAAATATCTTCCATCTGCTGGTTCACTCCCCAAATGGCTGCAATAGACAGAGCTGGGCTGATTCAAACCTAGGAGCCAGGAGCTTCTTCCGGATCTCCCATGTGAGTACAGGGGCCCAAGCACTTGGGCCATCCTCTGCTGCTTTCCCAAGCCATTAGCAAAGAGCTGGATCATAAGTCGAGCAGCTGGAACTCAAACCTGCGCCCATATGGGATGCCAATGCTATAGGCAGCAGATTAATCTGCTGTGCCACATCACTGGCCCCTTCTCATTTTGGGGAGAGTGGGGAAGATTTATTTATGTATTTGAAAGACAGGGTTACAGAGACAGAGGAGAGAAGAGAGACAGAGATCTTCCATCTACTGGTTTGCTCCCCAAATGGCCACAACGACCACAGTGGGGCCAGGCTGAAGCCAGGAGCCAGGAGCCTCTTCTGGGTCTCCCACTTGAGTGACAGGGGCCCAAGGACTTGGACCATCTTCTGCTGCCTCCCCAGGTGCACCAGCAGGGGGCTGGGTTGAAAGTGAAGCAGCCAGGACTGGAACTGGCACCCATATGGGATGCTGGCACCAAGGCAGCGGTTTAACTCTCTTAGTCACAACGCAAGCCCCAGCAGAATACTTTTCTTTTGTCAAAGCCCATGCTCTTGGAGGCTGGCACTGTGGGGTTAAGCTTCTGCCTGGGATGCCAGCATCTTCTATGGGCACTGGTTCATGTCCCAGCTGCTCCTTTTCCAATCCAGCTCTCTGCTAATGACCTGGGAAAGCAGTGGAAGATGGCCCAAGTGTTTGGGCCACTGCACCCATGTGGGAGACCCAGAAGAACCTCCTGGCTTCTGGCTCTTGGCTTCAGATCAGCTCAGCTCAGGCTTTTGTGGCCATCTGGGGAGTGAACCAGTGGATGGAAGACCTCTCTGTCTCTCCCTCCCTCTGTAACTGCCTCTCAAATAAATAAATAAATCTTAAAAAAAAAAAAAAGCTTATGCTCTTAATATTATGCACTGATAAGTACCCATGAGCCCCAATTCCAGATATATTGTTGTAAATAGCCCTTACTGTTAAGTAGTATCTCAGAAGTCAAGAGAGGCCTAATCAAAGCCACTTCTCATTTAAAAAATTATGTGGGAGGGACCGATGCTGTGGCGTAGCAGGTAAAGCTGCTGCCTGCTGTGCCAGCATCCTACGTGGACATCAGTTGGAGTCCCGGCTGCTCCACTTCTGATCCAGCTCTCTGCTATGGCCTGGGAAAGCAGTAGAAGATCGCCCAAGTCCTTAGGCCCCTCCACTGGTATGAGAGACCTGGCTTCTGGCTTCTGGCTTCAGATTGGCAAAGTACTGGCTATTGTGGCTATTTGGGGAGTGAACCAGCAGATGGAAGACTCTCTCTCTTTCTCTCTCTCTCTCTCTTTCTCTCTGTAGCTCTTTCATATAAATAAATAAATCTTTTAGAAATTATGTAAAAAATAGACATATCTCAATTGAGTTTTTATAAACTGAAGGCACCTATATAACCAGCACCCCCAAAACCTCTTATCTCCTTCCAGATGTTGTTTTCCAACCCTGAAGGGTAGCTGCTGGCATTTAAGAGAGCATTTTTGCCTGTTTGGTATTTTATATATGTGAAATCATTTGTATGAATTCCTTTGGTTTATCCTCTTTTACTTAACATTGTTTGTGATAATTACCTATGTGGTGGAGTATTGTATGTTATAGGGCACAAAAGGTGTGTGAAATGATGTACATTTTGCAAAGAATTTCTTTTTTAAATTAAAAAATATTTAGTTTTATTTATTTTCATTTACTTGAAAGGTAGAGTGACAGAGAAGAAACAGAGAGGGAGAGAGAGAACCTTCCATCTACTGGTTTATCCCCCAAGTGGCCCAATAGCCAGGCTGGGCCAAGTGGAAGCCAGGGCCCTGGAACTTTATCTGGGTCTCCCACATGGGTGGCAGGGGCCCAAGCACTTGAGTCATTATCTGCTGCCTCCCAAGATGCATTAGCAGGAAGCCGGATCAGAAGCAGAGGAGCTGGGACTCAAACCAGATATTTGAAACAGGATGCAGGTGTTACAAATTGCACCACAACATCTGCCCCTTTTTAAAATGTTTAAAATTTATTTGAGAATGAACTGCCTGCCTGATAAACACACCCAGTTTCTCTAGGGCGCTCCAGCAATTGGTCACTTTTGCTCAAGTGTGGTAACTGTTAGACGGAAAAATTCAGACCCCTGGCAAATTGGCTGCTATAACATCAGTGAAACTTCATGGATTACATAAACATATATACCTTCAACTGAGTGGCTGTGGCAGCCATGCTGTCATAATGAACACAAGACACAGAGCATTTGTTAGAAACAAACAGGAACAAAAAATGTAATCCTCACATAGCAGTTACCCAGGTAGGTTTAGAAGAGTAACTCGTACTGAACTTCACCAGAAGGATCCAGTGGCAACCATAAAATTGGCTATTTATGACATGCTGCCCCAAAACCCTCACAGAACAATAAGGCAACTTTTTCCATATGAGAATATTCCAGAAGATATCCTTAAGGATTAAGTGCAAGAGCTTCCGCGACCACAAAAAGTACCTAGACACCTTGATGAGTACACACAAGAAGAAACGGGCTTCCCCAAGAGTATGGTCTCCCCTTAAAGATTATCTGCTACAGGAGAATGAAAACTGCAGAAAATAATGATGAGGTGACTGAAACTTCTTCCTGGGGAGTTTCTCTAACCTAAGCACAGCATGAAACAATGTCTCTGGTTCAAAACAATGTCTCTGGTTTGTCACCTGTTGCAGGTGCTAAATGCTTGGGAAGATAGGTCAGGAAGGACTATTTCAACAGGAAATTGCAATAGCATATATTACTTGATAGAAATTTTTTATAATAAGCCGGCACCGTGGCTCAACAGGCTAATCCTCCACCTTGCGGCACCAGCACACCGGGTTCTAGTCCCGGTCGGGGCGCCAGATTCTGTCCCGGTTGCCCCTCTTCCAGGCCAGCTCTCTGCTATGGCCCGGGAGTGCAGTGGAGGATGGCCCAAGTGCTTGGGCCCTGCACTCCATGGGAGACCAGGATAAGTACCTGGCTCCTGCCGGATCAGCGCAGTGCGCCGGCCGCTGCGGCCATTGGAGGGTGAAGCAATGGCAAAGGAAGACCTTTCTCTCTGTCTCTTCCTCTCTCACTGTCCACTCTGCCTCTCAAAAATTTAAAAAAAAATGTTTTATAATATAATCTGATTTAAATATTATAAATGGTGATTTAAAAGTTTCTAGGGCCAGCGCTGTGGCATAGAGTGTGGCATAGTGGGTAAAGCCACCGCCTGCAGTGCCGACATCCCTTATAGGCGCTGGTTCAAGTCCCAGCTGCTCCACTTCTGATCCAGCTCTCTGCTATGGCCTGGGAAAGCAGTAGAAGACGGCCCAGGTCCTTGGGCCCCTGCACCCACGTGGGAGATCCAGAAGAAGCTCCTGGCTCCTGGCTTCGGATTGGCGCAGCTCCAGCCATTGTGGCCAACTGAGGAGTGAACCAGTGGATGAAAGACCTCTCTGTCTTTCTCCCTCTCTCTGTGCCTTTCCTCCTCTCTCTGTGTAACTCTTTCAAATAAATAAATAAATCTTTAAAAAAAGTTTATAACTTGATTTTTTTTGACAGGCAGAGTTAGACAGTGAGAGAGAGACAGACAGAGAGAAAGGTCTTCCTTCCGTTGGTTCACCCCCCAAATGGCCACCACGGACGGCGCCACGCTGATCTGAAGCCAGGATCCAGGTGCTTCCTCCTGGTCTCCCATGGGGTACAGGGCCCAAGCACTTGGGCCATCCTCCACTGCACTCCCGGGCCATAGCAGAGAGCTGGACTGGAAGAAGAGCAACTGGGACAGAATCGGGCACCCCAACCAGGACTAGAACCCGGGGTGCTGGTGCCACAGGCGGAGGATTAGCCTATTGAGCCATGGTGCCGGCCCTCTAATTTGATTTTAAAAATAAAATTTATTGGAGAAGGAGACAGAAATAGCCACAGAACTCTCATCTACTGGTTCACTCGATCGGGGTCTAATGATGCTCATGATGGCTAATACAAGACCAAAGCCAGGGAGCAGGAACTCAGTCCAGTTCTCCCATGTGGATGGGAGGTTCCCAACTACTTGAGCCATCGCTGCTGCCTTGCAGTGTCTTTAGGAAGTTGTAACCAGGAGCTGGAGAAGATTATCAAACCCAGACACTCTGATGTGGGGTGCTAGTATCCTAACTGGTATCTTAGCTGCTAGGTCCAATCCCTGTGTCTGCTTGTAAGCACCCCTGCCTCTTCTTCAACATTATAGCCAGTCATCACCCTGAAGACTAGGTGATGAGCTGCAACTATGGGAGAGCTTGAACAAACTGAGTACCACAGGGGACAGTCTGGGACCTCTTGTACTCCCCTCACGTCCTCTCAGCCCTCTCAGATTCTAGTTGAAGCTTTGGAAAACAATTTAGTGAAGGCTTCAACTTTCCTTCTATCTTTCTGCTTTCTCTCTTGGATCTTCTCTTAAACTATGATGTAGAATAATAGTAGGAGCAGAAATGCAAGGGGAGTTAATGCCCCTTGGGGCAAGCCTGACCAGTGGGTGTGGGTCATCAATGGGTAAATGCGTCTGAGAGGCAGTCCTTAGAAGGACCACGCTGAAAGGCATTCTAGAAAATTCTCAGGGGGATGCAGCCGTGAACACTTGGTAATACATCCTCATGTTGGCTTTTCTTTCTTCCCTATTTCTTCTGGACTTTCACTTTAAATCCCTCAGATCCCCTTCCAGGTAAATTGCCTGCTGTTAATGCTTGTCTCAGCTTCAGCTCCCTGGCAGGAATCTTCATGAAGACATAGTGTAAAATACCCAGTACATGGTAGGCGTTCAAGAAAAAGTGGCAGTTTGACTATGCCTACGATTACTCCAGCTACTGTTACTACCATTATCAGTTAGGGTTTCAAGTTGCCATCCCTTAGTTCCCTTCCCTGAAACCATGGATGATTCTGAAGCTCCACAATTAGTCTCTATGACAACCTTTTTGTTCCCCCCCAGAGGATAGTGGGAACCACTGAAGGATTCTCTTTATAAAACCTGTACTATTTTTCAGGCTTAGTGAAGTACAACCGGCAAACAACAGCCTGCACATATTTTAAACGCACATACAGTTTAATGAGCTTTGACATATTACACGCCCTTGAAACCATGCCCAGGAGCAGCATAACTGAAATGCCCACCACTCCTCAAAGTTTCCTCATCCCTTGGGAATTCCTCCCTGCTGTGACATTGCTTTCTTGATCCCCAGGGAGTCTCTGGTTTTCTTCCTGTCACTACAGATTAGCTTGCATGGCCCAGAACTTTTAATCAATTGAATTTTACCGAAATGTACTCTTTCTTTCACTCCGGCTAACTATGTTAAGAATCATCGTGTTGTTTCATATATACGTAGTTCGTGCCTTCTCATCGCTGAGGAGTATTCCATTGTATGAATATTCATCCACCTTTTGAAGGGCATTGGGGGTTTTTGTTTCCAGTCTTTGGTTTCTACAAATAAAGTTGCTGTGAACATTCATGAAATAGATCTTGCTATGTGTGGATGTGTACTTTCATTTGTCTCAGGTACAAGCCCAGTAGTCCTACTAGGGCCATATGAGAGGTATATACTTAATTTCTAAAGAAACTGTCAAATCATTTCCCAAAGTACTTGTATCATTTTAAAATCCTACTACTAGTGTCTGAGAATTCTTGTTCTCCATATTTTTGTTAATATTTCATATTGCCAGTCCTTTTATATTAGCCACTCCAGGAGATATATTATTATGATTTATTTAATCTTATTGGATTTTTCAAATTTATTTTTATTTATTTCAAAGGAAGAGAGAGAGCTCAGTCTTCCATCCACTAGTTCACTCCCCAATACCCAAGACCGGCAAGGCCAAAGCCAGGAGTTAGGAACTCAAACCAGGTCTCTCCAATGGATGGCAGGAACACAAGTGCTTCAGCCATCACCTGCTGCCTCTCAGGAAGCTGGATTTGAAATGGAGCAGACTTGAATCTAGGCATGCTAATGTGGGGATGTGGGCATCCCAAACGGTGTCTTAACTGCTGCCTGCCAAACACCTGCCCCCACATTATGGTTTTAATTTACATTTTCCTAAAATTTTTTTTAAAAAGATTTATTTTTTGAAAGGCAGATACGGAGAAAGAAAGAGAGAAAGAGAGATCTTCCGTTTGCTGGTTCACTCCCCAAATGGCTGCAATGGCTGGGGTTGGGCCAGGCTGAAACCAGGAGCCAGCAGCTTCTCCTGGGTCTCCCAAGTGGGTGCAGGGGCCCATCTTCCACTGCTTTCCCAGGTGCATCAGCAGGGAGCTGGATTGGAAGTGGAGCTGCTGGGACTCCAATAGGAGTCTATATGAGATGCCAGCACTGCAGGCAGAAGCTTAATCTTTATGCCACGGCACCAGCACATTCCATAAAATCTTTCATGTGTGATTTGCTATCCATTTCTTTTGGTGAAGTGTTCAAATCTTTTTAAAAATTGAGTTGTCTTCCTATTGTGTTGAAAGAGCTCTTTGTATATACCAGATTCCAGTCCTTTTTTTTCAACAATTTTTTCCCAGAGTAGCTTGCTCTTTCATTTTCAAATCAGTGTGGGTTAGCCAAGCACTTGGAACTCCTGCGTTCTGTATTGGAGTAGTGGTTGAAGTCCTGATTGCTTTGCTTCCAATCCTGCTTCCTGCTAATACATCCTGGGCTACAACAGAAGATGGCTCAAGTGCTTCAGTCCCTGTCACCCCTGTGAGACACTGACATGGAGTTCTAGTCTCCTGACTTCGACTTGACCCACTTCTGGCTGTTGTGGACATTTGGGGAGTGAACCAGTATACGGAAGCTCTCTCTCTCCCTCTGTCTTTCTCTGTCACTTCTGCCTTTCAAGTAGATGAAAATAAACGTTTTTAAAGGCTTGCTTAAAAACAAAACATACCATTAGACATTTATTTTAAAACATTCTTGTGCACATATACCAGTTACTTTATGTACAATAAAAGAATGGAAAAGGGTAAAATGAGAGAATAGATGAAACTAGACTGTAGTAGTCACGATGTAGTGGAACCAAACTGTGGCTTTCTAACTGAGAATGTGTCCTTGGTCTGTGGACACAGAGTGTGGCAGAGCAGCAGGTTCCCTTTGTGGTAGACCCCTCCTGTGTGCTGCTGCTAGCTCCCACCTCCATGTCCAGCTGTGCAGGTGTATCCCATTGATTGGCTGCCCACCAGGCTGGAATCTGATCTGCCTCACTGACAAACCCTGTTTTTACAATGGGCTCTTTATACTTTACTAAGTATTATTATTATCTACTAAGTATTTTTAAAATACTTATTTTCATCTACTTGAAAAGCAGTGATAGAAAGTGTGTGTGTGTGTGTGAGAGAGAGAGAGAGAGAGAAAGAGAGAGAGAGAGAGATGCTCATTCACCCCTCCAAATGGCCACAACAGCTAGGATTGGGCCAGGTGGAAGTCAAGAGCCAGGAACTCCATCATGGTCTCCCACATGGGTGGCAGGGGCAAAAGAAAGCTGGAGTGGAAGTGGAGCAGCTGGGATTCAAACTGGCACTTCCATATAGGATGTCTGCATCTCAAGTGGCTGCTTAAGCCGCTGTGCCACAAGGCCCCTGGCACCTTTACTACATTACACAATATACAAAGAAGTGACTTGCATGGCCTGTTTAACAATCTTTTCTGGTGAAAAGCAGCAAAGCAATTCAAAGACAAAATGCCTTGCACTGTCATTGTTCTTGCCATTTGAGAATAATATATGGCTTCCCATGCCAAATTTGATACCATCTTGGACAACAGTAGGTCTGGAAATATTACACTTTCTTCCTGCTGATGGTTTCTCACTACATTGTTTTAGGCACTCCAAAGAGATATCTCTTTTGAAACAAATTTATGAAGTCTTTGTTTACAAATCTGTGAATAATCCATGCATTTACAATACATATACCAATTATTTGAGTGATCAAAGATCAGTACTGTTTTTTTACCCATAATAAGGATGGAATATTTGGAACCAATCATGTTTATCCACACAACCACTGAAATCATTATAGGTACCTTTTGTTGTGGCACACTGGCTCTGCTCTTTTTTTGTTGTTGAACAATTACAATTACATGTTTATTATCTAGCCTTTTTAAAAAGATTTATTTAATTTATTTTTAAAGATTTATTCATTTACTTGAAAGGCAGAGTTCCAGAGAGACAGAGGGAGAGACAGAAAGGGCAGTCTTCCACCTGCTGGTTCACTCTCCAAATGGATGGCCGCAATGGCTGGAGCTGTGCCGATCTGAAGCCAGGAGCCAGGGGCTTCTTCTGGGTTCCCAGGGCCAAACTGAAGCCAGGAGCGTTGTTTCCTAAGTGGATGGCAGGAGCCCAAGCACTTGGGCCATCTTGCACTGCATTCCCAAGCACATTAGTACAGAGCTGAGCTGGAAGCAGATAGCAGGGACTTGAACCAGTGCTCATTTAGAACACTAGCGTCACAGGCAATGGCGTAACCACTGCTCCACAACCCTGGCCCCTTAAGTAACCATTTTACAATGAAAATTTGTAAACAAATTTGTAATGTGTAATCACATGACCCTCACTTGTTTTTTTCATCAATGTCAGTGTCAGAGGAAACATGTTTAGACTGTTTCACTTGGTGCAGGTAGCTTGAAATCCAATATTTTGAAGGTATACAAACAAGTCACAACCAGTAAAAAAGAGTCTCCAAAAAGGTCTGTAATTGTGGATTCTGTACCACTTCAAGCACTTGTGGAATTCTTACTCCCAAGCACACAGATGACAACTTGTCAATGCATAACCACAAGTGGCAGCATGGCAGCGTGTAACAGGCAGCAGTGCTGTGTGCTACACAATACTATGCAGTGTCCATCGTCCTAGTGTCCTAGATACAGGACAGCTATTTTCTAGTACTGATAATCTGAAATACAGTGCATTTGTTGTATTACAATCAGTTATGTATGTCATCTTTTGTTCAGTGGAACATTTAGCAAAAATAATTTGTAGAGTTTGTCATTTTCACAATGAATTAAAAACATGTTTTTAAAGATTTATTTATTTGAAAGAGTTGGAGAGAAGGAGAGACAGAGAGAGAGAGACAGATCTTCCATTCGCTGGTTCACTCTCCAGATGACCACAATGGTCAGGGCTGGACCAGGCGGAAGCCAGGAGCCAGGAGCTTTTTCCCAGATTGCCCATGTGGGTAGCCCCGGGCCCAAGCACCAGGACCATCTTTTGCTGCTTTTCCCAGGCCATCACAGGGCGCTGAAGTAGAGCAGCCAAGACACAAACTGGCGTCCGTAGAGAATGCCTGCATTGCAGGTGGCAGCTTTACCTGCTATGCCACAATGCTGGCCCCTAAAAAACATTTTCCTAAAAGAATAGAACTCAAAATATAGTGTTTACTTCAAAGTTACCATAATTGTTATACTTTGGCTCAATTTGAGCTTTTATGGGACTACATATAGGACTGGTCACCTTACAGTGAATCTGACGACTCCTTCCTTGGCCTTTTCCTCAGCTCCGGCCAGGGCCAGGGCGTTCTCAGACGCTGCTTCCCAGAAGAGGCGGCTGTGGGGGAGCGGGCGGTGCGCAGTCTCTCCCCCAACCCTCGACAAGGAATTTATTTTATTTTACTGAGTGTATTTCAAAGTCGCTGATTTCTTTCTCTGGAAGCGTTGCAGTTTTATTTACATTTAGGTCTGTCTGTAGATTCTCTGGGAGGAAGGCGTTGAAATACTGTGTTTGATTAACAGGCTGAAGGAGAGTTTCTTTTTTTTTTTTTTTTACAGGCAGAGTGGACAGTGAGAGAGAGACAGAGAGAAAGGTCTTCCTTTTGCCGTTGGTTCACCCTCCAATGGCCGCCGCGGTAGGCGCGCTGCGGCCGGCGCACTGCGCTGATCCGATGGCAGGAGCCAGGTGCTTCTCCTGGTCTCCCATGGGGTGCAGGACCCAAGGACTTGGGCCATCCTCCACTGCACTCCCAGGCCACAGCAGAGAGCTGGCCTGGAAGAGGGGCAACCGGGACAGGATCGGTGCCCCGACCGGGACTAGAACCCGGTGTGCCGGCGCCGCAAGGCGGAGGATTAGCCTAGTGAGCCGCGGCGCCGGCCAAAAGAAGAGTTTCTTACGCAGGCAATTGAGGTTAACTTGCTTGTTAAGTGTTTTGCACTTTAAATGGCCCCTCATTACTTTTTTCCTTTAGGGAAACTGGAAATTTGGCCAGAGAGGCTCCGGACACGGTTTTCTGGAACAACACGCTTGCATCAGCTCCCGTCTCCAGCACAGCCTCCTCACTAGTTAAGGAAGGGACCCAGGAGGTTCTGCACGCAGGGCAAAGGCAGCGGGCGGCGCAAGCCCAGAGACGCGATGGAGGTGGAGAACCGACCTCCCGGAGAGCAAAGGGCTTGCAGTTCCCGCCATTTCGTTCCCCGGCCGCCCGACTGGAGACTACAAATCCCATGAGCCTCCGCGGCAGCAAGGCCCCACCTCTCGGTGTCCGGCCCGCTGCGTCTTCCCCCCGCCCCGGGGGCCGGAGGCTCTGGCTGTAGCCTGGAGGCCGGCGGGCCAGGTAGGATTTCCGGAGGAAACTGCCGTGGAGGCTGAGGAGTCGGCGGCGGCGGCGACGACCCGGGTGAGTCCGGCGAGCAGCGGAGAGCGCGCGGGACGGCGCGCGGCGTCGGGCTGCGGGCGCCTCTCGGGCTCCGGGCGCCTCTCGGGCTCCGGCCGCATCCTCGACCCTGCGAGGGGCTCGCGGTCCGAGCCCGGGGTAACGGCCGGGGTCGCCGTCGCGCCGCGCCAGGGCGGGGCGGCCTGGGGCCGCCGCCTCCCTCCTCGGCCCTCCCACCGCCGTCCCGCCGCGGCGTCTCCGCCCGCTGCGGGCCCCGCGCAGGCTCGCCTTCACGCTCCGGGACTTGCTGGCCCTTTTGTCTGGGCTGCTCGGCTCCCCTTTGTGCCCGTGCGTGGAGTCGCCTCCTCGGGGATCCCGCAAGGCCAGCTCCTGAGGGGACCTCTCCCCGGGGCTCGGGTTACCGCAATGGAATCGGTTCAAAGTCCATTTTCAAAACCATCCTCGCTTGGACCTCCGCATTCCGGCCGGCCAGAGCGGAGGCTTCGCAGCTAAGCAGTTTCTGTAGCAACCTGGAGGTCATTGTCTAACTCTTAAATGTCAGCCCAGGCAGCTCCAGGGCTCGAATCTCCAGGCGTCTTTCTCGGGGAGGGGTTGAGTCCATGAACAAGAAGGGTCGCCCCAATACCCAGGGAAAACGGCAAGGGACCGAATTTGCTGCGACCCGGGGACCAAAGAGCCGGTGCTGATGGCTTTTGGCTCTCGGAGGAGAGTGATTTATGTAGGATATCATTCATTGCTTGCAAATAATAATAATAAGAAGAAGAAGACTGCATTCACTCAGCTCCTCAAGCGCCTCACCCACATCCTTTAGGGCACAAAAGTCCATTAATAGAAGGCTCTGCATCACGGAGACGTGTATAAAGCACAAGTCAGTTTATTGGAGGAGAGTTGGGAACTTGAATTGTGTGGATGATCAGATTTGGTTGGCGCTGTATGTCCCCTTGGAAATGTGCATTGCTAGATTCCGCTCACGGAAAAGCTTTCTGAATGCCAGGGCAGACACAACCTTTTTGAAAAAAGTATCCAGTCTGGTGGAATGAGGACAGCTGAGACCCCTTTGCATGAATCGGGGAAGGTTATTAAAGTTACATAGGTTAAATTCCTGCTCCAGTAGGCAGATCAAGTCCTTTGCACTTTATTACTTTGTTTCATATCTCGTGGAAATGACTGAGCCTCAGAACCCCAGATTGTGTTAGTAATACTGTCTAGAGATGAGAGGTCCTTAATGCAGTGGTTCTTCTGTTCTGAACCTAGCAGTGAGTCAAGGTCTTTTGTTTTCCTGGCTTTGTTTTGAACAAGCCATACACAGAATTGCCCTGGAAATTTTCAAAATAGTCTAGCAAACAGCAGTTGCTATTGACTGGCTGTTACTCATTTGTTCACATGTGATAGTGCTATCAGTGTTGCCGTTAACACACTGTATAGCTTAAAATCCTAACTACAGTTCTGCAAGGTGGTAGTTCTTCCACTTTACAGCCGATAAATCCTACCCTCTACAATGTTAAGTGACTTGTCCAAGGTCATTCTCATTCTGTTAACCCGCATGAGGAATAGGAAACCCTACTGCAAGTCTAGTGCTCTTTTCATTACCTCACACTTTTTTTTTTTTTTTAAAGATTTACTTATTAAGAAGCAGAGTTACAGACAGACAGACACAGAAAAATCTTCCATCCACGGGTTCACTCCCCAAAAGACCACAACGGCTAGAGCTGGGCCGATCTGAAGCCAGGAGCCAGGAACTTCTTCCGGCTCTCTCATGTGGGTTTAGGGCCCAAGGACTTGGGCCATCTTCCACTGCTTTCCCAGGCCATAGCAGAGAGCTGGACTGGAAGTGGAGCAGCACCCATATGGGATGCTGGCGCAGCAGACGGATGCCTAGCCTGCTTTGCCACAGCGTAGGCCCCGTCACACTTACTGCAGCTGCTAGTCATATCACCGCAACCAGCTTTAATTTGCTGAGATCAAAATACTGAGCAGGAGACTGGCATTGTGGTATAGCAAACTAAGGTGCCACTTGTAATGCTGGCATTCCATATCAGAGCACTGGTTGGAGTCTTGGCAGCTCTGCTTCCAACCCAGCTCCTTGGGATTGTGCCTGAGAGAGCAGCGGAGGATGACCCAAGTGCTTGGGCTCCTCCTGCTACCAGCGGAGGAGACCTGGATAGAGTTCCTGTCTCCTGTCTTCTGCCTGGCCTAGTCTAGCCTAGCCTAGCCCTGATTATTGTAGCCATCTGGGGAGTGAACTAGTGGATGGAAGATCTGTCACTCTCTCCTTCAAATAAATAATTAAAAAAAACACACACAATGAAATATTGGAGGAAAAAATGAACTGTTTTCCAAAGTAAAGTAGTTTATCAGGAAATGGAATTCCTAGAACTATAAGCAGTCTTTCCCATAAGTCATACTGAACGTTGGTCCCAGCACTTAGTCTTACAGTATGATTTGATTACCTTGTGCCCAGGCAGAATGACAATTTTATGGAGACTTGGGGGTGAAAGGGTAAGAGTTACTCAGTTGTGGTTTTAAAGTTCTTTAAAAACGTTTACTAAGAAATATGTTGGAGGACATAGATACAGCAACTGTGGCTGCTGAAATTCACATTGTACACAACTCAAACTCATATACGTTTTTTAGTCAAAGACCCCCCAAAATTCTTTTCTTTAGTTTCTGCCTTTAGTAAAAACTGTTAATCAGTTTGAAACCTGTCATTAAGCCTTGGATTTGTGTCAGTACATGCCATGAATGTGACATCAGAGACAGGAACCTATTTCAGCTCCCTGATTTAAATTCTTTTTAGGTAAAATACATAACATGCCAATGGAATGGAGTCAATAGAATTAGTCTAGCCTTTCTAACTAGTAGAAGCCTGTTTTAAATCTCTTTTATTGTGCCATCATCATGGGAAAAAACTTTTTTTCCCTTAGATTTCTTGCTGTTAGTCTACTTTATTTCCAAATCCATCCATGCATTCGATCATGAATGTAAGCCTGTTGCATACTTGGTACTGTTTTAGATTCTGAGGATAAAGCAGTAAAAACAAAAGTCTGTTCCCTCCTGGAGTTTACAGACTGATTAAAGTTGGGGTGGGAAGAGGGAGGAGTTAGACAGTAAGTAAATAAGCACTAAATAAATAAAATGCTTTTTTTTTTTTTTATTACCTAGGCAGTCTTTGTTTTTTCTTTCTTAAGATTTATTTATTTGAAAGGTAGAGTTACAGAGAGGCAGAGGCAGAGAGAGGGAGAGAAAGAAGTCTTCCATCTACTGGTTCACTCCCCAGTTGGCCGCAGTGGCCAGAGCTGGGCCTATCCGTATCTAGGAGCCAGGAGCTTCTTCCAGGTCTCCCACAGGTGCAGGGACCCAAGGACTTGGGCCATCTTCAGCTTTCCCAGGCCACAGCAGGGAGCTAGATTGGAAGTGGAGCAGCCAGATCTTGAACTGGCACCCATATGCAATGCTGGCACTGCATGCAGCAGCTTTGCCCCCTACGCCACAGTGCTGGCCCCAACTAGGCAGTCTTGAGCAGCTCAGTTGATGTCTTTAAATCCTAGTTTTCTCATCTTTAACGTGGGGCTAATATTTCCTGTTCTACCTAACTTCGGGAATTGTTTCTAGGAGCGAAAGAGTAAGTGTTTGGTTGCATTATATGCTTAAACTCCTGTAGTAAGTTATTTTTACTACTGGTAGTAGAAAAGGAAAAGCAACACTGGAAGAGGGTACAAGTACTCATATAAGGAAAGGGAGAAGAGAATGGATGGATTTTCTAAGAGAGTCTGATATACCATTGTGAAACTTCCAGACTGTTAGTCACATCTTTACAGGGATCACTATAACCATTTATGTTGATCCTTTCCATAGTATTTATCAAATAACAGTGTTATTTGTTTTGTATTGTCACAGTTAGCTGTCATATGGAAGGGATAAGGTCATAATGTACATCCTTACTGCATAGCACACAGCCCCATGTATTTCACTGGAACTTTATAAATATTTTCTGAATGGATGAATGATATTTAAAAATTGATTAGGTATAGTTCTGGAGGATATAAAAACCAAAATAATTCTTTCATTCAGCAGTTGTTTTTGTTTTGCTGTTGTGTGCTAGGATCAGGTTGATGGTCTGGCATATAATGATATAAAGTTGTATAGCTTTGGCCTCCCAAGAGCTCACACTGCCATAACACATAACAGTGGTGCGGTATTAAATAGAGGTTTGTTATAAAAGAGATAGGGATCAAGAGATTCTGTTTTCTTCAACAGTGAACGAAGGCATTGCACAGGATGTGATGTTAGAGTCCAGTCTGGAGGGATAAGTTCAGGTAAAGCAGTTTCAAGGTGCAGTGTGAGTCTGTGAGGTGTGTGTCTGGGGGAGAAGAAATAGTCTGGTATGGCTGGAATGTATTGCATTTGGTTTATAATATGTTTTTTAATAAAAACTTTTGTTTATTTTACTCACTTGAAAGGCAGAGAGAGAAACATCTCAAATGCCCATAGCTAAGACCATGCCAGATCAAAGCCAGGAAATGGGAACTCAGTCTGGGTCTGCTATGTGGGTGACAGGGACCCAATTACTTGAGCCGTCACTTGCTGCCTCTCAGGGTTTGCGTTAGCAGAACCAGAACCTGGACTCGAACCCAGGCGCACTCATATGGATATTAGTATATCAGGTGACGTCTTAACTGCTAGACCAAGTGCCTGGCCCCTGCTTGCTATCCTGAAGGTAGGTTGTAGAGTTAAGGAGAAGATTAAGTGCCAAAAGGAGGCAGGATCGAGGGACTGTTTTTGTTTTGTTTTGTTTTTGACAGGCAGAGTGGACAGTGAGAGAGAGAGACGGAGAGAAAGGTCTTCCTTTGCCGTTGGTTCACCCTCCAATGGCCGCCACAGCCTGCATGCTGCGGCCGGCGCACCGCGCTGATCCGAAGGCAGGAGTCAGTCAGGTGCTTCCTCCTGGTCTCCCATGTGGGTGCAGGGCCCAAGGACTTGGGCCATCCTCCACTGCACTCCCAGGCCACAGCAGAGAGCTGGCCTGGAAGAGGAGCAACTGGGACAGAATCCAGCGCCCCAACCGGGACTAGAACCCGGTGTGTCGGCGCTGCTAGGCGGAGGATTAGCCTAGTGAGCCGCGGCGCCGGCCACTGTTTGGTTTTGATTTTAAAGGATGGGAGAGATTTGACCTTTTCCTTTTTAAAGTAGGTATTATTTTTTTTTTTTAATTTTTTTTTTTTTTTTTTTTTTGACAGACAGAGTGGACAGTGAGAGAGAGAGAGACAGAGAGAAAGGTCTTCCTTTTGCCGTTGGTTCACCCTCCAATGGCCGCCGCGGTAGCGCGCTGCGGCCGGCGCACCGCGCTGTTCCGATGGCAGGAGCCAGGTGCTTCTCCTGGTCTCCCATGGGGTGCAGAGCCCAAGCACTTGGGCCATCCTCCACTGCACTCCCTGGCCACAGCAGAGAGCTGGCCTGGAAGAGGGGCAACCGGGACAGGATCGGTGCCCCGACCGGGACTAGAACCCGGTGTGCCGGCGCCGCAAGGCGGAGGATTAGCCTGTTGAGCCACGGCGCCGGCCAAAGTAGGTATTATTTTTAAAAAGAGTTATTTATTTAAAGAGTTACAGAGACAGGGGGAGAGACAGCGAAAGAGAGTGTGATCGATGTTACTGTCTACTGATTCACTCCCCAAATGGCTTCAGGTGGGTTTGGGGAGCGGCTGAAGCCAGGAGCTTCTTCCAGGTCTCCCACGTGGGTGTAGGGGCCCAAGCACTTGGGCCATCTTCTGCTGCTTTCTAGGTGCATTAGCAGGGAGCTGGATTGGAAGTGGAACAGGGGCTGGCACTGTGGTAGAGCAGATAAAGCTGCCACCTGCGGTGCTGGCATCCCCTGTGGGCACCAGAGCAATTCCTGGCTGCTCCACTTCTGATATGGGATGTCAGTGCTTCAAGTTGGAGCTTTAACCTGCTGCCCTTCAGCACTGGCCCTGAAGATGACTCTTTTTTTTTCCCCTACTTTTTGACAGGCAGAGTGGACAGTGAGAGAGACAGAGAGAAAGGTCTTCCTTTTGCTGTTGGTTCACCCTCCAATGGCCGCCGCGGCAGCCGCGCTGCGGCCAGCGCACCGCGCTGATCCGAAGGCAGGAGCCAGGTGCTTCTCCTGGTCTCCCATGGGGTGCAGGACCCAAGCACTTGGGCCATCCTCCACTGCACTCCTGGGCCACAGCAGAGAGCTGGCCTGGAAGAGGGGCAACCGGGACAGAATCCCGCGCCCCGACCCGGACTAGAACCCCATGTGCCGGCGCCGCTAGGCGGAGGATTAGCCTGTTGAGCCACGGCGCCGGCCCCAAAGATGACTCTTAATGTGAAACTTAGAAAACCTGGTGTGTTGTAACGGATGCCTCAGGTGCCACTGTCTCTGAGCAGTTCACAAATCTTGTGCCTCCATTTTCTCATCTCTCAAAGGGTCTGGAATACTTTATTTCTGAATTTCTAGGATTTTATAATTTACAATTTAAAACATTCTGTGGATTTTTTAGAAGAGGAAGTGTGTTCAGTGGTGGTTTGATTTTTAGGGAAGAGATGGCTGAAGCTATATGGTTTTCAGATACAAGCTTGGTTTTCAGTTTAACTTCTGTTTGTTTTTTTTTTTTTAATTTTAAAGATTTATTTATTTATTTGAAAGAGTTACACAGAAAGAGAAGGAGAGGCAGAGAGAGAGGTCTTCCATCTGCTAGTTTACTCCCCAGTTGGCTGCAACAGCCAGAGCTGCGCAGATCCAAAGCCAAGAGCTTCTTCCAGGTCTCCCACACAAGTGCAGGGGCCCAAGGACTTGGGCCATCTTCCACTGATTTCCCAGGCCATAGCAGAGAACTGGATCGGAAGTGTGGCAGCTGGGGCTCGAACCGGCGCCTATATTGGATGCCAGCACTGCAGGCCTTGGCTTTAGCCACTAAGCCACAGCACTGGCTCCTTCTTCTGTTAGTTTTAAAGCACCAGATGTTTGTTTTTACAGTCTGAAGGTTTGGACATCTCTTCTCAATAATTGCCTCGAGTCTCAGTGCTTGGGTTCTAAGCCCACCTTCATCACTTCCAGCCATGAATATCCATGAGCAAGTCAGCTAATCTTTTAAATTTTCGTTTCCTCATTTATAACATAGGAATGGTGACCCTTCAGAGGTGTCAGATAAAGTATGTGACAGGTCTTTGCGAACTGTCTCATGTTCAATAAACATGAGAAAAGACATACCTGACAAAGGGAGTTGTAGGAGTATGATGAGTACCGTATGAGGGAGCATTGGTTTAAAGTGATACTTGAGGCAGTGAGGGAAACCTCTCTCAGGGTATGAACTGGCAGCATGTCAGCTTGAGAAATATTTGTAGTGTATGACGTTCCTGGCTATTTTTTCAGGTATCCATTGGGAATAAAATCTAATCTTTAATAAAATCTGTGACTTCTTTTCTTCCTAAAAAAAAAAAAAAAAGATTTATTTATTTGAAAAGGAGAATTACAGAGAGAGTCTTCTATCCACTGGTTTTTTCCCCAGATGACTACAACAGCTAGGGCTGTGCCAGGCCGAAGGCAGGAGTCAGGAGCTTCATCTGCATCTCAGGTGGATGCAGGGGCCCAAGGACTTGGGCCATCTTCTGCTACCTTCCCAGGTGCACTGGCAGAGGAATGCTGGTGTTGCAGGCGACGGCTTTATCCGATATGTCACAATGCCACCTCACCACCCCTTTTTAAGCTCCAATGTTAATGATATTCTATATATTTTTTTCTTGGTAGCTGAATATCCAGGATTTCTCTTTCTTTTCTTTTCTTTTTTTTTTGAGAGAAAGAAAGACAGGAGAGTGCACATGTGCTGGTTCATTCCTGAACTGCCCACAAAGGTTGGGGCTGCCAGGGCCAAGAGCTGGGAACACAGTCCATAGGTCTCCCATGTGAGGGGCAGATACCCAGTTTCCTGAACTATCCACCCTCTATGCACCCTGTGTGGACACTGTATCCACCCTGTGTCTGCCCTGGTAAGTAGGATTTAGGAGCCAGAGCCAGGAATTGAACCCCGTTGCTCTACTATGGGATGTGGTTATCTTAACCACAGGGCTAAATACCTGCTCTCCACCCCCCTTCCCCCAACACACCTGTTTTTTTCAAGAGCATTTTGATAGGTGCTAACTGTATTTTATTTAAAAGCAGTAAATAACACTTTATGTCTTGCTTGATTCATTTCTTCCACATTCTGAAAGGAATCAATGTGTCATCTTACAGAGAACACCCTTACCCGACTTTACCCTGCATGTGCCATCTGTCGATAACCTGTGTGCTGTAATCTCCCCACCCATCTGCTTACTCTTCTCTGCACTTTGGTTGGCACTGCGGTGTCAGAAATTGGTATAAAGGATTACAGATTCATTGAGGAGAGAGGGTCCAAGTGTTTAGCCTAGTGGTTAAGATGCTGGGTAAGACACCCATGTCCCATACCATAGTGCCTGGGTTCTGGCTCTTGACTCCCGCTTCTTAACTTTGCTTAGTAATAATGAACCCACTCAAGCTTTCCTAAAGAACCCTATTGTGAGGTAAATAAGAAAGAAATATATCATCAATACTAACGTGAGAAAGATATTTTATTATTTTTAAAAGATGTATTTATTTAAGAGGCAGAGTTACAGAGAGAGAGATCTTCCATCCACTGGTTCACTTCCCCAAATGGCTACAATGGCTGGAGCTGGGCCAATCCAAAGCCAGGAAATTCTTCCATATCTCCCACTTGGGTGCAGGGGCCCTAGCAGGTCATCTTCCACTGCTTTGCCAGGCCATTAGCAGGGAGCTGAATTGAAAGTGTAACAACCAGGAGTCTCTTCATGGTCTCCCACCTGGGTGCATGGGCCCAGGTACTTGAGCCACTCTCTGCTGCTCTCCCACGTGCAGTAGCGGGAGCTGAATCAGAAGTGGAAGCAGCTGTGACTCAGATGCTTCCAGCGTTGTAGGCAGTGGCTTTACCACTACACCACAACACTGGCCCCACTTAATTATGTTGTAAAATATCCCTGGAGGCAGGTGTTGTTCTAACAGTTATCATGCCAGTTAAAACACCAGCATCCTATATCAGACTACCTAGGTTTGATTCCCCATCCAGGTTTCCCACACAGGTGGCAGGGACCTAAGCTCTTGATCCATCTTCTGCTGCTTCCCAGGATGCATCAGCAGGAACTGAATTGGAAACAGAGAAGCTGGGACTCCAACTGGTACTCTGATGTGGGTTATGGGAGTCCCAAGCGAGGGCTTAACGTTCTCTGCCACAATGCCCATCCCTGGCCAGTTTCATTTTTAATGCTTTCATGGATTAAGAAAATGACCAGTTTATTTCCTTACCCTGTTTTAAGTTTATTTACTTAAAAGAGTGACATCCATCTGCTGTTTTTTTTTTTTTTTTTTTTTTTTTTTTTTTCCCCAAAACGCCTGCAACAACCAGATCTCTGACATGGGTGACAGGAACTCAAGTAGTTTGAACCATCACTTGCTGCCTTCCAGGATGCCTTGTTAGCAGCAAGCTGTTTCGGAAGCAGAATAGCCAGAACTCGAACCAGGCATTCAAATATGGGATATGGGTGTCCCAAGCAGCAGCTTAACTGGCTTGCCACACACCTGACTCCCTTACCCTTCTCTTAATTATCAAATCCAGAAGCGATCTTTGAGGGATTTTTTTTTTAGAAGAATTTGGAGGTGGTGATAGCAGTTATAGAGCAATATTGGAAAGAGGATGAAGCACAGAATTAGTAGAAAGAGGGGTGGCATCTGGAGTTGACTGCCTGTCTTCCTGTTGTTTTGGTGGTGACACAACTTTATAGCTTTTGCAGAATGGAATGTACCCATCACAGCTTTGCTGTTTTTTCTACAAATGCCTTGCTATCTGCATCTGTTTATTTATAATCTCTCGGTTTAATTTTTTACATGGTCCTAAGGACTCTTGGGCAGTTTAGTTGGTAAAGATGTTTTTAAGAACACATTAGGGCAGTGGCTGGCTGTCGCTTCTAGGCCTTTTGGCTAAGATCAAGTGTAGGTCAGTGGCTTTACTTTGTGTTTGTTGCTTTAAATCTAGTTTCAGCTGGAGGGAACCTATATCAATTAGGGCCTTAACATGTGACTTTCCTGCACAAGAGAATTCTTCCACTGTTTTGCCTAATAGAAGGGGAAACCTCGCAGTTCACATTCTTTGATTTAATATCAAGCATCATAGTATTGTGTTTTATGCAAGCTCAGGAGTCACATTGCCTGTATTAAAATCTTGGTTTCAGAGGTGGGCATTGTAGCGTATCACAGGCATGACATGTTCCATGTCAGAGTGCCTGTTTGAGTTCCTGCTGCTCTGGTTCTGATTCAACTTCAAGCTAATGAGCCCTGGGAGGCAACAGATGGCCCAAGTACTTGGGCCCCTTCCAACCATTGGGAAGGCCCAGATGGAGTTCCTGAGAAGTGACTGTTGAAAGACATTTTGGGGGTGAACCAGTAAATGAAAGTTCTCTTTGTCTCTTTTATCTGTCACTCTACCTTTTAAATAAATCTTTTAAAAATCTTGGCTTCAGGCCGGCGCCACCGTAGCTCAATAGGCTAATCTTCCGGCTGCGGCGCCGGCACACCAGGTTCTAGTCCCGGTCGGGGCACCGGATTCTATCCCGATTGCTCCTCTTCCAGGCCAGCTCTCTGCTGTGGCCCGGGAGTGCAGTGGAGGATGGCCCAAGTGCTTGGGCCCTGCACCCGCATGGGAGACCAGGAGAAGCACCTGGCTCCTGACTTCGGATCAGCGCGGTGCGCTGGCCGTAGCGGCCATTGTGGGGTAAACCAACGGCAAAGGAAGACCTTTCTCTCTGTCTCTCTCTTCTCTCTCTGTCCACTCTCCCTGTCAAAAAAAAAAAAAAAAAATCTTGGCTTCATTATTAATTAGGTGATTTATCTTGGAAGGCCTGCTTAAAATAGGACTAATAACTGTCTATTTAATGGTTGTTTCGATATTTAAGGTTGTATATTGGACAAACAAAAGGTAGTTGGTTCAGTTTGACTTTAAGTGCTTTTCCTGATGGCTAGGTTATACTACTTCTTTTTACTTTAGTTCCTTTGAGAGATTGTTTGGTTTACTGGTTAAGCCAATACTGGAAGTAAGTAGAATAATATCTTAAATGTGCAAGGAAAACACCTCTCAACCTATAATTGTATACCCTGCAAAGCCAGTGAGGCTGAGAGGGAAAATTTCAAAGAAAACCAATAAAACATATTCCCATAGGAAGAAGAAAAATGCTTCTTGGAAACTGTGAGACTTAGAAAGGATTGGTGAACAAAGATCATAGTGTACATTTGGGGAAACTTAAGAAGGATGCCTTAATAATGTCTTATTTCTGGGTTTGAAAGTGAAAGTACTCAAAAATAAGTAGGGAAGGGGTTTGGAGTAAAACTTTAAATTAAAATTAAAGGAGGAGAATGAAGATACTAATTTTAGACTTTAGGTAAAATATTCATCTTATATTTTTGGGTAACAACAAAAGAATAGAAAAGGAAGAGAAAGAATGAAAATAGAATAAATAGGAGTTAGAAAGGGGAATAAGGGGGCCAGTGTTGTGGCATGGCAGGTGAGGCTGTCGCCACCTACAGCCAGCGTCTCATATGGGTGCCAGTTCATGTCCTGGTTACACCACTTCTGAGAAGCACCAGATGGAAGATCTCTAACTCTTTCAAGTAAATAAGCAAATCTTAAAATAAAAAGTTAAACAAAAACACAGGGGAATAAGGAACAAATCAATGCAACATAAGGCAAAAGGGAAAAAAAGAACAAATGAAAAATGTGAAATAAAATGGTAGAGTGGAATGAGAATATTTCTTAATCTCAATACAAGTAAGATAGATCAAACTAGTTCCCTAAAAACTTTCTGTTTAAAATACAGAGATGATCAGAGCAGGGAAATAGTAAAGAGTTAAATAAATGGGAGACACATGCAATGTTTATGGATAGGAAGACTCAGTGTTGTAAAGATGACAGTTGTCCCCTGTTTAAGTTTTAGGTTGAACGTAATTCTAATCAGTATTCCAAGAAGTTTTTGTTTGTTTTTTTTTTCCTCCATGGAACTTGACAACTTGTTTCTAAAATGTGTATGTGGGCTTGGGCTATTTGTGCATGTAGCTGGCGGCTCCTCGCTTTCGGGTAAAGGCGTCTGGGTGGTGGCTGCGGCCTCTGGGCTGGGATGTACCGAGCTCCCAGTGAAGGCAGGGGAGCTGAGCCCGAGCCATGGCCAGTACAGTGGTAGCGGTTGGATTGACCATTGCTGCTGCAGGATTTGCAGGTTGTTACGTGTTGCAAGCCATGAAGCATATGGAGCCTCAAGTAAAGCAAGTTTTTCAAAGTCTACCAAAATCTGCCTTCAGTGGCGGCTATTACAGAGGTGGATTTGAACCCAAAATGACAAAACGAGAAGCAGCGTTAATACTAGGCGTAAGCCCTACTGCCAATAAAGGAAAAATAAGAGATGCACATCGATGAATTATGCTCTTAAATCACTCAGACAAAGGAGGATCTCCTTATATAGCAGCCAAAATCAATGAAGCTAAAGATTTACTAGAAGGTCAAGCTAAAAAATGAAGTAAATATATGAATGTTCAGATCATGTTAGCATGTGTATATGAGTACCAACTTTTTATAATAAAATACCTCAGGTACAATTTTTAAAAAAGAAAAAAAAATAAAATGTATATGTGTATGTAGGAGTCAAGACCCTGGAGACAAGCTGGGGAACTTCTCTTAATCTGATTTTAAACTGTAATGATTAGACATGTAGTTTTGGCCCAGGGACAGAGAAATTAGACCTGCAGAATAGAGTGAGCTACTGAGAAACAGACCAGTGAAACTTGGATAGTTGACAAAGGTGGCATTACAGGTCAGTGGAGAAAGGATGAATTATTCAATAATGTTCTGAGATCATTTGTTAGCCATATGAGAAAAAAAATCCCTATCAAATTCTATACACAAAAATCAATTTAGGTTGTGCTAATGACCTAAATATAAAAGGTAAAACTTTAAAATATTTAAAAGAAAAGAAAGTATTTTTTTATCTCAGGTTTTGTAAAGAGTTTTTAAAACAGGAAAAACCTAGACTATAATGAAAAAGATTGGAGACTCACTAAATTGAAGAAGTTTATTAAAATTATTTAATTTCTATTTTTTAAACTACATGTTTTATATATAATCATTTATTTTATTTAAAAAAAATGCTAAAGTAGCTACATGTGTACCAAGACTCAGATTAAGAATAACAACATGACGGGTTGCTGATGTGACCTAGCAGGTTAAGTTACCACCTGCATTCCATATGGGTGCCAATTCGAGTCCTGGCTGCTCTGCTTCCAATCCAGTTCCCTGCTAATGTGCCTAGGAAAGCAGCAGAGGATGGTGTGGGTACTTGGGCCCCTGCTACCCGAGTGGGAGACCCAGATGAAGCTCCTGGCTCCTGGCTTTGGCATGGCCCAGCCCTAGCCGTGCAGCCATTTGGAGAGTGAACCAGCAGATGGAAGATTGATGTCTCTCTCTCCTTCCTCTCTCTCTCACCCTTCTTTAACTCTGCCTATCAAATAAATAAATACATCTTAAAAAAAAAATAAAAAGATTACCTTTTCTTTCTTCTTGTTCAGATTATTACTGTATGTGTATCATTCCAGTCTTTTTGCTTTTTTACATATGTTTACATCTCTGAGCACTATATGTTGTTTTGGATATTTTAAACTTTATATAACTGAACTCACGCTGCATGAATTCTACTACCTAATTTACTTAACATTGTATCGTTACAATGTTAAGTAAATTTAACAATACAATGTTAAGTAAATTTCACTCTTTTTTTTTTTTTTTTTTTGACAGGCAGAGTGGACAGTGAGAGAAAGAGACAGAGAGAAAGTTCTTCCTTTGCCGTTGGTTTACCCTCCAATGGCCGCCGTGGCCGCGTGGCAGCCGGCGCACCGCGCTGATCCGAAGGCAGGAGCCAGGTGCTTATCCTGGTCTTCCATGGGGTGCAGGGCCCAAGCACTTGGGCCATCCTCCACTGCCTTCCCGGGCCACAGCAGAGAGCTGGCCTGGAAGAGGGGCAACCGGGACAGAATCCGGCGCCCCGACCGGGACTAGAACCCAGTGTGCCGGCGCCACTAGGCAGAGGATTAGCCTGTTAAGCCATGGCGCCAGCCCACTCATGATTTTTTTTAAAGATATATTTATTTATTTATTTGAAAATGACAGTTACAGAGAGAGAGAGAGAGAGAGAGAGAGATCTTCCATCTGCTGGTTTACTCCCCTAATGGCTGCAATGGTCCACAGCTGGGCCAGACCAAAACCAGGAGCCAGGAGCTGCTTCCGGATCTCTCCCACAAGGGTACAGGGGCCCAAGTACTTGGTCCATCCTCCATTAAACAGGTGTATTAGCAGGGAGCTGGATCAGAAGTGGAGTAGCTGGGACTTGAGCTGGCACCCACATGAGATGCCAACATCACAACACCAGCCCCTCATGCATAATTGAATATATATATACATATATATATAGTTTTTTGTTTTTACCATTGTATATCATTTTGTTTTGGATTTATTCATCCCAGGAGTTTCAAATGCAAAATAGAGGCAAGTATTTGGCATAGAAGTCAGAGATGTGAAGATGCCATTTGGGGGCCCAGCGCCATGGCTCACTTGGTTAATCCTTTGCCTGTGGCACTGGCATCCCATATGGGCATCGGGGTCTAGTCCCAGTTGCTCCTCTAACGGTCCAGCTCTCTGCTGTGGCCTGGGAAGGCAGTGGAAGATGGCCCAACTGCTTGGGCTCCTGCACCAGTGTTGCAGTTGATTTCTCAACAATGTTGCAGTGGATTCCTTTCTGAGAGGAGCGTGGTGGGGGCAAGAGGCGTGGAGTCACCACACAGACCCCGGGAGTCGGGTGAAAGCAGGCTTGAGGCCAGCAGCCCGCAGACTCGTTTATTTCAGTTGGTACAACAGCTTATATAGCCAAGACCAGCCAAACCGGTCAAGGGGCGATCTATGCCCCAACCAGTCACAGCCTGTTGCCAAGCAGGCTACATTGCCAGGTGGGATTCAAAGCCATCCAATCACAGCCTGTTGCCAGGCAGGCTACATTGCCAGGTGGGATTCAAAGCCATCCAATCACAGCCTGTTGCCAGGCAGGCTCCGTTGCCAGGTGGGTTTCAAAGCCATTCCTGAGTAACTGACGCTTGCTTGCCAGTGGCCACCTTGGCATGGCCTTCTCATTCCACCACACACCCGCATGGGAGACCAGGAGGAAGCACCTGGCTCCTGGCTTCGGATCCGCATAGCTCTGTCCGTAGTGGCCATTTTGGGGGGTGAATCAGTGGGAGGAAGACCTTTCTCTCTCTCTCTCTCTCTCTCTCTCACTCTCACTCTCACTGTCTAACTCTGTCAAATTAAAAAAAAAAAAGTGATAAATAGCAGCTCCATAGTTGGCTGCAGAGAATAACCATTGCTTTGGGTAGATTTACAGTGATAAATGTCTGAAGAGAACACCAATAGTGAGAACTAAGGAGTAGGTGATGGAAAGGGTTGTGTTGTTTTAGACTAATCAGGGAAGGCTGCTCTGAGGGAGTCACATGAGTCATCACCTAGGCAAAGGAGCAAATCATGCTTCTAGAAAAAGGGTATCCAGGCTGACTGAACAGTCGGGGTAAGATGTAAGATTATGCTTGTTTAGTCACAGAAACAGCAGGATTAATGTGGCTGGATCAGAGTGAACAAGAACCAGAGTGGTAGGAAATGAGGTCCGTGGGATAGACAGAGACCAAGTCTTGTCTGATCTTACCGTCCATGCTAAGAAATTTGGAGTTGGGGCTGGCACTGTGGCGTAGCAGGTAAAGCCACCACCTGCTGTGTCCCATATGGGCACCAGTTTGTGTCCTGGCTGCTGCTTTTCAGATCTAGCTCTCTGCTATGGCTTGGGAAAGCAGTAGAAGATGGCCCAAGTGCTTGGGTCCCTGCACCCATGTGGGAGACCTGGAAGAAGCTCCGGACTCCTGGCTTCAGATTGACGAAGCTCTGGCCGTTGTGGCCACTGGGGTGTGAGCCAGTGGATGGAAGACCTCTTTGCATCTGCCTCTCTGTAACTCTGCCTTTCAAATAAATAAATGGGTCTTTGAAAAAAAAGCAAAAGAAATTTGGAGTTAATTTCAAATGGAAGAAGGAGATATGACCAGCCTTAATTTTTAATGCTTTAATCAAATTTTACATATTTATATATTTTTGTATATATTATATATTATATTGTATATTATATATCTTATATATTATATTTGAGAGATAGAGCTCCCATCTGCTGATCCACTCCCAAAATAACTCAAAACAGCTTGGAGGAGGCCAGACCTGGAACCAGGAGCCCAGGAACTCAATCCAGGTCTTATATGTAGGTAGCAGGGACCCAATCACTTGAACTGTCACCACTGCCTCTAAGTAAAGACTCAACTCCAGGTATTACAATATGAAATGTGTTTAAAAAAAAATGAGGGGCCGGCACTGTGGCTCAGTAGGTAAAGCCGCCACTTGCAGTGCCAGCATCCCATATGGGCATTGGTTCGAGTCCCAGCGGCTGCACTTCCAATCCAGCTCTCTGCTATGGCCTGGGAAAGCCATAGAAGATGGCCCAAATTCTTGGGACCCTGCTCCTGTGTGGGAGTCCCAGAAGATGCTCCTGGCTCCTGGCTCCTCTGATCGGCGCAGCTCCAGCCGTTACAGCCAACTGGGGAATGAACCAGCGGATGGAAGACCTCTCCCCCCTCCCCCCACCTCTGCCTCTCTGTAACTGTGCCTTTCAAATAAATAAAATAAATCTTTTTTAAAAAAAATATGGAGGCCGGTGTCGCAGCTCACTAGGCTAATCCTCCGCCTGCGGCGCCGGCACCCCAGGTTCTTGTCCTGATTGGAGCACTGGATTCTGTCCCGGTTGCTCCTCTTCCAGGCCAGCTCTCTGCTGTGGCCCAGGAGTGCAGTGGAGGATGGCCTAAGTGCTTGGGCCCTGCACCTGCATGGGAGACCAGGAAGAAGCTCCTGGCTTCGGATCGGCACAGTGCAGGAAAAACAGTGGAAGACAGCCCAAGGATTTGGCCCCTACTACCCAAGTGGGAGACCCTGGCTTTGGCCTGGCCCAACCCTTTTTGTTGTAGCCATTTGGTGAGTAAACCAGCAGATATAAGATCTCCCTTTCTCTGTCTCTCCCTCTTTCTGTAACTCTATCTAATCTTTAAAAAAAGGAATTGTTGAGCCGTAATGCCAGTGATGTTCCAGTGAAGGAGGGAGTGTTGATAATGAGGAGACCAGATTCAAGAGCCACGTTCTGGGGCCCTATAACAAGTACAAGTCAGGAAGAGGAGATTTATTTAAGTTTTCTTAAAAGTTTAAATAGGAAAATAGACTAAGAGTTTTTACATGGACAGTTTAGGAACACTTGATTGTTGGGGTTGTGTTAAGTAGATTAGAATGGAACATTCCAGAGGAAGTGAGACTATTTGGATTCTGCTATGTCTTCAGTCAGTGAAGCTGAGGAGAGGGATCTGAGATGTGTTTAGAAATGATCTGTGATGTAGAAGGTGAAGTTTCTCATTTGGACAATTTGATGGATGATGGTGATTTAGAAAGCTGCAGGAAGAAGGAGTAAGGATAGCTAAGAGGTGGGTAATTACTAGCTTTGTGCTTGTGGTATGGAGTTTGTGGATATCTAGAAGTTTAGTGAGTTAGGCATGTGGATTTGGAGTTCATTCATTCAAAAAATGCTTATTGAGCACTTGCTATTTTCCAGGAACTATTTTAGATGTTGGAGATACAGTAGTGAACAAAAACAGGCAAAATACCTGTCCACAATACCAATATATATATGTGTGTGTGTGTGTGTGTGTGTGTACTTCTCAGAGGCGCTTCCTCCTGGTCTCCCATGCGGGTGCAGTGCCCAAGCACTTGGGCCATCCTCCACTGCCTTCTTGGGCTACAGCAGAGAGCTGGCCTGGAAGAGGAGCAACCAGGACTAGAACCTGGAGCCCATATGGGATGCCGGCACCACAGGCGAAGGATTAACCAAGTGAGCCGCAGCGCCGGCCCCAGACTTCTTTTCTGCAGAGATTAATTTCATGGGATTCTTCCAGCAAGACACCTTTCTGTATGAGGCATTGTGTTCATTGACAGTTTTCATTAGCTAATTTAGGATCATCCCCCTGATACCTGTAGAGAGTAATGAGACTGTGACTAACAGCTGAAGTACTATTTATTCTGCCTTTACAATGTCAGATTATGTTTTATTTTTTAAAAAAGATTTATTTATTTGAAAGACTGACAGAGATCTTCCATCCAATGGTTCACTCCCCAAATGCTGCAACAGCCAGGCCAAACCAGGAGTCCAGAAATCCATCTGGGTCTCTCACGTGGGTGGCAAGAACCCAAGTACTTGGGTCATCATCTGCTGCTTCTCGGGCACTTTTTTTTTTTTTTTTTTTTTTTTTTTTTATTTTTTTGACGGGCAGAGTGGACAGTGAGAGAGAGAGAGACAGAGAGAGAAAGGTCTTCCTTTTTGCCGTTGGTTCACCCTCCAATGGCTGCTGCGGCCAGCGCTCTGCGGCCGGCGCATCATGCTGATCCGAAGCCAGGAGCCGGGTACTTCTCCTGGTCTCCCATGGGGTGCAGGGCCCAAGCACTTGGGCCATCCTCCACTGCACTCCTGGGCCATAGCAGAGAGCTGGCCTGGAAGAGGGGCAACCAGGACAGAATCCGGCGCTCCAACTGGGACTAGAACCTGGTGTGCCAGCACCGCAAGGTAGAGGGCCTGTTGAGCCGCGGCACCCGCCATTCTCGGGCACATTAACAGGAAGCGGGAGCAGAACCAGCAATCTCAGGCATTCTGTCACAGGATGTGGGTGTCGGAAGCAGCAGCTTTTAGCCCACTGTACCACAGTGCCTGCCCCCCTTTTTTTTTTATTTGTATCAGCCACTTTTACATGTTCAAATTCTTCATTACTATTGCTATTTCATTTATTTATAAGACATCTATTCAGTGCTTCCATGTATAGAACAAAGTGCTGACCTCAGATCTATAGCATGGGAGGTCAAATGGAACTTTACACAAATGAACACCCTGTGTTTTGGCTTTTAAATCATTACAGCCCATATTAACCCCTTATTTTCTAATTCTTTTTATACTTGCTCTTGCAGGATTGACACTTCATTAATTTGACTTCCCAGTTAGAATCTGTTTCCTTTTTCTTTGTTTTCTTTATTTTTTTCCTAAGGTTTATTTTATGGCTGGCACTGTGGCTCACTAGGCTAATCCTCCACCTGCAGCGCCAGCACCCTGGGTTCTAGTTCTGGTTGGGGCACCGGGTACTAGTCCTGGTGCTCCTCTTCCAGTCCAGCTCTCTGCTGTGGCCTGGGAAGGCAGTGGAGGGTGGCCCAAGTGCTTGGGCCCTGCACCTGCTTGGGAGACCAGGAGAAGTACCTGGCTCCTGGCTTCGGATTGGCGCAGCGTGCCGGCCTTGGCAGCCATTTGGG
Organism: Lepus europaeus; assembly: GCF_033115175.1. Classification (NCBI taxonomy): domain Eukaryota; kingdom Metazoa; phylum Chordata; class Mammalia; order Lagomorpha; family Leporidae; genus Lepus; species Lepus europaeus. The sequence continues at coordinate 21,353,222 of NC_084831.1, forward strand.
TGGTGAACCAACAGAAGGAAGACCTTTCTCTCTCTCTCTCTCTCTCTCACTGTCTAACTCTGCCTCTCAAATTAAAAAAAAATTTTTTTTTATTTATTTGAAAGAGTCACAGAGAGAGGTAGAGACACAGAGAGAGGTCTTCCGTCTGCTGGTTCACTGCCCAAATGACCACAATAGCCGAAGCTGAGCCCAATCCAAAGCCAGGAGTCAGGTCTGGCATTAGGGAAAAAGCAGACAACTTCAGTCTCAAAAGTGCTTCTCCTAATTTTCATGTTAGCAGGAGGACTTTTTAAAAAGAGAAAGGGGGAGTTTGGGGAGGTTGGGGAAGATAATGGGTTCAGTTGGTTGATTGTCACGCAGGTTCTCATGGTCAGCTTCAATAATCAGCTTGACACCAATTAGGTGGAGCTCCCTTTGATGTAGAGCTGTTGGCTAGAAATTTTTGACCAAGCTGTGGTGTCAATTAAAACTAGGTTTGATGGGATTGGCATTGTGACACTGTGTCAGGCTGCCACTGGGAACACTGGCATCTTGTATCAAAGTGCCAGTTTGAGTTCTGACTGCGCTACTCTGATCCAGCTCCCTGCTGATACATGGGGGAAGGCTGCAGATGATGGCCGAAGTATTTGAGGCCCCTGACATCCATATAGGAGACCAGGGTGGAGTTCCAGGCTCCTAGTTTTGGCCTGGTATAGTGGAGCCCTGGCCATGGCTCTGTTTGGAGAGTTAACCAGCTGATGAAAGATCTTTTTCCTCTCTCTGTCTCCCTCTCTCTCTGTAACTCTTTCAAAGAAATAAAACAAAATCTTAAAAAAAAAAAAAAAAAAAAAAACCACCAAAACCTGGTTGTAAATTTCTTGCTTACCTGAGGTCTAGATCTTGTAGTCAATGCCTGGAGTTGCTTTTTTTGTTTGTTTGTTTTTAAGATTTATTTGAAAGGCAGAGCAAGAGAGAGAGAGAGAGAGAGAGAGAGAGAGAGAAATCTTTTATCCACTGATTTACTCCCCAAAAGGCTGCAACGGCCAGGGCTAGACCAGGCTGAAGCCAGAAGCCTGGAACTCTAGCCTTGTCTCCCTGATGGGTGACAAGGGCCCAGGTACTCAAGCCATCATCTGTTGCTATCCCAGGTGCAGTTGCAGGGAGCTGGATTGGAAGTGGATTGAATAGCTGGAACTTGAGCTGTTGCTCCAGTATGGAATGCTGGCATCTCAAACACTGGCTTAACCTGCTGCACCACAATGCTGGCTCCAGTGTCTGGAGTTTCTAAGCAAGCATTATTTATCTGTTGAACAAACATTTTGATTAGTCACAAGATCAGCAGTTAGTTTTCGTTCATTAGAATGTGAAAAGGGAAAGGAGGATGTTAACACTTACAGCATCAGTACCTAGAGCATCCCTGGTAAGTGGGAGTTCATGCTGTTGGGCTTGTGCACAGTGTCTGGGGAGGCTGTGACAAGTAATGCCTGGCGTAAACTTGTTGAATCATTTTGTCTGTTGCTGCTTAGGGCCTCTTTCATAGATGTTCTCTGATACACATTAACACGTAATACAGACGTCTTCACAGTTTGAGTCTACTTCTGTGTCCTTCTACATGCCTCTCACCTAAGACTTTCCTGTCCTAATTTCTAGTCTTACTGTTTTCATGACCCTGATCAGCATGTTAGGACATTTGCTTAGGAGTCTGCTTATGTTCTAACCTCAGTCACCTCACTGTCCACACAAACTAGGCGGTCAGGTGTGCTGCCTAAAGCTGTGTGCATTAGGAGGGTTTTCCTTCCCTGCCTTTTACTGTTACCGTCTGAGTGAGGCTATAGTGCAACCACTGTCCATTTCTGGCTTGTACCAGCATGGCCAAACGTATATGCTAAGGGAAGGGCACTGGTGCAACAGTGGAGGATGATTTGAGAGTTTGAGCTGCCAACTCATGCTTGTGCCTTCTAGTCCCCCTTGTGCTTGAACCTAGGTATATCTCTTTTATCTTATGATGGAGTATTGCTGGGTCCATCCTTCTGACTTGTATGTCTTAGAACCCAGGTCATGCTGAGTAGTTGTGGATAAGTGATCACTTGATGAAGTGCTCTGTTTTTACTAGGGCCTGGTAGTATGCCAGAAGGTTTTTATTTTAAGATTTACTTATTTGAATAACAGTGATAGGCGACAAAGAGGGAGAAAGAGATTGAGAGAAAGTGAGCACTATCTTCCACTGACTGGTTCACTCTGCAAATGGCCACAACAGCTGGGTCTGGGCCAGACTGAAGCCAGGAGCCAGGCACTCCATCCAGATCTCCCGTGTGCATGGCAGAGACCCAAATACCTGAACCATTATCTGCTGCCTCCCAGGTGCATTAGCAGGAATGTTGGATGGAAGCAGAGGTGCTGGGACTTAAACTAGCTCTCTGGTATGGAATTGTGGGTGTCCAAAGCAGCAGCTTAACTTGTGCTGCATCGGCAGCCCCATATGAGAAGCTGTTTTGCAAAAGGCTCACCCTTTTCCACTTCTAATGGCATGGACTTGCTGTAGAACCACAGGCATCTGTACTGGTTCTCCCCCTGGGGCTTGCCCTAGTACTCCTTGTACCATTGGTCTGCTTGGTTTTTTTTGCCTCACCACCTAAATCTGCAAAGTCCTTTCCTGGTCTGTCCTACTTTATAACGGTCTGTTTTTGGTGTCACCCACTATAAAGGTCAGAGCTGTGTTTTTTACACGTTGTGCTTCCCTCTTCTTGATGGGACATGCAAAAATGCAACGATTTACCTAGAGGCCTTTATTTCATGCCCCTTACTGCTGGGCCTATAAAAATGTTACTGATGTCATGAGTATTTGAATTTTGTAGCATTTATCTCTCACCCTATGGAGAACATGTGTCTTGTCAAGGCTTTCAGTGTGCTCTCCACCTGTTGTTCATCTGGCCCAGTTAGCATATTATCAGTATAGTGTGATGTTCTGCAGGAAATCTACATGTTCCATAACTCTTAGGACTATATTATGCCAGAGGATGACAGAATGACGTAGTCCTGTAAATGTATGCTGTAATCCATTGTATGTGCGTGTAAATTGTCTCTGATCATGTTTTCTGATAGGAATGTATATTCATTTATTTAGAGTTTATTTCTCTAATCCTTGGCTAACTACCATGCACTTAGGGCTGTGTTGATCTGTTATATAGCAAAGATACCACATCTGGCATGGCAGCTGCAGTTGCAGCTACTATTAAATTGAATTTGCAGTAATCTGCTTTTTGCTTGGGATTTGTTTGGTTTCCACAGGGACTAAACTAAAAAGTGAATTGTGCAACTCTAAGAGTATAGCACTGATTTCTGCCGTTACACTGCCTCTACCCCAGAGATACAGTATTGTTCTGTTTCGTATTTATTATCTTGGCGGGTAGAGTGGGGCAGTCTTAGAGGTTTCCTTCTACTTGGCCTTCCCCAGTGTGTTAACTCTTACCTCACAGTCAAGACCAGAATGGGGGTTGCTCAAATTTCCAAATTTGTCTGTCTCAATTATACATTCAGGGACCACCAGGAAGCCTTTGGAGACCCACTCTGAGCTCTTCTTAACTGGGACTCCATTTACTCCTCACTTCCAGACTCCAGTATCAATGCCAACCTATCTTTAAAACATTAAAATGTTCATTTATTCCCCCCCCCCCCCCCCAGTTCATAGTTACCTAAATGAACAGCTGTACAGCAACTTTGTAATTTGTGTGCCAGTATAGATGGATTGAGACTGGGCAAGAGGTCTCTGGTGTTGCCCACAAAAGCACTGGGGTGCTGCCAGCCCAGGCAAAGAGGGATTAGGACTGAGAGCATGGAATGGGGGACCAGAGCCCTTCCTGAGAAGATGGTGGGAGGTGGAGCACTCAGCACATGCTCCATTTTCCTATCATCCTTCACTTACAGAATTTTAGATAAAATTCTTTTAATTCTCAAACATTTGTATTAATAGCATTTTCCATTATAGAAACTTAAAATTTAGTACCACGTCACATCTTGACAGTACTTCTAATATAATCCAAATAGCCTGATTAGTTGGTGTCTCTATAAGATGAGAGACATAGGTCCTTCGATTTTTTCAGTTGGGCCCCAACTGGAAAAACCAAAGTCCAAGATTTACTGGAAGTTTTAGAGTCCAGATTGTTTGAAACTTTGATTTTTTGAATGCCTGTCAAGAATGCCAAGAAGGCTCAAAATCCAAAATATCTGGTTGAAATAAGATTCCTTAAAATCATGACATAATATAGACCAAATTTGATCGTTGTTACAAGGTGATTATTCAAATCTTTGAAAATAAGCACATATTTAAATAACCCATAGCTCTTAATAAAAATTCAGCTGTTTTTGAACAATTAGAGTTTAACAGACATCAAGTCAAGAAAACATAGTAGATTAACACATTGCTTTAACAGAGCATCAGATTTTAATTCTATGTCAAAGAGAAATTGAGCTTCCTGTGATCTTTTGCTGTGAGGTTTCCTTCCTTTACCTTCTTTCATATTGATGACCATGTTTCTGTGTATAACACATCTTTAAGCATCTTTTGCAGGGCAGGACGGGTGGCAACAAATTCTTTCAATTTCTGTTTGCTGTGAAAGGTCTTTATTTCACCTTCATTCACAAATGAGAGCTTTGCAGGATATAATATTCTGGGCTGGCAGTTTTTCTCTCTTAGTACTTGGGCTATGTCTTGCCATTCCCTTCTAGCTTGTAGGGTTTCTGATGAGAAGTCTGCTTTGAGTCTAATTGAAGATCCTCTGAGAGTAATCTGACGTTTCTCTCTTGCACATTTTAGAATCTTTTCTTTATGGGCCGGTGCCGTGGCTCAACAGGCTAATCCTCCGCCTTGCGGCGCCGACACACCAGGTTCTAGTCCCGGTTGGGGCGCCGGACTCTATCCCGGTTGCCCCTCTTCCAGGCCAGCTCTCTGCTATGGCCCGGGAAGGCAGTGGAGGATGGCCCAAGTGCTTGGGCCCTGCACCCGCAAGGGAGACCAGGAGAAGCACCTGGCTCCTGGCTTCGGATCAGCGAGATGCGCCATCCGCAGCGGCCATTGGAGGGTGAACCAATGGCAAAAAGGAAGACCTTTCTCTCTCTCTCTCTCTCTCTCTCTCTCACTATCCACTCTGCCTGTCAAAACAAAAAAAAATCTTTTCTTTATGTTTCACTGTGGTGAGTTTGATTACAACATGTCGTGGTGAGGACCTCTTTTGGTCATGTTTACTAGGGGTTCTATGAGCTTCCTGTACTAGGATGTCTCTGTCCTTCTCCAGACCCGGGAAGTTCTCTGCAAGTATCTCACTAAAAAGTCTAATGATCTTGTGTTACTAGACATGATAGTTATCTTAATGAGAAAGCCCCAGAGGCCTAAAGGGTTAAATACTTGTAAAATCCTACAGGTGCTTTCAAAAATACTGTGAAGTAAGCAAGTGCCTCTTGTTGGTTGATGAGTTTATAATTTTACACATGGCAACTTAAAGTCTTTTGTCATCCACAGTTATATATGATTTGCTGCTCATAAAACTAAAGCGTTATTGGTTCTATGTTTAGCTGTCCTCCTATAGGTTCCTATGGACTTTTTCCAGCCACTTCTATTGTATTCAATACTTTGGGATGGCTCTGTAAACAGATGAAGCCAATAATGTATTAACAGTACCAACTGAGAGAAAGTATGGTTAACTGAGGTTACTAAAAACAAAAAGCAATTCAAATCAATGGCAATTTACAAAAAGAGTTAAAGATTTTAAAAGCTATTATTAAAATTGCTATATTGGTTTATTATGTTATGTTATATATGTGTACATATTGTATGTCCACATGGGAAAATTCTATTAAGAATTTTATTTTAATTAGCTTATAGATTGTTCATAAATTTAAGCTGCTAAATTTAATCAAAGATACATTTTAATCCGTGTGACCTGAATCTCTGTATCATATGTTTTATACTTGTTGGTAGAAAGAAACTAAAAACATTTTATATGTTTGTGCTTAAGTTTACTGGTTAAACGAACTATACCATGTTAGATATTTAAGAGGTGTTTCCAAATACATGATTCTTAAAATTTATAGAAGGCATTGGACCTTCTGGTAAATGTTTTCTTAAGTTGTTATCTAATGGTTGAAACTGTGATATTGCTATTATATCATGTGATATTGCTATTGTCAGCAAGCGATCTAAGACTTGCTCCCTCATTTCTCTATTCTAAGCCCAACTTGTTCTTTCATTTTTCTATTCTCTTCAAGGTAGGTAACTAATTCTATTATGAAGGAATCTGTAGGATGCACAATTTAATCTTTAGACCTTATAAAAGAGATGGCTAACATTTTTCTGTAATAGTATAGCCAAAATAAGAGCTTAAATAATAATCTCATAGCTAGATTTACTTCGCCATCAGTGAAGTAAACAGTAAGTAGAAAAAACCTCCCTTTCAGACCAAAGGGAAAGAAAGTTTTAAAGTGAGAATATAATTTTCCTCATGGGCATTGTCTACCTTAGAAAAACTACTACAGAACATGCCTGTGACTATAGACTTGTAGTTCAGGCCACCGAAGATTAGAGATGGGACATGGCACTCCCTTGACTTGCATCCTCTGGTCTGCCTTAACAAAAACCAGGAGGAAAAGCAAGCTAGGCATCAGAAGCAATGGGTGGCAGGCCTATTAATGGCTGATCTGTACAGTGATCTGCCCTCAAGGAGACCCAACAGGCCAGTCCACTGCAGTGGCTTTCAATGTGGTAAGCCTGGGCTTCAGCAGAAGTCAGCTTGTGAAGAGCCCTGGCAGCTCTGCCAAGAGTTGGATCACTGGAAATGGACCTGCCCTGGAGTCGAAGGATGCCCAGGTCAGAGCCACAGATCTTATTGGCTCTAAGCTGAAAAGCCCTTCACTCAGCCCAACTTCCAAAGTGACCACTGCAGCTGAGGGGATGGTCAAGTAGGGTCAGCAACATTGCAGGCAGAACTGTAAATTTCTTGTTAGAGATGCCCCCTGCCTTGACCTGGCCAGCTCTCCTCCCAGGCCAGCTAAGTAATGAAAGTCAACAGGGTGCCTTCTCCCAGGTGGTTCACACCTCCCTTAGGATGTACCCCATGTGAAGAGATAGGTCTGGGCCTCTTAACGTACCAGGCCTAAAGCCCACCAGATTATTACCAGGCCCCTTCTGTCAGGTTCTATTTACCTCTCAATGAGAAAACTTAATTGTAGCTTAGACAGCACCTTTCTTAGCTCCTCTAATAATGACTCTGTCCTTTGTTCTAGACCCTGTCTAGCACACTTGGGCCTCATTCCTTTGTAATCATAACCTCTACTCTACCTCCAATGGCTCTACTCCCAACCTGTGTGTACTGATGGTCCTCTTCCCCACTTAATGCTGTATAATAGTTCAGACCTAGTTAATGCCACTCTTAGGATCATTGGTTACTATCCTCACCCTTTTATGACCTTGTCTAAATATGATCAGAGTCGGCGAACTTGGAAGGCTTCCATAACCTTGGCAACTCATGATGAGAGCCTAGGGTGGTTACTGGCGCCATAAACTAGAGTGTCAATTTGTTGGGTCAACAACAGGAGTCACTGTGCACTTGCTCCTCATGTGGGATCTCTGTCCTTAATGTGCTGTACATTGTGATTTAATGCTATAACTAGTACTCAAACAGTATGTTTCACTTTGTGTTTCTATGTGGGTGCAAACTGTTGAAATCTTTGCTTAATATATACTAAATTGATCTTCTGTATATAAAGAGAATTGAAAATGAATCTTGATGTGAATTGAAGGGGAAAGGGAGAGGGAGAGGGGAGGTTTGCGGGTAGGAAGGAAGTCATGGGAGGGGGAAGCCATTGTAATCCATAAGCTGTACATTGGAAATTTATATTCATTAAATAAAAGTTTAAAAAAATTTAGATAAAATTCTAAGAATTTCAAGACTAGGGCAACTGGAGAGTACTCCAAATTACAGGGACCTTCTGATCACCGATGTCCATGGACTCTATAGCATATAAATCTCTCAGAGCTACAAATTTCTCTGGGAATTATTGTAATTTGGTGTTGCAAGTTCCTTTCTTCTGGGCCCTGTCCCTCCTTTGGTTGACAAGTTCAGTCTGAATGTAGCTTAAGTTTTGAAACTGGGCATGGGATCCTGAATTCATTTTTTAAATTTATTTGTTTGAGATGGAGATGTAGAGTTACAGACAGTGAGAGGGAGAGACAGAGAGAAAGGTCTTCCATCCGCTGGTTTACTCCCCAAATGGCCGCAGCGGCCAGAGCTGTGCTGATCCAAAGCCAGGAGCCAGGAACTTCCTCCTGGTCTCCCAAGTGGGTGCAGGGACCCAAGGACTTGGGCCATCTTCCACTGCCTTCCCAGGCCACAGCAGAGAGCTGGATCGGAAGAGGAGCAGCCGGGATTAGAACCAGCACCCATATGGGATGCCAGCGCTACAGGCGGAGGGTTAACCCACTGCACCACGGCTTCAGCTCCTGAATTTATTTTTAAATTGTATAGACAGAGCTCTCATCTGCTGGTTCACTCCTCAAGTGCCTGCAATAGCTGTGCTGTCTCAGGCCAAAGCCCAGGGCTGGGAACTCAATTCTTATCTATCATGGGTAGCAGGCACCCAAGTATGCCCTCAGGTATAGGATGCAGGCATCCCAACTCGTGGGTTAATCACTATGCCCAATGACTGCCCCGGGATCCAGAGTTTTTTGTTGGGGTTATTGCCCTCTGCATCTCAATCTTCCATCCTTCATCAAATAAAATAGTGTTCTTATTGGCTGCTCATCTGTTTTGCCTCAAGTGTCATGTCCTATTACCTGACTCCATAAATCTTTAAGTCATGTCTCTTTGCCACTCTAACCTTGCTGGTCATTATGGTAATTGTGCACACCTGACTGTTTTTTAAAATTTTTATATCAAAGTAACTTTAAAAAAAAAAAGATTTATTTATTTTTTTGGAAGGCAGAGGTTACAGGGAGAGGGAGAGAGCTTCCATCCGCTGGTTCACTCCCCAAATGGCTGCAACAGCCAGAGCTGGGCTGATCTGAAGCCAGGAGTTTTTGCGGGTCTCCCTTGTGAGTGCAGCGACCCAAACACTGGGGCCATCCTCCGCTGCTTTCCCTGGCTCATTAGCAGGGAGTGGGGTTGGCAGTGGAGCAGCTGGGTCTCGAACATGTGCCCATATAGGATGCAGCCCCCCCACCTGACTTCTTATAGTTATTATGGTAACCTGGTCTCCTTTGGAGGGTCCTGTCATGGCCAGTGCTTATCAGTGAGCAATCTTATGGAGGAGAACTTTTTTTTTTTTTAAGATTTTATTTATTTGAGGGGCCAGTGCTGTGGTGCAATGGGTTAAAGCCCCGACCTGTAGCACCAGCATCCCATATGTATATGTGCTGCCAAAGTGAGCACAACCAGCATCCCATATAGATGCTGGTTCAAGTCCCAGCTGCTCCTCTTCCAATCCAGCTCCCTCTGATGGGCCTGGGAAAGAGAGGATGGCCCAAGTCCTTGGGCCTCTGCACCCATGTGGGAGAGCCATTTGGGGAGTGAACTAGGTAATGGAAGACCTCTCTCTGTCTCTACCTATTCTGTAACTCTTTCAAGTAAATCAAATCAAATAAATTTTAATTTAAAAAAGCAAAGATTTTATTTATTTGAGAGGTAGAGTTACAGAGAGAGGGAGAGACAGAGAAAGGTCTTCCTTCTGCTAGTTCACTCCCCAGATGGCTGCAACAGCTGGAACTGAGCCAATCCAAAGCCAGGAAATTCTGGGTCTCCCGCGTGGGTATAGTGACCCAAGCACTTGGGCCATCTTCCAGTGCTTTCCTAGCCATAAGCAGAAAGCTGGATTGGAAGAGGAGCAGCCGGGACATGAACCGGCACCCATATGGGATGCTGGTGCCTCAGGCAGAGGCTCAGCCTACTACATCACAGCGCCAGCCCCTGAAAACAACCATTAAACTTCTTAATGATGCCAGTGCCCCATCATCAGCACATTCCTTTTGGCATTCTCCCACCCTTTCCAAGGGACAAAATTTGAAGGGTTTTCTGACTGGATGTCATGCATCCATTTTAGCATGCTTGCTTCAAGAGTAAAGGGCTTAATTACAAATTACCCGAGAGATCCCATGGCTTTCACATTTGGCTTTCAATTGACTGTTAATCACATTCATGTTTTTGCTATCTCTTTTTGATTCTGTTGTCATTGTAGTTTCAGTTTGTGCCTTATCCTCTTCAAGTAAGTGCCTGATACATTTAATCAACTAGTACATACCTTCCACAAATAGACAAACACTGTTTGCCACTGTTAAAGTTTAAAAATTAGATCGGCACCTTGTGCCAAGAATTGTCAGTGTTAGACATGCCCCAGTGATGGCGTCTTCATTCCATCTAGTCTACTACTGGTTCAACTCCAAAACTCCAGCTTACTCTCAATTTTCTCATAGCCTTCCTTTCAGCAACTGTCAGTAATTTATGTTTTCTACAAAGCAGGCTATGAATTGGAGTTAGTGTTCAGACTTTTTTAGGGAATGCCTTATTATCAAAAAACCACAAGACATGTAGGAAGCTGAATTGGACACATTTGACCGTTGTCTTGATTCGGGGTGAAGGTTGAATATTTACCTTTAGTTAAATTTCTTTTTTTTTTTTTGGACAGGCAGAGTGGACAGTGAGAGAGAGAGACAGAGAGAAAGGTCTTCCTTTGCCGTTGGTTCACCCTCCAATGGCCGCCGCGGTCAGCGCGGTGCTGAGCGATGGCTGGAGCCAGGTACTTCTCCTGGTCTCCCATGGGGTGCAGGGCCCAAGCACTTGGGCCATCCTCCACTGCACTCCCGAGCCACAGCAGAGAGCTGGCCTGGAAGAGGGGCAACCGGGACAGAATGCAGCGCCCCGACCGGGATTAGAACCCGGTGTGCCGGCGCCGCAAGGCGGAGAATTAGCCTGTTGAGCCACGGCACCGGCCTAGTTAAATTTCTTTCAAAACATTTTTGGGTGTCGGGCTGCTTGGGATGTCTGCATTCCACATTCAGGCGCCTGATTTGAGTTTCAGTTCCTCTGCTTCCACTTCCAGCTTCCTGCTGATGCACACCACGGGAGGCAGCAGGTGATGGCTCAAGTACTTGGGTCCCTGCTGCTCCTGTGGAAATTCGGGTTGGATTCTCAGCTCCTGGCTTCAGCCTGGCCCAGCTCTGACTGTTGCAGGCATTTTGGAAGTGAACCTGTGGATGGAAGATTTCTGTCTCTCTGCCTTTCAAATAAATTCTAAAGATTAATTTAAAATTATTGTAAAACTTTTATTTTCATTCTTGAGTTTTCTAACCTGATAGCTGAACTGTTCTCCTGCATCTACAATAACTTCCACTTTTCCTAGGTAAAACCAGTTTCCTCCCTCATTCATACCCCTCGTGTCTTTTCTCAGGTCTTTATGTTAGTTTGTTTTACGTTAAAAACTTGCCTTTTTCCTTACATTCTACCGCATTTAAGGAATAGAAAAGGGGCCTTGAGAAAACTGAGAATGATGCGTTTTTAAAATAAGTGGCTGTAAATGTTGTGTTTTCAGTATTGTATGTGTGTATATCAACCCTGTTAAAATAACTCCCAGTTGGCAGTGTTCCCAGCTAGTAAATTGTACATTTCCAGGATGGTCCAGTTTAAACTATAGTCATTGTTATTGATTGGACTTATTTATATGTAGATATAGATGGATTTTACACTCTAAGTATATCATTTGCCTTTTTCTTTTTTCAGAAATTATACCCCATTTCCCTAAACTGATTAATAGTGACATGGAAGATCCATTTGGTGAGTATCACCTTCATTTTCCTTAGTTAATGATATTTCTGTTTTATCTTTATTGCCATTAAAACTTTGAAAGTAATTTTTTTTTTTTTAAATGTTTGGCATGCTACTCTCCGGAATAGTGGTTTTTCAAACATTTTGTTCACAGGGCCCATTTATACCCAGTTTAAAATTATGTATTCTTTAAAGATTTATTTATTTATTTATTTATTTATTTATTTGAAAGAGTTACAGAGAGGCAGAGGCAGTGAGAGAGAGAGGTCTTCCATAAAGTTCTCTATCTTGATCACATAGTAATTTATATGGACTTCTGTTTGGAAATCTGGTTCTGCTGCTCTTTCAGAAACATATGCTTTGTAGTGTTTCATTAGTACTTGATCAAAGAACAGTAACTTGAAAGTTATCTTACTAGTAGGGATGTATAATATTTCTAGTTAAATTTTGCCTGTATATATTTCTAGCAACATATATACACACGTGTGTGCACGCGTGCACACACACACACATATATATAGAGAGAGAGCTCAACATGAGTAGGGGAATCTAAATCTAGATGAAGATTTAATAATTGCCTTTTTGACTAAAAAGTTAGTTGCTATTTACTGAGCCCTATTTTCCTATTGACTTATTTCAAAGTGAAAGATACATTCTAGGATATCAAATGTTTTAAAACCATATCATAGATTAGGAAATACTTTCCATTAATATATATCAGCACACACCCCCTCCCAAGAAAAAGTAATCAAAGACAGTTTTACTTGAAGAAGCATTTGATTCAATTCCTTTTTAAACCAGTGGAATTTGAGGAGTTATACTAAAGATGTTACCAAAATTCTCTTCTGCTCTTGCCCAGTTGCTGTTGATGACTGAGGTGAAGCTCTGAGCTCTTGGTACTAGTAATCAGTTCAAGTTAGTAGTTTCTGTTTTGCTTCAAGAAGACTGCTGCTGACAGCCTTGCAAGATCAGAACTACTTCTGAATCTAGGTGACTAATCTTTAGGACTTGACTTTTCTTTCTCTGAAGGATAGGTTAAAAAATTATATTGGGGCTGGCACTGTGGCGAGGCGGGTAAAGCTGCTGCCTGCAATGCCGGCATCCCATATGGACACCTGTTCAAGTCCCAGATGCTCCACTTCCAATCCAACCCTCTGCTGTGGCCTGGGAAAGCAGAGGAGGATGGCCTAAGTCCTTGGGCCCCTGTGCCCATGTGGGAGACCCATAAGGGGACTCCTGGCTCTTGGCTTCAGATCAGTGTAGCTCTGGCCATTGCAGCTATTTGGGGAGTGAACCAGCAGATGGAAGATATCTGTCTTGATCTCTCTCTCTCTCTCTCTTTTTTTTTCTCTCTCTCTGTGCCTCTGCCTCTCTGTAACTCTGCCTTTCAAATAAATAAATGTATGTTTTATTTTTTTAAAAAAAGGATTATATTTAGTTCATTGACCAGATCTTCAGTTGAACACTAGAGGGCAGTAAATTGCTCATAATCTGTAGTTTTCATTACCAGGTTAATTCCAGAGGTGATAATTTATGAATTATTTGGCAAACTGAGTTAATTTTTGGTGCTTGGTGACAAATTCTAAAGTACATGTCCATATGATAGACTAGAATGATGCATGACCTCAAAAGTTTTTGTGTTTTTTTTTTTTTTTTTTTTTTTTTTTTACTAGAAACTTGTTTTCTTTTTGACTGACATCTTTACCTCACCAAACTTAAGTATAGGGTAAGCATCCCTAATCTGAAATACTCCCACATCTGAAATTTTTGAGGGTCAACATAATGCTATAAGTGGGAATTTCACTCTTGACTGACCTCATGACGAGTTCTAGTCAAAACCTAAGTGCGTGGCTGGCGCCACGGCTCACTTGGCTAATCCTCCACCTGTGGCGCCGGCACACCGGGTTCTAGTCCCGGTCGGGACGCCAGATTCTGTCCCGGTTGCTCCTCTTCCAGTCCAGCTCTCTGCTGTGGCCCGGGAGTGCAGTGGAGGATGGCCCAAGTGCTTGGGCCCTGCGCCCGCATGGGAGACCAGGAGAAGCACCTGGCTCCTAGTTTCAGATCAGTGCAGCACGCCGGCCGTAGTGGCCATTTGGGGGGTGAACCAACGGAAAGAAGACCTTTCTCTCTGTCTCTCTCTCTCTCTCTCTCACTGTCTAACTCTGCCTGTCAAAAAATAAAAATAAAAAAATAAAACCTAAGTGCACTAGAAATATTGTATGAAATAACCTTCATTGGGCAGGTTACGTCACTGCTTGGGATGCCCTCATCCCATATTGGAGTGCATGGTTTGAGTGCTGGTGTCTTCTTTTCTGATCTAGCTTCCTGCTAATGTGCACCCTGGGAGAGAGCAGATGATGGCTCAAAAATTACTTGGAGGGGCCGGTGCTGTGGCTTAGCGGGGAAAGCTGCCACCTGTGGAACTCCATCCAATATGGCTTAATCTGCTCTACCGTAACACCATGCCTTCTTTGTTTTAGATCCTCTCCATTTCATCTTATTTTAAAGGGACCTAGGTAAAATACAATGAAAGTAGAACTTGTTAATCTGTGTTCTCATATACTACCAGTTAAAAGAAAAACTATAATGGCTGCCCAATACTTACATGCTGGGTAAAGATGGAGTCCAGAGAGGATGTACTTTAAATTTATGCTACTCTGGTGGTTCACACTCCACTGCTTCTTTCTTCCTCTCTTCTCAACTGTGTATTAACAGCCACTGTCCCCACAGCATGCCACAGAAAAAGGGACTGAAATAATGACATATCATTCTTTTTAGATTTATTTATTTGAAGGCAGAGTTACGAAGAGAGAGGAAGAGACAGAGAGAGAAACCTTCTATCTGCTGGTTCACTCCCCAAATGGCTGCAATGACCAGGGCTAGGCCAGGACACAACCTGGAACCAGGAGCTTCTTCCAGGTCTCCCACGTGGGTGCATGGGCTCAAGTACTTGGGCCATCCTCCACTGCTTTCCCAAGCACATTAGCAGGGAGCTGGATTGGAGTAGAGTAGCTGGGACTAGAACTGGTGCCTGTATGGGATGCCAGCATTGCAGGCAGCAGCTTAACCCACTACTCTGCAATGCCAGCCCCTACATATCATTTGTTTTAAAATATGGAATTATGATTTACTTCTAAAGATTTGGGAGTAGGAGAGGCTCTGTATACTAATTGCCCTCCCAAAATACTTTAAATTACCTGGCTTCTACATTAAGTTCCTATGTATCTTCCTTTCTATAGACATGAACACAGTTTGCTTAAAAATATTTTGAGGGAGTTTGTCTTTGATGTGGTAAGTATTTATTGAAATATAAATTATTAGGGGCTGGCGCTGTGGCATAGCGGGTAAATCTGCCTGCAGTGCCTGCATCCCATATGGGCGCTGGTTCGAGTCCCAGCTGTTCCACTTCCAATCTAGCTCTCTTCTATGGCCTGGGAAAGCAGTAGAAGACTTGGGCCCCTGCACCCGTGTGGGAGTCCTGGAAGAAGCTCCTGGATCCTGGCTGGCTTCGATCGGCACAGCTCCAGCCATTGAAGCCATCTGGGGAGTAAGTGAATGGAAGACCTCTCTCTCTCTCTCTCTGCCTCTCCTTCTCTCTCTGTGTAACTCTGACTTTCAAATAAATAAATAAATCTTTAAAAAAAAGAAATATAAATTATTAGCATGACTTCTGAACTTAAAGCTAGTTGTGGAGCTGGCATTATGGGGCAGTGGGTTAAGCTGCCACCTGTGACACAAGCATCCCATATGAGTACCAGTTTTGAGTCTCAGCTGTTCCACTTTTGATCCAGCTCACTGCTAGTGTGCCTGGGAAAGCAGTAGAAGCTGCCCCAAGAACTTGGACCCCTGCTACCTATATGGGAGACCTGGATGGAGTTCCAGGCTCCTGGCTTTACTCTGGTCTAGCCCCAGGGATTGTGGCCATCTGGGGAGTGAACCAGCTGATAGAATATCTCTCCCTCTCTCTCTGCAGCTCTGCCTTTCAAATAAATAAATCTTTAAGGAGAGGGGAAAAAAAAAAGCTAGTTTACATATACTTAGTGTCTTTTTAACCAATACCAGTGAATGTTTTTTGTTTGTTTATTTTTAAGATTTACTTATTTGAAAGGCAGAGAGAGAGAAAGAGATCTTCGATCCACTACAGCTGGAGCTGGGCCAGGAGCGTGGGACTGTCATCCAAAGTCTTCCATTTGGGTGGCAGGAGCCAAGTGCTTGGGCTATCCTCTGCTGCTTTCCCCAGGCACATTAGCAGGGAGTTGGACTGGAAGCAGAGCAGCCTGGACTCAAACCAGCATTCTGATATGAGATGCTGATGTTGCAAGCCCCAACATAATGTGCTGTGTCACAACACCAACCCACTCCCCACCCCAAGATTTGTTTGTTTATTTCAAAGGCCGAGTGCGAGAGAATTTTCTTACCTGCTTTTGACTCTCCAGTCAATATGACAGGCTGAAGCCAGGAGCCCAGAACTTAGTCTGAGTCTCTCACATGTGTGGCAGGGACCCAGTTATTTGAGCCATAGTGGAGAAGCTGGGACTCAAACCAGCACTCCAGGATGGGATGCAGGCATCCGAAGCAGTGACTTAACCTGCTGCACCATGATACCAGTCCCCAGTCTCCTTTGGATTAAAGTTTGTATTATATAGGATATATGAGAAACCATTTGCTCAGGTAGTACATAGAGCATTACTTTTTTTTTAAACGAATTTACATCCAGACCGAATTTATTCAGAGAAAATAAATCCGCAGAGGTGGGTGACCAAATGCCTGCAAATACAGGATGGAACACGTGCCAGAAGGCCAGGACATTACTTTCTAAACAAAATTTTCTTTCTTTCTTTTTTTTTTTTTTTTAAGATTTATTTACTTATTTGAAAGTCAGAGTTACACAGAGAGAGGAGAGGCAGAGAGAGAGGTCTTCCATCTGCTGGTTCACTCTCCAATTGGTCGCAATGGCTGGAGCTGTGCCAATCCAAAGCCAGGAGCCAGGAGCTTCTTCTAGGTCTCCCACAGGGGTGCAGGGGCCCAAGCACTTGGGCTGTCCTCCACTACTTTCCCAGGCCATAGCAGAGAGCTGGATCAGAAGTGGAGCAGCCGGGACTTGAACCGGTGCCCATATGGGATGCTGGCACTGCAGGTGGCGGCTTTACTTGCTATGCCACAGCACTGCCCCCTAAACAAAATTTTCTTATTCTATGTCTGAATCTGTAAATAGTTATGTTGTAAAGGGTATGTTTTTCTAGCTGTTAACAACATTTCTTAAGGAGACATGATTAAGATTAATGAATTTACTTCAAAGTTTAGAGGAAAAAAATTTGTAATCCTATGTTGTTACTACTTGAAGTTCAATATATTCCAATAACGTGGTCCTTCCCTCCTTCCTCTTTAAGAATGAAGGGTAAAATATGAACTTAATTAGTTTTGAGATCCTTAGAGTGTAGGAGATAAATTCCTCTGGAATTAAATGATGCCTGAAGTATTAGTTCCATAGTTTCCTCCGTGGTGTTGGTTAGAAGTTTTGTTTTTAAGATTTGTTTATTTATTTATTTGAAAGAGTGTCAGAAAGGGAGGGACAGAGACAGAGATCTTGCATCTGCTGATTCACTCCCCAAAAGGCTGCAGCATCCAAGCTGGGCCAAGCTGAACCGAGGAGCCAGAAACTCCATCTGGGTCTCTCACATGGGTGGCAAGGGCCATCATCTGCTTGGGCCATCATCTGCTGCTTTCCAAGGCACATTAGCAGGAAGATGGATAGAAGCAGATGGCTAGCACTGGAACAGGCACCGTATGGGACATGGGATGCTGGTGTTGCAAGCAGTGGTTTAATCTGATTAGAAATTTAATGTAACATTATTATATTATATATTAAATATTCTCTGTCATCTTTGTTCCTGATAATAATATACACTGAAAATAAGGTCTTTTTCACTATTACATCCTACTCCCCAACAGGAAGGATACAATACAAATATGTTTGTTTTTTTTTAACTGGTTTTGTCTGCTGAAGATAAAATTATCAATCTCAAGGAAAACAAAGTGAACAGACACCAATTTCTGTGAGCTTAAATAGCAGATGTCATGTGATTATTTCTTCTCACAGTAGAGAATAGCCCTGGTAGTGGCAGTGCAGGCTTGGACAGGTACTAAGTAGTACTGCTGACAGTGTGGCCATCTCTGGTGTCCTCCCACCATTTGCCACCACTTCTGACTGCCATTTATTCTTGGAAAGTCAGAGCAAATGTGAGGGATTGGCTAAATATGTAGACTGGTTTTGGTTCATTTCTGCACACTGAGCCCTTATCAATGTGTCATGCACCCTATAAGGCAATAATAAATATTATGCAAATGTTTTCTCCAGCTTGTAGTTTGTCTTTTTCTTACTAGTAGAAATTTTTAACTTGATGAGTTCCAACTTAATAACTTTTTTCTCTTATGATTCATGCCTTTTTTGTTCTAAGAAATTTTTGGTTAACCCCAGATCACAGATTTTTTTTTTTTTAAAGATTAATTTATTTGAGAGAGAGAGAAGAAGAGAGGAAAGGAGATGAGATGAGATCTTCTGTCAGCTGGTTCACTTCCCAAAAATGGCTGCAATAGCTAGGGCTGGGCCAGGCCTAAGCTAGGAGCCTGGGACTCCATCTGGTCTCCCACACGGATGCAGGAGACCAAATAGTTGGGCATCTTCTGCTGCTTTCCCAGGCACATTAGCAGGGAGCTGGATTGGGAGTGGAGCAGGCAGGAATCTAACCTGGTGCTCACATAGGATGCTGGCATTGCAGACATTGGTTTAACCTGCTGTGCCACAATGCCAGCCACACGTAGATTTTCATCTGTTTTTATCTTTTTAAGAAGTTTGTTATTTTCAGTTTTATATTTAGGTCACTAGTTCTTTCAGAGTTAATATTTGGATATGATACATAATTGAAAATACTCTTTGTTGTCTGATGAATTATCTTGGCACCCTTGTTGAATTCCTGATGAATTCTGTCATTTTCTAGGAAAATGTAGTTGGCCAGAATGACTCAAGAAATAGAAATCCTATCTAGACTGATATTAAAACGTATCTAGGCCCAGTCAGTTTTATGGGCAATTTAATTCATCCTGAAGGAACAGATAATTGTAATGTTTTATCAACAACAGTAGAGCAGAGAAAAAGAAAGTATATTTATTCATTTTTTAAAGGTAGCAAAATCTTAGTAACTAAAAGCTGACAAAGATAGTATAAAATACATTTGTCTTATCCCACTTAATGAATACAGTTAAAGAAATACTATATAAAATACTTGCAGAGGCAAGCATTTAGCTTAGCCATTAAGTCGCTGGTTGGGCTGCTTGCAACCCTTTCAGATTGCCTCAGTTTGAGGCCTAGATCTGGCTTCTGATTGTAGCTTCCTAACAGTGCAGAAGCTGAGAGGCAGCAGGTAATGTCTCAGGTCATTGGGTGTCTGTTTCTGTCTCTCTGCCAATCACATTTTTAAATACAGTTTAAATCCAACAAACCATTATTATTTTTTCTGATTTCAAAAACAATATAGATTTCTTATAGAAAAATTAGAAAATGCATTATAAGTTTTAAAAATTGTTAAATCACACTTGATCTTTCCCCACAAGTGCTAACTACTGATACCATTTTTTAAAAAGTTTATCAACTATTTTTTAAATTTACTTATTTTTCATTCTGTTTGAGTGACAGAGATCTTCCATCTGTTGGTTACTCCTCAAATTCCCACAGCAGTCCAGGCTGGGCCAGACTGAAGCCAGAGGCCTAGAATCCCATCCAGGTCTCCCATGTGGGTGACAGGACCCAAGTACTTGAGCCATCACCTGTGCTCTTCTACGACGTGCCTTAGCAGGAAGCTGGCTCAGAAGCAGGGTAGTCCAAGTTTGAATCAGACACTCTGACACGCGACAGACATCCCAAGTGGCATCTTAACTGCTACCCCAAATGCTGCTCTGACATTTCATTTTCTGTTTATTTATTTTAAAGATTTATTTATTTGAAAGAGTTACAGAGAACAAGAGACAAGGGGAGAGAGAGAGATCTTCCATCCCTGGTTGACTCCCCAAATGGCCACAGGCAGCCAGATCTGGGCCAGGCCAAAAACTGGAGCTAGGAACTCTTTCTATTCTCCCACACAGGTGGTAGGGACGCAAGTACTTTGGCCATCATCTGCTGCCTTCCCAGGCACCCTAGCAGGGAGCAAAAGTGGAAGAGTGGAGCAGCTGAGACTCAGACCGGTGTTCCGATATGGGATCCTGGCCTTCCAAGCAGCAGCTTAACTCCCTGCACTACAATGCTGGCCCTTGCCCCAACATTTAAAAAAAATTGATTTGAAAGGCAGAAAGACCAGCAGATGATCTTTCATCCTCTGGTTCACTCCCTAGATAGCCACGATAGCCCAGGCTGGACCACTCCCAAACCAGGAGCCTAGAACTCAGTGGTTGGCAGGGACCTAAGTGTACTTGAGCCATCATCTGTTGCCATTAGTAGAAAGCTACGATGAAAAGTGGAGCCGGAAATCAAACCCAGGCTCTCTGAAACAGGATGTGAGTTTCACAAGCAGTGTATTTTTTTTTTTTTTGAAGATTTATTTATTTGAAAGAGTTACACAGAGAAAGAGAGGCAGAGAAAGTGAGAGGGGGAGAGAGAGAGAGAGGTCTTCCATCTGCTAGTTCATTCTCCAGTTGGCCACAATGGCCGCAGCTGTGCTGAGCTGAGAAGCCAGGAGCATCTTTCAGGATTCCTACACAGGTGCAGGGGCCTAAGGACTTGGGCCATCTTCTACTGCTTTCCCAGGCCATAG
The DNA here is from genome assembly GCF_033115175.1 of Lepus europaeus. NCBI lineage: Eukaryota > Metazoa > Chordata > Mammalia > Lagomorpha > Leporidae > Lepus > Lepus europaeus. The sequence goes on from NC_084831.1 coordinate 21,373,809, forward strand.
CAGGGAGCTGGATCGGAAGAGGAACAGCCAGGACTTGAACCAGTGCCTGCTATCACTGCAGGCAGCAGCTTTACCTGCTACGCCACAGCGCCGGCCCATCACAAGCAATGCCTTAACTGCTACACCAAATGCCGATTCCAACTACCGGTAACATTTTGATGTGTCTATTTCTTTCTTTCTTTCTTTCTTTTTTTTTTTTTTTTAGACTTATTTATTTATTTGAAAGGCAGAGTTACAGAAAGGCAGAGGCCGGGGGAGGAGGGTCTTCCATCCTCTGGTTCACTCCCCAAATGGCCACAACGGCTAGAGCTGGGCCAATCCGAAGCCAGGAGCCAGGAACTTCTTCCAGGTCTCTCATGCAGGTGCAGGGGCCCAAGGATTTGGGCCATCTCTTACTGCTTTCCCAGGCCATAGCAGAAAACTGGATCAGAAGTGGAGCAGCTGGAATTCAAACTAGTGCCCATCTGGGATCCTGGCACTATAGGCGGTGGCATCACCTGCTACACCACAGCACCAGCCCCTGATGTGTCTTATTTCTGTAAGTTCTTCTAGGGTAGTTAATCTGTATAGTTTTAGATATTCAACATATGGATTTTTTTTTTTTTTTTTTTTTTTGGACAGGCAGAGTGGACAGTGAGAGAGAGAGAGAAAGGTCTTCCTTTGCCGTTGGTTCACCCTCCAATGACCGCTGCAGCTGGCGCGCTGTGGCTGGTGCACCGCGCTGATCCAAAGCCAGGAGCCAGGTGCTTCCTCCTGGTCTCCCATGTAGGTACAGGGCCCAAGCACTTGGGCCATCCTCCACTGCACTCCCGGGCCACAGCAGAGAGCTGGACTGGAAGAGGAGCAACTGGGACAGAATCTGGCGCCCCGACCGGGACTAGAACCCGGTGTGCTGGCGCTGCAGGCGGAGGATTAGCCTATTGAGCCACAGCGCCAGCCTCAACATATGGATTTATAACTGCTTTTTTCCCCCAATTTTGTGTGTGAAATATATTAGAAGAATAAGACCAGAATTTCCTTCAATATCTAGGTTATTAAGAAATGTATAAATAATAATTCATTATTATGTTGATAGGTCAAAAACTAGGACAAAATGACATGCTCATCTTTGTTGGCAAAAATTTTGATAAAATTCAACTATTCAACTTAAAAACTTTAATTACTGTAGGAGTAGGATAATTTACTTTTCTTAAATGATTGATAATAATACCTACATTTCTACCAAATTGATTTAAAAATTGGTAACATTAAGACATGCTTTGTAAAATAATGTTAAATAAACCCTTCTTTGACCTCCCCTTGTCTATTGATAACCCTAGCATGAAAAATGTGTATATTCTTTCATTTTTTTTTTCTTTTTCAACATTGTTTGCATACTTAATGTGATCAAGAGTAGTTCTGTGATACCAACAGACACCAGCATATTTATCAGCAAAATACAGAGGTAATGTCCAATGTTACACTTATTCCACATTATTTTTTGGGAGTACTAGGCAATGCAGTAAGACAAACAAATTAGAGGTATGTTTTCAGTAATGAACAAAATAATTTTATATTTGTTGGCAAAAATTCAAAATAATCAGTGAAAGAAAAGTCTAATAAAATGGCAAAAGTAATATTAAAGTTGAATAATTAAAATGTATTTAATAGGGTCTGGTGCTGTGGCGCAGCGGTTTAACGCCCTAGCCTGAAGTGCCGGCATCCCATATGGGTGCTGGTTCTAGTCCTGGCTACTCCTCTTCTGATCCAGCTCTCTGCTATGGCCTGGGATAGCAGTAGAAGATGGCCCAAGTCCTTGGGCCCCTGCACCCACATGGGAGACCCGGAGGAAGTTCCTGGCTCCTGGCTTCGGATTGGCGCAGCTCCAGCCATTGTGGCCAATTGGGGAGTGAACCAGCAGATGGAAGACCTCTCTCTCTGCCTCTCCTCTCTCTGTGTGTAGTTCTGACTTTCAAATAAATAAATAAATCTTTAAAAAATGTATATAATATATGTAAGTATAATAAGTTATATATAAAAAATAAAGATGTAAAAGTAATTTACAGTAACAACCAAAATTATAAAATACCTAGAGTGATCTTAACAAGAAGTATGTAGCCTATATGATAAAAGTAGAAATTTGCTGTAACTAAGTAATAAATGTATTATGTCATGTAATGGGAAAAATTACCAATAACATTTATTACATAGATTTAATACAGTTTTAGTAATTGGTAGTGAACTTACACTTCCTTTTAGTATTTGACTAAGTGATTATAAAGTATAGGCAAAATTAAAGTTAATAAACTCCCCCTTTTATTCAGTATTTTTTATTTTTATTTCATTTTTATTTTGCTCATACTAAGTTGTATAAGATCTCAGTTGTATTTTTAGGTCATATGTTCCCTTCGTTGAGCTGTCAATTTTTTCACAAAATATGTATATCACTACAGTCAAAACAACTTCTGATTGTATCTGTTCCATGTTCTGTCATGTTGAAAATGACTTTTCATGATTAGAGCTTTGACTTGATTCAAAGGTAGGATAATTTTTACAAGATTACAATTTTAAACATCAATGACGTTTAAAACAGAGGCGCATGGGTGCATACACACACACATACGCACACACACACATGCCATAATTGAGGCTTCCATTAAAAGAAGGTGATAGTATAACAGATTATCCTATGGGATGGTGCTGGGGGCCTTTAATTACACACTGAAGATCTGTTGGGGGTTTTCCTTCATCAACCCAGTGTTTGGTAGCCAGAGTGATATCACATCAAATTGCAATCTAAAAACAGTATTCCTTTTTTTTTATTGCTTAGAAAGATTACTGTTACCTTTGATTTGTCTAAGCCTTTTTGAATTTGATATTTAGGTTTCTGTGATGCTTCTACATCTTTGATTTTGTCCATTGACCTCCCAAGTGAACTTAAATTTTTATTTATTTATTATTTATTTGAAAGATAGAGAGGGAAGCAGTGCAGTCAGTCACAAAGAAATCTTCCATCCATCATTTCATTTTCCAAATGCTCACAAGAGCCAGAGCAGGGCCAGGCCAAAGCAAGGACCCAGAACTCAATCCAGGCCTCTCATGGAGGTGACAGGGACTCAGTTGGTTAAGCCATTTCTGCCGCTTCCCAGGGTTTGCATTAGCAGGAAGCTGGATGTGGAAGCATAGCTGAGAGTCAGATATGGGGTACCGGCATCTCCAGCAACGTCTTCACTGCCACACCAAATGCCTGTCCCCCACAATAGTTTAGATGCTGTAAAACAAGTGAAGCTGACAACTTTGTCTTTATTCCAGAGGTCAGTCTTTTTCCTCTTCAGTTTATTTATTTTTAAAGATTCATTTTATTTATTTGAAAGGCACAGTTACAAAGAGAAGGGGATAGATGAGAGAGAGAGATCTTCTATCTGCTGGTTTACTCCCTAAACGGTCACAACAGCTGGAGCTGGGCCAGGCCCAAGCCAGGAGCTTCTTCCAGGTCTCCCACATGGGTGCAGGGGCTCAACCACTTGGGCCATCCTCTGCTGCTTTCCCAGGTGCATTAGCAGTGGTCTGGCTTGGAAGTAGAGCAGTTGGGATTCAGTCTGGCACCCATGTGTTGGATGCCGACGCTATAGGCGGTAACTTTTTTGCTACACCACAACACCAGTCACTTTCCCCTTGTTTAAGCTCAGTAACCAAAGGGCATGAATAGCAAAAAGCCTTCAAAGTCTTAAATAATAAAATAAAAAGATGGTACCTAAGGACGTTCACTCTTGCTAGGATGAGGAGTTTGACTTAATACTAAACGTGTTCAGGGCTGGCGCTGTGACAACAGGTTAAAGCCACCGCCTGCAGTACCGGCATCCCATATGGGCTCCAGTTCTAGTCCCGGCTACTCCACTTTGATCCAGCTCTCTGCTATGGCCTGGGAAAGCAGTAGAAGACAGCCCAAGTCCTTGGGCCCCTGCACCCACATGGGAGATCCGGAAGAAGCTTCTGGCTCCTGGCTTTGGATCAGCTCAGCTCCAGCCTGTTGCAGACAGTTGGGGAGTGAGCCAGCATATGGAAGACCGCTCTCTCTTTTTTTTTGACAGACTGAGTTAGTGGGAGAGAGAGACAGAGAGAAAGGTCTTCCTTCCATTGGTTCACTCCCCAAATGGCCGCTACGGCCGGCGCGCTTTGCCGATCCGAAGCCAGGAGCCAGGTGCTTCTTCCTGGTCTCCCATGCAGGTGCAGGGCCCAAGCACTTGGGCCATCCTCCACTGCACTCCTGGGCCACAGCAGAGAGCTGGACTGGAAGAGGAGCAACCAGGACTAGAACCCGATGCCCCAACAGGGACTAGAACCTGGGTGCCAGTGCTGCAGGCGGAGGATTAGCCTAGTGAGCCACGGCGCCAGCCAGACCACTCTCTTTGTATCCCTACCTTTCTATGTAACTGTCTTTCAAAAAAAAAAAAAAATACTAAATGTGTTCATGTTTAGTTCTAGTCATAATTTCATAACTACATTTATAGTAGATGGCTTACTGTTAGTTATAATTAAAGTCATTTAGTATCCTGATCCTATCCAAAGAGTAATTTTTTAAAAGATTTATTTAATTATTTGAAAGACAGAGTGACAAAAATGGTGAGAAACAGAGAGATCTTCTATCTGCTGGTTCACTTCTCGAATGACCACAGCAGCTGGGACTGGTCTGGGTCAAAGCTAGGAGTTCAAACTCCATCCAGGTCTCACACATTGGTCACAGGAGCCCAAACACTTGGGCCATCTTCAGCTGCTTTCCCAGGTGCATTAGCAGGGAGGTGGATCTAAAATAGAGCACCTGGGACTCAAAACAGCACTCCAAAATGAGATACCAGCATCACATATGGTGGTTAAATCACGTCACAACTCTGGCCCCCTAAACAGTAATTTTATTAATTCACTCAATAAATGTTTGTTGGCTCACCTCTCTGTCTCACCATGAAGGAAAACACACCAAGATATAGTTCTAGCTCAGAGAGGAAATTGAGAACTGTTAATGAGACAGAACAAAATATTTTTATATAGATTTAAAAAAAAATTTTTTTTTGACAGGCAGAGTGGACAGTGAGAGAGAGAGACAGAGAGAAAGGTCTTCCTTTGCCGTTGGTTCACCCTCCAATGGCCGCCGCAGCCGGCGCACCGCACTGATCTGAAGCCAGGAGCCAGGTGCTTCTTCTGGTCTTCCATGGGGTGCAGGGCCCAAGCACTTGGGCCATCCTCCACTGCACTCCCGAGCCACAGCAGAGAGCTGACCTGGAAGAGGGGCAACCGGGACAGAATCCGGCACCCCAACCGGGACTAGAACCCAGTATGCCAGCGCTGCGAGGCGGAGGATTAGCCTGTTAAGCCACAGCGCCGGCCTTTATATAGATTTTTAAAAGTTTTGTTATTGGGGGCCGATATTGTGACGCAGTGGATTAAGTCCCCACCTGCAATGCCAGCATCCCATATGAGCACTGGTTTAAGTCCCAGCCTCTCTTCTTCCAATCCAGCTCTCTGCTATGGTCTGGGAAAGCAGTGGAAGAGGGCCCAAGTGCTTTGGCTCCTGCATCCGTGTGGCAGACCCGGAAGGAGCTCCTGACTCCTGGCTTTGGATCTGCCCAGTTCTGGCCATTGCAGCCATTTGGGGAGTGAACCAGTGGTAGGAAGACTTTGTCTTTTCCTCACTCTGTCTGTAACTTTGCCTCTCAAATAAATAAATAAATAAATCTTTAAAAAAGAAAGATCACACATGATCCTGAGGCACACTTGCACACTGCTGGTAACAATGCCCCCTGGAAGTTTATGTTGTGTAAAACGGTCTGACGGTGATTTGGGTTTGTCTTGAAACCCTGCAGCTAAAATTTTTATTGCATGTCTTGATTTATCTTACTGCAGAGTGGAGACTCTGACCTAAATTACTTAGATAGGAATCCTAGCTTTGTCACTTAGTACCCTGGAAAAGTATACTCCATGTGACTCAGTTTTCTCCTCTATGAAATGGAGATTGCAATGTTATCTTTGGGGCTACCGTTGTAGTATAGCGGGCAAAGCTGCTGCCTACAATGTTATATGGGCACTGGTTTGATTCCTAGCTGCTCTACTTCCTATCTAGCTTCCTGCTAATGCCCTGGGGAAAGTAGCAGAAAATGTCCCAAGTACTTGGGTCCCTGCTGCCCATGTGGGAGACCCAGAAGAAGCTCCTGGCTTCTACCTGGCCCAGTCCTAGCCCTTGTGGCCATTTGAGAGTTAACCAGAATAGAAGATTGGTCTCCCTCTCCCTCTCTCCCTCTCTCCTTCCACCCTTCTCTCACTCTCTCTTTCCCTCTCCCTCTCCCTCTCTCTCTTTCTCTTTCTCTCTTTCTCTCTTTCTCGTTTCTCTCCCTCTTCTCTGTAGCTCTTTCAAATAAATATGTCTTTTTTAAAAAGTGGTATCTTTCTCAAAGGTTTATTTGTAAGAATTAGGTAAAGGCTGGCGCCATGGCTCAATAAACTAATCCTCTGCCTGCGGTGCCAGCACCCCAGGTTCGAGTCCTGGTCAGGGCGCCGGATTCTGTCCCGGTTGCCCCTCTTCCAGGCCAGCTCTCTGCTGTGGCCCGGGAGTGCAGTGGAGGATGGCCCAAGTGCTTGGGCCCTGCACCCGCATGGGAGACCAGGAGAAGCACCTGGCTCCTGGCTTTGGATCAGCGCGGTGTGCCGGTCGCAGTGGCCATTGGAGGGTGAACCAACGGCAAAGGAAGACCTTTCTCTCTGTGTCTCTCTCACTGTCCACTCTGCCTGTCAAAAAAAAAAAAAAATTTAGGTAAATAGGTAAAATGAAGCAGGTATTTGGTGCAGTGGTTAAGATACCCCTTGGGACACGTACATCCTGTATGGAAGTCCTCACTCCCCTGGTTTCAGCTTCCTGCTAGTGTGCACCCTGGGAGGCAGCAGGTGATGATTCAAGTACTTGGGTCCCTACCACCTATATGGCAGACCCAGATTAAATCCAAGCTGCTGGCTTCAGCCTCGCCCAGGCTAGGCGGTTGCAGTGAGGAATGAACCAGTGGATGGAAGATTCTCACTCATATTTCACATTCATTCATTTTCTCTCTTCCCCTCCCCTCCTCTCTCTCTCCTCCTCTCCTTCTCCCCACCTTCAAGTAAATAATTATATAAATAAGCAAGCAAGCAGGAAACCAGAATCAGACCAGAAATCAGCTTTTAGTGATTATAAACTGGTAGTCCTTGTGTTTCTTTTAGGAATTAGAAAAGCAGAATTTTTAAAACCAGTTTTAATAATCTAAAAGCTATTCTAATTAAAGTAATCTATTGCTGTCTATTGATGTGAGTTTATGCTAGTAGGTAGCCCATAGCTAGCAATGTAATCTCAATCTGAGCTGTCTTTATTTTTGCTTTTTGTCACAAAACTCATCAGTGATTTATTATACGTACATTTTCTACAGGCTTGGCACATATTCCAGCATAAATACAGCCAGGACTTGAACTGGTACTCTTATGGGATGCTGGCATTGCAGGCGGAGGCTTTACCCGCTGCGCCACAGTGCTGGCCCCAGGAGATCTCTTCTTCTGTCTGTCTCTCTCTATTCTCTCTGCCTTCCAAATAAAATAAATAAATATTTTTAAAAATTTGTGTCTTGGGAGGTTTTGTGTAGTGACTACATTTGTACAGGCCAGCAGCACTAATAAAGTTTTTCAGAAAGGGAAAATTGTGAGAGGCCATTTGGAGAGTGAACCAGCAGATGGAACAAAGGCTCAAGTTTTCCATATTTTTCTCTGACCTCATTATGTTTTTTTCTCAAGGTGTTAATATATTTGACATTCTATTACCTTTTAATGAGGTTTAGAAGAAAGATATGTATAATCTAAAACAATTTTTTTTGGCTTTGGAAATGATATACAAACATTTTTCCCCTGGATGCCACATTTCCGGTAGTTGTAAAAACAAGGTTGTTAACAAGGGAATGATAGGGGCCGGTGCTGTGCACACTAGGTTAATCCTCTGCTGTGCGCACTAGGTTAATCCTCCGCCTGTGACGTCAGCATCTCATAGGGGTGCCGGTTCTAGTCCTGGTTGCTCCTCTTCCAGTCCAGCTCTCTGCTGTAGCCTGGGATAGCAGTGGAGGATGGCCCAGGTGCTTGGGCCCCTGCACCTGCATGGGAAACCAGGAAGAAGCACCTGGCTCCTGGCTTCGGATCATAGCAGCTCCAGCCGTAGCGGCCAATATTTGGGGAGTGAACCATCGGAAGGAAGACCTTTCTCTCTCTTTCTCTCTCTCTCTCTCTCTCTCTCTCTGCAACTCTACCTGTCAGATAAATAAATAACATCTTTTTAAAAGGGGGGAGATGATAGAAAAAAAGATGGATACTTCATACATGGAAGACAACAAATAAAATGCCTTTGGATTTCTGGCTGGAGCAGGTTTAATAGAAACACCACTTACACAGTCATCCTTAGTTCTTTTGCAGGAATTAGTGTTGACTCATCATGTAACCAGGTGTTCATTACTCAGACTTTTTAGTAGGGAGTGAAGTCTATTCTGCACACTTACCAGAAGAGAATGTTGTTTAAGGAGATTTCCTGGTTAGAAATTTCTGGATAATTTTTTACAACTATAATCACATTTATTATATTCCTACTGGATATGTGACTGAATGTTGTAATATTTATATTTCTTCCTTGCTTGTGAATTTAAGGGCTAGCTGAATTAGAAAGAAGGAAATTAAGTGGTAACAGTTAATAGTCATCTCTTTGAGTCACCAGCAATGTATGCCACTTGACTGGGAAACATTCAGCATATTTCAAAACCCTGTATGGGAGCGCCTTAATTTCTGACTGGTTAGTTTCTATACAACATTGATACATCTTCATTCCTTAATAAAGATCAATTGAGAGTTTTTATGACTATCATGTGATTTTATAAACTCTTTTTAAAAGCATTTTTCCTTTAAGATTGAGATGCCTTATTTAATTTTATTGGAACTATATAAAAATATATCTTCAGCTCCTGAAAAAGTACTGTTTTGAGTAGAAAGAATTATTAAATGGATGGCCAGTAAGATAGGAGCTAGTTTCTAACTGGTAACAAATGAATATCACTCCCAGAAGGTCTTTAGATGAAATAAAATCATTTTTTGCTTGGTTCCTTAGACTTTGTTATTAATATCTAGATACTATAAGTTATTAGAACAATTAATAGTAATTCAGTTGCTAAAGAATGTCTACATCAAGACTGGCTCCACGGCTCACTAGGCTAATCCTCCGTCTTCAGTGCCGGCACACCGGGTTCTAGTCCAGTCAGGGCGCTGGGTTCTGTCCCAATTGCTCCTCTTCCAGTCCAGCTCTCTGCTGTGGCCCAGGAGTGCAGTGGAGGATGACCCAAGTGCTCGGGCCCTGCACTCACATGGGAGACCAGGAGAAGCACCTGGCTCCTGGCTTTGGAACAGCGCGGTACGCCAGCCACAGCGGCCACTGGAGGGTGAACCAACAGTAAAGGAAGACCTTTCTCTCTGTCTCTTTCTCTCACTGTCCACTCTGCCTGTCAAAAAAAAAAAAAAAAAAGTATGTCTATATCAGAGAATCTGAGTATAAATGGCTCAGAAGTCTATATCTGAAAAAAAGGAAACATTTTTAAGGGTCAAGTTTCCTTCAGAGTATACTGCCTGCAGTAGTTGGTGTGGTGATATATAAGCACCACATGCTGATGAAATGTAGAGTTCTTTGAGATTTATTATTAGCAGACTTCTGTGTATGCTTTAAAAATCGTTTTCGTTCAGCAGAACTTTCTGTGGTGATGGAAATGTACTATATTGGCACTTTCCCGTGTGGTAGCCATCTGAGCTACTGCAATGTGCTGGTACAGCTGAGAAACTGAGTCGTAAATTATCTGTCATCTTAATTAACGTAAGTGTAAATAATCACATTTGTATAGCGGCCACAGGATTGGACAGTGCACTTCGATATTTGAGAACTGAGCAGCACACTGATGGCCAGTACTTCTCTAGCAATGATTAACACAGGTTTTAGTATAATTAGTATCTTCTTTTTAGTGTGCTTTGAAACATTACATTTTATTTTGCCAACATTAGAAAGGAGAGAACACTGTTTAGGAAAGATGACTGAGGAAGTTTCACTTGAGGAATGTGTTGTTTATTCCAGCCCCTTATTTATTTGTCATCTTCCCAGTGAATCCCTTCTTCTTGCCCAATATGTAATTTAGCACCTTCTCTTTCATCCAACCCTACTTCCCTTTTTCTCCATAGCACTTACTATCTAAGGTACTGGAAAGAGAACAGGGATTTTTTTCTTCCCTGTTATCGTGGTAGTGACACTCCTGATACTTTAGAGATGCTTAGCAAATATTTGTAGAATGAGTAACTAAGGGTTGTGATTTCCCAATAACAATAATCCGATTCATTTAGCATTTATTTTGCGTGGGGTTACATTAGTTATATAAAGTACACAGTGGCCACTGTAATAAAATATTTCTTGAAACCATTATTTGAAAAGAACATTGAATTGGTTAAATCATTGGTTTAACCAGATGGTACCTTTGCAATAATTTGAATCAATTGCATGATTTCTTGTGGTTTAAAGGTCCATTAGTATCATTTATGTCCTATTCTTCTTTGTTTTTCCCTTTGTCCCCCAACCTGTGAATCTTTGTGCTCTATTGTTTTTTCCCCACATTCTCACTTTTTAGGTCTGTCTTTCCCACAGACTTCACAAATCCTTAAGCAAATCAAAGAAAAATCTTATCTCTGTTCTTTTTAAATTTTTTTTTAATTATTACTATTATTATTTGAAGGCAAGAAAGAGATATCTTCCATCCAGTGTTTTCACTCCCTAAATGACCACAATGGCCTAAGATGGGTTGATCTGAAGCCAGGAGCCAGGAGCTTCTTCCGGGTCTCCCATAGGGGTGCAGAGGCGCAAGCACTTGGGCCATCCTCAGCTGTTTTCCCAGGTGGTTAGCAGGGAGCTGGATCGGAAGTGGGGCAGCCAGGACTCAAATTGGCACTCATGTGGGATGCTGGAGTCAAGCTGTGGCTTACCTTACTGCAGCACAGTGCTGACCTCATCTCTGTTCTTAACTGAAACTTTTCTGCTTATTATAATTCCTTCCTCAGTTCTAAAAGTATCTCCTCATCCCCCAGGTATCCTTCAGAGCTGATTGTCCTCAAAATAAAAACTTCTAGAGAAAGCAAAAAGGAAGAATCTCTTTATCTCCAATTTTTTTATTTATTTTCCTTTTATTTGAAAGACAGATGGAGAGAGATCAAAATGTCTGCAAAACCCAGGGCCCAAGGCCATGAGTCCAGAATCCAATCCACGCCTCCCACATGGATGGCAGGGAGCCAATTGAGCCATCATCTGCTGCCTCCCATGATGCTCATTAGCAAGAAGCTGGATTGGAAGCAGAGTAGCTGGGACTTGAACTGGGCATTCCAACATGGGACACAGGAGTCCCAAGTGGTAACTTAACTGCTATGCCAAATACCTGGCTCCTCTAACTCCAGCATCTTGATTGAAATCTCTGATTCTGTGGAGCTGAAAGCAGTCCTGCTGGCATTATTCCAGTTTCTTTCTCCCATACACATGTCCAGTTTTTAAACATCTACTGATGCGTTACTTCATGCCTCCCATATCCAGGGCAGAAGAACTATGATGTAATAGCATAACGGAACCTCCCTCACTCTTTCCTAAAGACCTGTGATATTTAAATTAAAATTAAGCCATTTGAGAGGTAAAGGTCATTTATATAAAGAACTTAAATGCTGGGAGAAGGAGCCAGAATATATTAAACACCTTCAATCATCAGTCTGTTTAATCTCACAACAACTCTAGAAAGTAATTATCTCCATTTTACAGATGTTCAAACTTGTGCTCATTAAGTTAAGTAACTTATCCTGAGCCATTAATAAATGGGAAAACTCAGATTTTACATGGTTATTTGTGAGTCTTAAGCTCTGCTTTCTTAAACTGGTAAACGTTTCTTTTTTTTTTTTTTTTTTTTGGACAGGCAGAGTGGACAGTGAGAGAGACAGAGAGAAAGGTCCTTTACCGTTGGTTCACCCCCCAATGGCTGCCGCGGCCAGCGCACTGTGGCTGGTGCACTGCGCTAATCCGAAGCCAGGAGCCAGGTGCTTCTCCTGGTCTCCCATGCGGTACAGGGCCCAAGCACTTGGGCCATCCTCCACTGCACTCCCAGGCCACAGCAGAGAGCTGGACTGGAAGAGGAGTGACCGGGACAGAACCCAGCGCCCTGACCGGGACTAGAACCCGGAGTGCCAGCACTGCAGACAGAGGATTAGCCTATTGAGCTGTGGCACCGGCTAGTAAACATTTCTGCCTTCTGGAAATCAGGGTAAAGCAGGAAAGCAGGAGTCATGGTATTTGATGTAGGATAAGATGCAGTTTTGTATGTATTTTGTATCCAGTGAAGCAACCACATAAAGAAACCAGTATTATTTGGAGTAAGTGGTATGGTATCCAGTGATTCCAGTGGCCCTGCCTTAACTTTAACCTTCTCTGCCTCTTTCAACCTGTTCTTCAGGCTAGTTCACATGAAGTTCAAATGCCTTCTGCTTAGCACCTTGAGCCTAATAGTAGTGATTATATGAGTGAACATTCATTTGACAAATCTTTTTTACTACTTGCAAAGCTGGAAGTTCTCAAACGCCATCATGAGCATGCCATTTTTCCCTTACAGATGAGAGTTAAACAGCAACTTTCAGAATTGTTTGGAATGATAAAGTAGTCCATGACCCCCACAATTCTTCTAGCCCTTTTTACTGACACTTCAATTTAGTTGCCTTTTGCTATTAGATTCCATGAACAAAGCTTAAAGTTAAAGAATGCTCTTTTTTCCAGTGTAATCAAGGCTAATAAATGTTTACTGCATATATACTATGCACCAAGTTATGCCAAACATCAGGAGTTTAAAGATAATACATGGGGGAGCCAGCGCTGAGGTATAGTAGGTTAATCCTCTGCCTGTGGCGCCGGCATCCCATATGGTCACTGGTTCTAGTCCCAGCTGCTTCTCTCCCAATCCACCTCTCTGCTATGGCCTGGGAAAGTAGTAGAAGATGGACCAGGTCCTTGGGCCCCTGCACCCGTGTGGGAGACCCAGAGGAACTCCTGGCTCCTGGCTTCAGATCAGCACAGCTCCAGATGTTGTGGCCATGTGGGGAGTGACCCAGTGGATGGTAGACTTTTCTTTTTGTCTCTCCCTCTCAGTATAACTCTACCTCTTTTTTTTTTTTTTTTTTAATTTATTTGACAGGTAGAGTTATAGACAGTGAGAGAGAGAGAGACAGAGAGAAAGGTCTTCCTTCCATTGGTTCACTCCCCAAATGGCCGCCACGGCCGGCACTGCACCGATCCGAAGCCAGGAGCCGGGTGCTTCCTCCCGGTCTGCCATCCGGGTGCAGGGACCCAAGCAGTTGGGCCATCCTCCATTGCCCTCCCAGGCCACAGCAGAGAGCTGGACTGGAAGAGGAGCAACTAGGACTAGTACCTGGCACCCCAACCAGGACTAGAACCCAGGGTGCCAGCACCACAGGCGGAGGATTAGCCAACTGAGCCACAGCTCCGGCCCTAAATAAAATCTTAAAAAAAAAAAAAAAAAAAAAAAAAAAAGATAAATTCATCATGGTACTTGCCCACTAAAAGTATCTTACCTAATGGACAAGCCTGAAAATTGTTGCCAGCGCTACAGGTGGAGGCTTATCTTGCTATACTACAACACAGTGTTGCCAACTCCCCCCCCCCCCATTTAAGATTTATTTATGGGCTTGTGATGTGGTGTAGCAGTTAAAGCTGCCACCTGTGACGTTGGCATCTCATATGGCTGGGGGTTCCTGTCTGCCCTGCTCTACTTCCAATCCAGCTCTCTGTTAATGGCCTGGGAAAAGCAGCAGAAGATGGTCCAAAGTACTTGGGGCCCCTGTCACCCTTATGGGAGACCTGGATGAAGCTCCTGGCTCCTGGCTTTAGCCTGGCCCATTGCTGGAGATTGGAGCCATCTGAGGAGTAAACCAAATGCAAGATCTCTCTCTGACTGTCCTTCTCTCTCTCTCTAACTCTAACTTTCAAAATAAATAAATAGATCTTTTTAAAAAAAAATTAGAAGATTTATTTATTTATTTATTTGGAAAGCAGAGCAATAGAGATACAGATCTTCCATCCACTGGTTCATTTCCCAGATGGGCACAACAGCCATGTCTGGGCCAGGCCAAAGCCAGGAGCTTGGAACTCCATGTAGGTCTCCCACATGGGTGGCAGGGGCCCAAGTACTTTGGGCCATGTTTGGCTGCTTTCCTAGTCACAGTAGCAGGAAGCTGGATGAGTAACTGGGACTTGAACCTGCACTCCAATATGGGATTCCAACATTGTAAGCAGCAGTTAGCTCACTGAGCCATAACACCAGCCCCTAAATTTCATTTATTTCTTTTTTCCCTAAAGATTTTATTTATTTGAAAGGCAGAGTTACAGAAAGAGAGAGACAGAGGCAGAGAGAGAGAGAGAGATCTTCCATCGACTGGTTCACTCCCCAGATGGCCTTAACAGCTGGAGCTGTGCCGATCCAAAGCTAGGAGCCAGGAGCCTGGAGCCTCTTCTGGGTCTCCCACACAGGTGCAGGGGCCCAAGAACCTGGGCCATCTTCCACTGCTCTCCCAGGCCATAGAGCGGTGGAAGTAGCCCAGACTTGAACCAGCGCCTATGTGGGATGCTGACACCACAGACGGCGGCTTTACCTGCTGTACCACAGCACCAGCCCTAGATTTCATTTCATTCAAGGTATTTTTTCTGATCTCTCAAGACACAGCTAGACATGTTTATACATGTGTTTGCATAGGACCTTGGTTCTCACTGTACTCTGTTCACTTGAACCATAGCAGCAGCAGCATCCTAGGCACATGATGAGGGTTCAGTAAATATGTATTGGAATTCTGCTTGAGTGACTAAGGAAAGGCACATAGCAAATAGAGAAAGCAACATTAGAGCCAGTTCTTAAAGGATGAGAAATGTTCCCCAGATGGACCTGGGAAAGAAATTCCAGGCCAAGGGAGCAATTTATATGAATAGATGAGACAATGACAAGTTTGCAAATGATTATCAAGGCCTTCTAATTTCCACATGGAGTTTGAGACACAGTTATTAAATGTAGGATGTTATCTCCTGTAACTTTCAAGAGCGAGCCGGACTAGATTAGAGTGGATCATGGCGGGGGTTGGGGGGGGGGCACTGCTGCTTTCTCTGCCAATTATATATCCAGAAGTTGAAAATTCGTCATTTACTTGGATATGTATTTGTGTGATCTTCTAGTAATTTCTGTTGGTCATCCTCTCCTGGAGGAAAGGAGCTGGCTTCCTAACCTCTCGCTGCAGCTTACCTCTTTGAGACATCTCAGATCATAGAAAAGAAGGAGTTTGCTGAATTAAGCTGAGGGAGATGTAATTAAAATAGCTAAGAGCTTACTCTTCTTGGAAATCCAATTTATGTTGGTACATCATCATAAAAACACATTTAAATTAAAGCATTATACTCATGATTGATCTTAAAAACTGGTTTTTGAAAATCTAGAGCATAAGAGCATTCTCATATTGGTGTGTGATGTATTTGCCCACAGTTTGAGAACTGTAAATGTCACTAAAAGTTTCAGATCTCTATAGAGTATTTTTTTAAAAAGATTTATTTATATATTTGAAAGTTAGAGTTATACAGAGAGAGAAGGAGAGGCAGAAAGAGAGAGAGAGAGGTTCTTCCATCCGCTGGTTCACTCCCCAATTGGCCACAACTGCTGGAGCTGTGCTGATCCGAAGCCAGGAGCCAAAAGCTTCTTCCAGTTCTCCCACAAGGGTGCAGGGGCCCAAGGACTTGGGCCATCTTCTACTGCTTTCCCAGGCCATAGCAGAGAGCTAGATCGGAAGTGGAACAGCCGGGTCTCGAACCAGTGCCCATTATAGGATGCCGGCGCTTCAGGCCAGACTGTTAACCTGCTACGCCACAGCGCTGGCCCCTAGAAGAATGTTTTTATCAGAAGAAAATACATAGTCTAAAAAATTGTAAGGTCAAGAAAATTTGTAATTATCTCTGTTATTCATAGTCTTTTCTCTTTGAGCGTTAAATCTGAGAAACAGAGTATCTCTAAGCAAAGAAAATAATCAGTCAAAATGTTCACACATGGAAGAAATCAGTGATGTAGCTTATGCCTGAATGTAGCAGACATAAGGAACCCTATTCCTTACCTCTGCACAAAGAAGACAAAGTAATCTTGAATTTAAAATCTTCTTCACTTAATCCAAAGCTAGAGTTTTGATATTTTTACTACTATGAAGTCTCAGCTAGTAAAAGAAGTAACTACATACACTTAGAGATCATGATTTTCAAGTGAAAATACAATTGTCATCACATGTTAATTTATTAAAATACCATTTTCTTTGTGAATTGAAAGCATTAGAGAGGACATTTGGCGCAGCAGTCAGAAATGCCGTTTGCGATGCCTGCGTCTCGTATTGGAGTGCCTGGGTTCAGGTCCTTACTGGACACCCTATTCCAGCTTCCTGCTAATGTGTGCCCGGGGAAGCACTGTGTGATGGCTCAGATGCTTGAGTCCCTGCCTCTCACGTGGGGAGACCTGAATTTAGTTCCAGCCTCCTAGTTTTAGCCTGACCTGGCCTTGACGCACACATTTGGGGAGTGAACCAGAGCATAGGATCTCTCTCTCTCTCTCTCTCTCAATTGGAAAGAATTACAGAGAGAGAGAGAAGGAGGAGATAGAGAGCTCTTCCATCCCCAAATGGCTGCAATGGCCAGGTCTGGAGCAGGCTGAACCCAGGAGTCTGGAGCTTCATCCAAGTCTCCCACATGGGTGCAGGGGCCCAAGGAGCTGCGCCATCTTCCACGGCTTTCGCAGGCACATTAGTAGGGAGCTGCAAGTGGAAGTGGAGCAACTGGGACTCAAACCGGCCCCCGTTGTCTCTGTTTCTCTCTTTCCAAAAAGAAGTATGGCCCAGATATGAACACTGAAAAGCTGCTGTGATCTCAGTCTGATTTAGCAACAAACCCAGTGACTAACATATAAGAAGACAATTCAAACTACTTTTTTCAGGAAAAGGTGGGTGAAGTTTTGCTCATACTCTGGGTAGGCCTTGGCAAAGATATTCAACAATGTCTTACTCCTTATAAATAATTTTTTAAAGACTTATTTATTTTTTATTTGAAAGAGTTACACACAGAGAGAGGAGAAGCAGAGAGAGAGACTTCCATCCACTGGTTCACTCCCCAGTTGGCTGCAACGCCCGGAGCTGTGCCAGTCCTAAACCAGGAGCCAAGAGCTTCCTCTGGGTCTCCCACAAGGGTGCAGGCCCAAGGACTTGGGCCATCCTCCACTGCTTTCCCAGGCCATAGCAGAGAGCTGGATCAGAAGTGGAGCAACCAGGATTCAAACCAGTGCCCATATGGGATGCCGGCACTGCCGGCGGCAGCTTTGCCTGCTATACCCCAGCACCAGCCCCTTAAAAAATATTTATTTATTTTGGAAGTCAGAGTTACAGAGCGAGAGGGAGGAAGAGAGAGCTTTCATCCACTGGTTCACTCCCCAGATGGCTGCAACATCCGTACTGGGCGAGGCTGAAGCCAGGAGCCAGGAGCTTCATCTGGGTCTCCCACATGGTTGTCGGGGGTCCAGACACTTAGGCGATCCTCTGCTGCTTTTCCCAGGCCATTAACAGGGAGCTGAATTGGAAGTGGAGCAGCCAGGACACGAACTGGTGCCCATATGGTATGCTGGTGTCACAGGAGGCAGCTTAAGCCACTACATAACACTGGCCCCCTTTATTAACAATTATAACAAATTGGGATTTCAATTAGTGGAATATAGTAATCATGGCTCACTGAGGTAGAATTTAGTTCATGTCTATGTGGCCTGCTTTGTGACAGCTTGTACTGTTGGCTGATGATCTCCTTAAGTTTTTCTGTTGGGTACCACCTTGCGGAACTATACAAGTTTGGGCTTTTAGGGAAATAGTATCTTTGGCATGCTCAGCTCCTTACAGGCTACATGTAGAGTTTAGAAACAGTCTTGGGGGTCTGCGCCGCAGCTCACTAGGCTAATCCTCCGCCTGCGGCGCGGGCACTCTGGGTTCTAGTCCCAGTCAGGGCGCTGAATTCTGTCCCGGTTGCTCCGCTTCCAGTCTAGCTCTCTGCTGTGGAAGGCAGTGGAGGATGGCCCAAGTCCTTGGGCCCTGCACCCGCATGGGAGACCAGGAGAAGCGCCTGGCTCCTGGCTTCGGCTCAGCGCAATGCGCCGGCTGCAGCGGCCATTGGAGGGTGAACCAACAGCAAAGGAAGACCTTTCTCTCTCACTATCCACTCTGCCTGTCAAAAAAAAAAAAAAAAAAAAAAAGGATGCTATATGAAAAGCCCAATACCCCTATTGGAGTGCTTGGTTCCAGTCCCAACTACTTTGCCAACTAGTCCATTTCCCACCTCGCTTCTTGCTAATGTGCCTGCTAGGAGGCAGAAGATAGTGGTTTAATTTCTTGGATCCCTGCCAAGTGGGAGATCTGGATGGGCTTCTGGACTCCGGATTTTGGCCTTGCCCAGTGCTGGCCATTGCAGGCATTTGGAGAGTGAACTAGCAGGTGGAAGATATGAAGATCTCTGTCTCTATTTTTGAAATAAATGAGGGGGGAAAGAATGGAAGGAGGGAGGGAGGAAGAGGAAAACAGAGCTCTAGATAGAGGACTTAAAGTACCGACTAAGTCTAAACTGTAGCTTGGATTCCTTTGCTTATTAAATCTTTTTATAAAGCCTGTATTGCACTTTCTCTAAATAGGAAGAGATTCACAAATTTTAATTCTGTTACTGTCTCATTCCTTGAGGCACTAAGCAGTGGAGGAAAAGGACTCTAAAGAGAGTTTCTGGCATGAGTCTGTAGCTTAGCAGTTAAGACACCTTCATCCTACATCAGAATTCTTGGGTTGATTCCTGGCTCCAGCTCTTGACTCCATCTTTCTTCTAATGCTAACTCTGGGAGGCAGGGGTGGTGACTCGAGTGATCAAGTTCCTACCACTAATGTGGAAGCCTTAGATTGTATTCCTAGCTTTTACCCCTGTCAACCGCAGCCATTAAACCACTGAGGGAAGCCAGTAGACGGGAGTTCTGTATGTCTGTCTTTAATAAATAGATAAATAAGTAGCCAGCACCGTGGCTCCCTTGGTTAATCCTCCGCCTATGGCACTAGCATCCCATTGGGCGCCGGATTCTAGTCCTGGTTGCTTCTCTTCCAGTCCAGCTCTCTGCTGTGGCCCGGGAAGGCAGTGGAGGATGGTCCAAGTGCTTGGGCCCTGCACCTGCATGGGAGACCAGGAGGAGGTACCTGGCTCCTTGCTTCGGATTGGCATAGCTCCAGCCGTGGCGGCCATTTGGGGGGTGAACCAACGGAAGACCTCTCTGTCTCTCTCTCACTGTCTAACTATATCTGTCAAATAAATTAAGAAATAAATTTAAAAATAGATAAATAAAAGTTTACAAAAGAATTTCTTTTTTTTTTTTTTTTTTTTTTTTTTTTTGACAGGCAGAGTGGACAGTGAGAGACAGAGAGAAAGGTCTTCCTTTTCCGTTGGTTCACCCTCCAGTGGCTGCTGTGGCCGGGGCACCACGCTGATCTGAAGCCAGGAGCCAGGTGCTTCTCCTGGTCTCCCATGCGGGTGCAGGGCCCAAGCACTTGGACCATCCTCCACTGCACTCCCTGGCCACAGCAGAGAGCTGGCCTGGAAGAGGGGCAACCGGGACAGAATCCGGCGCCCCGACTGGCACTAGAACCTGGGGTGCCGGTGCCGCAGGTGGAGGATTAGCCTAGTGAGCTCCATCGCCAGCCCAAAAGAGTTTCTTTTATTAGCTAAGAAATAGTAAGAGGGAATTGTAGGGCAGGAGTTTGACACAGCAGTTAAGATGCCACTTGGGATGCCAACATCACACATCAAAATGCTGGGTTCGATTCCCACTTTTGACTCCTGACTCCAGCTCCCTGCCAGCACAGGCCGTAAGAAGCAGCAATGTTGACTGAAGTGATTGGATTCCTGGCCACCCTTGTGGAAAATCTGAATTGAGTTCCTAGCTCTTAGCTTTGGCCTCTTGGCCATATCACAGGCATCTGGGGAGTGAACCAGTAGATAGGTGCTATCTCCTCTCTCTCTTTTTCAGTCTCTCTATCTCTCTCTTTCTTACCTCTCAAATAAATAAACAATGAAAATATGGTAGGGGTTTCAGCACCTATACCAGAATTCATAAGTCTCTCTGTTCTCGTGTATGGTCCTGTCTACATAAACCAGATTCTAAGGTACTCTTTCTGGGCTGTATGTTGGGGAAGGATTTAATATGTCTAGTTTGAATGTACCTAGATATTAGAGATAATACTTTTTTCTGGGTCGTTCCATCTGTGTGGTGTTTCTGAAGACCAGTCGTGATTCTGTGCAGACTTCCTTCCTGGTCTGCTTGTTCTTGTATGCTGTCTCTGTTGATGGCACAGAAATGTCATCCTCTTCCTTTTTTTTTTTTTTTTTTTTTTTTTTGGACAGGCAGAGTGGATAGTGAGAGAGAGAGAGACAGAGAGAAAGGTCTTCCTTTTTGCCATTGGTTCACCTTCCAATGACCGCTGCGGCCGGCGCATCTCGCTGATCCGAAGCCAGGAGCCAGGTGCTTCTTCTGGTCTCCCATGAGGGTGCAGGGCCCAAGGACTTGGGCCATCCTCCACTCCCTTCCCGGGCCATAGCAGAGGGCTGGCCTGGAAGAGGGGCAACCGGGATAGAATCCGGCGCCCTGACCGGGACTAGAACCCGGTGTGCCGGCGCCACAAGGCGGAGGATTAGCCTGTTAAGCCATGGCGCCGGCCTCCTCTTCCTATTCTAACTGACCTCTTCGTACTGACAGTTTTTTGCAATGTACTGTCATTTAGCTGCTCCTGACCTAGCCTATCCTTTCTTGATTTGTCTTTTTACTGGAACAACTATAGTGATTATTGCTTGCTTTTAAGAGTTTTCCAGGTACCAGTGACAAAGCTCTTTATTTATGTTATGTCATTTAATTCTGCAACTACCTAGAATTGCTAAATATTGCTGTACTCTTCTTAGGAAACCTGGGGTGCAGCATGTTAAGCCACCACCAGTCTGGCATCCCCTATGGTGTCAGTTCACATCCTAGCTGCTCTACTTCCTATGCAGCTCCCTGCTAGTGCACCTGAGAAAGCAGCAGAGGATGACCCACGTGGGAGACCTAGATAGAGTTCCAGGCTTCTGGCTTCAGTCTGACTGAACCCTGACTGTTATGGCCACTTGGAGCATGAACCAGCAGATGGGAGACCTTTCTCTCTGTCTTTCCTTCTCTCTGTACCTCTGCCTTTCAAATAAAATAAATAAATGTTTTATTTATTTATTATTTATTATTATTAATTATTATTTTATTTATTATTTTTAATAATAATTAGAAATCCAAGGCTCAGACAGGTTAAGTAACTTGCCTAGTTTTAACATCTAAAAAGTGATAGAGCTGTAATTGAAGTTTCAGTCAGTGTGTGTCCAACTCTGACACACTTTATTTTTATTTTTTTTTTAATAATTTTATTTATTTATTTAGACAGGCAGAGTGGATAGTGAGAGAGAGACAGAGAGAAAGGTCTTCCTTTTTGCCGTTGGTTCACCCTCCAATGGCCGCTGCAGCTGGCGCATCTCGCTGATCCGAAGCCAGGAGCCAGGTGCTTCCTCCTGGTCTCCCATGCGGGTGCAGGGCCCAAGCACTTGGGCCATCCTCCACTGCCTTCCCGGGCCATAGCAGAGAGCTGGCCTGGAAGAGGGGCAACCGGGATAGAATCCGGCGCCCCAACTGGGACTAGAACCCGGTGTGCCAGCGCCGCAAGGCGGAGGATTAGCCTGTTAAGCCACGGCGCCGGCCCCAACTCTGACACACTTAAGCAGTATTCAGTATTGACTCCATAATGATGATATTGATAGCGATGTTGATAACTGCAAGTGTATTGAGTCCCTCCTGGGCACCCAAGCAATGCATTTGCCACCTTTCACGTCTCTATTTCACAGCGGTAGAAACTGCTGTTGCAAATGGTCTGCTTCTACATGTGTAAATATAGTGCCTGTGTTCCAAAGAGTGATACTCAGATAGGATCATTCTTTCAGTGTGTTTTTCTTTTTACTCTCCTTCCTATTTTGATGATCAACATCATGTTTTCTTCACTAATACCAGTACTAACAGTTGAATGTTGCCTAAGTACTTGTGCACATTTTTTAACTGTATAGCAATGTCATAATGAAGGGGGAAAAAAAGGCTTAGGGGAAAGTCTAGATACTAGAAATCTTTCTAGGACCTCAGTTTGGACCACAAAGACTTAAACTAAAACCTCTATTTTTTGGTAACTTTTTTGTTGAAAGAATATTAGACTTTGATACTTAGAAACTTGGCAATGTAAGACACAGTATTTGAACTCACTAACCCTACTTTTCTTATCTGAAAATAAAGTAGATAATAACATCTCTTACAATGCAGGGCTAGTTATAATGATGATTAAATGAAACAAGTATAAAACTTTTTAATAAGTGCTCAAAATATTAGTTACCTCTTTTACCTTGGGTGTTTGTGAAATAATACAAGGTATGTGAGTGTTGTGTTATGTGTGATTTATTTATTTGAAAGGCAGAGTTAGAGAGAGAGGAAGAGAGAAATCTTCATCCACTGGTTCATTCCCCAAATGGCTGCAACCACAGAGTCTGGGCCAGGCCAAAGCCAGGAGCCTGGATCTTCGTCTGAGTCTCCCACGTGGGTGGCAGGGATCCAGTGGACTGGGCCATCTTCCACTGCTTTTTTGCCAGGCAGATTAGCAGGGAGCTTGATCAGAAGTGGTGCCGCCGGGGCTCAAATTGGTGCTCATATGGGATGCTGGCAGGTGGTGGCTTAGGCTATTGAGCCACAACACTGGACAAGTGTGTGTCTTCTTTATATTTAGAAAATTTAGTGTTAGTATACATGGGTCTGTATGTAAATAAAGATTTATCAAGTTACATTCTTAATATCTCTATTTAGCTATATGTGAGTTAGCAATATCATGATAAAAAGGAAAAAGCAGTGTGCATGCTGGATTTTTGTTGCTGCATGTGATTAGCTAATATTTCCATGTATTATTTCCCCAGCATTTAGGGCTACTTCCTGTAATTTTTTGTCCTCTCAAGATCGTACGGTGGGTTATTGTGCTTTATCAGGAAGAGAAGTATTGTGTAATACATTCCAAATATTTATTTCAAGTTTACTATTTCAGTAAACACATTTTCAGAAATGTTTCTTTTTATTCTAAGAAAGGGTACATTTAGTTGTTTTTTTTTTGTTTTTTTTTTTGTTGTTGTTGTTGTTTTAGATTTATTTATTGTTTGTCTGTTCCAGCTGCTATAAAAAAATACCATGGACTGATTTATTTAAATAGTAAACATTTATTTCTCAAAGTACTGGATGCTGTGAAGTCTAAGATTAAGGCACTTGGATTTGGTGTCTGTGAAGACCCTCTTTCTGACCTCCAAATGATGTACCCTCTGGTGGAAAGAACTAGAGAGCTCTGTGGAGCCTTTTTAAAATTTATTTAAAGATTTATGTATTTATCTGAAAGGTGGAGTTACACAAGAAAGAGAAGGAAAGGCAGAGAGAAAGAGAGGTCTTCCATCCGTTGGTTCAATCCCCAATTGGCCACAACGGCCAGAGCTGCACCAATCCGAAGCCAGGAACCAGGAGCTTCCTCCAGGTCTCCCACGCGGGGGGCAGGGGCCCAAGGCTTGGGCCATTTTCTACTGCTTTCCCAGGCCAAATCAGAGAGCTGGATCAGAAGTATGATAGTTGAGTCTCGAACTGGCACCTATACGGGATGCCAGCACTGCAGGCGGTGGCTTAACCCGCTACACCAGTGGAGACTTTTTAATAAGTCCCTACAACCACTCCTGGGGGTTCTACCCTCATGTCCTAATTACCTCCCAAAGGCCCCATCTCCTAACAGTATCATATTGGGAATTAACATTTCAACATGTCAATTTGGCCATCTGGAAATATAGGAAAAAACACCAAACTTACTTTCTTCCACTGGGGTCTCAGAACATACTTCTGACACCTGGTATTTGAGGGTCCCCTCTCCCCCATGCAACACTGTAACAGTGGACACCAGCTGAGTGTCCTCTAAGTTCAGCATCTACCTAGAGAATGCATCAGAGCCTGCAGGTGGAGGGCACAGCCCCAAGACTGGTCCCACACACACTTTAGTTGCCAGTCAAAACCCCAGGTTGTTTTTACCTGTGCTTAAGACCAATCAACTGGGGCCAGCTCTGTAGCATAGCAGTTAAAGCCGCTGCCTGCAGTGCCGGCATCCATTTGGGTACCAGTTCAAGTCCCAGCTGCTCCACTTCCAATCCAGCTCCCTGCTATGGCCTGGGAAAGCAGTAGAAGATGGCCCAAGTCCTTGGGCCCCTGCACCTGCATGGGAGACCTGTAGGGAGCTCCTGGCTGCTGGCTTTGGATTGGCACATCTCCATTGTGGCCATCTGGAGAGGGAACCAGCAAATGGAAGACTCTCTTTCTCTCTCTTTTTCTCTTTTTTTTTTCTCTCTCTCTCTGTCTCTCTGCCTCTGCCTCTCTGTAACTGTGCCTTTCAAAGAAATAAATAAATCTTCAATAAAAAGAGAAAAGACTAGTCAACTACAAATCAGAGTTCCCACAATCCTCTTCCAGGATTCAGTTATTTTGCTACAGTGATTCACAGAACTGGGGGTTGGGGGTTGGGGTACGGACTTAGATTTACAGGTTTTGTTAGTAAAATGGTGTTGTCTTATCTGTGGTGCTGTCTTAAGCTCCGGGTGCCATGTCAGGTGACTCCAAGCATCAGCTCCACCCCCACCCCCACCCTAATGCTCCCACTTCCCTACACCCTGCCAGGACCTGCTTCCCTCCCACACACGGGCTCTCTTGACACATCTCTCTCTCTGTCTCTCTCTCTCTCCCCACCCCTCCACTTTTTCACCCTCTTTTCTCCCTCCCCCTCCAGCCTGTCAGTATTGTACCCCACCCAACAATAGACCTTTCCTTTGACTAGATGTTTGGTGTGTTTTGTGGTGGTCTTATAGGTTTGTTACAAAGGATATTACCAAGGATACTAATGAATTACCAGATGAAAAGTTAGGCTCTTTCCAGGCGCATCACCTTCCAGAAGCTTCCAAGTGTTCAGCTATCTAGGAAGTCCTCCACATGTAGTCCCTTTGGAATTTTAAAAGAGGCTTCATTACATAGACACGATTGATTAACTAATTGGCTATTGATGATCAATCAACCTAACCTTCAGCCTCTCTTTCCTCCCTGTGTTTGGGAGGTAGGACTGAAAGTTCTAAATTTCTAATCCTACTTTGGTCTTTTTGGAGGGTGCAGCCCCCATCCTGAAGCAAGCTAGGGGCTACCAACCATCAGTCAACTAATTAGCATTTGAAGAGACATTCTCACTTTGGAGATTCCAAGGAATTTAGGAGCTGTATGCCCACAAATGGACTAGATAGATAGATAGATAGATGTATATTTTATAGTATTACAGAGGGTATACAAATATTCAACCTATGACGACTATAATAAAATGCCAGAACAATCTGACATTTTGAGGTAAGCCTGTGTCTAAAACAGAGTCTTTGAAGGACTTGTTTCCATGAGCATGCTACTCATAACCACACTGATGCTTTTGTGTAATTAAATTTACAAATTCTTTGCTGTGCTGCTGCTTCTTCTGTGGCTCTGAGCTTGGAGTTCCAGCCAGGCTCAAAGTCAGGAAGAGGAGGTGTGGACTTTTGGGCTGTGCCGCTCAGCAGCTAGAATGTGGTTGGCAGTCTCCTCCCCTTCCTGCACTTCAGCTCTACACAGTGCACTCTGGAATGACAGGCATTCCTGTGTGAAGAGAGCCTGTGTGAAGACATCTTTGAAAGAACTACAAGTGCCCAGACCTGGATACAGGGATTAGAAACTCCGGCATATTAACCGACCTCGTGCCATTTCCTGATGCTTGTCTGGCAGTGACACCAAGAGAAGATTGTGTGTCCCCTCCTTGTGTGGATTTATCTTTTTAAGAAGTTTGCTTTTGTCCAGGAGAGTTGGTTGTCGTGAGATACATCAGACAATTTAATCATGGGGCAAGCTGATGTCTCCAGACCGGTAAATCCAGATGCAGTGGGTGAGTAATAGAAGGCAGAGAAACAAGATCTTGACAGACGCAAGGCAGATTTACAGGTGAAGCCGAGGAGTTTATAGGAGTTTGAATGCAAGAATTTTCATGTTCATAACTTTGGAATGTTTATTAGTTTGTGAAGAATGAATTGAAAACATAAGTTATTTTCAGTTACATTAATTTACCACTTGCAGTTTTGTTTTACTTGATCTGTAAAAGTCTGTATTTTACATTATGTTGCTGAGAAATGAGCTGTTAACTTCCTGCCCTTGTAGAAGATGAGCCCTATAGCGACTCTTGTTTGTAATTCAGAGGTATTTTACTAATATTTTACGGAATTTGGGCAACTGCTTATATGTGGTGTAGAGCTAGAACTGTTGACTTCTATAAACAGGACCATTTTTAAGAATTGACTTAGCGTTTTAGATTTGGTTATACATTTTCCAACTAAGTCTCGAGATTTTTCCATTGTGCTGGTGTTTCCGTTCTCATCAAACAAGACTTCAGTAGAAACGCTTCTGAAGTCAGTGCTTTACATCTGTCAGGGATAGCTGGAGACCAAGCCAATAACTGTGAGCTCATTTTCCTAACCTCGTAGGGATTTATATAATATCGCAAATTGGGAGAAATAGTTTCAAGTAGATGTTCATTAAAGGGTTGCTAAACACACGAGGCAGAGGAAAGCCTGTGAATCATTGCCGAACATTCTACTATCTAAGAGAAAGACATGCGATCTCTTTGACTCGTGAAGCAGCTGAAAACATGTTCAGACCTAAGCTGCTTTGTTTTCCCCCTGAGATAAAAAAAAAAAATGCCTGTGTTGGTGACTTAGAAGTGTAAAAGGGTGAGAACACCAGTAACACTCCTAAATGTATCTCATAATTTAATATGATTGGTTTCTTTATGGTAGTATTTTCACCTGAGTTCCCAGGTAGAAGATAGACAAAAGCGTTGTTCGTGTGTTTCTGAAACTGAGGTACTGCATCATGAGGTGAATCGATTCTGTTTTATCACCAGAGCTAGGGCTTTACTAATTCAATAATTCATTTTTTATTTTATTTATTTGTTTGAGAGACAAAGTTACAGAAAGAGGAGGAAAGACAGAAAGATTTTCTGTTCCCTGGTTCACTTCCTAAATGGCTGCAACTGGGCCGATCTGGAGCCAGGAGCCAGGAGCTTCTTCTGGGCCTCCCACTTGGGTACAAGAGCCCAAGCACTTGGGCCATCCTCTTCTGCCCTCCCAGGCTATCAGCCGGGAGCTAGATTGGAAGTAGAGCAGCCTAGATGTGAACCAGTAGCTTGTTGGTGCTGCAGAGGCTTAACCTACTGCACCACAGCACTGACCCCAATAATTCACTTTTTTTTTTTAAAGATAAATGTTTCTGGGGTCGATGCTGTGGTCTAGTGGGTAAAGCCGCCACCTGCAGTGCCGGCATCCCATATGGGTGCCGGTTCAAGTCCCGGCTGCTCCACTTCCGATCCAGCTCTCTACTATGGCCTGGGAAAGGAGTGGAAGATGGCCCAAGTCCTTGGGCCTCTGCACCTGTGTGGGAGACCTGAAAGAAGCTCCTGGCTCCTGGCTTCAGATCAGCGCAGCTCCAGCCATTGTGGCCATCCGGGGAGTGAACCAGCAGATAGAAGACCTCTCTCTGCCTCTGCCTCTGCCTCTCTCTGTAACTCTGCCTTTCAAATAAATAGGTAAATCTTAAAAAAAAAAAAAAAAAAAAAAAAAAAAAAAGTGTCTCATAAGTAAACACAGAGAAAACATAAAGAACCCTCTGGGAACACTATCCAGCTTGAGAAGTGAAATTAAAAACAGAGATAGGGGATGCTGCTTATGATTGCTGACTTCATGTCTGAGTGCCTCACTCTGCTCTCCATTCCGGCTTCCTACTTATGCACACCCTGGGAGGCAGTAGGTAATGGCTTAAGTACTTAGGTTGCTGCCACCCACATGGGAGACAAAGATTGAGTTTCTGACTCCTGGCTTCAGCCTGGCCGAGCCTGGGCCATGGTGGGCATTTAGGGAGTGAACCAGTGAATGGAAAGTCTCTCTCTCTCTCTCTCTGTCTCTATCTCTCTCCCTCTCTGTGACTATGCTTTTCAAATAAATAAATCTTTTTTAAAAAAATTTGTAGCTTTGAGAACTATACCATTCCCATTCCCTTAAAGGCTTTTTTCAAATGTTATAGTTTCTTAATGGGATTTTAAAAACATTTCAGTGAACAACTCTTTGAAAAGTCTTACCAGATTATTGGATAAATATAAAGTAAATTGAACTTTTGATTGATTACTATTCTAGGCCTATAATATAGCACTTAGTTTTGAACTTTGAAATTAATGGGGACTGACACTGTGGCACAGCAGGCAAAGCCACTGCTTCTGACACCAGCGTCCTATCTGAGCACTGGTTCATGTCCTTGTTGCTCCGCTTTTGATCCAGCTGTCTGCTAATGGCCTGGGGAAAGCAACAGAAGCCCTTGCCACCACAAGGGAGACGCAGATGAAGCTCTTGGCTTCCACCTGATCCAGCACTGGCTATTGCAGCCATTTGAGGGGTCAACCAATGATGGAAAATCTTTCTCTGTCTCTCTCTCTCCCTGTGACTCTATCTTTCAAATAAAAAAAAAATTAGTTGTACTGCGTTTGGCAAGTCTAGGTATACAGAACATGTGAGTGTATATGTTCAATCGATTTCTTATTATTTTCAAGGCACTGTGAATGACCTAGAGGAACCTATATAGATGTACTTCATATCTAGACCCTCAAGAACTCGAGAACTAATTTTTTAAAAAATCTAAAATATTATTAATTTGTTTAGGATTAAGGCATACTCCTTTTTTTCCAAGTTAGTTGACCCCTTTGACTTATGATGGAGGTCAACAGCTGTTAGAGAAGAATTAAATAAAAAAGCTTTACATGAAGACTCATAGACACATTTATGAGATGTTACATGAGCATCCAACCTGAGTTTTGTGGGTTTTTTTTTTTTTTTTTAAGATTTATTTATTTATTTGAAAGGCAGAGTTACAGAGAGAAGGAAGGACAGACAGAGAGAGAGAGAGATCTACCATCCACTGGTTCATTCCCCAAATGGCCACAGTGGCCAGGGCTGGGCCAGCCCAAACCCAGGAGCCAGATTTCCTCAGGTCCCTAACGTGGGTACAGGGGCCCAAGGACTTGGCCATCCTCCACCGCTTTCCCAGGCACACCAACAAGGAGCTGGCTTGGAAGTGGAGCAGCTGGGACTCGGGACTTGATGGCACTTATATGGCATGCCAGGGCTACAGGCTGTGACCTAACCTGCTGTGCCATAGTGCTGGCCACCCTAACTAGAGTTTTTACCACAGGATGTTTCTAACAACTGGTGAACTAATTTGACTCTGAGAGATCTTCAAAAAGTTTATAGAAAAAGCTATTATGAAAAAATTATGCATGGACTTAAACATTTTTTTTTTTTTGCTAAAATACTTAGCTTTGAATTCCATTATCTGTGAACTTCTTTTTTTTTTTTTTTTTTTTAATTTTTGACAGGCAGAGTGGACAGTGAGAGAGAGACAGAGAGAATGGTCTTCCTTTTGCCGTTGGTTCACCCTCCAATGGCTGCCGCGGTAGCGCGCTGCGGCCGTCGCACCGCGCTGATCCGATGGCAGGAGCCAGGTGCTTCTCCTGGTCTCCCATGGGGTGCAGGGCCCAAGCACTTGGGCCATCCTCCACTGCACTCCCTGGCCACAGCAGAGAGCTGGCCTGGAAGAGGGGCAACTGGGACATGATCGGTGCCCCGACTGGGACTAGAACCCGGTGTGCCGACGCCGCAAGGCGGAGGATTAGCCTAGTGAGCCGCGGCGCTGGCCTGTGAACTTCTTGAAGTTACCTAATATTTGTATGCAGAGTAGGAATTTATGTGTGATATCCATTCAAGGAAAAAAAGCAGTTGTCCTCGTCAGTTTCACTAACTTATCCTGTTCACCTACCCCCTACTTTGGTTTTACATAGGAATATATTACTTTAAAAGATAATTTTTCCCCTCCTGCATTCATTTTCCACCACCACTTTATTCATTTTGCTCTGAAACTTATAGTTATGGATTATCCTCTTGATAATTGGGGCAATTTGGGAGAAAGTGATAGGAAAAATCATTCAGAGGCACAGTCCTAAGGAATTGCCGAATCAATCAAATTTACTGTAGCCACATAGCAACAATAAAGAGGGATACATATAGATAGGCCAATTAAAAATAGACTTCGTGGAACTTGTCAGAATGATCAGAGACATTTTTTTGAAGGTTTTTATTTAATGAATACAGATTTCATATGTATAGCTTTTAGGAATGTAGTGTTTCTTCCCCCCATTCCCACCCTCCCCAGAGACATTTTTCATACTTACCTGGGTCTTTCAATAAATGCTTTCTTCTGAGAAAGGGAACAACAATTCCTTCCTCCTCTAATCCAGAATTCAAGAAGAGGTGACAATGTAGGGGGTCTCTCATGACCTTCTTAAAAGATTATCTGTTATGACCAAATTTGGAATATTGACTAAAAATAGTTGACCCTTCTCTCTGCCCCCATGGATTTTCTGGATACTCTGTTGTCACAACCGTGTATTTCTTCTTTCTGCTTAGAGGTAAACTTTGGAAACTACAAGAGTTTTTTTTTTTTAAAAAAAAAAAAAAAAAGAAAAGAAAGAAAGAAAAAATAGCTGATATTCTGGCTAGTCACTATTAAAATTTACCCTCAACCCGGAATTACAGTAAAATTGTGCTTTTCAAGTTGCCAGGGATAAAAGCAGCATCTCTTCTTGATGGGGTCACAGTAGAAAACCTTAATTTTTCCAGAGGTGGAGGATAAAGAGAGACCTCCCTTCCTTCTCCCTATCTTCTCTTTAATGCTTTGCCCAGTTCTTTCTAATACCTGAGGGTCAGAGCTATGCAAGATTTCTACTGGCAGTTATGGGCCTTTAGACAAAGCCTACTTTGTTCATTAGTGGCAGATTTTACTTTCTGAAATTCTGTTGCAGTTTCTGAAGCAGTCCTTTAAATCCAGTGGTAATCCTCTTTTAGAAGGGCAAAGATGAATAAGTACAGTAGTGTAAATACCATAAATCAATGTTCTCCATTTACAGAGGTCTGATGCTATGAAAGTACTGTTTACAGCAAGCTCTGTTTCTAGCAAGATGGGCATAAAATATATTAAACAGGCCAAACTGTCAAGTTATAAAGATATATGGTACGTCTTGATACTGAAGTATGTATCTTGTTGAACAAAAGTATATAATTTAATTTCCCACTAATAACTTGCCTTATAAAAATTTTGTGAGTAAAATGGAATAACTTTGTACAGTATAAATCTAAGCCTCTTTTAAAAGCTGATAAAATATAAAAAATAGACATAAAATTCATACAAACCCAATAACTTTGTCACTTATTACCAGGTCTAGTGAAGGGGAGAGGATAATGAAGGCTGTGTTGAAAACTAAGTGTTCTGTAGGCTCTAATTGATCGCCTGTGCTGTGCCTTACCATCCAGCGTACATGGTTAAGAATTGATTTTAAATCTGATTCTAAAATGAACACAGTCTTTGACCTAGAGCATACTAATCTTGTGCTAGCCCTGATCTCCATCAAATTACGTTTAGTATGTTTCTATAATAAATCACTAATGAATACTTTATTTGAAGATGAAGAGCATTAAGGGTTGTTTTAAAAATTATATTAAACATTCGTTTTAAAAATCACCCTGAAATTTGTGTAGAACAATTGAACTTGAACTTAAAAACTTTAAGTAAATGTTGACCGGGAAAAATATGGTAGATGAAGAAACTACTAGAACTCTGCGGAATACATAAGAAACAAACCTATGAACTGTGAGTTGCTACAACCTGGAATGAGGGAGTAAGTAGTTTAAATATCAGGGCCTATTTCAGGGTAATACTCAAACAGGAAACACCAAACTATAATTTGGTTAGTTATCTTCCTTTCCCAACCTCCACCCCCTCCAAAAAACACCAAGCCTCACAACTCTGTGACATGCTTTCCTAGTGACCTTCACCTGCATGACTCAAAGAAAGAGATGTTTTCTTTGGAACACATAGTTATAAAAACTATAGCCAGCATCCTGTGTCCTATTTCTGACAAACAAAGGGAAACTACCTTTTCTTGGCACTAATAGAAAACAGCCCTGGGCCAGCGCTCAATTGGTTAATACTCCGCCTGCAACGCCAGCATCCCATATGGGCACCAGGTTCTAGTCCTGGTTGCTCCTCTTCCAGGCCAGCTCTCTGCTGTGGCCCGGGAAGGCAGTGGAGGATGGCCCAAGTCCTTGGGCCCCTGCACCCGCGTGGGAGACCGGGAGGAAGCACCTGGCTCCTGGCTTCGGATCGGCATAGCTCCAGCCGGAGTGGCCATTTGGGGAGTGAACCAACGGAAGGAAGACCTTTCTCTCTGTCTCTCTCACTGTCTAACTCTATCTTTCAAATAACTAAAAAAAAAAAAAAAAAAGAAGAAGAAGAAGAAGAAAGAAAAGAAAACAGTCCTAAGACCCTTTTATATTCCATAACTAGTTTAAAAACTAGTTTAAATAGAAACAGCGAAATATCCAAATGTGACTCGAATCCTGTATTTCTTCTGCCAAATTGGAATAGGAGGGAACTGGTTATGAAATCAGAGATACTGTGAACTAAATTCAAGGTACAAATTTGTTTATGAACTATTTCAAGCTTATCTTTCTCAGCTCTTTTTTAATAAGTATTGAATAAACTTGAGGAATAATTATATTATTTCAAAAATTTTAGTAAATTTATTTTTATTTGGAAGTCAGAAGACAGGGAGACCCACAGAGATAGATCTTCTACCTGCTGGTTCACTCCCCAGATGCCTGCAACAGCTGAGGCTGGGCCAGTCTGGAGCCAGGAGCCAGGAACTCAGTCTGTCTCCCACGTGGGTGACAGGGACCCAAGAACCTGAAGTATCACCTGCTGCCTCCCAAGGGATGCACTGGTAGGAAGGTAGAATCACGAGTGGGGCCATAACTCAAGCATTCTGACATGGGATTCAGGTGTCCCAAATGGCATCTTTCACCACTAGGCTGAATGCAAAATTATAATTAATATTTTAAGAAGCATGCACATGTCCCTGGTCACCATTCTAGTTATAAATAATACCTAATTAGATAATAATGTATGTCTAAAGGCAGGTGTTTGGCACAGCTGATAAGGCGCCACTTGACAGCTGCATCCCATAGAAGAGTGCCTGGGTTTGAGCCTCATTTCTGCTTCTGACCCCAGCTTCCTGCTCATGCACACTCTAGGAGGCAGCAGATGATGACTCAAGTACTTAGGTCCCTGCCACCCACTTGAGACCTAGATTGAGTTCTACATTCCTGGCTCCAACCTGGCTCAGCCCCAGCTATTGCGGGAATTTGGGTATTGAGCCAGCAGATGGAAAATGTCTGCATCTCTGTTTCTCTACCTTTTGAATAAAAATGAAAATTAAAAAAAGGAGTATATGGGGCTGGCGCCGTGGCTCACTTGGATAATTCTCCTCCTGTGGCGCTGGCATCCCATATGGGTGCCGGGTTCTAGTCTCGGTTGCTCCTCTTCCAGTCCAGCTCTCTGCTGTGGTCCGGGAGGGCAATAAAGGATGGCCCAAGCGCTTGAGCCCTGCACCCACATGGGAAACCAGGAAAAAGCACCTGGCTCCTGGCTTCGGATCGGCGTAGCGCCGGCCATAGTGGCCATTTGGGGGATGAACCAACGGAAGAAGACCCTTCTCTCTGTCTCTCCCTCTCTCACTGTCTATAACTCTACCTGTCAAATAATAAATAAATAAGGAATATATGTCAAAATAGAATTTTATAATAAAAGACTAATCCCATTTCAT
This sequence comes from Lepus europaeus, assembly GCF_033115175.1. Lineage (NCBI taxonomy): Eukaryota > Metazoa > Chordata > Mammalia > Lagomorpha > Leporidae > Lepus > Lepus europaeus. The sequence goes on from NC_084831.1 coordinate 21,407,916, forward strand.
AGACTCCCCACAGTTTGATTTGGCAGGGGTAGGGAGTGTCTGACCCGTGGGCCATGGAAGGCCTCTTGTTCTGCCAAGGCAGCTATAGATGGGACTCCAAGTAGGCTTAATTTTTTGTTGATAATTTTGTATAGCACACGAATGATGTTGAAAATATCCAAACAATCTTTGGCAGAAAAAAGGTTCCCCACACCTGGTAGGCACACTTCTGAGAAAATGTAAGGAGTTTATCATTAATCTCCTATTTTGTGTTGGTCAATTTTCCTTTTTGAAAATCTTCTTGGACTTAAGTAGGAAAGACTTCCTTTCCATTTTCACATAATTCCTTCATATGTTGGATGAAATCGAGTTTTTATGATTTTCTTCTAGTGTCTTCATAATGGGTTTGAGGGGAAAGGAAGTTAATTTACCCTTTTCACAGAGAATCATTAATCTATATCCTCTTTTAGGACCTGTTCTTATATCTTCATCCATACATAAGAATGTTCCCTTTATTTACAACTTATTCCTTTAAACAGGCACCTCAGCAAGCAGTGAGTGGGTCTTTATCACTTTATTTTAATCAGGTACAGGTGTTGCTCTTGAGCGGCTGCAAGTTGAGTTTCCAGAGCACTCCCAGACTAGCCTCCACCAGAAGTGCCTAGATTAAGACTTTGGAGTCCCATCTCTCTTTATATCTTATCAGCAGCAAGAAGAATCTGTCTGAACTTGAAACAGAATTTGAAGAAATACTGTGCAAAGTTTCAAAGAAAGACTCCAATACAAGTTATGACTTAATCAGTTAAAAAAGAATCAGTAATCTGATATAAAAGTAATATATAACAATGGCCTAAATCCTTGTGGGGGCTGGCACTGTGGTGTAGTGGGCTGGGCCTCTGCCTGCGGAATCCCATGTGGGTGCCAGTTCATGTCCCAGCTGGTTCTCTTCATAGCCAGCTCTCTGCTGATGACTTGGGAAGGCAGTGGAGGGTGGCCACGTGCTTGGGCCCCTGCACCCACGTGGGAGACCAGGAAGAGGCTCCTGGCTCCTGGCTTCAGATTGGCCCAGCTCTGGCCGTTGCAGCCACTTGGGAAGTGAACCAGCAGATGAAAGACCTTTCTCTTTGTCTATCTCTCTCTCTGTCTAAAACTCTACCTCTCAAATAAATAAAATAAATCTTTAAAATAAATAAATAGAAAATGCCAAAATCAAACAAACCAAAAACCCAGCTTCTAATTGAAAATAATATACCTTGTGAAAATATTCTTCAAAAATGAGAAAATTAAATGACCCTAAATAGCATAGAATTGTAGGAAGAATAAAGGAGAACTTAAAAAGCAAATTACATGGGAAATGTAAAAGAATATTGTTGTTAAAACAGCAGTAATATTTTCTATGGTTTATTGTTTTATATATATGTAGGAGTGAATATATGACAACAACAAGGAAGATGGATTTAAAATGTAAGATTTTTGTGGTCTTGAGGGAAATTATTAACATAGATTATAGTAAGTGGTGGCCAGCGCTATGGCTCAGCAGGTTAAATCCCTGGCCTGAAGCACCGGCATCCAATATGGGTGCCTGTTCTAGTCCCAGCTGCTTCTCTTCCAGTCCAGCTCTCTGCTATGGCCTGGGAAAGCAGTAGAAGATGGCCCAAGTCCTTGGGCCCTGCACCCATGTGGGAGACCCAGAAGAAGCGGCCAAAGTGTTTCCGGAACATTAGAAGGAATTGCATTATCATAAAAGGGTCCACTCAAGAGGATGCCACAGTCATTCTAAGTTTGTGTATGTCTAATAACAGCTTCAAAGCAAAATCTAAGAAAAAGAGATCTACTTCCATAGTTGGGATGTTAACATACCTTTCTCAGCAGCTGATAAAACATACAGACAACAAATCAGAAAGAATATAAATGTTTTATATGACACAGTTAGCCAACTTGACCTAATTGGCATATTTAGAATACCACACACAGCAGTTGCACAATACGCTGCTTTTTAAGTGACCATGGAGCACAATATATTATAAATCTGGAAAGATGTAACTGTAAACTTTTGTTGTTGTTGTTGTTGTTTAATTTAAGGCTAAGGAACACAGGGAGGACCTCACAGTTCCTCTGTAGGAATACCTTATTGAGTAGCAAGCACTAGAATAATGCCATAGTTTTGTAGTTTATTTTTTCTAAAGAGAATGTTTGCTTCTATCTATTTTAACATGGGCGACATTTCCAGGTAATAATCTAGAATTGGGTTTAACAACCTTGGTTGGCTGTAAGAATCACCTGAAGAGATTTTTGAAAACAGATTCCAAGGTTCCACATCCTGGAGACTCTATTTGAAAAGGCAGTTGAGCTGATTCCAAGTATTTGAACAGATTCGATAGCCAGTAAGGTAATACTATGTATGGAGAGGGAAGAGGGGGAAATGTAAGAATACGAATGAATGACTTTGGGATAATCACTAGGGCAGAGCTGGGTGTGCCTGAACCCCACTGCAAAAGGCAAGAGGAATATCAGTCTCTTAAAAGTTTCATAATCATGGGCTGGCGCCGTGGCTTAACAGGCTAATCCTCCGCCTTGCGGCGCCAGCACACCGGGTTCTGGTCCCGGTTGGGGTGCCGGATTCTGTCCCGGTTGCCCCTCTTCCAGGCCAGCTCTCTGCTATGGCCCGGGAAGGCAGTGGAGGATGGCCCAAGTCCTTGGGCCCTGCACCCGCATTGGAGACCAGGAGAAGCACCTGGCTCCTGGCTTCAGATCAGCACAATGTGCCGGCCGCAGCGGCCATTGGAGGGTGAACCAACGGCAAAAACTAAGACCTTTCTCTCTGTCTCTCTCACTATCCACTCTGCCTGTCAAAAAAAAAAAAAAAAAAAAAAAGTTTCATAAACATGAAAATTAAGCACACTTGCATAGAGAAGCAAAGAAAAAAATTGCTGCTCTCTTTGCTTTTTTATTCAGTGACTTTGTATAAAGAAGAGGAAGACTGTTCTTAGCAATAGCTTTGATTGTAAATGCATCTATACATGTGCACTTTTGAAAACATTTTTAGTTACTTATTTTTATTTGGAAGGCAGAGAAAGAGAGAGAGAAAGAGAGAGATCATCCATCTGCTGGTTCACTCCCTGAATGAATGCAACAGCTAGGGCTGGGGAAGACCAAAGCAAGGGTCTTCATTTGGGTCTCCCACATAGTTGGCAAGAACTCAACTATTTGAGCCATCACCTGCTGCTTCCCCAGCTGCCCATTAAGAAGAATCTCAGAACAGAAGCAGAGCCAGCAACTGGTCCGATACAGGATGCATGAGTCCCAAGCAGCATTATCTCAACCATTGCACCAAACACCTGCCCCATACACACTGTATTTTTAAGAGAAATTGAATTTGTTTTGAGTTCATGTACTGGCATACATAAGTATAATTGAAAAATATCATTTTTGTGGCCATTTTGAATCTATAAGAGAAAGGTGATATGTAAATCTATTGCTCAATGTGTTAGAATTGAGATGAGCTCAGGCCTACTTTACAAAGTCATCACATACTGTAGAAGAAAGCTAGTGTGGCTGAATCTCACGAAGGACTTTACAGATAGAAACTTCTCTATGCATCTGTTTCTAAAGCTTTGGGGCCATTTTTCTTTGTAAAAATATCACATCGCAATAATATAATTTTTAACTTTGTCAGTCACTAAATTTTTTTGTAGATATTACTTTACCTACTACTTCTAACCATATAGGCATTTTCCTGTGTGTCTTAGAATACTCACTGGATGGGTTAGCAGGATATTTAAAATTTCACTCCCTTCTAGCTTCTCAAGTAAGGCTATCGAGAAAGTAAAATTTCTGTTACAAGCTCCATTTCTGAGGCTGTCTAGGTCTTTGAAAGCCTTATCATTAGCATGTTAAATATTATGTTATGAATATTCTGAAGTGCCTTTGTTTCTCATTGACATTTAATAATTGAGAAGATACTGTTTAATTAAAGCACAAACTTTTTTTTAAGATTTTTTAATTATTTATTTGAGAGATAGAGTTACAGACAGTGAGGAGAGAGAGAAAAAGGTCTTCCATCTGCTGGTTCACTCCCCCAGATGGCCACAACAGCCGGAGCTGCGCCAATCCAAAGCCAGGAACCAGGAGTTTCTTCTCGGTCTCCCACGCGGGTGCAGGGGCCCGAGCACTTGGGCCATCCTCTGCTGCTTTCGCAGGCCACAGCAGAGAGCTGGATTGGAAGAGGAGCAGCCAGGACTAGAACCGGCGCGCATATGGGATGCTGGCACCGCAGGCAGAGGATTAACCTACTGGGCCACAGTGGGGGCCCCAAAGCACAAACTCTTAAAAGCAATGCCATGTCACCCAGTGCCGCTCCTCGGATCCATTCCGTGGTACTAGTGAGGGGGAAATTGTTGTCAGAATTTTAAAAAATATGGCCCAAGGGCCAGGCATTGTGGCATGCTAGCATCCCTTATCAGAGCACCAGTTCAAGTCATGGCTGCTCTACTTCTGATCCAGCTCCCTGCTAATGTGCTTGTGAAAGCAGTGTAAAATGGCCCAAGTACTTGAGTCCCTGGCATCCATGTGGGAGACCCAGATAGAGTTCCAGGCTCTTGGCTTCAGCCTGGCCCAGCCCATGCTGTTTTGGCTATTTGGGGAGTGAGCCAGCAAATAGAAGATCTCTTTCTTGTTTCTCTCTCTCTCTCTCTCTCTCTCTCTCTCTGCCTTTCAAATAAAAAAAAATCTTTAAAAAATAAAAATATGGTCCAGTGTAATAGTCACATTCTAGTGTTTTTCTTTTTTTTCTTTTCTTTTCTTTTTTTTTTTTAAAGATTTATTTATTTGAAAGAGTTACACAGAGAGAAAAGGAGAGAGAAGAGAGAGAGGTCCTCCATCTGCTGGTTCACTCCCCAACTGGCCGCAACAGCCGGAGCTGCACCAATCCGAAGCCAGGATCTAGGAGCCTCTTCCAGGTCTCCCACATGGGTGCAGGGGCCCAAGGACTTGGGCCATCTTCTACTGCTTTCCCAGGCCATAGCAGAGAGCTGGATCAGAAAAGGAGCACCCAGGACTCTAACCGGCGCCCATGTGGGATGCCAGCACTGCAGGCGGCGGCTTTTACCCACTACACCACAACACTGGCCCCATCTAGTGTATCTCATATAAAGAATTAAAGACTCTAACATGCCCTGGAATGAAGCATGCAAACTAAGAAGAGAAGAATGACTGTCTTCAGTCAATGCAATCTGTCACTTTAGTAACCAGGACCTTATCTTCTGGGCCATCAGCACTAATTACTGCAGTTATTCTAATATTACAGTTGTGTAAATATGACACTATTCAATGGATTTCCTAGGAAAGTTTAGGACTTCCTAAAAGAAGGCTTGTGTTGTGGCATAACAGGTTAAGCTGCTGCTTGCGACGCTGGCATCCCACATAGGCGTAAGTTCAAGACCCAGCTGCTTCATTTTCAGTCCAGCTTCCTGCTAATATGCTTGGGAAAGCAGCAGAAGATGACCCAAGTGCTTGGGCCCCTGCACCCACATGGGAGACCCAGAAGAAGCCCCAGGCTCCTGGCACAGCCCCGCCATCACAGCCATTTGAAGAACGAACCAGCAGAGGCCGGCGCCACGGCTTATTAGGCTAATCTTCCGCCTGCGGCGCCGGCACACCAGGTTCTAGTCCCAGTCGGGGCACTGGGTTCTGTCCCGGTTGCCCCTCTACCAGGCCAGCTCTCTGCTGTCGCCCGGGAAGGCAGTGGAGGATGGCCCAAGTGCTTGGGCCCTGCACCCACATGGGAGACCAGGAGGAAGCACCTGGCTCCTGGCTTTGGATCAGCACGGTGCGCAGGTCGCAGTGTGCCGGTCGCAGCGTGCCGGTCGCAGCATGCCGGCCGCAGCAGCCATTGGGGGGTGAACCAACGGTAAAGGAAGACCTTTCTCTCTGTCTCTGTCTCTCACTGTCCACTCTGCCTGTCAAAAAAAAAAAAAAAAGAATGAACCAGCAGATAAAAGATCTCTCCCTGTGTCTCCCTTTCTCTGCATGTCTGCCTTTCAAATAAATCAAATGTAAAATATATACATACACACATATATAGTGCTTGTTCTTTGTATATTTTCCCTATGAAAGCATATCTATAATATTTTTTTTTTTTTTGACAGACAGAGTGGACAGTGAGAGAGAGACAGAGAAAAAGGTCTTCCTTTTGCCGTTGGTTCACCCTCCAATGGCCGCCGCGGTAGGCGCGCTGTGGCCGGCGCACTGCGCTGATCCGATGGCAGGAGCCAGGTGCTTCTCCTGGTCTCCCATGGGGTGCAGGGCCCAAGCACTTGGGCCATCCTCCACTGCACTCCCTGGCCACAGCAGAGAGCTGGCCTGGAAGAGGGGCAACCGGAACAGGATCGGTGCCCCGACTGGGACTAGAACCCAGTGTGCCGGTGCCGCAAGGCGGAGGATTAGCCTAGTGAGCCGCGGCGCCGGCCCATATCTATAATATTAAAATGTTTTAAAGATTTATTTGAAAGGCAGAGTGATAGAGAGGGGAAGACAGAGCTATCTTTCATCGCTAGTTTACACCCCTAAACAGCTATAACAGCCAGGACCAGGCCATGCCAAAACCAGGAAACAGGAACTCCATCCAGGTCTCCACATGCGTGGCAGCAACTCAAGTACCTAGACCATCAGTCACTGTCTCCCAAATGCATTAGCAGGAAACTTGATTGGAAGTGCAGTGTAGGTGTGAATCAAACCAGGCTCTCCCACATAGGATGTGATGTGTCACAATGCTGCCCCAAAAGAAGTTAGTGAGAGAGAGAATCTTCCATCCGCTTGTTGACTCCTCAATAGCAAGAAAGAGAGAAAGAATCTTATATTCACTTATTGACTCGTCAGATAGCCACAATGGCCAGGGCTGGGCCAGCTCAAGTGCTGGAGCCTGAAACTCCATTCAGTCTCCGACAAGAGTGGCGGGGGCCCAGGTACTTGGGGTATTTTCCATTGCTTTCCCAGGAAGCTGTATCAGAAGCAGAGCAGCCAGAACTCCAAGTGGTGCTCTGATACAGAATGCTGGTGTTGCAAGCAGTGGTTTAACCCACGTAGCCACAACACCCGCCCTTGTTACACACCTTTTGATCCCCTTCCCTAATGGCATTAGTTGCTTCTGATGTGAATTACAGTACATGTTCCTTGAAGAATTTCTGAAAGTAGACGTGCCACTTTAATTCTAGGATGGCTGTTCCACATAACTCTTTTTTTCTTCCCCTCTAGACACCTCCAGAGAACCCTGGGACAGTAGGTGGAGTGCAAAGATGTGTTATGTTGCTTTCCTGCTTTTTTTTGTTGTTGTTGTCTTCCTGCTTTTTTTGTATTATTATTCTTGGCTTGCCTTGGCTGCTCCTTTCTCTGACATTAAAACTAACTAACGCTGCATGTGTGACCATTGTGAGGGCCTCTTGACCTTTCATTTCAATCTTGCACATGTATCATGTCAGTTTGTTTTTTGTCAAGTTCTTAATTTCAGGATTGTCCCTAGAACAATAGGCAAACGGGAATCTCACCTCTACTATACCCCAAATGTTTCCTCCATTTTAAAGAATAATTTCTAGTGTCCCCGTCCCCCACTTCAACACTTTCTAGTGCTCCAGAACTTCCTAGGGTCCTTTTTGTGAAGGGAGAAAATAAACTGATAAACAGATACAAGTAAGGTGTTGGCACTTTAACTGTTTACACCTGAACTATTTATTTATTTCATAATTGAGCTATTTATACCTGAACTGTTTATACCCTGAAAAAGGCATGGAGAACGATGTTTAGCAGAGAATAATGACTCACTCACTAGTGATAGAATCCCCTGCTTTAGTGATGGGAAATCTCATGCATATTAGGAAGACATCCACATTTTGTGTGTGTGTGCCTTTAAAAGATGTTGAACTGGTTCTGATCATTTCACTGAGTTTTTGTCTTAAAATGATGTCAGCTTGATTTGGTTCCTCTTCACTCCTAGTGATTTATTTGTTATGGATTTTGATGTTTGATGTCCACATGATATGATGTTAAGGAGTCTGACTGTCTGCATGATTATCATTGCTCTGACCCTTTCCAACTACCACAGGAAGAGAGGGGAAGGGACCAGCAGAGGTTATGTTGAAATGATAAATTGGTCTCTGTCTTCTCTCTCTATCCATGTAACAGAAGAAGCAGGCCAGCCCACTGCAGATCCAGGCATGATCATGGACAGTGTGGAAGCTGGAGACACAACTCCTCCCACCAAAAGGAAGAGCAAGTTCTCAGGCTTTGGCAAGATTTTCAAGCCCTGGAAATGGAGGAAAAAAAAAAGTAGTGATAAATTCAAAGAGACATCAGAAGGTGAGCTAATAAGATTTAAATATAGGTTCTTGGTTAAAGAGTTACACATTTTGGAAGTACCTTTTTTTTCTTTTTTCTTTTTTTTTCTTTTTTTATTAAACAGGCAGAGTTAGAGAGAGAGAGAGAGAGACCAAAAAAAAGGTCTTCCTTCTGTTGATTCACCCCCAAAATGGCCGCCACGGTTGGCGTGCTGCGCCGATCCGAAGCCAGGAGCCAGGCGCTTGCTTCCTCCTAGTCTCCCACACAGGTGCAGGGGCCCAAGCACTTGGGCCATCCTCCACTGCCTTCCCAGGCCACAACAGAGAGCTGGACTGGAAGAGGAGCAACCGGGACTAGAACCCAGCCCCCATATGGGGTGCCAGCGCCACAGGCAGAGGATTAACCAAGTGAGCCATGGCGCTGGCCCCAGAAGTACCTAATTTTTTCATTCTTTTCCCAAACTTCTATAACCATATTGAAGAGAGAATTTAATCTTCTTGGTAAAGTTAATTAATTAATTTATTTGACAGAGTTGCAGAGAGAGAGAAAGAGATCTTCCATCTGCTGATTCACCAGATTACATTCATTCCCCAAATGGCCTAATTGGTAGGACGAGGCCAGGCCAGAGCCAGGAGCCAGAAGCTTTATCTGGTCTCCCATATGGGTGCAAGGGCCCAAGAACTTGGGCCATTTTCTGCTGCTTTCCAAGGTGCATTATCTGGGAGCTGGGTTGGAAGTAGTGCAGCTGGGACTCAAACCATCACCCATATGGGATGCCAACGCTAATGGTAGTAGCTTTACCCACTACACCACAGTGTAGGCCCCAGAATTTAATCTTTTAGAATTGAACCACCAAGTGATCATTCAGTGAGCCATATATGTATATATTTTTTAAAGATTTACTTATTTTTTATTTGAAAGGCAGAGTTACAGAGGCAGAGGCAGAAAGAGAAAGAGGTCTTATATCCTCTGGTTCACTCCCCAGATGGCCACAAAGGCTGGAACTGGGCCAATCCAAAGCCAGGAGCTAGGAGCTTCCCCCAGGTTTCCCAATAGGCACAGGGACCCAAGGACTTAGACCATCCTCTACTGCTTTCCCAGGCCATTGCAGAGAGCTGGATCAGAAGTGGAGCAGCTGTGATTCAATCCGGCGCCCATATTGGATGCCAGCACTGCAGACAGCAGCTTTACCTGCTATGCCACAGCGCTGGCCCCAGTGAGCCTTATATTTTATAGCCTCATTCTCAGATTAGTGTTTTGATGGGGTTGAAGTGTCTTGAATAGTGAGTAGACTTTCTGAACTGTAGCAAATCTAAGGTACTTCTTTTTTTGTACTCTGCTCATTTCCCAACAACTGAAATTTCATGAGTAAATTCCTTATTATTGAAATTTCAATTAAGCTATAATTATGTAAAGATAGTCCTTTTGGAAATCTTAGTTTCCCTGTATTTTCATTCCTAAGAATAAAAATTTGAGCTACTTTATTCTAACACTCATGGTGTTAAAATACTGAGTAATGTTGACCTTCAGCTGCCACATTTTTAAGTGCTGTTTTCCAATTTAATGTTAGTTCTAGAGCGAAAAATATCTATGCGCAAACCAAGAGAAGAGCTGGTTAAAAGAGGTGTTCTGTTGGAAGACCCTGAGCAGGGTGAGTTTATACATGAATGCATGTGCCTGTCTCTGTGCACTTCGTCTTTGACTGGGTCTAAGTGTTTGGATTTTATTTCATTATTGCTATTGTTGGGGTGAAGGAGGCTTTAAAGGAAATTTTCACCCTTCCAATGTCTGGCTACGTGCTACAATGCAAGATTGAGTGCTTGGTGAAGGATTCTTGGGACAAACGTCCTCTCCCTGTACTTCCTCAGATTTGTACCAGCTGCTGTACTGTATGTCATTTCCTTTTTTGACCAAATTTGTCCCCATTCCTATAGTGCTACACTAATCTGTCATGAGGATCATGTTTTGATATTTCAACATTCATTGCTGGTTTAATAATACCAGGATTTTCTCCAATGTGACTTTCATGAAGCAGTTTATTGTAAACATAAAATTATAGTATCATATATTGATTGCCTTTCATTTCTCTTCATTCTTTGTGTGAGATAAAATCTGAAGGTGAAATTTTTAAAATACATCCCATGTTTTGGAGGATGGGAGAAAAACCAGGTAATTGGAGTATTATCTTGTTTGAGGTCTAAGCTATGTAATGTACTGCCTACTTACATATATATGTATATGATTATCTCAGCTAACTAAAAACTAACCCAGAAAAAGCAAGCTTGAAGGAGCAATATAAAAATGTTATTGCTGCTGGTTACTTCTGGAGGTTGGAATAAGAACAGGATGATTAACTATTTTTCTGTATTTTCTGTGATTAGTTATCATCATGTATAACTTTTACTTTTCATGTCTATTTGCTTTTTATAGCAGGACACAAAATCTTCTAGGCATTTAGGTAGATAAGTAGAATTATAATGCTTCCATTACAATACCTTTTTGGCTCTTGCTTTTTAATAGTCATTTCCCTCCCAATACCTTCTCCTGTTTCACACTTTTCTTGCTCATTTATCACAAACTCCATATGTTATTTCTATCTTGTTCTTCACCTTCAGTCTCTTTTGATCTGTGCTTTTTATTGACTCCTAATCCATGGTTTCTGTAGCCTACAAGCTCAAAGTCCCAAATGATAAACGAGTTGCAGCCAGTAGACAAGATGCTACTGTGCCGACCAGAGACCTGATCTAAACTTTATTATGTTCCAAGAGATAATGAGGATGGTCCCAACACAATGAAATGATATATATCCAGGTGATAGATAGGCCAGTTACCCTGAACTGATCATTACATTCTTATATACATGTATTAAAATGCCAATTTTGGCCCATAAATATGTACAGCTATTATGTGTCTTTTTTTTTTTTTTTTTTTTTTGGACAGTCAGAGTGGATAGTGAGAGAGAGAGAGAAAAGTCCGTTGGTTTACTCCCCAATGGTGCTGCGGCTGGCGCACCGCGCTGATCCGAAGCCAGGAGCCAGGTGATTCTCCTGGTCTCCCATGCGGGCGCAGGGCCCAAGGACCTGGGCCATCCTCCATTGCACTCCCGGGCCACAGCAGAGAGCTGGACTGGAAGAGGAGCAATTGGGACAGAATCCAGTGCCCCAACCAGGACTAGAACCCGGTGTTCCGGTGCCACAGGAGGAGGATTAGCCTATTTAGCCACGGCGCCAGCTATGTGTCAATTTTTAAAAGACATATTAAGAAAATAAATATAGGGATGGGCCTTGGGTACTGACTGACAACAAAAACAGTGCTTGAACCTTGCAGTCCTCTTCATACTCAGAGATGGCTTTTGGCTTGATTATGGTTCTGACTTGATTGTACTATAAAATATTTAATTACCGAGTTTTGGGGGAGCAATGATTGTAACGCCTGATCCTACTGCTGTACTCTGTCAGCATTGCAGAAGCTCTGCATTAAATACATGACATGATACGTCAGTGTAGACAGCCCTGATTGAGTAACTTGAAAGATAACTGATCGTGTTTGCATATGTTTTACTAGTGTCTGCAGAGTAGAAACTGATTAATAATGTCTCTTAAACGTTTTCTGTATGGTTGTTATAAGTCAAGTCTTTGTTGGCTTTGAAACTATTGTTTCCAGGAAATTCTATTTTTGTTAAAGCTAGGCTGTATTAACATAAGCAGTAACTTAATACTTGCTGCATAGTTGTAAGCTTGCTCTTTTCCCTTTAAAAAAAAAAAAAGTAGCTATCAGATTACTTTTAGCTTTAGAATTGTACTTTTTCTTACTGCTTATTTGCCTCAGACTCTTCTGCTTTTAGCCAAAACTTCACCTCTGTTGGGATTGCATGAAAATGGCACTGTCACATCTCCTAGTAGAAGGGTAATGGGTCAGATGAAAGGGACTGGTCTAGGAGAACTCAGTGGGCTAAATCAGGAGATGCTAAAATGATATTACCCAAAGTGTCTCACTAAGGAAAGCAAAGGAGGATGCCATGTAGGGAGCAGCTAGTTCCAATACCCCTGCACTAGAAGGTAAAAGAGTTTTTAATTTTTAACCTCACTGCTTGCAGCTCTCTCTTCTAAAAAGAGTCTAGAAAACTGAGAGTGTTCATCTGATTGCTCCCTGAAGGTTCTCACCTAAGATTTTAAAGCAATAAGGTTTATCCCAAAGCCTCCAACTTAGCCTCTTCCCTGCAGTTTAGTCTGTAGGAAATCATCATGTGCAGGTATATCATGCTTCCCACTAAACATCCCTTGCTGTCCACTTTGGTGCCCTTGGTTCCTCTCTGCTATTTTTCATCTACTTTCTAATGATAGCTAATTATTGATTGTCCTGTTCTGCTCATTGCCCTTTTTTTTTTTTTCTTTTTTTTTTTTGCATTTTATTTATTTGAGAGGCAGAGTTACAGAGAGGGGGAGAGACATCCATCCACTGGTTCATTTCCCAATTGGCTGCAATAGCCGGAGCTGGGCCAATCTAAAGCCAGGAGCTAGGAGCTTCTTCCAGGTCTTCTGTGCGAGTGCAGGGGCCCAAGCACTTGGGCCATCTTCCACTGCTTCCACAGGCCATTAGTGGAGAGCTGGATACCAGCCAGGACATGAACTGGTATCCATAAAGGATGCCAGCGCCACAGGCAGATGTTTAACCTACTGTGCCACAGTGCCGGCTCCTTGTTGCCTTTCTATACCCCATTCTCACAGTTTTCAGAACTAATCTGCTAAAAGATGGTTCAGATCATGTCTCTACTACCCTTAATTCTTTGGCTTCTTGTTTTGTGCAAGATTCAAATCAGGCTTCTTTACATGGTATTTTTACCCTTCATGGCCTGGATCTTGCTGTTTTTTTCCAGTCTCACCCATAACCATTTCTTATGTGTGTCTATTCTCTTGCTAGGCCAAACTAATCACTGGCCCTCCTAACAGGTGAATTATTTCACACCTTTAGACATGCTGCCTCTTCTTCCTAAATTGCCTTTCATCAGTATGCCAGGCTCTACTGCATCTTCAAGACCCAGTTCAGATACCACTCTCTGTGTAGCTTTCCTGACTGTTCCCACCCCCAGGAGAATGATTTTTTTCCTTTCATTCAGGCCATAGCACTTCACTCTTTATAGCTCTTGACATTTAGCACTGTAGTGTCTTACGTGCAACAAGGCTGTCCTATTCATCTGCCTTATTCACAAAGCAAGGTACTTGGCATATGACAGACAATCAAATGTTTATTGGAAAAAGGAATTATTTATTTAGATCAGAGAGTCTAGATCTAAATAAGAAGCTAAAACAGGATGAGGGGGCAAAGAGATAAGAAAGATAAGAAATCACTGGCTCCTCTCCCTATGTGACAACGTCGGTTCCATCACTTTGCTTTTTCCTCTTTCCCCTCACAGGTGTTGAGGATCCAGAAAAGTCAAGCTGCACCATGTTAAAGAATGGCCATACCACCCCTGTAGGGAACATTAGATCTCCCAGTCCAGTCCACACAGAGGAAGAACCAGCAAGCATAGCAAATCTTAGGAAAGCTATTCCAGAAGAGGACCCAAAGAAGCGACTTGGTAAGAAACTGGATTTTTTAATTTAAGAGACATGCAGCAGTCATTCTTATTTATCTCAGGGATTTGCATGAGAACGGGGATAAATAAACCCAGAAGTCGCCAACTGCAGCACCAGCATCCCATATGGGTACCAGTTTGAGTCCTGGCTGTTCTACTTCCAATCCAGCTCTTTGCTATGGCCTGGGAAGGCAGCGGAGGATGAACCAAGTGCTTGGGCCCCTGCACCCGCGTGGGAGACCCAGAGGAAGCTCCTGGCCCCTGACCGGATTGGCCCAGCTCCACCATTGCAGCTATTTGGGAAGTGAACAAATGGATGGAAGACTTCTCTCTCTCTCTCTCTCTCTCTCTCTCTCTCTCTCTCTCTCTCTGTCTCCTTCTCTCTGTGTAGCTTTGCCTTTCAAATAAGTAAAATAATTTTTTTAAAGATTTTATTTATTTATTTGAGAGGTAGAGTTACAGAGAGAGAGACAGGTCTTCCATCTGCTGGTTCACTCCCCGAATGGCTGCAACAGCTAGAGCTGGGCTGATCTGAAGCCAGGAGCCAGGAGCTTCTTCTGGGTCTCCCACGTACTTAGACCATCTTCTGCTTCCCCAGACCATTGCAGAGAGCCAGATCAGAAGAGGAGCAGCCGGGACATGAACTGGTGCCCATATGGGATGCCAGTGCCACAGGTGGAGGTTTAGCCTACTATACCATTGCACCAGCCCCAGTGAAATAAATCTTTAAAAAAAAAAAAAAAAAAAAAAAAAACCAGAGTTTTGCATTCTCATTTAAGAATTTCTTTTTTTTTTTTTTTTCTTTTTGACAGGCAGAGTGGACAGTGAGAGAGAGAGACAGAGAGAAAGGTCTTCCTCTGCCGTTGGTTCACCCTCCAATGGCCGCCACGGCTGGCGCACTGTGGCCGGCGCACCACGCTGATCCGTTGGCAGGAGCCAGGTGCTTCTCCTGGTCTCCCATGGGGTGCAGGGCCCAAGCACTTGGACCATCCTCCACTGCACTCCCTGGCCACAGCAGAGAGCTGGCCTGGAAGAGGGGCAACCGGGACAGGATCGGTGCCCCGACCGGGACTAGAACCCGGTGTGCCGGCGCTGCAAGGCGGAGGATTAGCCTGTTGAGCCGCGGCGCCGGCAAGAATTTCTTAACTACTTGCAGCTTTAAGTGGAAGTTCACCCTCTGTCATTCTTGCATTCATGAAATAACATAAATTTATGAGTCTAATGGAGAGAAAATGATGTTAAATAACAGATTCCTGTAGGGATTTTCAGGTTACACTTGCTCTTCCTCTACCCAAAGAATTTTTTTATTTTTAAATTTTTTGTGTATTTGTATGAAAGGCAAAGAGTGAGAAAGAACTCCCATCCACTGCTTCACTCCCCAGATTCCCACAGTTACTAGGACAGAGCCAGCCAAAGTTGGGATACAGAAACTCAATCCAGGTCCCCAGCATGGGTGGCAGGAACCCAGTCACTTGAACCATCACTGCTGACTTTCACAGTCTGCATTAGCAAGAAGCTGGGGTTAGGAACCAGAGGAGGAAATAAAATCCAGGTACTCCAAGACTGGACACAGGCGTCTTAACACCTGCCTCCACCCAAGGAATTTTGATTCATCTCCTTCAGTAGCCTGGCTCTTTTGTGATGAATTACTAGCATGACAAGCCTCTCCTTAAGTATGCTGAAGTTAGAAAAACATTGAGAACTGTTAAAATATAATTGATAACATTGACCATAACTCCATGGATGTGTTGGCTTTCTCAGTCCCTCTTGTTATCTTCTCTTCCTTTTTAATTTACATGTGTTTTACACAGGCTCAACTGGAAGCCGGCCTAATTCAGAAGGAGAGTCTGCTCCTGAGAATGTACCCAAACAGCCTTTACTTCCCCCGAAAAGACCCTTGTCCTCTTCTTATGAAGCAAATGAAGGACAAGCAAAGAATGTCACTTCTTCTGGCAGCATGACAAGGTCCATCTCTTCCGCTTCCACCTCTTCCATCAACACAGCACCTAGTGCCACCACTGCTGCCACAAATCTAGCAAAGACTGCTAACTCCTTCATTACACCTTCCCCGGCACCCAGGACTCCGTGTGCAGCTCCTGCCAGCACTAACACTACTACTACCCCAAGCCTTATGCATACAGTCCCTGCCAAGCAGCCTCCAGTTCCTCCACCTAAACCAGCTCACAGAAATAGCAACCCTGTCATCGGTAAGTAAGTCTTCAGACTTTTGGTTTTTGTTTGGTTTGATTTGGAGTGGTTGTTTTTATTGGATAACTGTTACAGTATTGATATGGTCTGTGAGAGAGCATTCCATATCTTGCCCCTTTGGATCTCCTCAATGTAGGAAAAAGAGTCTTGATAATCAGGCAGATAGCCATAATTAAAACTAAGTTTCGGTTTGAGGTGGTTAATGTCTATTTTCCTAAAATGGTGTTTCTAAAGCACTTACATATAGTTGGGGGATTGGATATGTAAAGATTATAGCAGGTTTAATCAGCGTGAAGTTACTAACTAAAAGAATCAGAATAATGCCACCTCTTAAGAGTGGCAAGACAAAGTTTTCAAATGACAAATTTTTTTTTAACTCATTATGTCCTAAGTTTTCTGTTTTCAGATATTTCAATGGTACAACATTTGTTTTTTTAAAGTTGCCATAGTGGTATATTTATTGCTCAATTTAAGTCTTTATAGGTATCCTATATATAGGATGATGGAACATAATGTGTTAAAATCTACTTTAAATTGTCATTGCCTTTCTTAAGCATGAGTGAGTGTACTAGATAAAAGGATGATTTTATAAATGCTGATGTGACTCAGTGTCTGGCATATATATCTTCATGGGCAGCTATGGAAGATATTATTTTAATTGTTCTGATAAAATCTTGATAAAATTAAGAATGCGACTCTTAAATAAATAGTGATAAAGAAAACAGAGAAGGTAATCAGTGAACTTTTGCATTATCTCAAAGTCCTATTTAGGTCTGTTTTCTTTACATAAATACACACCTTCTTAGAGAAATTTCAAGAAATAGATATTAGGAACAAAGGCTAATGCATGCCTCAGAGCTAATGAAAATATAGTTTTTTAAGAAAAATAATACTAAACTTAGTACTTCTTAATGTTCTTGTTAATGATTTAATGGTTGAATAAAAAGTATGCTCATTTAATATCTAATATTATCTAGTTGGGTGGAGTGACTAGAATCTTGAAAAGCAAGCTTAGAATATATTGTAACAGGTTGGAGTAGCTTGATGGAAACAGGATGAAGATTATTATTGTTATCACCACCTTGGATGGATACTGTCATGCTGGCTTATCTCTGAGGAGCTTTCACACACTTATTTTCAAAATCACCTTGTGCAGTAGGAAACTGATTTTATCTGTTTATATAGTAGGGCAATTAGAACATAAAGACATTGTGACTCATTCAAGGTTGTGGTGAGAGACAGAAACTGACTTGGGTTTCTCAAGTCTCAGGTCCAGACTATCAGGCTCACCAAGATTTATTAAAACAGATTGAGGGGCCAGCATTGTGGCATAGCAGGTTAAGCCTCCGCATGTGATGCCGGCATCCCATATAGGCTCCAGTTCGAGTCCTCGCTGCTTCACTTACAATCCAGTGCCCTGCCTGGGAAAAACAGCAGAAGATGGCCCAAGTACTTGGACTCTTGCACCCACATGGGAGACCCAGAAGAAGCTTGGGACTCCTGGCTTCGGCCTGGCCAAGCGATAACCATTGCAGCCATTTGGGGAGTGAACCAAAGGAAGAATCTCTCTCTCTCTCTTTCTCTCTCTCTTTCTTCCCCCCTTCACCTCTCTCTCTCCCTCCCTTTCACCTCTCTCTCTCTCCCTCCCTTCCTCTGTAACTCTGCCTTTCAAATAAATAAGACATAAATCTTTAGAAAATAATTTTTTAGGGGCCGGGGCCATGGCGCAGCAGGTTAACGCCCTGGCCTGAAGCGCCAGCATCCCATATGAGTGCCAGTTTGAGGCCCAGCTGCTCCACTTCTGATCCAGCTCTCTGCTATGGCCTGGGATAGCAATAGAAGATGGCCCAAGTCCTTGGGCGCCTGCACCCACGTGGAAGACCCGGAAGAAGCTCCTGGCTCCTGGCTTCAGATTGGCACAGCTCCGGCCATTGCTGCCAACTGGGGAGTGAAGCATCGGATGGAAGACCCCTCTCTCTCTCTCTCTCTCTCTCTCTCTCGGCCTCTCCTCTCTCTGTATAACTCTGACTTTCAAATAAATAAATCTTTAAAAAAAAAAATTGTTAAAGATAAATTTATTTATTTGAAAGACAGAGAAAAAGAAGTCTTCTCTCTGCTGGTTCACTTCCCAGATGGCTACAACAGCAGAGCTATGCCAATCTGAAGCCAGGAGCCAGGAGCTTCCTCTGCGGGTACAGGGGGCCAAGTACTTGGACCATCCTCCACTGCCTTCCCAGGCCATAGCAGAGAGCTGGATCAGAACTGGAGCAGCCAGAACTCGAACCGTGCCCATATGAGATGTCAGTACTGCAGATGGCAGCTTTACCCGCTGCACCACAGTGCTGGCCCATAAAAATAATTTTAAAAAAGAAAAAAAAGGCCGGCGCCGCGGCTCAATAGGCTAATGCTCCACCTGCGGCGCTGGCACACCAGGTTCTAGTCCCGGTCGGGGCGCCGGATTCTGTCCCGGTTGCCCCTCTTCCAGGCCAGCTCTCTGCTGTGGCCCGGGAGTGCAGTGGAGGATGGCCCAAGTCCTTGGGCCCTGCACCCCATAGGAGACCAGGAGAAGCACCTGGCTCCTGGCTTCAGATCAGTGCGGTGCGCTGGCCGCAGCGCGCCAGCCGCAGCGGCCATTGGAGGGTGAACCAACGGCAAAGGAAGACCTTTCTCTGTGCCTCTCTCTCTCACTGTCCACTCTGCCTGTCAAAAAAAAAAAAAAAAAAAAAAGAAGAAGAAGAAAAGAAAAGAAAAAAGAAAAAGAAAAAAAAGCACAGATTGCTGGATTCTGTCTTTTCTGACTTTCTGATTTTAGTCAGTCTGGGACTGAGCCTAAGAATTTGCATTTCTACTAGGTTCCCAGATGCTGTGCTGCTGCTGCTGCTGCTGCTAATCCAGGAACTAGACATTGATCCTTTGCTTTAGAGCAGTGGTACTCCCGCTTTTCAGCTCAAAGCAGCATATTAAATGAAAGTGTGCATATGATTCCCTGGCTACACTGCCGAAGCCACTCTTGGCCTGAAATGTATACACCAAAGTCCAAGGCCTGTGACTGAGGAGTCAGTATCAGCCCATGACTGGTCCTCAGTAGAAGAACAAAAATAGGACAGTTCACAGAGTTTTTATTAAAGTTAAATGGATTCAATTCAAAGAATTATCCCTTACTTTGAAATTACTAACCTTTCTAATTACCTGGTATTAAAGTGCCATTTCTTTCACAACAGTATTATGATCATAAATTATTTACTTAATACCAAGCCTTATTTTCCAATCCTAAAAAAAAGAGAACCTGAGATTGATCAGGAGGTGTCTTTTGTTTGTTTTGTTAAAGATTAACTTATTTTATTTGAAAGGCAGAGTTACAGAGAGGGGGAGACAGAGAGACAGATATCTTCCATCTGCTGGAATCAGAAGCTGGAGCCGTGAATCAAACCTGGATAGACCCAGTGTATCCAAATGTTTAAATGTTTTCATAGAGTACTATTACACAGTGAACTTTTTTTCTGTCTAATTGTATTAACTTTATCTACATCCAGGATCAGTTCTAAAAAGTTGTCCTGGAACAGGGAGTTAGCCTAGTGGTTAAGTTGCCTGTGTCCCACATCAGAGTACCTGGATTCAATTCCTGTCTGACTGCAGACTCTTAACTTCCTAGAAGGCAACACTGATGGCTCAGTTAATTGGGTTCCTGCCTCCCACATGCACACCTTGATTTCATTCCTGGCTCCTGGCTCCTGGCTCCTGGCTCCTGGCTCCTGGCTCCAGCCCCAGCACTGCTCTGGCCATCTTGGACATTAGGGAGTGAAGAGTGGATGGGAGCATGCTCTCTTGCTCTCTCTATCTCTCTGCCCCCCAAATAAATAAGTAAATACTTTTTTAAAGTAAAAATTAAAATTCCTGCCTGTTCTCCTAGTGACAAAGTAAGAATACCCATCAGAGTCTCCCCGTACCACTTATACATATACTAGGCCTTCATGTTCTGTTTTGTTGTTGTTAGATATCCAAAGTACTTATTGCTTTTTACTATTTGGCTTGTGAATAATTATAGTTATGTAGCTCTTTCATTTTCCAGAAAACATTTGATGAGAGAGGCCTCATTTAAATTGTCAGAATTAACTTGATGTTTAGAATGCCTACAACTCTAAAGGAACACCTGGTTTGAACACCAACCCTTCCACTTTCAATCTAGATTCTTAACAATGTACATCTTAGGAGGGAGCATATGATGGCTTAAGTATTTGGATCCTTTTCATCTTATCAAATGCATGTAAATTTGATTTTTTTCAAGAAAAAATGCATTTGTTGCTTGTTTTCACTTTTAGCCAGTAAAAGAGGTATGAACCTATCTCCTCCCTCATCTGCAGGCCTGTATTTCCTGCCTTCATTCCCCTTCCTGCTATGGGCTTCCGATTTCCGTTACAGAAATCCACTTTATCAGTAAAGCCACAACTGAAAACCTGCTGCTTCCAGGCCCTCAGCCACCAGCCTGTTCTGCCTAGGAGCACCCGTGCATCAGTGCAGGGCCACTACAGGAGGAGTGAATATGTAGGGAACACTACCATGTTGACAGCAGCCAACCCGCCCCTCCGCTCTTCTCTTTGCCACCACCACTTCCCTGCCTTGTGACCAGCATGACCACTTGCTTCCCATAACTGTACCCAACACGTACACATATACCAGGGCTTCTGGGCCTCCCATGCCCTAGGCCTTCTGTTAGAATACATATAAATTTTGTTTCAGGATAGAAATATGTGAGGGAGGAATGGCAAAGTCATGAAATTATATAATGTGTTTGAATAATGAAGACAGAGCTCAACTCAGATTCTTGGCCTTGGGCTGGCTCCTCAAAGCAGTGTAAAGCCATGATAAACTGAAGGATTGCTCTCTTTTTCAGCTGAACTGTCTCAAGCAATAAACAGTGGTACATTATTATCAAAACCATCCCCACCTTTACCACCCAAGAGAATCATTCCATCAAGCTTGGTACCCACCTTGGAACTTGCTGCTGTTGCGACCACGAAGACACCAAGTGATCAAAGAGAGAACACAGGCTCTGTAGGCTCCGAACCACTGCTGATGCTGCCACCCCCCACCCCCTCCCCACCACTGCCTACTCATATTCCTCCAGAGCCCCCGAGGTCCCCTCTAGTCCCTACTAAGACTTTCCAAGTTATGCCAGAAATTGAGTTTCTTCCACCCTTAGATCTACCCCATGAGGCTCGCCAGCAGGAAGATCAGAAAAAAGAAGTCCCCAAGAGGATATTGGACCAGAGCTTTGGAGAGCCCCATATACCCTCTAGGCTGCCCCCAGTCCCACTGCATATTCGAATCCAGCAGGCCCTGACCAGCCCACTTCCCACAACGCCTCCCTTGGAGGGCTCTCACAGGGCTCATTCATTGCTCTTTGAGAACAGTGACAACTTTTCTGAAGATAGCAACACCCTGGGTCGGACCAGGTCACTTCCTGTCACTATTGAAATGCTGAAAGTGTGAGTACCTTTCAAGCTTGCCTCTTGTTTCTCCTTGTCTATTCTAGGTAACCCTACCAGGAAAAAATTACTTATAAAAAGATATTGGAAGTTTAAAGTACATAGAAAATTCTGCCAAAAGGATAAATTCTAGAATTTGGAATTTTTTTACCCTGCTGATTTCTGTAATACATTTTTTAAATTTTTTCATGGAGGAGGCTTTTTCTTTTTTGGGGACAGGTGGGAGGGAGAACTTCAGAATGTTACAAGATACTGATACTTCTCTTAGTATAGTATTAGAAATGTGAGATTTCATGTGACTGTTCTGAAATATTGACATGTAAAATATTTAAAGGTTTTACCACATTCCATACCTTTCGAAAAGCTTTTGTTTGTTTGTTAATTTTAGACATTTTAAAAATCTGTGGAATCAATTAAAGGTTTCTTACCTACATGCCCTGTAAGTAGAAGGCTTCTCTCCAGTCTGACATTTTATATCTACTCTAAGATACATAAAATTTAAGCTCTTCTGCAATCCTAATAGAATTTCAGTCTTCCCTGAGTGCTCATGGAGATTTGGGAAAATTAAAATCATTTGATTTATACAAGGAGGGCAATGCATATATAATTTGGTGCATAGGAACCTTTACCTTGGAGCAAGATAGCCTGTGTTCCCATCCCAGTTTTACCAGTCTTAGCTTGCAGTAGGGTAAGTTACTAAGTTACTTAACATTTCTGTGCTTTAGCTATCTCATCTCTAAATGAGAATGAGATCTACTCTGTAGGCTTGTGAGAACAAAGTTAGACCTTCTGGAAAGCACCAGTGCCTAGTAAGAGACAGACCTGGGATTTGTACCCTGAGCTGTTTGGATTAATAGCTGCTAAAAAGTTTCTTGGCAAGATTACTACCATTATGGGAGGGATTTATCAGGCATTTCATTCATGAACTTTCCATAGTTACTTCAGTCCTTTGTCTTAAAAATCAGTTATTGCCTTCATTTCTGAAAAGGAAATGTGATTATGTTAATTTGTTAGTCCAGACGATGAAGAAGAAGAAGAGCAAATCTGCCCGTCTTCATTCAGTGAAGATGTGACATCTACCTCAGTCATTCCTAAACTGCCACAGTGTCTACAGGAGGAGGAGGAGGAAAAGGAGAGTGACTCTGATTCAGAGGGTCCCATTCAATACCGAGATGAGGAGGATGAAGACGAATGCCATCAGAGTAAGAAAGGAGGGGGGGCAGAAGAGACGATTCTTTTACAGATAAAACTGCTTGCTGTTTGAGGAACTGTAAGATGAAAGGAGATGGGCACCCTCTTCCATCCAGCCATATGGATAACGTTGGAAGCCACTGTGCAGAACTCCCTGTCCCTGCTGTCAGCCCTGTGTTAAAAGACGCTATGAGGGAGCCAAGTAGATTGAGTCAGTTTGGTTTTGATGTAAAACCAAAAATATATTCACCTTGGAGCAGGCATTTAGCCTGTTACTTGTATCCCATGTTGGAGTACCTGGCTCCAACTCCTGACTGTTTCCTACTAGTGCACACCCTAGGAGGCAGCAGGTGATGGTTCAAGTACTTGGATCCCTGCCACCCATATCAGAACCCTGGATTGAGCTATTGGCTCCCTGCTTCAGCCTGCCCTGGTCCTATCCATTGTGGGCATTTGGTGAGTGAACCAGTGAATAGTTCCCTGTCTGCCTGTCTGTATTTTCTCTGCCTCTCAAACCATTTACCTGGATGGCTAAAAGGATATCGCAGGCATTTGTGCTAAGAAGAAAAAACTAAGTGATACTCTCCTTCAGTATTGTTACACAGTTAAGACAATAAAAGCCATGTTTGTGCCCACAAGTTTTTGTAGATAATGAATTCCCGATTCCTAAGAATGAAAGAAGCTTGAAGAACAGATAGATTATAAGATGTGTTGGTGTAAAGCTGTTATGTTTTAATTCAGAGGGCTGACTCATGCTATTTCCTCCAGCAACTCTTACTAAGGAGAAAAATTTTAGAAGAGAGGATATCTTTTGCCTACCTGAATCCATCTGACTAAAAAGATTTTTAGATGTCTTCAACATTTTTTTCTTCCCCTGTACAAAGGTGCTCTGGCCAACAAAGTGAAAAGGAAAGACACACTGGCAATGAAGCTGAACCAGAGACCCAGTGAACCAGAGTTGAACTTGAACTCTTGGCCTCATAAAAGCAAGGAGGAGTGGAATGAAATACGGCACCAGATTGGGAACACACTGATCCGGTAGGCCTTTGCTTAGATTAGCTGGATCTGATTTGATTATGCCAAAGTATGTGTTAGATGCTTATTTTGTGGTGAAACATTAATTTATGTTGTGGGTTTTTTTTTTTCTTTAGTATACTTTAAAAATACATATTGAATCAAGTTGGGAATTGTATTAGCTTTTTTGTTACTTTTATTACTTTAAAATATCTGAAGCAGAGATATATCTCTTTATAAATATAAAAGCTTGTTTATTTAGTTTTGGAAGTTTAAACCCCAAGAACGGGCAGCCGCACTGCTCTGGCATCTGATGAAGATGGCAGGTGACACTGGTAGAGGGTGTGCAGAGGAGACTGCCTGGCAAGCCAGGAAGCAGAATTGGCACAGACGGACATTTATAAACCTTCTCACAACAACTGCCTTCTGACATACCATCAGTGACCCAAGGACCTCCCACCATGTCCCACCTAGGAGCATCTGATTAATTTTCTAATTAGTACCTCTTAATTTATGACGTTGGGATTTAAAGTCCTACCTGAGTTCAGTGACCAAATCATATTCAAAGCAAAGCAGGTATCCTCTAAGAATTTGTAAAGGAACTAACTGACTCTGAGAACTTTTTTTTAAAGATTGATTGATTGATTGATTGATTTGAAAGTCAGTTACACAGAGAGAGAGAAAAGAGAGAGAGGTCTTCCATCCGCTGGTTCACTCCCCAGTCGGCCACTATGGCCAGAGCTGCGCCGATCTGGAGCCAGGAGCTTCCTCCAGGTCTTCCACATGGGTGTAGGGGCCCAGGGACTTGGGCCATCTTCCACTGCTCTCCCAGGCCATAGCAGAGAGCTGGATCGGAAGTGGAGCAGCTGGGACTCGAACCAGCACCCATATGGGATGCCAGCACTGCTGGCAGTGGCTTTACCTGCTACGCCACAGTGCCAGCCTCGACTCTGAGAACTTTAAACCACTAGATGGAACGTCAAGTCTTGCCCAGGTTTCTAGGGAAACAGGGTGGTTCCTGGGACACAAACACTGTCACAGTTTTATCCACTTGTTTACCCATGAGATACCAACCCAATCAATAACCCACACTCATATATCTATTTTTTTAAAGATTTACTTATTTAAAAGACATGAAAGAGAAGGAAAGACAGAAAGATCTATCTGCTGATTTACTCTCCAAATGCCCACAGCAGCCAGATCTTGACCAGGCCAAAGCCAAGAGCCAGAAATCCCACATGGGTTTCCTATACAGTGGCAGGGACCCAAGTATTTGGGCCATCTTCATTGCCTTCCTGGGCACATCAGCAGGAATCTTGCCTAGAAGCTGAGTAGCCAGGACTCAAGCCTACCAAAAATTACCATGCATTAGTTGGTGTAATGTAAGTTATTAAGCTATACCTGTATTACTGGATTTGGAAGTTGTTACCTATTTTTTGCTATGTTAATCAATTCTGAGTCAGTGGTTCTCATACTTTAGTATTTGTCTGAATCACCTGGAAGGCTTGTCAAAAAACAGATCATGGGGATGGGTGTTGTGTGCAGTGGTTAAGTTGCCACTTAGGGCACCCACATTCTATACCGGAGTGCTTGGTTCAAGTCCAAGCTCTTCTGCTTCTGAATCAGCTTCCTACTGATGTGCAATCTGGGAAGCCGTGATGATGACTCAGGTACCTGGGCCCCTGCCACTCATGTGGGAAACCTGAATTGAGTTCTGAGTTTCTGGCATCTACTTGGCCCAGTTCTGGCTAATGTGGACATTTGGGGAATAAATAAGTCAGTGGCTGGCAGTTTCTGTCTGTCTCTCTCTCTCTGTCTCTGTCTCTCTGTGTCTCTCTTTCAAGTACAATAAAAATCAGTAAAAATTTAAGGAAAAAAATAAATCACTGAGGTCTACACCCAGTTTTTTATCTTGGATGGGGCCTGATAGTTTATATTCTTTCTCATACTGTTTGTGCTGGAACCATACTTTGAGAACCACTGTTCTAAGTGAGAGTATTAGGATAATCCTACTGAAGTCTTTAACCCCTGCTCCCCACCCCATTTTTGTCATAAATTTTAAAGTAATAAATCCATATTCCTTATCCCTTTAAGTTACTGCTGTTCCTGGTAAAGTCATCTCCACTACTGTTGACTACTAATGAAGAGACTGTTATCTGTCCATAAAAAAAAACCAAACATTTATTTGAAAGGCAGAGTGGCACAGAAAGAGGGGCAGGCAAAAAGAGAGCGAAGTCTTCACTCCCCAAATGGCCACAATGGTCAGGGCTGGACCAGGCCTAAACCAGGAGCCTAGGGGCCAGTGCTGTGGTATAGCTGGTAAAGCCACTGCCTGCAGTGCCGGCATCCCATATGGGCACTGGTTTAGGACCCAGCTGCTCCATTTCCAATCCAGCTCTCTGCTGTGGCCTGGGAAAGCAGTGGAAGATGGCCTAAGTGCTTGGGCCCCCATACCTATGTAGGAGACCCAGAAGAGGCTCCTGGCTCCATTGGGGAAAGAACAAGCGGATAGAAGACCTCTCTTTCCCCTCTCTCTCTCTCTCTCTCTCTCTCTCCCTCTCCCCCTCCCCCTCCCCCCCCACTCTTTCCCTCTCCTTCTCTTTCTCCTTCTTCTTCTCTCTGTGTGTAACTCTTTCAAATAAACAGATAAACCTTAAAAAAAAAAAAAAAAAGACCAGGAGCCCAGAACTCCATCCACATCTCCTACATGGGTGGAAGAGGCCCAAGTACTTGGGCCTTCTTCTGCTGGCTTCCCAGGCACATTAGCAGGGAGCTGAATTGGAATTGAAGCCAGAACTCAAACCGGTGCTCCGATATGGGATGGCAGTGTTGCCGGCAGTGGCTTAACCTGCTGTACCACACAACAATGGTTCTTATCTGTCCATTTAAAGGACAGCATTATTATTACTTTATACCCAGTATAGGACTGGATGTATCTTTCTAGAAATTTATTTTACTTGGAAGGACATCATTTGGAGAGGTCAGAGAAAGCAGGCTTTGCTGGACCTAATTAGCTGTAGGAAAGTGGTATCTGCACTGGCCACTGCCAAGTCTATATCCTTTCAGCTCTTGTAAAGAGTGACAGATAGCTGATTTGTTATTAGTTCCATGGTTCATCCCTTGATTTTACAAGTAGCTAACCAGAATCCACAGCAACTGATTGAACCTTTTCTGTCTTGTCTTTTTTTTTTTTTTTTTAAGATTTATTTATTTATTTGAAAGAGTTACACAGAGAGAGGAGAGGCAGAGAAAGAGAGAGAGAGAGAGGTCTTCCATCTGTTGGTTCACTCCCCAGTTGGCTGCAATGGCCAGAGCTGCCCCGATCCGAAGCCAGGAGCCAGGAGCTTCTTCCGGGTCTCCCACGTGGGTGCAGGGGCCCAAGCACTTGGGCTGTACTCCACTACTTTCCCAGGCCATAGCAGAGAGCTGGATCAGAAGTGGAGCAGCCGGGTCTTGAACCGGCACCCATATTGGATGCCAGTGCTTCAGGACAGGGCGTTAACCTACTGTGCCACAGCGTTGGCCCCTCTGTCTTTTCTGCCTTTGAGATCTGGTTGCCAGGACTTGGTGACTAATGTTAACAAGATGGTAGTCTTGCAGAACTCCAGCTGTCTCAGAATATCAGCAAAAGAACTTCAGGATTTTGAATTAGGTGTAAATGGGCATCTTTGAAAATAGATTCCTTTTTCCTAGAATAACCAATGCAACTATGAAAAAGAGGAACAAAGTTGGAGGACTAACAATATCATTTCAAAATATACTTTAAAGCTAAAGTAATTTAAAGTGTGGTACTGACATAAATAAATCAGTGGAGCAAAAAAGAAGCCAGACTCGGTTGCTCCTCTTCCAGACCAGCTCTCTGCTGTGGTCCGGGAGTGCAGTGGAGGATGGCCCAAGTGCTTGGGCCTAGCACCCCATGGGAGACCAGGAGAAGCACCTGGCTCCTGGCTTCGGATCAGCGCGGTGCGCTGGCCGCAGCGCGCTGGCTGCGGCAGCCATTGGAGGGTGAACCAACGGCAAAGGAAGACCTTTCTCTCTGTGTCTCTCTCACTGTCCACTCTGCCTGTCAAAAAAAAAAAAAAAGCCAGAAATAGATCCATCTATATAGGTTCAACTGATTTTACACAAAGGTGAAAAGATAATGTTTTCAGCTAAATGGTTCTGGCACATTATGTGTACATATGGTACCCATACATAAAAATAACTTCAACTAATACCTTGTTCTATATGGAAAAATTACTCAGAATGCACCATGGATTCTAAAGCGTGAGAGCATAAGCGTTTACACAGTGGTGAAGCCGCTGCTCGGGACACCTGCAGCCCACATCTGAGTGCCTGGTTCAAGGCCCAGCTCCAGCCCCAGTGTCGTGCTGATCATGCCCTGTGGTGCAGCAGTGATGGCTCCAGTCTTGGGTCCCTGCCCCTACGTGGGAGACCTGTATGGAGTTCCTGGCTTGTCGCTTCAGCCTGGCCTAGCCCTGGGGAGTGAACCAGCAGATAAGGAATATCTCTTTTTTTTAAATAAATAAATAAATACTTTTAAATGAAGTATTATAGCTGAAGCTGGTTTTGTAGAAAAGAGAAAA
The DNA here is from genome assembly GCF_033115175.1 of Lepus europaeus. Taxonomy (NCBI): domain Eukaryota; kingdom Metazoa; phylum Chordata; class Mammalia; order Lagomorpha; family Leporidae; genus Lepus; species Lepus europaeus. Next base: position 21,436,283 of record NC_084831.1, read on the forward strand.
TCTGGGGGCCAGCGCTGTAGCTTAGTAGGCTAAGCCTCCGCCTGTGGTGCCGGCATCTCACACAGGCACCAATTCTAGTCCTGGCTGCTCCTCTTCAGATCCAGCTCTCTGCTTGTGGCCTAGGAAAGTAGTGGAAGATGGCCCAAGTGCTTGGGCCCCTGCATCTGCACTGGGAGACCCGGAAGAGGCTCCTGGCTTTGGATCAGCCCCGCTCCAACTGTTGAGGCATTTGGGGAGTGATCCAGTGAATAAAAGACCTTTCTCCACCTCTTCTTCTTTCTGTCTGTAACTCTGCCTCTCAAACAAATAAAGAAATCTTTAAAAAAAATTCTTCGGGGCTGGTGCTGTGGCACAGCAGGTAAAGCCGCTGCCTGCAGTGCCAGCGTCCCATGGGGCGCCAGTTCAAGTCCCAGCTGCTCCACTTCTGATCCAGCACTCTGATATGTCCTGGGAAAGCAGTAGAATATGGCCCAAGTCCTTGGGCCCCTTAACCCATGTGGGAGACCTGGAAGAAATTCCTGGCTCTGGCTTCTGTGGGCACAGCTCCGACTGTTGTAGTCAATTGGGGAGTGAACCAGTGGATGGAAGACCTCTGTCTCTGCCTTGCCTTCTCTGTGTAACTCTAACTTCCGAATAAATAAATAAATAAATCTTCAAAAAAAAAATCTTTGTGAACCTGGGGTACACAAAAATTTCTTAGTTATGATATGAATTAAGCAATAGGACTCAAAATCTTTAATTTTTAAAAATTTAAAACAACCTTGAAGGCATGATTCCTAAAAAAATTGATACAATTGCACTTCATCAAAATAGTTAAAAAAAAATTTTTTTTATTTACTTGGAAAGCAAAGTTGCAGAGAGACAAAATCTTCAACCCACTGGTTCACTCCCTAAATGGCCACCAATGGCTAAGGCTGGGCCAGGCCGAAGCCAGGAGCCAGGAGCTTCATCCAGGTCTCCCACATGGGTGCAGGGGCCCAAGTACTTGGGCCATCTTTATTTGCTTTCCTAGGTGCAGTAGCAGGGAACTGGATCAGAAGTAGCGCAGCCAGGACTGTAATCGGTGCCCATATGGATGCTGACATCATAGGCAGAGCTTACCCAAAATCTAAAAACTTCTGTTCTTTTAAATACACTTTATAAAGAGTGAAAATAAGTCAGATACCAACAGAAAATTATTCAAGTCTTATATCTGGTGAAGGTCTTGCATAATACAAAGAATTCTCAAAACTCAGTAAGAAAACGAACAATCCACTAAAAAAGTAGGCATAAGGGTTGAGCAGAAACATCACCAAATAAGGGATACAGCTGGCAAATAAGTTTATGAAAAGATGTTCAATATAATTAATCACTAGGGCTGTGTGAATTAAAACCACAGTAATCCAAAGACATACAGATGGCCAACAAGTATATGAAAATATGCTCAAAATCACCAGTCAGAACTACAAATTATCTCACACCTGTCGGCTGTTATCTGAGAAACAAAGACAAGTGTTGATGAGGATGTGAAATAATAACTCTGTTAAATGAGCATGTGAGTATTTGGAATCCTGTTATTTTTTATGAGAATGCAAAATTTTGTAGCCACTGTGGAGAACAGTGTGGCAGTTCCTCAAAAAATTATAAATACAACTGCATTACCCAGCAGTCCCTCTTCTGAGGATCTTAATGAGATATTACTGCTCCTGTGTTCACTTCAGCAATATTCATAATAGTCAAGATCGGAGAACAACTTTAATGTCTGTCAGTGGATTGAGGCTGTGTGGTGTATGCCCAGCCTGAAAAAGAAGGAAGTCCTGCGATATAGGACGGTGTGGATGAACCTAACCTTAGGCTAGGTAAAATAAGCCAGTCACAGAACAAATACTACATTTCTCTACTTCTATGAAGCATCTGAAATAGTCATGCTTCCTCCACTGGCAGCCTGCCAACGCCACCTCTGCCTCTGATCTCTGCTCCACAGAATCCTCCCCTTCCTCCACTTGTACAACTCTTACCCAGTTTCCAGGTCTTCTAGGAAGCCTTTCAAACTACCCTAATGCATTTCTTCTTCTTTTTTTTTTAATTGATTTATTTGCTTGAAAGACAGAGTTACAGAGAGGCAGAGAGAGAGACAGGTCTTCCATCCACTGGTTCACTCCCCAGATGGCCGCAATGGCTGGAGCTGCGATGATCCAAAGCCAGGAGCCAGGAGCTTCTTCTGGATCTCCCACACGGGTGCAGGGGCCCAAGGACTTGGGCCATCCTCCACTGCTTTCCCAGGCCATAGCAGAGAACTGGATTGGAAGTGAAGCAGCCAGGACTTGAACTGCGCCCATATGGGATGCCGGCATCGCAGGTGGCGGTTTTACCCCCTAGGCCACAGCACCAGGCCCCCTAATGCATTTCTGAAATGCTGCCCCACTTGTAATTGTGCTGGGTGTAGCATTCTCAGAGGTCCTACCTGAATGTTTCAAAGTATGTGTGTCCGTTCCCCCACTTCCTTACTGGACTGGATGTTTCTCTCTCTCTCTTTTTTTTTTTTCTTTGATAGGCAGAGTTAGAGAGACAGAGAGAAAGGTCTTCCTTCCATTGGTTCACCCCCAAAATGGCTGCCGCGGCCGGCACACTGCTCTGATCCGAAGCCAGGAGCCAGGAGCCAGGTGCTTCTCCTGGTCTCCCATGGAGTGCCGGGCCCAAGCACTTGGGCCATCCTCCACTGCACTCCTGGGCTACGGCAGAGAGCTGGCCTGGAAGAGGGGCAACCGGGACAGAATCCAGCACCCCTACTGGGACTAGAACCTGGGGTGCCGGCGCCGCAGGCAGAGGATTAGCCTATTGAGCCGCGGCACCGGCGACTGTATGTTTCTTAAAAGCGTATTAATGGGGCCGATCTCTGTGTAACTCTTTCAAGTAAATAAATATTTTTTTTAAAAAAAGCAAATTATGTTTCTCTTAAATCTGACAGAACACCATTATATTTGATTTTCAGTAACTGTCAGCTGTGATTGGTTAAAAAGTGAGACTTGAGTGTAAAAAATTTAAAATAGTCATACTGTTTTTGTTTAAAAGATTCATTTTTTTAAAGATTTATTTATTTGAAAGTCAAAGTTACACAGAGAGGAGGAGAGGCAGAGAGAGAGAGAGAGAGAGAGAGAGAGAGAGAGAGGCCTTCCATCAGCTGATTTACTCCCCACTTGGCCACAGTGGCTGGAGCTGCACTGATCTGAAGCCAGGAGCCAGGAGCTTCTTCCAGGTTTCCCACACGGGTGCAGGGGTCCAAAGACCTGGGGCTCCTTCCACTGCTTTCCCAGGCCATATCAAAGAGCTGGATTGGAAGTGGAGCAGCCTGGACTTGAACCAGCACCCATATGGGATGCCAGCATTGCAGACGGTGCTTTACCTGCTACGCCACAGCGCTAGCCCCTAAAATAGTCATACTTCTAGAAACACAAAGTAGAATGGTGGTTGCCAGGGACTGAGCAGAGGTTAGGGGTGAAATAGGCAGTTTCAATTAAGCTGCAGAATAAGCTCTAGAGATTATGCTCATAACTTTGTATGTATTATTAAACAAGCCATATTGTACACTTAAAAATCTGTGTACCCATGTAAAATGTTCAGTACACCACAGTATTCCCCTCTTACCTATGGGGAATATGTTCCAAGACTCCCAAGTGGATGCCTAAAACTGGTTAGTACCAACCCCTCAATTCCTTTTTTCCTGTTCATATATACATACATTTAAATTTATGAATTATGCACAGAGAGACATTAATAACTAATAGAATAGCTGTAACAGTACACTGTAATAAAAGTTACATGAATGTGGACTCACAATATTTTACTATACCTTTACATTTTCACTTAAATGAAGAACTGTCCAGGTTTTCTTTAGCATATCCAAATTGCCAGTACTGATACTTACGTGCTTTGGGGCTAATATTCAGTGAACTAAGGATTACTTAACCACAAGCAGTGTGGTACTGTGGCAGTCAGTCTGATCACTGAGATGGCTACTAAATAATGCATAGGTGGTGGATACAGCGTGGATACAAAGGAATGATGATTCCTTTGTCCAGGATGAGACAACGTAAAATGGCACAAGATTTCAAAACAGCATGCAGGTGCTGGTGTGGAGGCACAGCGAGTTAAGCCACTCGCATTCTGTGGGTGCCAGCTCCCTGCTAATGGGCCTGGAAAAGCAGCAGAAGATGGCCCCAGTGCTTGGGACTCTGCCGCCCATGTGGGGGACCCAGATGAAGTTCTGGGATACCAACTGGCTTGACTGTTGGAGTATTTGGGGAGTGAACCAGCAGATAGAAGATCTCTCCCAGGGGCCAGCGCTGTGGCGCACTAGGTTAATCCTCCACCTGTGGCTCCAGCATCCCATATGGGCGCCGGGTTCTAGTCCCAGCTGCTCCTCTTCCAGTCCAGCTCTCTGCCATGGCCTGGGAAAGCAGTAGAAGACGGCCCAAGTGCTTGGGCCCCTGCACCCACATGGGAGACCAGGAGGAAACGCCTGGCTCCTGGCTTCAGATCAGCGTAGCTCCAGCCGTTGTGGCCATTTGGGGAGTAAACCAATGGAAGGAAGACCTTTCTCTCTGTCTCTCTCTCACTGTCTGTAACTCTACCTCTCAAATAAATAAATAAAAATCTAAAAAAAAAAAAAAATCTCTCCTTTGTCTCTGTAACTCTGCCTTTCAAATAAATAAATCTCTAAAAAAAAAAAAAAAAAGATTATGTTTAAGACCTAATCCCCATTACCTGTTTATATGACTTACTCAGAAGCGGGGTCTTTGCAGGTGTAATCAAGTTAAGATGGAATCATCCTAGATTACAGTGGACTTTTTTTTTCTTTTTTCTTTTTTTTAATTTGAAAGGCAGTTAGAGGAAGAGACAGAGAGAGAGATTTTCTGTTCTCTGTTTTGCTCCCCAAATGGATGCAATGGCAGTGGCTGGCCCAAGCTAAAGCCAGGAGTCAGGAATTCTATCTAGGTCTCCCATATGGATGACAGGGACCCAAGCACTCAGGCCATCTTCTGCTGCTTTCCCAGGTGCATTATCAGGGAGCTGGATTGGAGGCAGAGTTGCTGGGACTCAAACCAGTACCCATATGGGATGCGATTTCGCAGGCCACAGCTTAACCCATCGCACAACAGCATCGGCCCCAGGATTACACTGGACTCTAATCCAGTGACTAATATCCTTATAAGGAGGTAAATTTAGACTCCTTTGTGACTTTGGCATCAGAAATTGGAATAATGTGTCTGCAAGCTAAGGAACATGCAAGATTGCTGGCAACTGCCAAAAATGAGGAGACAGCTATGAAATAGATTAGAGCCTCCAAAAGAAACCAGGATTACCCGGCCGGTGCTGTGGCACAGCGGGTTAAAGCCCTGGCCTGAAGCTCCGGCATCCCATATGGGCACCAGTCCGAAACCTGGCTGCTTCTCTTCCAAGCCAGCTCTCTGCTATGGCCTGGGAAAGCAGTGAAAGATAGCCCAAGTCCTTGGGCCCTTGCACCCATGTGGGAGACCCAGAAGAAGCTCCTGGCTCCTGGCTTCAGATCGGCACAGCTCCAGCCATTGCTGTCATCCGGGGAGTGAACCAGCAGATGGAAGACCTCTCTCTCTGTACAGACTCTACCTCCCTCTGTAACTCTTTCAAATAAATAAATCTTTAAAAAAAAAAAGAAAGAAAGAAAAAAAGAAACCAGCATTTCTAACATCTTACTTTTTGGACCTCTAGCTTTCAGAGCTCTGCGAATTTGTTTTTTCAAGCTACCTGGTCTCTGATAATTTCCTCTTTTTAAATAACTTGTTTCAAGGTCGGCAGTATGGCTTAGTGGACTAACCCTCTGCCTGCGACACCGGAATCCCACATGGGTGGTGGTTTATGTCCCGGCTGCTCCTCTTCCAATCCAGCTCCCTGCTATTGTCTGGTAGAGCAGTAGAGGATGGCCCAAGTGCTTGGGCCCCTGCACCTGCATAGGAGACCTGGAGGAGGCTTCTGGCTTCTTGCAGCCATCTGGGGAGTGAACCAGTGGATAGAAGAGCTTTCTCTCTGTAACTCTGCCTCTCAAATGAATAAATAAAATATTTTTAAAAATTATTTTTCCTTTATTTGAAAGACAGAGAGACAAAGACAGAAGGATCTTCTATCTGATGGTTCACTTCAAAATACCCACAACAGCTGGCTATCCCTCTTGGGTGGCCAACTACCTGAGCCATCACCTGCTGCCTGCCAGGATGTGCATTAGCAGGAAGTTAGAACTGGAAGGAGAGCCAGGACTTGAACCTATGCACTCCAGTATGTATTACAGGCATCCCAAGCAGTGTCTTAACCCCTGCACCAAATGTCCTCCCTGGTGATAGTCTCTTAGAGCAGCCCTAGGACACAAATACAGAAGGGATGGGTATGTTCATTGTCATGACTGTGGTAATGGTTTGTTTGTGTCAAATATGTGCATAAGTGTATATATGTATTAGTATTATTGCATATATATCAGTTAAACCTTAGTAAGGCTGGGTGTTTTAAAAGAAGTAAAAAAAAAAAAAAAAAGGAAGGTCTTGTTCAGAGAAGGAAAATCATTTGAAATATATTAAATTGTAAAAGGTACATAGAATAGGGCTGTAAGTTCTCTGTGCAAACAAATAAAGAGCTAAATAATTAGCAGTTAGCATAAATACTGAGAAGTAGAAATTAAAGATAAGAAATGAATACCTTTCTGATTCCAGAAATGGTAAATTGTTGTTGGTAAGTGAAAATCTCAGAACTATTGACAAGATGAGGAATTTCATCAAATATTTCATAGAGAAGACTGAAATTCAAATCATATAATTATACAATATCACCCACCAAGAAATAACTAAATTGGGGTAGTTCTTAAACTACTGGTTTAAAAATCCAGAGAGGAGGGACCAGCATTGTGATTTAGCAGGTAAAGCCACCACCTGCAATGCTGGCATCCCACATGGGCACCAGCTGGAATCCAGGCTGCTCTACTTCCAGTCCAGCTCCCGGCTAATGTGCCTGGCAAAGCAACAGCAGATGGCCCAAGTGCTTGGCCCCTGAACCCACATGGGAGGAGATGGAATACATCTCTCCCTCTCTCCATATCTCTGCCTTTCAAATAAATAATATAATATATTTTTTAAAAATCCAGAGAGAGGCTGGCGCCACGGCTCAATAGGCTAATCCTCCACCTTGCGGCGTCAGCACTCCGGGTTCTAGTCCCTGTCGGGGCGCCGGATTCTGTCCTGGTTGCTCCTCTTCCAGGCCAGCTCTCTGCCGTGGCCCGGGAGTACAGTGGAGGATGGCCCAAGTGCTTGGGCCCTGCACCCCATGGGAGACCAGGAGAAGCACCTGGCTCCTGCCTTCGGATCAGCGCGGTGTGCCGGCAGCAGCACAGCAGCCATTGGAGGGTGAACCAACGGCAAAGGAAGACCTTTCTGTCTGTCTCTTTCTCACTGTCCACTCTGCCTGTCAAAAAAAAAAAAGAAAGAAAAAAAGAAGAAATCCAGAGAGAAATTATCATTTTTTAAAAAAAATAAGTATATACTACTTTGTTGTTGTTGTTTTAAAATTTATTTATTTGAAATGCAGAGTGACAAAGAGAGCAGGAAAGACAGAAACAGATCTTTTGTATGCTGACTCACACCCTAAAATGGCCGCAACAACCAGGGCTGGGCCAGCGGAAAGCCAAGAGCCAGGAGCCAGGATCTCCTACATGGGTGACAGTGGCCCAAGCACTTGGGCCTTCTGCTGCTACTATTCCCATGCCATTAGTTGGGAGCTGGATTGCAAATGAGCAGCTGGGACTCAAATTGGTGCCCACAGGGGATGCTGGTTTTACAGGTGGGCCACTTAACCCACTGTACCACAACAACCCCCAGAGTCACACTGAAACTTTGTTTCATACACACACACACACACACACATATATATATATTTACATATATATGTAAAATAAATATACATGTTATATCTATTTACATATATGTATATTTGTGTAAATATATACACACACACACACACATATATAACTTATGTTTACTAAATCTCACTCTTTGCCCTTATTTTCTGAATCAGAATTTCAGTTGATGTGCATGTGGAATCTGTTGTTAACAAAGGGTCTAGTGCTTCCGAAAGGGAAAAGGCATTTTGGTAACCCCTGTCCAGTCTAAACCTTCCCTTTGCAGGTGAGGACACTCGGGGAGTAGCCAAGCTTCTTTGTGGTAATAGCTCTTCCTGAGGTCAGAGGCAGTGCTACAATCCTGGTCTCCTGTTAGTATATACAAGTCCTTTTTACAGCGTAATACTTGTGTTAGCACTTTCTTTTTTTTTTTTTTTTTTTTTTTTTTTTTTTTTTGACAGGCAAAGTGGACAGTGAGAGAGAGACAGAGAGAAAGGTCTTCCTTTTGCCGTTGGTTCACCCTCCAATGGCCGCCGCGGTAGGCGCGCTGTGGCCGGCGCACCGCGCTGATCCGATGGTGGGAGCCAGGTGTTTCTCCTGGTCTCCCATGGGGTGCAGGGCCCAAGCACTTGGGCCATCCTCCACTGCACTCCCTGGCCACAGCAGAGAGCTGGCCTGGAAGAGGGGCAACCGGGACAGGATCGGTGCCCCGACCGGGACTAGAACCCGGTGTGCCGGCGCCGCAAGGCGGAGGATTAGCCTAGTGAGCCGCGGCGCCGGCCTGTGTTAGCACTTTCAATGGAAAATTATTTTTCATTTCAAATAAATGAAATATATCCCTTTGAAAGTTTTGGTTTCTTGTGCATGGGACTAATATAAACCGTGACCAAAAAAATCGCTGTGAACAAGGTTGGAAGTTTCACATAGACATTACCTGTACTTTTCTTCTTTCCAGGCGACTGAGTCAAAGACCAACACCAGAAGAACTAGAACAACGAAATATACTGCAGCGTGAGTCCAGCTGGGCAATAAAGTTATATAGATGCTCTTTGTAAATTTCTCACTTTCCTATAAATAAAAGAGAAAGTGAGTGTTTGCTGTAAGGGCTGAAGAGAATTGGTTTCATCCAGGAAAAAGCTATTCATATTTTCCCTTGAAGGAACAGTCCCCAAGCTTCCTTTGGAAGATGGCCTCATTGTTGTGTACTGGATATGCCAAAACTTTGTTTTTATGCTCTCACAGTTTCCTGGGACTGCTGTGGGCATTTGAGAGGATTTGATTGTGTTTGGGAGATGTTGTCCAGCCTTTCTGCATCTTCCGGGGACTAAGGTGGTGGCTGTGCGTGTGAAGGAGACATGTCTGTTCCTAGTGGAATCTGATGGCTAGGGCCCAAAGCAAGTCCCAGATGCAGCAGTCTTCCTGTGGCTTTCACCCCCTAGGATGTTTTTACCTCCATAGTCACCAGTAGAACCCTGTGACTGTCTACATAATTAGCTCCCTAATACCTCCTCACTGAAGAGGCATCGGCTTCCCTAGGATTACTTGTTGGCATGCTCATCTGACCAGTCCATCCTCTCAGCCCGGTGTGGATATACACAGCCTGTCAGTTAGTAAATTTTATTTTATTTTATTAATTTATTTAAAGATGTATTTATTTATTTGAAAGGCAGAGTTACAGAGAGGGATGGAGAGACACAGAAACAGATCTTCCATCTGTTGGTTCACTCCCCAAATGACAGCAACAGCTGGTACTGGGCCAGGCTGAAGCCAGGATCCAGAAGCTTCATCCAGGTCTGAAACACCTGAGAAGCCCAAACACCTGAGCCATCTTCTGCTGCTCTCCCAGGCACATTAGCAGGGAGCTGGATCAGAAGTAGAGCAGCTGGGACTCCAGTCAGCACCCATATGGGATGCCAGCTTCACAGGCAGAAGCTTAACCTACCATGCCACAACACCAGCCTCCAGTTAGTAAATTTTCAACTGTGGAAGCCTCTGTAGACATGACACAAAACTAGATGTGATCTCTATTGTCCAACCTTTAGTTCATGGGCAGTAAAAATGTAGCTGGCCCACCAGATTTGGTCCCAGAATTTGTTGACCTCTGCTCTTAAGTGACTGTATCTATTAACAAGAAAATTGTCTGGGCCGGTACCGTGGCTCACTAGGCTAATCCTCTGCCTGCAGCGCCGGCACACCGGGTTCTAGTCCCGGTTGGGGCACCAGATTCTGTCCCTGTTGCTCCTCTTCCAGTCCAGCTCTCTGCTGTGGCCCGGGAGTGCAGTGGAGGATGGCCCAGGTGCTTGGGCCCTGCACCCGCATGGGAGACCAGGAGGAAGCACCTGGCTCCTGGCTTCGGATTGGTGCAGTGCGCCAGCCATAGCGGCCATCTGGGGGGTGAACCAATGGAAGGAAGACCTCTCTGTCTCTCTCTCACTAACTCTGCCTTTAAAAAAAAAACAAACAAGAAAATTGTCTGGAATAGCTATCCTCAAAGGTAGTATCTTACTCTGATTTGGAAATATAAAAAATATTTGTGGTATAATTATTTTAAAAGTTTAATACGCAGATTGCCATTCTGAAATAACACTTTTTTTTTTTTTCTCAATTGTAGCTAAAAATGAAGCTGATCGTCAGGCAGAAAAAAGAGAGATTAAACGTCGACTCACTAGAAAGGTACCACTTCCTGTGTGTTTGATCTCGTTCTGTCTACTGACAATACGCCTTACACATGGAAGACATACTGTCAGTAGAAACCAAGTATCAGTTATATTTGATTAGGAAGAAATGAATTCGACTTAAGATGCCAGAGATTTCTATGGAATATAATACATGGTGCAAATATAGAAAATAACACATTATCAAGGGTGTTTTACTTTCAGTATTTCAAAAATGCTTAACTCAAGAAGCTGTTCAGTAAATATCTGAATAAATACTGACCTTTTACTTGGCAGACTTGGTATTTTCATGTGGATACTGTTGTTGACATGAGATACAATAACAGGAGGAGTGTGTAGCAATCAGGGAAAGACTGAAAATAACCCTGAAGGTATATGAAAAGTATTAGATACCATAATTTTCTCCTTGGTCCCATATCAATTAGGATAGACCTGTTAGCTTTCGAGGTGAAATTAATCCCTTTCTCCTTTCCTTCTTACCATCAATTTGCAATTACCTCCTGTAATTCAATTTTTGAAGATTTATTTATTTATTTGAAAGTTACAGAGAGGGAGAGACACAGTGAGAGAGAGATCTTCCATCTGCTGGTCCACTCCCCAAATGGTCACAGTGGCCAGGGCTGAGCCAGGCCGAAGCCAGGGGCATCTTCCAGGCCTCCCACATGAGTGCAGTGGCCCAGGCAGTTGGGCCTTCTGCTGCTGCTTTCCCAGGCACATTAACAGGGAGCTGAATTGGAAATGGAGCAGCTGAGATTTGAACTGGCACTTGTGTGGGAAGCCAGCGTGGCAAGCAGAGGCTTAACCTGCTATGCCACAATGCTGGTGCCCTCCTGTAGATTCTGTTTAGATTTTTTAAAAAATAGTTATTTATTTGAGAGGCAGAGTTACAGAGAGATCTTCCATCTACTAGTTCACTCCCAAATGGCTGCAACAGCTGGAGCTGGGCTGATCCAAAGCCAGGAGATGGGAGCTTTTTCTGGTCTCCCTCATGGGTGCAGTGGCGCAAGCATTTGGGCCATCTTCCAGTGTTTTCCTAGGCCATTAGTAGAGAACTAGATTGGAAGAGGAGCAGCTGGGACATGAACCAGTGCCCATGTGGAGGTTTAAGAAGCCGGTGCCACGGCTCAATAGGCTAATCCTCTGCCTGCGGCACCGGCACACCGGGTTCTAGTCCCGGTCGGGGCACCGATCCTGTCCCGGTTGCCCCTCTTCCAGGCCAGCTCTCTGCTGTGGCCAGGGAGTGCAGTGGAGGATGGCCCAAGTGCTTGGGCCCTGCACCCCATGGGAGACCAGGAGAAGTACCTGGCTCCTGCCATCGGATCAGTGCGGTGCACTGGCCGCAGCGCGCTACCGCGGCGGCCATTGGAGGGTGAACCAACGGCAAAAAGGAAGACCTTTCTCTCTGTCTCTCTCTCACTGTCCATTCTGCCTGTCAAAAAAAATCCTCATATGTACTCTCTGGAGATTGGACCTAGGGATCAGTAGTGTTAAAAGCCTCCCAGGTGATTCCAAGTGCTATGGAGGTTGAAGCATTTGTTTAGAGGTGATAGAGGTGATTTGAATACATGATTGATGCCTAACTCCTGGCACAGTGAACTAAGCAGCTCTGTTTCTTTCAGCTCAGTCAAAGGCCAACTGTGGCTGAACTACTTGCCAGGAAGATTCTGAGGTTTAATGAGTATGTGGAGGTAACAGATGCTCAGGATTATGACCGACGAGCCGACAAACCTTGGACCAAACTGACTCCTGCTGACAAGGTAGGTGGATAGTTAAAGAATGCAGATAGCAACTGGAAGCTTTGGGAATTGATAAAATGTTGAATTTCCAAGCAGGGGAAGACATCTGTAGGGATACCCACATCCCAAATCAGTGCCTGGGATTGAATCCCACCTGCCCCTCTGCCCTGTCCATTTCAGGCTTTGCAGCCTCTGCAGTCCTGTGAGATTCAAGTTTCCATCCTCACATATTAAAAGTACAGGGTCTAAACACTGCACTGAATAATAATGGGAGACCCAGGTGAGGATTTGGCACAGTGATGAAGTGGCCACATCCCATATCAGAGTGGCTGGTTCAAGTCCCAGCTACTCTGCTGTGATCCAGCTTCCTGCTAGCACACATGTTGGCCCAAATATTTGGGTCCCTGCCACCTATGTGGGAAACCCAAATGGAATTCCTGGCCCTTGGTTTCAGTTCAGATCAGCTCAGGGTGCTGTGAGCATTTGGAGATGGAAGATCTGTGTATGTGTGTCTCTTCCTCTCTGTCACAATGCTTTTTAAATAAATAAATCTTGAACAATAATAACACACACACAAAAATCAGGATACAAAATAGCAAGATATACAAACAAAACTAATCTATATTATATTATAATCTATATAATTTATATCTATATAAAGTCGTTTTTAAAGTAATTTTTGAAAGACATTTTTTCTAAAATTTTTTAAAAATATATGATAGCAAGCCCCATCCACTTGTTCACTCCCCAAATGACCATAGGAGCCAGCTAACACTGGGTTAGGCCAAAGCCAAGAGCCTGGAACTCAAGCTGGGTCTCCCATATGAGTGGCAGGGACCTAATTATTTGAGCTATCATCAGTGAATTAGCAGGAAGCTGCAATCAGGAGCCAGAAGCCAGTGTCAGACGCAGGTACTCCCATGTGGGACACAGACATAACTGCTAGATCAAACACATATTATATTATATTATATTATATTATATTATATTATATTAGGCTGGGAGGAAATTGGTATATTTTAGTAATTACCCATATTTCACTTTTATAACGGAAAAGACATTTTTACATGACCTGAAAGCTATGTTACAAAATCTCCTTTAAGTTTTTCCATTATTTGCTTTAACTCAAAATTTTGGCTTTAAAATTAACTGAATGATATTAGGGAAAGTGATGAATATCAGGCTCAGAGCTTGGCATGTCCAGTCCTGGCTCCCTTCCTCTCTCTGGGTTGCCAGCCGGGGACTACAGTGACTCAGAGAGTTAAGCACAGTGGTTAATGAATGGCAACTCATACTGCTGCACCACCACAGAGAAGATGCTGAGACAGTTTTGTTTCTATTCCACAGGCTGCCATAAGAAAAGAATTAAATGAATTTAAAAGCTCAGAGATGGAGGTGCATGAAGACAGCAAACATTTTACACGGTAAGACCCAAAAGACCAAATAGTCTGAGCTGAAAGTTGGCACTTCATCCAAAAGCAAACAAACCACAGATATTCAGAAAAGAACTCTAAGGACACTGTTAAAAAGGAGGACACTCAGTGATGATTACCAAAATTCAGAGAAGGGCATAAGAACTAAGAAGCCTGAGAAGTTTGCCAGGATTTGTACTGGAATGGTGCTGTTCCTGGCTGTATCAGTGTTGCCTGTTTTTGTTTTGTTAGTAGTGGTAATAAAGTGCTACAGTGAGCAAAGCAAAGGAGTAGGTTTTTTTTGTTTTGTTTTTTTATAGTTTGTTTGTTTTTTGGACAGGCAGAGTTAGAAAGTGAGAGAGAGAGACAGACAGAAAGGTCTTCCTTCTGTTGGTTCACCCCCAAAATGGCCGCTATGGCTGGCGCGCTGCACCGATCTGAAGCCAGGAGCCAAGTGCCTCCTCCTGGTCTCCCATGCGGGTGCAGGGCCCAAGCACTTGGGTCATCCTCCACTACACTCCCGGGCCACAGCAGAGAGCTGGACTGGAAGAGGAGCAACTGGGACAGAATCCAGCACTCCGACCGGCACTAGAACCCGGGGTGCTGGCGCCGCAACCGGAGGATTAGCCTAGTGAGCCGCAGCGCTGGCCAAAGGAATAGTTTTTGCTAAAGGTGAGAGTTAGACAGAACATGATGCTTAGGCTGGATAAGATTGGCAAAGAATTTAGCTGAACAGGAAGGAAGGAAAGAACATCACTTACAGGAGCACCAGCAGGGGCCTGCGCTGTGGCATAACAGATAAAGCCACTGCCTGCAGTGCCAGCATCCCATATGGGCGCTGGTTCCAGTTCTGGCTGCTCCACTTCCAATCCAGCTCTCGGCTGTGGGCTGGGAAAGCAGTAGAAGATGGCCCCAGTCCTTGGGCTCCTGCTTCCGCATGGGAGACCTGGAAGAAGCTCTTAGTTCCTGGCTTCAGATCAGCACGGCTCCAGCTGTTGTGGCCATTTGGAGTATGAACCAGCGGATGGAAGATCTTTCTCTCTCTTTCTGCCTCTGCCTCTGTAACTCTACATTTCAAATAAGTAAATCAATCTTGAAAAAAAAAAAAAAGCAGCAGCAGCAGCAGTAGCACCAACATTAGCAAGGCTATGGAGATAGGAAAGTGCATGGTGTTCTGAGTAACAGAAAGTATGTCTGGAGCAGAGGGTGTGTGAGGTGGTGTGGTGGAAGTAAGCCAGAGATGGGTTCCTGGCCCACTCTGAGGAGTTTTGACTCTTATCTGGGATGTTGGAACCATTGGAAGATTATAAGCAGGGAATTCTGTGTATTCCGAAAGATCTCAAGTGGAATCACGGAAGGCTGAAGAGACCAGCAGCAAGGAAACCACTTAAAAGTGAACAAAATAATCACAGTGAGCATAGTGGTAGCCTAAATGGGAAAAGCTACAGTAAGAATGCAAAGGAGATTGAAAATTTTTTTTTTATTTATTTGAAAGAGTTACTGAGAGAGGGAGAGAAATAGAGAGAAACCTTCCATCTGCTGATTCACTTCCCAAATGGCCACAAGAGGAGGGGCTGAACTAGTCCAAAGCCAGCAGGAACTTCACCCAGGTCTCCCATGTGGGTGGCAGGGGCCTAAGCTTGGGCCATCTCCTGCTGCTTTCCCAGGTGCTTTTACAGAAAACTGGATCAGAAGCAGAGCAACCAGGACTTGAACCAGCACTCTAATGTGGTATGCCAGCGTCACAAGCAGCAGCTTAACCTGCTGTGCCACAACACCAGCCCCAGAAAGTTTTTATTCTGAAAGAGGACAATAAACAAACTGGAAAATCATTTACATTACATTAAGTGTGATGTCCTGTGACACTTCAAGCTGGAGAGGCCTAGAAGACAGGCATTCAGTCTACTCAGAGGAAAAAACTATGTTTAAAGATACAAATGAAAAAAAAAAAAAAAACAAAAACCTGGTGTTAAAATGGAAATGGCATAGAAAATTAATTATTTTGAAAAAAAAAATTATGTAGGATCTCTGTCTTTAATGTGCTGTACATTGCTATTTAATGCTATAATTAGTAATCCAATGGTAGTTTTTTCACTTGATGTTGCTATTGGGCAAAATGTTGAAATCTTTACCTAATATATACTAAACTGATCTTCTGTATACAAAGAGAATTGAAAATGAATCTTTACATGAATGGAAGGGGAAAGGGAGCGGGAGGGGGGAGGGTTGCGGGCGGGAGGGAAGTTATGGGAGGGGGGAAGCCATTGTAACCCATAAGCTATACTTTGGAAATTTATATTCATTAAATAAAAGTTTAATAAAAAAAAAAAAAGATACAAATGAAAAAAAAAAATCATAAATCTTTAGGAGGAAGGGTGGACAAAGGAAAGTGAGCCAGAACAGCATACTCAGGGAAACCAATTGAAGGAGGAAAATTTAGGGAAAAGGTGGTGTTAGAAAAGCCAGAGAAGGCCGGCGCCGCGGCTCAATAGGCTAATCCTCCGCCTAGTGGCGCCGGCACACAGGGTTCTAGTCCCGGTCGGGGCGCCGGATTCTGTCCCGGTTGCCCCTCTTCCAGGCCAGCTCTCTGCTATGGCCCGGGAGTGCAGTGAAGGATGGCCCAAGTCCTTGGGCCCTGCACCCCATGGGAGACCAGGAGAAGCACCTGGCTCCTGGCTTCAGATCAGCGCGGTGCGCCGGCTGCAGCACACCAGCCGCAGCGGCCATTGGAGGGTGAACCAATGGCAAAAGGAAGACCTTTCTCTCTGTCTCTCTCACTGTCCACTCTGCCTGTCAAAAAAATAAAAAAGAAAAGAAAAGCCAGAGAAAAAGTTCCAAGAAAGAAGAAAAGGGGTCATGAGTATCAGATACAACAGAAAGGTCAGGTAGAATGAGAATGGAGAAGTGATTTTTTTAAAAAATTAGGATGTAGGGGCCGGCATTGTGGCATAATGGGTTAAGCTCCTGCCTGCAACACCAGCATCCCTTATGGATCAGTTCATGACCCTGTTGCTCCACTTCTGAACCAGCTCTCAGTAAATGGCCTGGGGAAGCAGCGGAAAATGGCCCAAGTATTTGGGCTCCTGCCATCCAAGTGGGAGACTCAGATTCAGCTCCTGGCTCCTGACTTCAGCCAGGCCTAGCACTGGTTGTTGGAGCCATCTGGGGAGTGAACCAGCAGATGGAAGACCTCTCTCTCTCTGTAACTCTGTCTTTCAAATAAATAAATCTTTTTTAAAAAATAATATTTTTTTAAAATTAGGATATAACATTACTAATATTTAATAATGGCACAGCAATTTACATTATCTGGTAACTTGTCTCTTTTTGATCATCTGTTTTAGCTATCATCGTCCATGATGTTGAAGTGTGAGAGAGGAACTGTGTGACCTGCCCCCAAAAACAAGGCTGCTTAGCTGCTTCAGTCTCGAATGACATTTGGAAGGAACTCTAGCACTTGTCAGCACTGCCAGAATGGCATCCTCTGGGATCTAGTTCTGGGGTACACAGCA
Organism: Lepus europaeus; assembly: GCF_033115175.1. Classification (NCBI taxonomy): domain Eukaryota; kingdom Metazoa; phylum Chordata; class Mammalia; order Lagomorpha; family Leporidae; genus Lepus; species Lepus europaeus. The sequence goes on from NC_084831.1 coordinate 21,453,512, forward strand.
CTTCTATGAATGTAGCATTTCACTGGAAGGGATTCCCATGTGCTACCCTGGGACAAAAGTGAACACTCTGTCAGTGTTGTTGAGCTTTTCAATATTGCAGCATACTTGAGGGGCCTTCTCAGCCTAGCCACCAAAGTTCTGGGCCATTTGCAGGTTCTGGGTTTTATTGGCTCCCTGTACCCTCACCCCAGGATGGCTGTGCTCATTGTTTGCACCATTAACCTTACTTGCCCCCCTGGGTTCTGAGACCCACCTGTGTAGGCAGTAAATTCCAGCCATCTGCAGGTCCTTTGGCAAAGAAGTCCCCACCTCCCGGGGAGGCCTCATCCCATGCTGGCGTTTCAGTGGGAAGCGTGCACTGAACCGCCTGTAACAGCAATACCGTCCCCCACAGGCTCCTGAGCCAGCGGGCTTTCAGGATCTGACAGAAGTCGTCCTGATTGTATTAAAAAGTGCTCTTGAAGATGGAATAGGAACTTTGTTTTCCTTGTCATAAACAGTCTGAGCTGCAACCAGAATCTAAGTTGGTTAAATGAAAAAAAAAAAAAAAAAAAGTGTGTATTTTCTACACATGAACACAAACAAAAGGCCTTAATCTTAATACCAGCTTGGCAGAAAACTGACTTGCGGCTGAAGTTGTACAGGCTGTTGTATTATGTCAAATGTTACTGTGCATCACTTTAACCGACAGATATATTTTCCATAAAGCAGAGTTTTAGCAACTCCTTGGGATCACCTGTGTGCTTTCAGTCCCCACACTCCCAGCCAGAATCACAGCTAAGTTGTAAGGGGCGTGGGGTCTGCCAGAGGAACAGGGCTGGGGAGCAGCATGGAGGGGCTCGGTCACAGCCCACTGCTCCTGTCTCCTTCTCAGTGCTGTCTGCCCTCTCCTGCTGCACGGTCCCTCTTCACGCCAGTCCTGACCCTCCTGCCCACCTGTGGCAGCTGTCACCTCGCTCACCCCTTCTCATCCATGCAATAGCCAGTATGGTTGTTACCTGGGCATGGACCCAGCCCCCAACTCCTTTTGTATTTATAATATACATTAATATGGTTTCCTGAAACAAAATTTGTATTTTTATGAAAACCAATCAGCCTCACTATTTCCATCTAATTCCTATCCAGACTATAAGTGGGAAAAAATAACTTCTATTGTAACTGAAGACTGTGACTTTTTCTTTCACTTAATGTTTAGGACATTGTGGCCATGTCATGGTTTCTTCTGAGTTACTCTGCCGTCCCTGTCTTGTGTTATGTGTGCAGCCTTCACGTTTTCTTCCTTTCATGTCCATTAAAGACATGTTGAAGAATCAGACTATCAGGTCAAAACAAAAAAGCTGAAGTGGCCTTAAAGGTAGTGTCTTTCTGTGGGGAAAGGAGGGATTTGGATTGCTCAGTTACTGTCAGACGTTTCTGGCTATGGAAGTAACACTAGAATCACATCTTCTTGAGCTCAGTCCACTGGGTAACTCGGAGATCAGTGATGATTCTCCTGATCTGTAGAGGTCTGAATGTAAGGTGGCCCACATGGCGTGACCGCCACCTGGACTTGTAACCTCTTGCTCGATGGTGTGGGCACTGCTCGGCTTTACGCCCGAATTCTCTGTGGCCCTCGTTTTAATGAGGTTTTCCAGTCCTTCCTTCACTGCCTTTCTTTCCCTTAATGTGCCAACCCTGAAACAGGACTTGATTTCCCGAACTACTTGTCTGCCTCTATGTGCCACCAAGGAATCTGGATGAATGTTCTCATGTTCTTGAGATAAGACACTCTGGGGGTCAAAGTCTGTTGAGGGTTTTTTTGTTGTTATGTACATAAAAATGGATCTTGTGTTCCTTTGCTGTGTAAGTTGGTACTGTCATGCAAACTCACAATCATTATGTAAAAAAAGAAGTAAAAGCCTGGTGTACTTCAAGATTCTTCCCTGATGTATAGAATCTCCTTGTAAAATAAATCATTTTGTTGTATATCAGCCTTCCCATCAATATTAATTATTAAAGTATTTTAGAATTTTAAAATATCAAACCATACAATTCTGGTGTGAGGCATTTATTTCTTAGATTTGATTATTCTGAAAGATTAAAGCCAACTTAAAAACACCTAAAACAATGTTAATGACTGTAAATGAGAACTAGATGGGGATGGGGGCATTGGACATTTCATGTAGCCAGTGAGGTCAGTCATGTCTGTGTCTGACTGCACAGACCACAGAGAGGGAAGCCGGCTGTGAAGCCTGAATTTCCCGGGTACTATACTGAATGCTTCGCCTGCAGCCCACCCCTTACCTGTTAATGAAAGTGAACCCATTTCGCCAGTGAAGAAACTGAGGAATGGTTGCTTCCCCCAGGTCAAAACAAGTTATGTAATCACTTTTCACATACACTTAAAGACAAGCACTTGCATTCCGTTCAGTTGGCCCTCCAAAGATTTACTCATATGAACAACATGATTGGACTTTGGGCTAACAACACAAAGTGACAGCTGGTACTTGATGTCTTCCTCTGTGGCAAGCACCCCTCTTTCATTCCAAGTGGCCTCAGCAATGACTCACTTTGTACTTGTCACCTCAGAGCCTCACTTTGCCAGGGGTTAAAAGAAATATGGGCCGGCGCCACAGCTCACTTGGCTAATCCTCCAGCTGCGGCGCCAGCACCCCGGGTTCTAGTCCCGGTTGGGACGCCAGATTCTGTCCCGGTTGTTCCTCTTCCAGTCCAGCTCTCTGCTGTGGCCCAGGAAGGCAGTGGAGGATGGCCCAAGTGCTTGGGCGCTGCACCCGGATGGGAGACCAGGAGGAAGCACCTGGTTCCTGGCTTCGGATCGGTGCCGTGTGCTGGCCGTAGCGACCATTTGGGGGATGAACCAACAGAAGGAAGACCTTTCTCTCTGTCTCTCTCTCACTGCCTATTATTCTCTCTCTGTCTCATTGTCTAACTCTGCCTGGAAAAAAAAAAAAAAAAGCTAGCCCTGAAATCAGAACAACCAAAACCTCGATTGTGAGGTGCTCTGCAGGTTCAACCCTGATAGGCATGGAGGGAAAACTAGGAGCCACAGCAACCTGGACATCTTACACCATGAGCTTCTGGTGTCTGTGTGGGTGTAGTTAATCCTCCGCACAACACACCCAACCCTGTTCTGAGAATTTTACCTCCGTTACAGAGCATACAGGTTATCAGGAAAAATCACCTTTAAGTTACCTCTTTCTGCCACTAAAAACATATATTTTTTCTTTTTTTTTTTTTCATATTTATTTGACAGAGTTAGAGAGAAAGGTCTTCCTTCAATGGTTCACCTCCCAAATGGCCGCCAAGCCGGAACTACGTTGATCTGAAGCCAGGAGCCAGGTGCTTCCTCCTGGTCTCCCATGCAGGTGCAGGGGCCCAAGGACTTGGGCCATCCTCCACTGCCTTCCCTGGCCACAGCAGAGAGCTGGACTGAAGAGAAGCCACTGGGACTAGAACCCGGCACCCACATGGAATGCCAGCACCACAGGCGGAAGATTAACCATGTGAGCCACGGCCTTGGTCCCCTTTTTTTTTTTTTTTTTGACAGAGTGGATAGTGAGAGAGAGACAGAGAGAAAGGTCTTCCTTTTGGCCGTTGGTTCACCCTCCAATGGCCGCTGCGGCCGGTGCATCGTGCTGATCCGAAGCCAGGAGCCAGGCGCTTCTCCTGGTCTCCCATGCGGGTGCAGGGCCCAAGGACTTGAGCCATCCTCCACTCCCTTCCTGGGCCATAGCAGAGAGCTGGCCTGGAAGAGGGGCAACCGGGATAGAATCCGGCGCCCCAACCGGGACTAGAACCCGGTGTGCTGGCGCTGCAAGGCGGAGGATTAGCCTATTAAGCCACCGCGCCGGCCCCCCATATGTTTTTAAGATTTATCTGTTGGGGCCAGTGCTGGGGTGTAGCAGGTAAAGCTGCCACCTGCAGTGCCAGCATCCCATATGGGCGCTGGTTCGAGTCCAGCTGCTCCACTTCTGATCCAGCTCTGCTGTGGCCTGGGAAAGCAGCCCAAGATGGCCCAAGTCCTTGGGCCCCTGCACCCATGTGGGAAGACCCAGAGGAAGTTCCTGGCTCCTGGCTTCAGATCAGTGCAGCTCCGGCCCTTGCAACCAACTGGGGAGTCAACTAGAGGATGGAAGACCTCATTCTTTCTGCCTTTCCTTCTCTCTGTGTAATTCTGACACTGGCTGCTTCCCAGGGCAAGTGCCAGCAAGAAACTGCAAGTGAGAGTGGCACCCAGACTGAAACCCAGATCCTCAGATATGGGACATGGGCATCCCAGCCAGCGGCTTAACCATTTGGACAAACCTGCATCACAAATTGCTGTTTGATATCTATTTCTGTGTTTGATATCTACTGTTCTAAAGTTAAATCTGAGAAATTTAAAAAATATTAACACTTCCAAATAATCTATTATATGTACATATTAATATTATATGTTTTTGTTTGTTTGTTTTTACTTTTTGACAGGCAGAGTGGCTAGTGAGAGAGAGAGGCAGAGAGAAAGGTCTTCCTTTTGCCGTTGGTTCACCCTCCAATGGCTGGCGCGCTGCGGCCGGCGCACCGCACTGATCCAATGGCAGGAGCCAGGTACTTCTCCTGGTCTCCCATGGGGTGCAGGACCCAAGCACTTGGGCCATCCTCCACTGCACTCCTGGGCCACAGCAGAGAGCTGGCCTGGAAGAGTGGCAACCGGGACAGAATCCGGCACCCCAACCGGGACTAGAACCCGGTGTGCCGGCGCCACTAGGCGGAGGATTAGCCTGTTGAGCCATGGCGCCGGCCTATCATATGTATTTTTTAAAAGTAATTTTCATTTTATTTGAAAGGCAAAGAGGCAGAGAGACCTTTCATCTGCTGGTTCACTTCCCAAATGCCTACAAAAGCCAGGGCTCAGCCAGGCCAATGCCAGGAGCCCAGAACTCCATCTGGGTGTCAGGGACCCATGTTCTTGAGCCATCACCTGCTGCCTCCTAGGATACACATTAGCAGGAAGCTGGACTGGAGGCAGAGGAACAGGGCTTGGTATCAGGAACTCTATGGGATACGGGCATCCCAAACAGCAGCGTAACTACTGTGCCACATCTCCACCCCAGTTCATGTACTTTTAGGAAAAAACTCTTTTTCAAAATAATTAGAAGAGTAGTATTAAAATTTTTGCAAATCTCTGTAATGTCTAGTTTAACAGATGTCAGTTCAATTCTCATATCTGCATCTACATTTAATCTATGGTGGAAATGATGTTTTGGTTCTAGTATGTGAAAACCCAACCTCATACAGATACACAGCTCAAAAAGATGTCAGCCATTCTTTCAAGGAAAATGCTATTCTGCAAAAAAAAAAAAAAAAAAAAAGTCTACTTCAGCTCACAACTCAATCACATAAGTGAATCTGAAGTGCTTTAAGTATATTTTGTCCCACAAAATATTAAAAGAGATACTCAGAAGTTGAGAATTAACCAAACTAATTATTTTTACTTCCTCATTAAGAACAATTTTAGGGGGGCAGCGCTGTGTGTAGCAGGTAAAGCCACTACCTGCAGAGCCAGCATCCCACATGGGTGCCAGTTTGAGTCCTGGCTGCTCCTCTTCTGATCCAGCTCTCTGCTATGGCCTGTGAAAGCAGCAGAAGATGGCCCAAGTGCATGGGCCCCTGCATCCATGTGGGAGACCCGGAAGAAGCTCCTGACTCCTGGCTGAAGCCTGGCCATTGAAGCCATCTAGGAAGTAAACCAGAGGTTAAGAAGATCTTTCTCTCTCTTTCTCTGTGTGTGTGTGTTTATGTCTCTCTCTCTCTGTAGCTCTTTCAAACAAATAAATAAATATTAAAAAAAAAAAATTTTTTAGGGGTGGGCATCTGGCCCAGCAGTGAAGACTCTGGTTAGGATACCTGCATCCCACATCAGAGTGCCTGGGTTTGGTAACTGGGCTCCACTCCTGACTCCAGCTTCCTCCTAATGCAGACCCTGGGTGCTCACTTCAGCAGCACATATACTAATGCAGACCCTGGGAGGTTGCCACAGCGATGGCCCAAGTGGTTGGGTACCTGGCACCCATAAAGGAGACACCTGGACCAGTCCTGGCTCCCAGCTTCAGGCCCAGTCAGGAAGAGGCACTGTGGGAACTGGAGGAGTGAACCAGCAGATGGTGTGCGTGCACGCTCTTAAATGTTGAGGGGGGACCCTGTTAGGTGAAAATGAATTTTTTAAGAACTGATTTTGTGGGGCCACAGCTGTGGCACAGTGGGTTGAAGCCCTGGCCTGAAGCACTGGCATCCCATATGGGCACCAGTTCTAGTCCTGGCTGCTCCTCTTCTGATCCAGCTCTCTGCTATGGCCTAGGAAAGCAGCCCAAGATGGCCCAAGTCCTTGGGCCCCTGCACCCACGTGGGAGACCCGAAAGAAGCTCCTGGCTTCGGATCGGTGCAGCTCTGGCTGTTGCGGTCATTTGGGGAGTGAACAAGCAGATGGAAGACCTCTCTGTCTCTACTTTTCTCTGTAACTCTTTAAAATAAAATAAATCTTAAAAAAAAAAAAAACTGATTTTGTGATGCGCATAATGACTACCGGTACAGTTTGGTGACAGACCCCTGAATTGTACCAGGGCTCCAAGGAGTTTTACCCACTGTGCTTCTACACAATCAGTGCCAGCGTCAACAGAGCAAAAAAGTCCAATGAAGCCTACGTATTGTTATCAAAGTTTTGCCTGCATGGACCCAGCAAAGTCTCAGGGACCCTGGGGTCTGCTGACCACACTTCGAGGACCACAGATCTGGGCTGTAAAATTTGAGTAATTGCACAAACGTCCCAGAATTGCGGTGATACTAAGTGACGTGTAAAGTGCCCGGCACAAAAACTCGAATAGAACAGAGCGACGCCTTCGATGCTTGTATTCCATCCAGCCTGGCTGGGAGGGCTCCAACCACACTCCACCACGTTTGCAACATTTCACTGGGACGTGCACTTCAAACCCTTCCCTCCTTGCCGGCCTCTTTGCGGCGGGGTTTTGGATGTGGTAAGTGTGCCGTTTCTGACCAGCGCCAGGGGGACCTGTGTGCACAGGTTGCTATGTTTTAGCCAACTGGGCTAGCAGCACTTCGGTCCTTTGACCTATGCATTTTTCAAAAGGCACCTTCCACGCGTGACAGGGCAGACTCACTCCCCCTCGAGCGTCTTCGCATTTACGTAGATGTCTTTTTCGTACTAAGGTGTTTTTTTTTTTTTCGTAAGCACATTTATTATCCAGAGATTTTCTGACCAGCTTCCCTCACGGCACACCCTGCAGACTGAATGAACTGATTATGGAGAAGTAAAAACACACCTATCTGTCTGAAAAACACATAGCCTGTTTCTGCGACTCACAACCCCCAGAGAGCACCGGCACGAGGCCGCCAGAACGGGAGACGCCTCTACTCCAGGAAGCGGCTGCCCCGATCGGCGTCCATTCCCAGGGGCCTTAGCGACTGTCCGATTCCCGGACTGCGCATGTGGCTGCGCAGGCGCAATAGACACGCCGTGACTTCCGGGCACCGCAAAAGGTATAAATACGGATGCGTTCCACCGCTTCGGTCTTTTATCCGGAAGCTTGAGCCGTCTCGTGTTTCGTGTTGGTGAGTGTCTAGCATTTCTCTTCAGTCCTGAATCTACTGTCTGTGCTCGGCAAGCAGCCTTTCCTGCGAGGGAAGTTTTATGCGTAGAACTCGGGCGCGCGGCGAAGCCTGGCGGGTGCGGCCCGCGGCGGCCTCGCGACCGCGACCCTGGGACGGCCGCGGGGCCCGCCGCCCACGCCTGCCTTCGGTCGATGGGGCCGTTTATCTCCTGGCGTGCACCCCCTCCGCGGAGTCGGGCCCCAAGTGCGGTTTCTAATCCCATCTCTCGCGCTTGACAACTGCGAATTCCAGCAGCTGGCTCCCGGGTCCGCGGCCGCTTTACGAAGTTTTGGTGGCTTAGCCCCGAGCTCTTGAATTTGGATTTATGGCTGCCGAGCCCGGGTTCTTAACGACCTGATGTACACGGCCTTGCCGTTAGCTTCCGCAGAGCAGTAATAACCCGCTGAGCTTTCCAGCCGTGTTTCCTGTGGAACGGGTCGCCCGGGATTTAATTCTGGTCGCCGATGGTGTGACGGTTGAGGGGTTTTGAAGTTTGGCGTGTATGGTAACGTGTCGGGTAAGGGGCTGTCCGCTAGAAATGGCTGGCTGGCGCACTCACCCGCAGAGGAGACGCGTTACACGGGCTGGGCCGTCCAACGTGGGCACCCCGGGAGGTCACTCTCCCCGGGCTCTGTCCAGGTGGCATAGGGGAGCACAGGGCTCTGCCCGATGACGTACAGTCCCTTCCCACGCCGTTGGAGAGGAAGCTGGGCCTCGAGTCTGCGCCTGCATATTCCTACAGCTTCCCAGAGTCCTGTGGACAATGACTGGGGAGACAAACCATGCAGGAAACAGCTGCCCGGAACATTCGATCCGAGTAAGACTCCCTCCTATTTGTCTCACTGCATTGATAAGTTATTTTGTTTTTGCAGAATTCTTTTAGGATTCCAAACAACTTGTCCAGGGTGAGTAGATCTGCTTTTTGAGTTGGGGTTTTGGGTTACTGTTGGTCCGGTGGATTTTCTGGGTGGTTTCTTAAACCTTCCTTGTTTGTGCAAGACAAACTGGTGCGTTTTCTAACAGGCCTTCCTTTTCCTTGTGTAGTTGGAGCTGAGAAGGGGCCTTGAAACTGTCCTGAGGGGTTGTGGTACTCGGTTATCTCCAATTTGCTGCTGATTCCAACGTGGACACCCCGGGAGGTCACTCTCCCCGGGCTCTGTCCAGGTGGCATAGGGGAGCACAGGGCTCTGCCCGATGACGTACAGTCCCTTCCCACGCCGTTGGAGAGGAAGCTGGGCCTCGAGTCTGCGCCTGCATATTCCTACAGCTTCCCAGAGTCCTGTGGACAATGACTGGGGAGACAAACCATGCAGGAAACAATCTAAGCATGCTAAAGTTTCACATTGAAATGAGGTGTTTGAGAGTCTGATCCTATATTTGTTGCCTTTCAGGAGAGAAGAGCCACACTTCTGGGCATCAGCTCCTTTATTTAGCAAGAGTTGGTAAAGAATTTTCCTTTTAAAAACACATTTAAAAAATTTTTGGGATTCACAAGGTTTGGGGTTTTTTAGAACAATGTATTTCTGATGTAAAATGTTAAAACAGTTCTAAAAATTCATGTATTGTGAATTGAAATAAAGGTGACTTTCGGATTTGTGTTGTTCCTTTTGTGGGGGAAAATGGCTGTGGTGACATCAAGTGGTGCTGTTTAACCAGTTCTTGCATAATGGGTTCCATGCTTAAATCTTAGGCTGTTCCTTCCCACAAGTGTTTAGCTTTTGTCAGCCATTGCTCGGTGGGGATGATGGGAGGTGTGTGAGGTGGTGTTTCTACAGGTGCTGCTCACCGAATCCACCACAGTGTAGCACAGGGTTCAGTGCCTTAACAGCTGGATCTGGTTCTGGGGCATTTGTACAGATGAGTGCTCTTGATGATGTGAGGAGGTTGAGTCACAATGACTCCATTGTCAAGCTCCTGTTCTGGCTCCCAGCAGTAAAGGATAAAGCCCTGGAGGATGGGGGCCAGAGGGGAACCATCTAGAAGGTAGGGCCTCTGCATGGTGCCATAGCCATGACTCCAGATGTGGGTGAATTTTAGTGGTTGGTAGACAAAAATTCTAGTTTTGAGCTGAAAAAGCTTGGGGTCTTGGTTTTGGGGATTATTTGAAAGGCAGGACTTGATCTGGTCCACTCCAAATGGCCACAGAAGCCAGTGTTGAGCTGTCAGCCAGGAGACCAGGCGCTTGTCACTTTTTTAGGCATTTCAGCAGGGAGTTAGAACAGATCTAACATTACTACAGATCTAACATTAACATTGTGCCAAGTCCCAGGAGATACCTGAGGTTGGTTTGTTTTTTAATTGAAAGACATTGGAGAGAGGTCTCCATCTCCTGGTTCATTCCCCAGTTTGCCACAAATGGCTGGAGCTTCTGGGTCTCCCATGTGGGTGCAGGAGCCCAAGCATTTGGGCCACCTACTTCTCCCTGGCCATAGCAGAGCACTGAATTGGAAGTGGGACAGCAGGAAGCCAGTGCTTCAGACCACAGCGCTGGCCCCTGTGAGGTGTTGATGTAACCTGTCTTCCAGTGGGTGAGTGGAAGACTAAATTACTGCCCAGGTCCATAGACAAGCATCTGCACAGAGGAGCAGGTACCCTTGCTCAGGTAGGGTCTTGGTTTTCTGGGACCAGGGCTGTAGCTGCTTTTTCAGCACACACTTCAACTCGAAAAGGAGTTTTTTCCCCCAGTGAACAGGATTTGGGGGCTCTGGCCCAGATTCCCAAGTGGCTGCAGTACTGGGCAGCAGGAATATTTGCAGTTCCCATCTAAACCAGATGCAAGTAAGGCAAAGCTGTTTGCAGGTGTTTCCTGAAGATGTCAAGTTCTGAGTTGTTTCAGGGTAGGCAGGTAAACCGGTTAAACTGCAAGTGTTTGGGTCCAGATGCTAGTTGAAGGGCAAGCATTTCGGTTAATCACCACCTGAAACACCTCAGTGTGTCCTGCCTCCACCCTCCAATCCATCTTTGCACTTTGGAAGCAGTAGCTAGTTACATATTCACCTGCCAGCCACGAGGGAGACCTGTTTGGAATTCCAGACTCCTGGCTTAGCCCCAGGTGTTGCAGGTATTGTAGTGAGCCAGCTGATGGAAGATCTCCATGCCTTTCCAAATAAAGGTTTCCTAATTTTGAATAGATGAGCCTTAAAGTTCAAATCCTTTCTTTCATAATGCCTGATATATTTTTCAAAGATTTGAGAGGCAGAGTTTGGGAGGGAGAGACAGGTCTTCCGTCTGCTGGTTCACTCACCAGATGGCCACAACAGCCAGAACTGGTCTGATCTGACATCAGCTGGGTTTCCAATGCAGGTGCAGGGGTCCAAGCACTTGGGCCATTTTCTACTGCTTTCCCAGGCCATAGCAGATTGCTGGATCAAAAGAGGAGCAGCTGGGACTCAAAACCAGTGCCCATATGGAATGCCGGTGCCACAGGTGGAGGCTTAGGCTTGTACACCACAGCACTGGCCTCATCTTTTTAAAAACCATTTCATTTTACTTGAAAGTTCTGGGGCCAGCGCTGCAGCGCAGCAGGTTAAAGCTTTGGTCTGCAATGCCGGCATCCCGTATGAGTGCTGGTTCGAGTCCCCGCTGCTCCATTTCCAACCCAGCTCTCTGCTATGGCTTGGGAAAGCAGTAGAAGATGGCCCAAGCACTTTGGCCCCTACACCCGCGTGGGAGACCCGAGGAAAGTTTCTGGCTTTGGATTGGTATAGCTCCAGCTGTTATGGTCCTCTGGGGAGTGAACCAGCAGATGGAAGAACGACCTCTCTATCTCTGTCTCTGCCTCTCTCTAACTCTGCCTTTCAAATTAAAAAAAAAAAAAAAGCCTCCCATCCACTTGTTCATTCCCCCCAAAAGACTCTTAAGGGCCAGAGTTGGGCTGGGCTGGGCTGAAACCAGGAGCCCAGAATTTCATCTGGGTGGCAGGGACCCAAGTACTTCAGCCATTATCTACTGACTCCCAGGGTGCACATTAATAGGAAGCCAGAGAAGCCAAGACTTGAAATAGGCACAGTATGCAGGCATCCAAAGCAATGACTTAAACTAAACCCTGTACCAAACGTCTGCCCCCTCAGTCTTGTTAATCCCAGCCAATGGAGTTGGCATCTTCAATACTGTTGTTTTCATGTGGAGTTCACTTTGTCTTTATAACTTCCATAGCTCTACTTTTGGAACATAGGTAATCCATTTAACTGTTTTAGTGACCTATTTGCATCCATCCTGGGTTAGGTTCAATTGATTGGTCTCTTAATAGTTCACATTCAATAAATGAAATTAAAACGATGTGAAAAAATTAAAAGCTGAGTTCAAAGAAAAGCAAGTGGAGGAGAAATTGAGCCTTTCCCTTTCTGACTATCCAGAATTGAGCTAGCACAGAAGGAAGCCCACTTGTTAGGAAAGTGCAGCTCAGGTGCTGGGGAGAAGGAGTGAGTGAGCACGAGTATGGTACAAATCTACGGGAGAAATGGGAAATCATCGGCGTAGGACATGTGCAGCCTGGTGCTCCAAGCATAGCTCTGAGAAGCGCTTGTTGAATTGGCCCAAGTTTTTAATTTCTAAACAAGGTGACGTCTCAGCCATGATTTAGGTTGAAGATCTGGATGGGATGAAATAGAAAATGAGAGGCAGGAGGGTGGTGCTTCAGACGAGCGCCAAGAGAAACATGAAGAGGAGGTGGGTCAGAATGAAAAGCAAGGTTTGAAACTGCTTTTCAGAGAACGCTAACCGTGGTAGGAAAGGTGAATCTGGGGAGGGATTCCAGATTTGTGGGAAGGTACCAAGTTTTATGTTAGACTCGGTGGGAGGCGTGGGTCTTCTGGGTAGAGGTCCCCAGTCCTGAACAAGAATTCCAGCCCCTTCCACCACTCGGGTGGTGCCCCAGGGAACTTGCCTAACTTTGAACCTAGTTTCTCTCATTTTCCCAACCACCAAGAGGTTTTTGTGAAGAACAAATCAGCTAATGGATGTCGATTTGTTTCTGTACAAGAAGCAAAGGGCTTTTAAAAATAGGCACTAATTTTTTTTTTGTAATTACATTAAGCCATGTGAATGAGTAAGATCTTGAAGAAAGCAGAAAGATCAGATATCCCAGGGATAAAATTGGAGACATTCCACAGTGTATCATCCAAAAGAGGTGTGCATGATGGAGGCAGAGGTAAACTTGAAGAGGTAAGAGACCCGTGGCGGGGGCAGTGCTGTGGGGTGGGCTCTGAGTTCTGGTGTGGTAGGAGGACTTGTCAGTGAGAATCGACGTGACAGGGAGAAAATGCCCCCTTGCAGAGACGGCTGCCCTTACCTGAGAAACCTCCCGTCAGATGGCCTGAGAGGTCTCCTCAGGGAACACCTTAAATCCACAACAACTGTTTTGCTTGGTGCCATTTTTAAGTCTCCAGCTCCCAACTCCATACTCATGCTGCTCTCCTTTCTTACCTGGCCTCCCTCACTCCTCTTGCTCACCCCCTCCCTTTTTTTAAAGGTTTTTTTTTTTTTTTTTTTTTTTTTAATTAAAAAGTAGAGTGGCAGAGAGAGGGAGGGAGACAGAGAAAGACCTTCCAGATTCTGGATCAATCCTAAAATACCCACAACAGCCAGGGTTGGACCAGGTTGAAGCAGGGGCTCAGAACTCCATCCAGGTCTCCCACGTGGGTGACAGGAACCCAAGTACTTGAGCCATCAGGGAAGCGACAGCAGCAGGGTGCGCACCTCTTCAGTCTTCTCTTCCCTCCCGCCCAAATCCATTCTGTTCTCAAGCACAAATCCTATCATGTGATTCCCATGCCCAGATCCCTGCCTTGGGTGGCTTCCTCGGGGCAGAGGCTGCCTCCTTAGACCCGGGGCCCTGCTCCTTCACGCGGGCTCCCGCAGCTTCCTCGCCCTGCCGGACTGCTTCTCTGAGGCTGCCCTCCTAGACTCAAAAACCGTGTTTCAGCCCCGGGCGGGTCAGCGGCCTTGTGCATGCTCTTGGCAAAGCCCGTGTGCTTCCTGATAGCCTGATTTCTCATCCTTCTCCACGGAGACCGTGTTTCGGGCAGGGAAGGTCGGTAGCTTTTTCTCCGCAAAGTCTGCGCCCCAGATTCTCCCAGACAAACCCGGGTGCAGGTAGCCTTTCCGGTCGATCCCAAACAGCAGCATCCAGGCCAGGGGCCAGAGCCGGGTCCAAAGCTCCCGGCCTGGGAGCCGCTTGCACTTCCCGGGGGTGCCGCCAGGGGCCGCCGGCCTCTTTGTTTTCCTCCGGCCCAGGGTCGGGGCCGGAGGCCCGCAGAGCGCATGCTCTGGGGCAGTTTCGCGGCCGGGCCGGCGAGAGCTGGAATTCCTTGTGGTCGACCCGCATCGAGGTAGGTCGTGGGCGACGCGGGCGGAGGGTCCGGGCGGAGCGCGGCGCGGCGGGCGGGCGGGCGGCCGCAGCCGAGCACCGCGGGCTCCGCGCCGGCCCGGGTCCGTTGCCCGCGCGCGCCGTGTCGCGCGCCGCCGACCCCACGTGAGGCCGAGCGCTGAGAGCCGCGGCGCGGGCGCGCGTGCCCAGCCCCGCGGGGGCGCCCGGGCTGCGGTCGGGCCCCGCCTCGCCCGAGCGAGGGCCGCGCGGCCCCTCCGCCGCCGCCGCGCCTCCCCGCGCGGGCGGGAGATTCAAACGGCCAGAGCGCGGCGGGCCGGTGGCGCGGCCGCGATGCCCTCCCCGGGCCCGGGGTGCAAAGACCCGTGCGGGTCCCGGGCGGAGGTCGCGTTCCGCGGCGGGACCCGTGGTTTTGTGCGCGATTACTTTGGAGAAAGCGGTGTCTGGGACGGGGATGGGGTGGGGGTGGGGGCTCTGCGGGGGGAAAGGGGCTGCTTTGATGGAGCTCCAGGATGCCTGGTGGGGGTCGGCTGCGGGGAAAGGACTCTCCACGCCCACAGGCACCGGGCCGGCGGCAGGGGCGTGCCCCGCACTCCCAGCCGCTCTGTTGGTCAACAATCCTGTGCTCTGTCAGCGTCCTGCCGCCCCCGGGGCTGGGCACAGTGGTGAGCAGGGTGGGCCCCGCGTGGCCTTCACCCAGGTCTGGTCTCCTTAGAGAGGCGACCTGCGGGCCCACAGTTGCGGTCCAGCGTGATCACCGAGGTGTGCCCTTGGAGCCCTGGCCATCAGATACCAGCTGAACTCCTCCAGCCTCGTGTGACTTGAGTGCCTGAAGGAAGTTGAGTATGGAGTGTTCCGGGGACCCTGGAGGGGACCCGTGCCCAGGAGGGTCGGGGATGGCTGTCCAGGTGAGGAGACTGTTGAACGGGGTTTGAAGGAACGGCCCTGTTTGGTGCAGACTGGGAGTGGTGGGGTTAGGGTGAACCAGGCAGGAGGTGTAGTGAGTGTCAGGTGCACACAGGTGTTTCAGTGGCTGGAGGAAGGGGTAGCAAGATGATACGGCAGGATCATGGGGGCTGAGTTCAAACCAGGAAACGCTGGGTGCAGGCGGAGGAGATGCGGAGTAGTCTGGAAAGATGAACCAGGAGTTACACTTAAGTGCCTGTTGCACGTTCATCCCCAGAGCAGGAATCCTGTCCTGTTAGTCTTTGTGGCTCTTCAGGCTCTTGGCTTCCCGGCTGGGTGCCCTTGGGTGACCTGCCAAGTCCCCCAGAGCCTTCGTTTCCAAACCTGTACAATGGAGGCAAGAGGCACGTGGTGAGGAGTGCTAGTTCCCTGGGACTTCCACAAAACAATGGCTCTTAACATCTGATGGAAGCTGTGACCTCTTTTCCAAGCATAGCTCAGGATTCAAGGAGCACCTGGGTGAGGAACTCGTGGTGTGACCTGCCCCAGCTCTGTGCCTGGCATTAGCTCAGCAAATGTTGACACTCCCCTCTTCCCTCCTGGGGAGCCTGCATACGGAGAGATTGTTCAGGCTTGGGGGGCGGAGGGGGCAGCTGCTGTGGGCTGGGAGGGCTTCCTCTCCAGAAAGGAGGCTGGGCGAGGTTGCAGGGGCCTAGCAGGAACGGAAAGCTGGGAACCGGCCTGTGTGCCTCCCCGCTTTGTTCCGTGTCCGGAGTGCCTGAGGTGGGGGACAGCTGTTGCCCCGCGTGGCGAGTGGGCAGAGACCTGGGAGTCTGTCCCACCTCTGGATGGCCAGGGACACTTTTCCCTGGGCCTCGTCCTTCCTTATCCATAACACAGGGCAGGTGTGTGAGCACTGTGGCCGAGATCGGCACGCCATAGGAGCCGGAAGACGGAAGCTGGCACTGATTCTGATTATTTGTGGCTGTGGTTCTTCTGGAAACTGTGTTGCGGGCGGGAACTGGAACACAGCAACTAATTGCAGACACTCACAGGGCTGGGAAGGCACACCCAGAGCAGTCATAGAGCTGTCCAAAGAGGACTGGTTTGTACAGGAGAGGATATGCGGGCAGATTACGGCCACAGGTTCCACCTGTCATCTACTTAAATATTTCCAAATTGGTACTTGCTTGTTTTCTTGAAGTTATTTATTTGAAAGGCATCGTTAGAGAGAGACAGAGAGCAGTGTTTCATCCTCTGGTTCACTCCTCAAATGGCCACAGTGGCTGCCAGGTTGGACTGATTACATCCACATCTCCCAAGTGGGATGTGGATCCCATCTTCCACTGATGGGATCTGGATCAGAAGTGGAGCAGCCAGGACTCAAACTGGCACTCATGGCAGTTTATTTTTTATTGTTTGTTTTTTGTTTTATTATTTATTGTTTGTTTATTTGAAAGAGAGATCACCTTCCCATTGGTTCACTCCTCCCAGGGTGCACATAAGCAGGAAGCTGGCATTGGGCGCGGAGCCAGGACTGGAGTCCCAGCTCTCTGACTGGGGATGCAGGTGCCCCAAGGGGCGCTAACTGCTGTGCCAGAGGCCCATCCTGCAGCTCTTGTGGGTGTGCTCGTCCCCTGCCCTGCCTCTGCAGCTGCTCTTGGCAGCCGTGGGATGGCACGGGTCCATTAGAGAGGCCTCTGGGACCCAAGCCAGTTCCAGCCCCACCACAACAGGGAGTAGTCCAGCCGTCAGTGGATCTGCCACCCACCTGGCCCACCCATTTGGGCTGCCTCCGTGTCTCCTCTCTGATCTCACCATCCTGTTCCTCAGTTGGCTTCTGATCTCTGCTCAGGGGGTATCCTGGGGAAGGTCCAGGCTGCCTCAGCCCCGGCCCGGATCGTGGCCTGTCCTTAGCTGACCAGTTTTTGTTTTAATAATAAGATATACCTGGGTTATTTTTCTAGTTCTCCTTTACTTTTTTGTTTATTTGAAAGGCAGAGTGACAGAGATATCCCATTCACAGGTTCACTCCTCAAATGACCGCAAAGGCCAGCTGAAGCCAGGAGCCTGGAACTCCATCCAGGTCTCCCACGTGGGTGGCAGGGGCCCCAGTACCTAGGCCATCATTCGCTGCTTTCCCAAGGAGCATTAACAGGGAGCTGGATCAAAAGCAGAGCAGCCAGGACTTGAACCGACACTCCAATATAAGATGCCGGGGTCTCAGACAGCAGCTTAAGCCACTGCACGGTGACCGTTGGCCCCTGGCTCTCCTTTATTTTCTGTGTGAATTTAGGCAAATAAATTTACCAGTCTGAGCCTCGGTTCCCTTGATTTTCACGTGAAACCAGAATGACTTTGCTGCCTTCTTCAGCTTGTGAGGAGGAATCAAAGGTTTTTGGGTGTGGGAGGTGCAGTGAGTGCCCAGTGCCCGCTCCCAGACTCATGTTTTAGGACGGAAGCTGCTGTGGTGGTCAGGCGTGAACGTTACATGCATCCCAGCTTTTCCGGGAGAGAATGACTAGTTTCGGGTGGGGGCGGAGGCATGGATAGAAGTTCTTCCTCTGGGACCAGGGGAGCAAATGGTGTGGAGATGACAGAGCAGTGTGGCCTGGTGGGTCTGGCAAGAGGAGAAGGGAGGCTGTGACGGATGAGGGCGAGGCCCAAGTGGTGTCAGTGCTGGATCCTGGAGGGCTGTGGCACCAGGCGAAGAAATGCGAGGCTTTTCTTCCAGGCAGGGGGAACCAGCTGCTCAGGAATCCGAGCAGGCAAGTGGCTTGTTTCTGGCTTGAGCTTCAGAAAGCCCGTGGATGGGGCAGGCAGTGGTGCGGAGCTTTAAATGCCACTTGAAACGCTTGCATCCTGTATCGGGATGCCTGGGATCGAGTCCCAGCTACTCCACTTCTGATGCTGCTCCCTCTGATGCACACTGGGATGCAGCAGATGACGGTGACTCAAGTACTCACGTCCCTGTCACCCACATCTTCATCTGGCCCAGCCCTGCCTGTCGTGGGCATTTGGGTAGTGAACCAGCGGATGGAACAGCTCTCGTCTGCTTTTCAAATAAATATAAATGAGTACAAATTTATTTTAAAAGTCTCTTTAAAAAAATAAAACAACCTAGGGGCCACATGTTGCTGCTTTGGGTGGCAGGGGCCGAAGACCTTGTGCCATCTCGCACTGCCTTCCCCCACACATTTGCTGGGAAGTGGATCAGAAGCAGAGCAGTTGTGATTCGAACTCCTGTTCCAGTATGGGATGCCGGCCCCTGCTGGTTGTGGCCAGTTTGCAGTGAGATGCCTCTGAACGCAGGCAAACACAGGTGTCTAAGGAGGGACTGGTTCAGATGCAACCCCCAGCACAGGTCTTGTTTTAATGCTCCGTGACACCAGCCATCTCATAGAGCCCTTGATTTTTCCCCAGCTGCATTCCAGGCCTTGCTCGTAGATCAGCCCTGCTTTCACACCCTTGAGCTAGCATAGTTCTGTCTCTTGCTTTGCTCACATGACTTGTGAGTACTTTCCCAATCTACTTCAGTCTGCCTCCTGGGCACAGCCAACTGCTGCAGGTCGTCCTGATGATCCGAGAGGAGACTCGCCTTGGGGAACAGGTGTCAACCGTAAAAGGAGTCTCGGTTCTGTCCAGTCAACTTTGCCTGCTTATCATTCCTTCTTGGATGGCTCCTGTGCACTTCAGACTTAATGCAAACATCTGGTAAAATGGAGCTCTAGACTTTGCCTCAGTCTGGCCCACAGAGCTCTCCATCTCACTGAATGGAAGTCTGCCCCCGCCTAGTCATTCAGGCCTCAGCCTGGATGCTTGGCCACACTCAGGAGGGTCCTGGGGAGGCTCTGGGTCTCCTAGGATGAACAAGTCATTTTTTAAAATTTAATTTGAATTTTTACGAATTTTTATTTGAGAGAGAGAAGGGGAGCAAACAGCTCCACTCCACTGGTTCACTCCTCACCTGTCTGAATGGCTACAGTAAGCCAAAGTCAGAGCCAGGAGCTGGGAAGTAAGTGTGAGGCTCCCAAGCTGGGTGACAGGAACCTCATTACTTATCACCCACCACAGCCTCCCAGGGGTCTGCCTTAGCAGGAGAGCTGGCAGTGGGAGCAGAGCTGGATGTCTAACCCTAGTACTGCAGTGTGGAGGGCAGGCATCCTAAACCAGTGTCTGAATCGCTAGGCCGAACAACACCTGTTTCAGGACGAACAAATCATTCTTTTTTTTTTAAAGATTGATTTGTTTATTTGAAAGTCAGAGGTACACAGAGAGAGAGGAGAGGCAGAGAGAGAGGTCCTCCATCCGATGGTTCACTCCCCAACTAGCCACAATGGCTGGAGCTGTGCCCATCCGAAGCCAGGAGCTTCTTCCAGGTCTCCCACGCGGGTGCGGGGGCCCAAGGACCTGGGCCATCCTCTACTGCTTTCCCAGGCCATAGCAGAGAGCTGGATGGGAAGTGGAGCAGCCGGGTCTCGAACCGGCGCCCATATGGGACGCCAGCGCCTCAGGCCAGGGCGTTAACCCACGCGCTCGGCCGAACAAATCATTCTTATTTCTCCTCCCTTGTGCCTCAGTTGAATCCACCAGCAAGCAAAATCTGTCTCCCAGGTCGATCTGTTTTGTCTCCTTTTCTCCAATTCAGGACGGATCAGCTCGCTGCCATCTCTCTCGGTTGCCTGCTATCAACTCCGTTCCATTTTCCTTACAGGAAACTGAACAGCCTTTTAAAAATGCAGATCCAAAATGAAGATATTCTTCTACCCAAAAACAGTTGACATTTTTCCGCCGAGGGCCTCGCATGATCCCGCCCCAGTGGCCTCGCCAGGTGTCTGAGCAGACTGCCCTGTCCACTGAAACACTTTCCTCCTGGTCTTTCAGTGCTGCCTGCCTTAGTGTCACCTCCCCGACCATTGTCCTTCCCGGTCTCTAGTTACTGTGTCTTGTTGCATTTTTACTGTGGCAGAATACATGTAACAACATCTTTTAACCATGTTTCATACAGTTGTGTGGCGAGGAGTGCATTGGCATTGCTCTGCAAGCCCAGGTTACTCTCTGTTGTAACATCTTGCTGCTCAGCCGCAGGGCACCACCTGTGATCATTGTGTTTCTTTTTCTTTCCTACTGCACCGTAAGCTCCATGAGTGGGGAGAGGGGTGGTCGTCTTTTCCTTTCTCCACTTTCTGGCCCAAAGCCCCGCAGTGGTAACGTGCACTCAGTGAATATTCATGGGACGAATGAGTCCGTGCTGCCACACGTTGGTACGTACTGTGTGCTTGGCACTGCGAAGCTCCTTGCAAACATGTCATTCAGCCTTAATGACAACCCCGACAACCAGTCATTGCAGCTCCGTTTACCGAGGAGATACGCACAGCCCAGAGGTCAGCCACTGCCAGCCATGGTCACAAGAGCAGGGGCGAGCACGTCACAGCCCTGGGAGGTGAGCTGCTTCCCTCCAGGCCCAGAGAGCATGCATTTTTAGTGTGGGAAGAGGAATCCTAAAGAGGTTGGAGAGGAGGAGCCCCGCTCCGAGAGCCATGCAAGTTGATGGAGTGCAGAACTGCCACCTCCTCAAAGTCGCAGCTGCCCCAGGCACAGCCTGCACAGGCCTGGCAGCATTCTAGGCTTGGCAACTTCTCCTGCCCCAGGATAAGCAGCAGAAGAGTGCTTTTGTTCAGATGCCGTGGAGTGGACAGCTGGACAGACTGAGGCTCTGGAAGCAAGGAATGGGGGGTGGGGTGCTGGTTAGGCTCACAGCTGGGACTGAAAAGGTCTCGTGGAGTTCTTCCATTTGTAGGCTTGTGCAGAGTCTCCATCCTTCGTCTATAAAATAGAAGAGAGGTGGGTTAGCTTAGATCGCTGGTTCCCAAGCAGGGCCAGGCCCAAGTAGTACCTGGGCAGGCCCTAGATGCTAAGATGACATCAACAATAAAGTACTGTAACATTCACTCATTTAATTCTCCACATCACTTAAAAATTATAGGTGCCAGTGTTATCCCCATTTTACTGGGGAGGAAAGTGAATGATGGAAAGATTAGATAGCTGTGCAAGATCAAACAGCAAGGAAGGGGCGGAGTCCAGATTCTGGCTCCGGAGGCCCCACTCTTAGCACGCATGCTGAGTGCCACTTGAGCCCCGCCCCAGCCACCCAGGAGGTTCACAGTCCAGAGTTTGGGAGCCCTGGGCTTGGACAGCTGAACACTAGGACTCAGCAAAGATTGCCTTCCAGAATGCCATGTGTGGAGATAAAACACTGTCCAGCTTGGGCTGGATTGGAATTGAGAGAGCTGTTCCCACAGCCTGGAGAAGACGCTAAGTCACTGGGAAGGTGGTGGCAGCAGCTACAGGAGGGGAAGGCAGGTCTTGCGGCTTTCAGCTGCCCCAGATCTTCCTGGGTCCAACCTACCTTCCCACCCATGGGTGATTCCCTTTCCCCATTTTCTCACACCAACTGTTTATGTATCAGTGTGGGTGTATATATAGTTAAAAAAAAAAAAAAAAGAAAAAGATTTATTTATTTGAAAGGCAGAGTGGCCCAGAGAGGGAAAGAGAGAGAGAGAGGATCTCCCATCAGCGGGTTCACTTAAATGTCCACTGAAACCGGGAGCCAGGGACTCCATCAGGGTCTCCCAGATAGGTGGCAGGAACTCAAGTACTTGGGCCATCATTGGCTACCTACCTCCCAGCCACATGAGTAAAAAGCTGGATCAGAAATGAAAAGTTGGGGCTGATACTGTGTCTCAGCAGGTGAAGCTTCCCCTTTCGGTGCCAGCATCTGAGCATTGGTTTGAGTCTCAGCTGCTCCACTTCCAGTCCAGCTCCCTGATATTGCATCTGGGAAAAGAAGCGGAGGATGGCCCACATGCTTGAGCCCCTGCCACCCATGTGGGAGACCCAGTTGAATTTCAGACTCCTGGCTTTGGCCTGGCCCAGCCCTGGCCATTGTGGCCATTTGGGAGGAGAACCAACAGATGAAAGGTCTCTGTCTCTCCTTCTGTCAATCCACTTTACAAATAAATGCATAAAAAGGATAAGGGGATGGCACTGTGGCACAGCAAGTTAAACTGCTGCTTGCAACGACACCAGCATCCCATATCAGAGTGCCAGTTTGAGTTCTAGCTGCTCTGCTTCTGATCTAGCGCCCTCTTTAAGCACCTGAGAAAGCAACACAAGATGGCCCAAGTATTTAAGCCCCTGCCACCCACTTGGGAGACCAGGAGGGCATTCCAGGCTCCTGGTTTCAGCCTGGACCAGTCCCAGCTATTGCAGCCACTGGAGGAGTTAACCAGGGAGTGGAGGACCAATCTCGCCTTCTCCCTTCCTCCCCTCCCATCACTCTGCCTTTTGAATAACATAAATCTTTAAAAAAGAAGAGATGGGGCCAGCGTTGTCTAGCAGCTAAAGCCACTGTCTGTAATGCCAGCACTGGACACTGGTTCATGTCCTGACTTCCGCTTCCAATCCAACTCTCTGCTAATGGCCTGGGAAAGCTGCAGAAGAAGGCCCAAGTATTTGGGCCCCTGCTACCCACATGGGAGACCCAGATTGTAGCCATCTAGGGAGTGAACCAGCAGATGCAAGCTCTCTGTCTCTCTGTCTCTGACTGAGATTGGAACTGACGCGCCGATGTGCAATGTAGGCATCCCCAGCAACAGCTTGACCTGCTCCACCACAGTGCCTACCCCTATATTTGGTTAGTTTGCTTGGTTTAAGATTATTTATTTTGAAAGGCAGAGAGACAGCTCTGTCTGTTGGTTCTCCCCACATGGCTGCAACAGTGGGGCTGGGCTAGGCCAAACTGGCATTCCAGAACTCTAACCTGATACTCCCACATAGGTGACAGGGGCCCAAGTACTTGGGCCATCATGTACTGCTTACCAGGTACATTAGCAAGGAACTGGACCAAAATTGGAGCAGCCAGGACTCCAACCAATATGGGCTGCTGGCATCCCAAGGGGAGGCTTGACCTGCTGTTCCACAGTGCCCACCCCAGCGTAATTTTTATCTCTTGTTGAACCATTAAGGAAAGCCAGGTGTTTCCCAGGAGTGACATTTGAGGACCAAAGAGCACAGATGGTCTAATTTGGCTTCATTTAATAAAAATAGCTGTTTTTTCTTTTAGTCTGATTATAACAATTCATCACCAAAAGTTAACTAGTGGGTTATCTCATTTATGGGAGAAATTATGAGGAGGGTTCACTTAATGCTTTATTTTTCAGTATTCTAATTTTTAACAACACAAAGAAAAAAGTAAAAATTGTCCATAATCCTCATCTTCCATTGTCAATGCTGGGTATGTTTTCTTTCGCACTTTTTTGTATCCACACATTTTAATGTATGTGTGCATTTTTTGTGTGTGTGTATGCATTTTTAGGCTGTGGTTCTGTGTGTTCTTGGGAGAAACTTTGAGAAGCGGAATCCCCACACTTTTGGGGAGGTTTTGGTAAATACTGCCTAACCAGTATGGGAAGTGTTTGCCATTTCTGACATGGAGTATTTGGCTGGGATTTCAGGACAGGAAGATGCCGCCCAAGCGCATAGCTAAAAGGAGGTCGCCCCCAGAAGATGCCATCCCCAAAAGCAAGAAGGTGAAGGGTAAGTTGGCCTTGGCCTCTTTCCAGCTGCGGGTAGCCTCTTGGAGTCCTGAGGGTCTAGGACTGGACTCCTTCCTCCCTGACTCCTGTAGCCAAGGGGCTTGGGTGTCCAGGGACCCCACTAAGCTGGAGGGCCTCCCGTAGTTCTTGGAATCCCACCTCAAGGAGATCTTATGTAAAAGAGCCAGACACTTGTCTAGAAGCACTGGTGCAGGGCTGGCACAGGCAGTGAGGTGTTATGGTTAGGACCATTGACTTTGAGACGTGGTTCAAGTCCTGGCTCTGCCGCTTTCCGGCTGTGCCACTATGGAAAAGGCACCTAGCCTCGCTGAGCGTGGCTTATCTGCTTTCTAAACGGAGGCTGAACAGCACCAAGCTCCCTGGGCTGTTCTCAGGACGAGGCGCCATAATGCCCTGGCAGCGTGTGAGGGAGGCGCCAGTGATTTCCTGTCTCCTGGGACCCTCAGCAGGACGGGGAGGAGAGAAAGCCACCCCCGGTCTGGGAGGGAGGAGTGTGGGCCCACGCTCAGACCGTGTCTGTCTTTTGCAGACGCCCGTAACCAGGCGGTGAGAGCTGCTCCCTCCCGCCACGTTCCAGGCGCCCACTCCTGCCGAGGTGCCTGCGGCCCCAGCCCTCCTGACCAGAGAATCCGACCAGGTGGCTTCCCGCCCAGTGCACCTCCGCGTGGCTGCGCTGGCCGCTGTGGCCACGCCCCCGGAGGAGGGGCTGGGCGCCATTGGCTGCCCGGGGGCCGCGGGCGGCTTCCATTGGCCAGCAGAGGGCCCTGTGCTGCCCACTGGTTGGCGCGTTCCATCTCGCTCGCCGCCAGTTTTCTTTGTAAATGTGTGCGGGAATTGGAAGGCAGAGCCCGGGGAGAGGGGAGAGAGGAGGGCCGGGATGGAGGCTGGGGTCTGTGGAATGAGCCGCAGTCTCCTTGGTTTTCAGTTCAGACCCTGGCAGTTAGCTTTATGACCCCGGGAAGCTGGCTGACCCTCTTCGAAGCCCTATTCCCTTTCCTACAGAACAAGACCTTACACATGGAGCCTGCGGAGTAGTTCCAAGGACTGCCAAGCAACTTAGCATTGGTAGAGTAAGCGGTCACTGGCGGGTAGACTTGGCACCGTGGCTTCTGACCAGTACCGCTGATTGGGGAAGTGTTGGGCTGGCCTCTTCCCCTCCCCACCCACCGCTCCCAGGATTGTCACCTGGTTTGCACCTCCTCCCTCCCTCCCTCCCACACATTAATAATGCCCTCAATTTCCTATGGGTTTTTTAAGATTTTATTTTATTTGAATGGCAGAGAGCAACAGAGGAGGAAGAAACAGAGAAAAAAGAGATCTTCCATCCTCTGGTTCACTCCCCAAGTGGCCCCAGTGGCCGGGGGCTGGGCCAACCTAAAGCCAGGAACTCTGACTGGGTCTCCCACGTGGGTGGCAGTGGCCCAGAGGACTTGGCCCATCTTCCACTGCCTTCCCAGGTACATTAGCAGGAAGCTGGATTGGAAGTAGAGCAGCCGGGACTTGAACCAGCACTTTGATATGGGAGCTGGAGATGTAAACAGTGGTGGCTTAACCCACTCTGCCACAACCCAGGCCCCTCTTGCGGTTTTGTTCTTTGTTTTACTTCTACTTATTTGAGAGACAGAGGGAGACAGGCAGAGAACCTCCATCCACTAGTTTACTCCTAAAATAACAACAGCTGCAGCTAGGCCAAGGTAACGTCAGGAACCGAAAACTCAACCCAGATCTCCCATGTGGGTGGCAGGGACCCGGGTACTTGAGCCATCACTGCTGCTTCGCAGGGTGCAGAGCCAGGCCTCTTAACGCAGGCACAACAATATGAGTTGCAGGTGTCCTGAGCAGCATCTTCACTCTTAGGGGAACCCCTTCTCCTTGCTCAGTTGTTGCTGTTCTTGTTGTTAAAAGATTTTATTTTATTTGAAAGAGGGACAGAGAGAAAGAGATCTTCAGGGGACAGCACGGTGGCATAATGGGCTGTCTCCTTATGTGGCAATAGCATCCCATATGGACATCAGTTCTATTCCCAGCTGCTCCTCTTTCATTCCGGCCCCCTCCCTGATAATGTGCCTGGGAAAGCAGTGGAAGATGGCCCAACTGCTTGGGCCCCTGTACCCCTGTGGGAGACACAGAAGAAGCTCCTAGCTTCTGGCTTCAGATTAGCCCAGCTCCAACTGTTTTGGCCATCTGGGGAATGAAACAGCGGATGGAAGACCTTTCTCTCTGTCTCTCACACTCTGTCTGTAACTCAGCCTCTCAAATAAATAAATAAAATCTTAAAAAAAAAAGAGAGAGACCAAGATCTTCATCCACTGGTTCACTCCCTAAGTGGCCACAACAGGCAGAGCTAGACCAGGCCAAAGCCAAGTGTCAGAAACTCTATCCAGGTCACCTACATGGGTGTCAGGAACCCAAGTACTTGGGCCATCATCCACTGTCTCCTGCACACCAGCAGAAGCTGGGTGGGAAGTGCAGAGGAGCCAGGATTCAAACCAGGCACTCCCAACATGGGGCTGGGGTGTCCCCAACATCAGCCCAACCTGCTGCATGCAGCACAATGCCTGCCTCCTACCAACTTGTCCTATTTTATTTATTTAAATATTTATTTTATTTTATTTTATTTGAAAGGCAGAGTTAGAGAGATCTTACATCTGCTGGTTCATTCCCCAAATGGCCACAATGGCCATGACTGGGCCATGCCAAAGTCAGGAACCAGGAGTTTGAGCCAGGTCTCCCACACCGTTGCAGGGGCCTTGGACTTGGGCCATCTTCTGCTGCTTTCCCAGTGCATTAGTAGGAAGCTAGAGCAGAGTGGAATAGCTGGGACTCCAACCAGTGCCCGTATTGGCATACTAGTGGCACAGACAGCAGCTTAACCTGCTATATCACAACACTGGCCCCTTGTTCAGTTTTGTTTTGTTTTAAGCTTTATTTGTTTGATGGTCAGAGTTGCAGAGAGAAAGGGGGACAGAGAGATTGTCCATCTGCTGGTTCACTCCCCAGATTACCACAACAGCCCTGGCTGGCCCGGGCCGAACTTAGAACCCTGGAGGTTCATCCGGGTTTCCCACATGTGTGACAGGGGCCCAAACACTGGGACTATCTTCCACTGCTTTTCCTAGGCCATTAGCAGGGAGAAGGATTGGAAGTGGAGCAGCCAGGACTCGAACCAGCTCCCATATGGGATGCCAGCGTCACAGGCAGTAGCTTTACACACTACACCACGGTCTGCCCTCCTTGTTCAGTTTTTATTCTTCACAAAAACCTTACAAGGCGGGTACTGTGTTGACCCGTCCACAGATGGGGGAATGTAGACTCGGAACAGTCACGCTGACGGTCTGTGGTAGAGCAGAGGCTTGAAACCAGGTCCGTGTGGTATCAGAGCCCATGAGGCAACCTCTCCTGCCTGCCGTCATCCTACACACTCAGGGCCTGTCTTCTTCACCCCTTAGTCTCACACAGGTCCCACAGCACAGAACCAGGCTTGGTGCTGACACTGGGCCAAGGCGACGTGGGCCAGCTGGGGCTGGGTGAGAATGTGATGGAAAGAAAGAAGCCAGCCCTGGTGCCTATTCCAGAGGAAGTTGTGCAGGCCGAGGCCGGTGGCATGCATACTGTGTGTCTAAGCAAGAGTGGCCAGGTAGGTTGGGGCTGGCCAGGTAGGTGGGGCAGAGCCTGAGGCTTGCGGGCGTGGGGCAGGGCCTTTGAGCCACACGTTTCCCTGTGGAAGTGGAGCTGGGGAGCCAAGCAGGGAGGGCCTCAAAAGCAGTGGACTGCGAGGCCAGACCTTGCAGTAACGGGGACGTGCTGGGCACAGGTCTACTCCTTCGGCTGCAACGACGAGGGTGCCCTGGGAAGGGACACGTCAGCGGAGGGGTCAGAGATGGTCCCCGGGAAAGTGGAGCTGCAAGAGAAGGTGGTACAGGTGTCAGCAGGAGACAGTCACACAGCAGCCCTCACCGAGGATGGCCGTGTCTTCCTGTGGGGCTCTTTCCGGGTAAGGCTGGCTGTGCCAGACTGCACGGGGCCCGGCTGGCAGAGGCAGGCATGACTGGCCGCTAAGTGCCGTGTCCTTCCCGCCAGGACAACAATGGTATGATTGGGCTGCTGGAGCCCATGAAGAAGAGCTTGGTGCCCGTGCAGGTGCAGCTGGACGTGCCCGTGGTGAAGGTGGCCTCAGGTGAGTTTGGGATAGGCCCTCACTTCGGCAGGAGTGAAAGAAGCTTGTTCTGGGCCTGGCTCAGCCTTGGACCTGACAAGCGAGCCCTGCATCCACTGCCTTCCTCTCGGCCTTAGGAAATGACCACTTGGTGATGCTGACAACTGACGGCGACCTCTATACCTTGGGCTGCGGGGAGCAAGGCCAGCTGGGTCGTGTACCTGAGTTATTTGCCAACCGTGGTGGCCGGCAGGGCCTGGGTAAGTGTCTTAAAGGTAACAGGGCAATTTGGCAAGCCAGAGAAGGCCAAAGGCAGAAGGGACCCTGTGTTATGTCAGACAGACTCGCGGTGCTGCCCTGGTCTTGCCACCCACTGGCTGTGTGACCCTGAATGTAGTTTCCTTATCTCTAAACGTACCTACGTCTCGGCTGACGTCACTGGGTTGTTGTGCAAGTAAATGAGGTAACTGGAAGAATGTCTGGCGTATGGTAAGTTCCATGTAAGTGTTACCTCTGATGACTGGGAATTGGAGCAAGGCACTGGCGCTCTTGGCCTTTTTCCTCTCCTGTAAAATACGGGTAAGAGCTCCTAGTTAGCATCTCTCCAAGGGCTTTTGTCATTTAGGGAAAACAGGTTCACAGATAGAGAAGAGAGGCCCCATGTCTGTCACTGACTCTGGCTTCCTGTCTGCCTGCAGAACGACTCCTGGTCCCCAGGTGTGTGCTGCTGAAATCCAGGGGAACCCGGGGCCACGTGAGATTCCAGGATGCCTTCTGTGGTGCCTATTTCACTTTTGCCATCTCTCGAGAGGGCCATGTGTATGGCTTCGGCCTCTCCAACTACCATCAGCTTGGTGAGTCCCAAGCCCGGCCTCAGGGATGACCCCAGTGACCAGGGCCCCAATCCTGACTCCACTGCTCATTAACTGTGCACTCGTGGGGTTCCCTGACCTCTCAGAGCCACAGCTCTGTCACCTGTGGAGTAAGGATGTCCAGTCCTAGGGGTGGAGGGCCTGGCTGTGGGAGGGGATTGGGAAGGACAGCTTCACCCCTGACAGCTCTCTGGGCCTTTCCCCAGGAACCCCAGGCACGGAGTCTTGCTTCATACCCCAGAACCTGACATCGTTCAAGAACTCCACCAAGTCCTGGGTGGGCTTCTCTGGCGGCCAGCACCATACAGTCTGCATGGATTCTGAGGGTAGGCCCCCCCAGAGCCCTCTAGGTTGGAGGTGCATGTTTCCTGGGTTCAGGTCTCGCTACACTCCTGTGGTCCTTGGAATCTGGGTCTGTTCCATGGGTTGAGCCACACGTGGGTCTGTGAAGCCACCCCCTTCCCCCAGAGTCCTGGTGTCCTAGGTGTGAGTGCTATGGGGGGCCCACGTGGAGGTTCCCCTAGGCCCCCTCCCAAACAAGGAAGAGATTGCAGACCTCTTGACCACCTGGGAGCAGGGAGAGGCTCCCATGGTCACAGGCGCTCACGTGGCCCGCTGCCAGTTTTGCCTGGAGCATGCCCTTTGCCACTGCTCATTTGTCTCCCTCCTCCCCTAGGAAAAGCGTACAGCCTGGGCCGAGCTGAGTACGGGCGGCTGGGCCTTGGGGAGGGTGCCGAAGAGAAGAGCATACCCACCCTCATCTCCAAGCTGCCCGCTGTCACCTCCGTGGCGTGTGGGGCCTCTGTGGGGTATGCCGTGACCAAGGACGGTGAGTGGGGCTGCCCACACTCGGGCTGGTTGGGGCCTGAGCATGGTGATTTTAAGAGCACTTCCCAGCGGGCTGGGCTGTCCATTCCAGGTGGAGCAGGAGGCGGAGAGCAGGGCTGGCAGCAGCACTGCCTGGCTCCTCGTTCTCAGGCGTGGTGGCTTTGATGAATGTAAAGCGAGTAAAGGAATCACTGTAGTAAAGGTGATTTGTCCCTCAGAGGGGGAAAACAGCAAAGGCGAAGATCTCTCTGAAGGCCAGAGAGGAGAGGGGGCCTAGAGCCAGGCTGCAGACTCCTAACCCAGGCCCTGTGTTACTCTACATGCCGGTGACCCCTCATGGACCGCCTAGATTGTGCCAGCTTCCCAGAGACTCGTACTTGGTGTCTTCTCAGGAAAAAAGAGGCTTAGTAGTCAAAGGGGCTGGCAGGCCCAGCAGCAGAGATGGGTGCAAGTGACCCCACAGCCTGAGAGGAAGAAGACCCTGCAGAGGAGGGGCTTGCACGGCTCCTCGACCGGACCAGTCCTTTAGGGAGTGAAGGGTGGCTGGTCCTAGAGAGCAAAGGGTGGCGCAAAACCCCAGAGGGCAGCTGGGGCTACGGAGCTGTGAGTGCCATGCCTGGGGAGTGCCTAGCAGGGAGAGGCCTTGGGCACTATAGACGGATGGTGGTCTCTGGTTTACTAGGTTATTTTGGTCTGTCTCCTGGACTCCTCCCAACCCCCCTGGACTCCTCGAGGTTGTGATCTTGCCTCACCGCGATGGGCATGGCCAGGTTTTACCCGATCTAAGGCTTCTCAGGCTACGGAAAGCTGGGGCCGGGGATCCTGGAGACAGCTGCCTGCCTTTCCTTCCCTTGCAGGTCGTGCCTTTGCCTGGGGCATGGGCACCAGCTACCAGCTGGGCACAGGGCAAGATGAGGATGCCTGGAGCCCCGTAGAGATGACGGGAAAGCAACTGGAGAACCGTGTGGTCTTGTCTGTGTCCAGCGGGGGCCAGCACACAGTCTTGTTAGTCAAGGACAAGGAGCAGAGCTGATGAAGCCTCTGTGGGCCTGGCCTGGCCCCTCACCCACCCTCGTGCAACAGGGAAGCAGTGACAACCACAGATTCCAGCAGGCCTCTCCCCAACCCTGAGCACTCTGTTATCTCCTGCCTTTTTCCCATCATCAGCAGAACAGAATTCTTTTCCTCTTTTTCTTCCTCCTTTCTGGAATCATCCTGGGACCTGCAGGATGAAGGGGAGGACGGATGGTGGAGTTCTGGACAGAAGGAACATTGCTCACCCCAGAGCTGTGTGGTCACACTTTGCCCATACTTCCCTACCTCCCATGGTCCTGGCTGGCTCTGGCTGGCTCTGGCTTTGCCTAACAAAAAACCAAAACTCCCTCCCCTGGGCGTTTGGAGCCATCCTGCAGTCATGTGCCACTCTTCCTAAGCCCAGTAGTCCACAGGCAGACAAATGGTTCGGTTACCAGACCCAGCTGTCATGGCCCGTGCCTCAGGGAATCTAGAGGAGGGACAGGGCTGCACAGCTGTGGGCAGCCCCAAGCCAAATACTTGGCTCCAAACAGGTGTCCGTGGCACAGAAAGGATGCCAGTTCTCCACTCGACCAAGAAACAAGCCGACTAGGGGTTCTCCCGGAAGCACAAAGCCTACCCTGGCCCCTCGGGCACTGGGTATCCCACCATCCCCTGGGCCTCATCTGTAGCCAAGGACCGAATCCCAGGAGAGAAGCCGGGCAGGGGAGGGGGAAGAAGGCAGCGGGGATGGAGGATTTTATGCACAAACAGCAATAATAGCAGGGAGGGAGGCAGAGAGGATCGGAGAGGGGCAGAGGCTGGTCCCTGAGAAAAAGAAGCAGCAACTTGGACAGCGGCTGAGAAAAGAGTTTGGATTTTTTTAAATTATAAAATATTTTGGAGGGGAGAGTGAAATCTTTTAACACTTTGAATAAATGTAGAGTTTTGTAAGACCGGCCGCTTGTTTTCTACATACTCTGCCTTTCCAGGGGGGTGCCTGCTGAATGAGGCAGAGTAAATCCAGGCCTGTGGACCTGGTGTCAGGGCCACAACCCAAGTGATGTTCCTGTGTGCCTGCCGGCCAGCCAGTGTCTAAAATCAAAAAGGGAGGAAAGAGTTGAGTTTTGCTTGGAATCCATGGATTTTTTGATAATGATTCTGCATAGTGCAAGAGAAATGGGAAGGAAACTTTAAAATCCTAACGCCAAGCCAAGATTTTTGAGTACAGTACATGCGAGAAAGGCCTGCTGCGCTGCTTGTGTTGTTCTTGAAGAGCTGGTGTGTTTGTTTAAACATGATTGTCTGCACAGTAACAACTTTGGTATGTTAATGTAGTTTCACATTTGAGCAACAAAATCACTCACACAGCTGACCTGTCCGGTACAGCTGTCACTAGCTATGTGCGGCTCTTTACATTTTAATCAATTTAACGTAAGTTCTCTCAGTTGTAGAAACTGTACTTTGAGTACTTAGTCATCACATGTGGTTAATTATGCCATGGGCTTGGACCAAGCCAAAATAGAATATCATGGGGCTGGCATTGTGGGAAGGCAGTGCAAAGTGGCCAGAGTGCCTGGACCCCTTGCCACCCACCAGGGAGACCCAGTTGGAGTTCATAGCTGCTGACTTGAGCCCGGTCCAGCCCTGGCTGTTGGAGTCATCTGGGGAGTGAACCAGTGAATGGAAGAAGTGTCTCCCTCTGTGTCTTGGCTTTTCAAATCTTTAAAACAAAATTTCCATTTTTGCAAAAGTTGCAGTGGACCTTGCATGGGCTCCAGAAATTCATGGGAAATGCATATTACCAGCTGTGTGTGTGTGTGTGTGTGTATTTTTTTAAGGATTCATTATTTCTGGGCCATCCTGCACTGCTTTCTTCAGGCATACCACCAGGGAGCTGAATCAGAAGTAGAGCAGGGGCTGGCGCTGTGGCGTAGCGGGTAAAGCTGCCACATGCAGTGCCAACATCCCATTTGGGCACCAGTTCATGTCCTGGCTACTCCATTTCCTATCCAGCTCTCTTCTATGGCCTGGGAAGGTAGTGGAAGATGGGCCCCCTGCACCCTTGGCTCCTGGCTTCGGATTGGTGCATCTCTGACCATTGTGGACAACTGGGGCGTGAACCAGCAGGTGGAAGAACATTGTCTCTCTGCCTCTCTGTAACTTATTTGTTTATTTATTTATTATTTTTTTGACAGGCAGAGTGGACAGTGAGAGAGAGAGAAAGGTCTTTCTTTTGCCATTGGTTCACCCTCCAATGGCCAGCGCGGCCAGCGCGCTGCGGCCAGCACACCACACTGATCCGAACGCAGGAGCCCGGTGCTTCTCCTGGTCTCTCAAGCGGGTGCAGGGCCCAAGCACTTGGGCCATCCTCCACTGCCTTCCTGGGCCACAGCAGAGAGCTGGCCTGGAAGAGGGGCAACCGGGACAGAATCCGGCGCCCCTACCGGGACAAGAACCTGGTGTGCTGGTGCCGCAGGCGGAGGATTAGCCTAGTGAGCCACGGCGCTGGCCCTCTGTAACTCTTGATTTTCAAGTAAAAAAAATCTTAAAAAAAAAAAAAACAAAAAACAAAAAAAACACTGGAGCTGCTGGAACCTGCACCAGCTCCCACATGTAATGGTGGCAGTGTTGCAGGCAGCAACTTAATATGCTTCACAATGTTGGCCCCACCAGCTATATTTTTGCACCAAAATAAATTTTTACTTATTTTTTTTCTTAAGATGTATTTGTTTATTTGGAAGGCAGCGTTACAGAGAGGCAGAGGAAGAGAGCTTCCATCTGCTAATTCATTCCACAAATGGTCACAATGGCTGGAGCTGTGCTGATCAGGAGCCAGGAGATTCTTCCAGGTCTCCCACGTGGGTGCAGGGGCCCTAGGACTGAGCCATCTTCTACTGTTTTCCCAGGCCATAGCAAAGAGCTGGATCAGAAGTAGAGTAGCCGGGACTTTAGCTAGTGCCTATGGGGGATGCCAGCATTGCAGACAGTGGCTTAACCTGTTGCACCACAGTGCTGGCCTGACTCCCCATATCCTTTTTTCTTTTTTTCTTTCTTTCTTTTTTTTTTTTTTTTTTTACTTATTTTTCTTTAAAGCTTTATTCATTTATTTGAAAGCTAGCCGGTGCTGCCATAGCTCAATAGGCTAATCCACCTGCGGTGCTGGCACACCGGGTTCTAGTCCCGGTCGGGACACCAGATTCTGTCCCGGTTGCTCCTCTTCCAGTCCAACTCTCTGCTCTGGCCCGGGAGTGCAGTGGAGGATGGCCCAAGTGCTTGGGCCCTGCACCCCATGGGAGATCAGGAGAAGCACCTGGCTCCTGGCTTCGGATCAGCACCGTGCGCCGGCCGTAGCGCAGCGGCCATTGTGGGGTGAACCAACGGAAAAGGAAGACCTTTCTCTCTCTGTCTCTCTCTCACTGTCCACTTTGCCTGTCCAAAAAAAAAAACACAGAGAAAGAAGGAGAGGGAGAGAGGTTTTCCATCCTCTGGTTCACTCCCCTATTGGCTGCAACGGCTGGAGCTGTGCTGATTCGAAGCCAGGAGCTTCTTCTGGGTCTCCCATGCAAGTGCAGGGGCCCAAGGACTTGGGCCGTCTTCTGCTTTCCCAAGCCATAGAAGAGAACTGGATCGGAAGTGGAGCAGCCGGGACTTGAACCGGTGTCCATATGGGATGCCGGCTTTACCTGCTATACTACAGTGCTGGCCTCCAAATAAATATCTTTGAAAAAGAAGCTCAAACCCAGGCACTGCGATATGGTGCAACCCAGGAACCCCATTCTCAGGAACAACTGCTGTGTATTGAGACCTGGTTATTTTTAAAGATTTACTTATTTGAAGGGTAGAGTTACAGAGAGATGAACAGATCTTTCCATCCGCTAGTTTGCTCCCCAAATCACTGCAATCGCTGGGGCTGGAGGTGAAGCCAGGAACCTGGAACTCCATCCAGTTCTGCCATGTGAATGCAGGGGCCAAAGGACTTGGGCCATCTTCCGCTGATTTCCCAGACACATTATTAGGGAGCTGAATTGGAAGTGGAGCGGCCCATATGGGATGCCAGTGTTGCAGGTGGTGGCTTAACTTCCTTTTTTTTTTTTTTTTCCCTTTCTAAAGATATATTTATTTGAAAGAGTTACAGAGACAGGTAGAGAGGTTCACTCCCCAAGATGTCCCAGGCCATAGCAGAGAGCTGGTTCAGAAGAGGAGCAGCCGGGACTAGAATCTGCATCCATATGGGATGCCGGCGCTTAAGGTCAGAGCTTTAACCCGCTGTCCCACAGCGTCGACCCCACTTTTTTTTTTTTTTTTTTTTAATTTGGCAGATTTATAGACAGAGAAAGGTTTTCCTTCCGTTGGTTACTCCCCAAATGTCCACCATGGCCAGCGCTGTGCTGATCCGAAGCCAGGAGCCAGGTGCTTCTCCTGGTCTCCCACGCGGGTGCAGGGCCCAAGCACTTGGGCCATCCTCCACTGCCCTCCCGGGCCACAGCAGAGAGCTGGACTGGAAGAGGAGCAACCAGGGCTAGAACCTGGTGCCCATATGGGGTGCTGGCGCTGCAGGTGGAGGATTAACCAATTGAGCCACAGCGCCAGCCCCCTTTCCTTTCTTTTTACAAAGAGGCAGTCTTCTATCTGCTGTTTCACTCCCCAAATGGCCTCAACAGCCTAAGCTGGGCCAATCCGAAGCCAGGAGCCAGGAACTTCTTCCGGGTCTCCCACGTGGGTGCAGGGGCCCAAGGACTTGGGCCATCTTCTGCTTTCCCAGGCCATAGCAGAGAGCTTGATCGGAAGTAACACAGCTGGGACTTGAACCTGCGGGCATGTGGGATGCCGACACTGCAGACAACAGCTTTACCCAATATGCCACAGCACCGGCCCTGACTTAACTTTCACAACACCAGCCCCTGTATATTGAGACTTAAAATGATCCAAACATCATGCAAATGGCCTGTTTAATGCTTACATCAGCCCTGCAAAGGAGGAATTGCTATCCCTAGGAAGCAGGCCCTGGGAGTTGACATGGCTTGCTTGAGGTCAAGAGACATGAGTTCACATTAGGCTGGACTCTAAATCAGCCACCACCTGAGCCTGGAACCTCACTTTCTTTTCCTCATATTGGACCGAAGAGCTGCAAAGCCCTGCCTCGGTGCCGTCTGTGTATTAGAACACTGCCAGACACAAGGTAGATGCTTCACAAATACCTGCCCTTTTGAGTGTATGCACTCTTGGTTCCCTGTAGTTATCTTGCCTTGCTTTTTCATTTACATAGTTTTGTCCATGTGACAGTAATTCAGTGCCAACATATCAAAAGTACAAATCTCTTGCGTGCTCCAACATCAAGAACTTTCAACTTTATCCTTTCTCCGTTCTCCATTCTCCATCTTGGGTTGGTTATCCCCAAACATGATCATAGCATAATATAATGACTCAGCTACAAAGACACAGGAGACTTCAAAGAATTTTTGGGGAAATGGAGTTAAAAGTTAGGGGCCAAAAAAAAAAAAAAAATAGGGACCGATGTTGTGGCATGGCGTGTAAAGCTTGCCTTCCTGCGACACTGGCATCCTGTGTGGGTGCAGGTTCAAGTTCCAGCTGCTCCAGTTTCAATCCAGCTCCCTACAAGAGTCCTGGGAAAGCAGCAGTACTTGGGCCCTGTACCCACATAGGCAACTGGGATGAAGTTCCTGGCTTTGGCCAGGTCCAGCCCTGGCCATTGTGGCCATTTAATTGAGGAGTTAACCAGCAGATGGACAATATCTGCCTTTCAAATAAAATCTTAAAAAGATAATGCCAATTTTCTATGACTTTTTGAAGACGCCTAGGTAATTAAATATTCAATAGTGCTCTGTCAGATAGAAATGTGTATTTATGCAGTTGCTAGAATATGTGAAACTACAAATGAAGAGAATATAGAAATATACATGGGGTGGGGGAGAGGGCTCAGCACAGTGGCATAGCAGGTAAAGCTGCCGCCTGCACTGCCGGTATCCCATATGGGCACTGGTTTGTGTCCTGGCTGCTCCACTTCTGATTCAGCTCCCTGCTAATAGCCTGGCAGAGCAGGGAAGATGGCCCAAGTGCTTAGGACCCTACGTCTATGTGGGAGACCTAGATTAAGCTCCTGGCTCTTGGCTTTGGATCAGCCAAGTTCTGGCCTTGAGATGTGAACCAGTAGATGGAAGATCTCTCTCTCTCTAACCCTGCCTTTCAAGTAAATAAATAAATCTTACAAAGAAATACATGGGATGAACATTGTGTTGCAGCAGGTTAAGTACCAGCTGGAGTTCTAGCTACTCTGCCCTGCCCTTCTAATCCAGTTTCCTGTTAATACACCTGTGAAGCAACAGAGGGTGCCTTGGGTGCCTGCTGGGAGACCCTGATGGAGTTCCAGTCTCCTGGTTTAGGCCTGGACAGGCTGTGCTGTTACAGGCATTTGAGGGGTGAACCAGTAGATGGAAGATCTTTCTCAGTCTCCTGCTCTCTCTGCCTTTCAAATAAATAACTTTTTTTTTTTTAAAGATGCAGATAGATTCTAGAGAAAACATTTGGGAATAGTCACCTCAAGAGAGTGGAAAATTAGGACAGGGATAATGTTTTTTGTTTTTTTAAATATTTTATTTGAAAGAGTTACGGAGATATATGAGATGCTGGCACTGCAGGCGGTGGCTTTACCTGCTATGCCACAGTGCCAGCCCTATTGTTTACTTCTGAATTCAAAATATTTCAATGACTACCATGTTTCAAACATAGGTATTTGATGAGAAAGCATAGTAGACAAAGATTGTTGTCTCATCAAGTTTAACATTGAAAATCAGTGTTTAAAAATCTCCCATACCGGCCGGCGCCGTGGCTCAACAGGCTAATCCTCCGCCTTGCGGCGCCGGCACACCGGGTTCTAGTCCCGGTCGGGGCACCGATCCTGTCCCGGTTGCCCCTCTTCCAGGCCAGCTCTCTGCTGTGGCCAGGGAGTGCAGTGGAGGATGGCCCAAGTGTTTGGGCTCTGCACCCCATGGGAGACCAGGAGAAGCACCTGGCTCCTGCCATGCGCCGGCCGCAGCGCGCTACCGCGGCGGCCATTAGAGGGTGAACCAACGGCAAAGGAAGACCTTTCTCTCTGTCTCTCTCTCTCTCACTGTCCACTCTGCCTGTCAAAAAAAAAAAAAAAAAATCTCCCATACCGGAAATAAAATTTAAAAATAGTAAGCAAAAGGGGCCAGTGCTGTGGCGCATTGGTTAATCCTCTGCCTGCGGCACCAGCATCCCATATGGGCACCGGTTCTAGTCCCGGCTGCTCCTCTTCCCATCCAGCTCTCTGCTAATGGCCTGGGAAAGCAGTAGAAGACAACGACCCTAGTGCTTGGGCCCCTGCACCCGCATGGGAGACCTGGAAGAAGCTCCTGGCTCCTGGCTTCGGATCGGCACAGCTCCAGCCGTTGCAGCCATCTGGGGAGTGGACCAGCAGATGGAAGACCTTTCTCTCTGTCTCTCCCTCTCACTGTCTGTAACTCTACCTCTCAAATAAATAAATAAATAAATCTTTAAAAAAAATAGTAAGCAAAGAACACAGCACAGTGACTGGGAAAATCACTAATTTGCAGTTACAATTCAAAGGCCAGCAACTGCCGCTTTGGGGAATGCACTGGATGCCAGGTTTTGGACCCAGTGCTTTTCCCAACTTTTTTCCTTTGCAACTCTGAGGTAAGCACTACCATCCACATCAGACTCGGTTAAACAACTTTGCCAGCAGAATTAGCAAGGTCTCGATCTAGAGCCAGAGCACCCAACCACCAGGATCATGCTGGAAGTCGGGGCGCTTGTGTGTGGGCCTCAAGGTTTCAGACTGATGAGGTTTTGGATTGCAGGCCAAACAGAGGCTCAGGATGTGCAGACTGGGAAGGAAAGCCCTTCGGGGCCCATCAGCTCAGGGAAGCCCCAGAGAGGGACCCTCAAGCCCTGAAGAATTAGCTTCACCGTCCGAAACAGACGCCAATCACCACGCGTAGAAAGCAGCAACCCAGGCAGCTAAGCGGCCCGCCTGCAACATCCTATATGGACCTCGGTTGGGGTCCCAGCTGCTGCACTTCCCATCCAGCTCCCTGCTATGGCCTGGGAAAGCAGTGGAAGATGGTCCTCGTGCTTGGGCCCCTGCTCTCATGTGGGAGATGAGGAAGCTCCTGGCTCCGCCTAGCCCAGTCCCGGCCTGGAGGACAGTTGGGGAGTGAACCAGCCAATGGAAGACTCTGCCTCTCTCTGAAGCTCCACCTTTAGAATAAATACATCTTGGGGGGGGGGGGGGAATCCACAAGCAGCTTTCCATCCTGAGAACTGGGCGCCAGCGAGAGGCTGTCTCTAAGTCCAAGCCCTGTCCTCTGAGGGCCTTCTACGTGGGGCCACTTC
This sequence comes from Lepus europaeus, assembly GCF_033115175.1. Lineage (NCBI taxonomy): Eukaryota > Metazoa > Chordata > Mammalia > Lagomorpha > Leporidae > Lepus > Lepus europaeus. Next base: position 21,492,272 of record NC_084831.1, read on the forward strand.
TCTGCAGCAGGTTTCATCTACGACAGCATTTAGTGAGTGGATGGCTACGGTCACCCCAATCCACACGCCCTGCAGCCCTCCTCGCCCACGTGACGGGGACTGAGGGGACTTCCTGTTCCCGCGTCTACAAAAGTCTCGTGTTTGGCGGCCTGGGAGACCGGGTAGAGGCGCGGGGCTGAAGCAGGGCGGCGGTCTGCCCAAGGGCGTCCTCTCCACGGATCCATACTGCTTTTCTGATGCACGTCGTATTTACAACGACGTGCTGTGGTTGTGCTACAAAGTCGGAGATGCGCCCGACACAGCGAGTTCCAGGAAGCAGCCGGCCCACGCCCCGCCCCTTCCGCTCTCGCGGCGCCTGCGCCCTGCGCCCCGCCCGCTGGGATCCGGAAGCTGCGCGCCCAGCCGGTCGCCGGGAAAACCCGGAAGGGAGCATGCGGCCAGGCGCCCGTCGCGGAGGTTCAGAGCGTGCGCAGAAGGCGTCGGAGTCTCAAGTCTGGAGCGGTCACTCCAGCGCCGAGCGGTGCCCGCGAGGGCCTGTGAGGCCCTCGAAGTCGCTCCTCTGGTGTGGCCATGGCCGCCAGCCTATGGATGGGAGACGTGAGTGAGCGCGGCCGCAGGGGAGCTGAGGAGGAACCTCGGGGTCGCGAGGGAGGACGGGTCTGAGGGGGAGGGTCGTTAGATTCCCGCGTCGGGGGGAGGGTTCCCGGGCTCCCCGGTGGATTCCCGGACGGAAAAGGGACGTTCTGTGAGGGGTGCGAGGTGGGCGTGGGGCTGGAGGGTGGGAGCCCTGGGACCGAGGCCCTCTGGGAGGAAGCGAGTTTGTAGCGGAGGACCTGGCCGTGGGGACGCCGCGCGCGGAGCTGCCCGCTGGGCCGAGGGGGCGGGCAGAGCAGCCGCCGGACGCCGGCCCGAGCCGCTCCGCTCTGGTTTTGCGCAGCTGGAACCCTACATGGATGAGAACTTCATCTCCAGAGCCTTCGCCACCATGGGGGAGACCGTGATGAGCGTCAAAATTATCCGCAACCGCCTCACTGGGTACATCTCCTTCGCTCTGCTCAGTCGATTGCGCGGCGGCCGTCCTCCGGGAGCCCTCGCCGCCCGTCGCGAGGGCGGGGACGCTAGCAAGGATAACATTTTGCGGGCTCGTGGAGTGGAAGGATAATATAGCGCCCGCAGACGAGACTGTCCCGTGACCTTGGGTCAGTCTGAACCATTCGGTCTCGTTCTTGAGCGTAAACATGGGGATAGCTAACAGTGGCAGCTGTGTCACAGAGCGAGGAGGATTGCATGATTCTCATGCAGCGCCAGGCGTGTGGTATGTGCTCGATAAGTACACAGATGATGATCTGCTGGGTAAGAAGCACTTCACATCAGCTTTTCAAAGTCACGAAAACCTCTGAGCTGAGTACTGTTCGTAGAGAAGCTTTATAATTGTCTCAAAGTTATGCGGCTATTAAATGACAAGTCAGAATTCGACTCCTTAACGCTTAAGCAGTTCATTTTTTTTCTTAAAGATTTATTTATTTGGAAGGCAGAGTTACAGAGAGGCAGAGTGAGAGAAAAGGGTCTTCCATCTGCAGGTTCACTCCCCAGTTGGCTGCAACTGCCAGAGCTGCGCCGATCCGAAGCCAGGAGTTTCATGTGGGTACAGAGGCCCAAGGACTTGAGCCATCTTTTGCTGCTTTCCCAGGCCATAGCAGAGAGCTGGATTGAAGTGGAGCAGCCAGGACTCAAACCAGTGCCCATATGGGATGCCGGCACTGCAGACTGGGACTTTAACCCGCTGCACCACAGCGTCGTCCCCTCATTTTAAAATTCTTGGTATACTACTCTGTGCTGCTGTTCTGGATTCCTGGAATAAATGGCTGAAATAAGCCAGACATAGTCTCTGCACTTGTGGAATTGACTACATTGCAAAGGGAGAATGAGACAATAAATAAGTAAACAGAGCAAGATTGAGAATATTTTCAGATAGGAGTGCCCTGTTGCCTCTACTTTCTTTTTCCTTGAGTCTTAGTTTTCCTTACATTCTGGTTAGAAATTAGAGGATTCCTGAATCAATTTATAGTGTTAAGCAAGTATTTGGTGGCAGTGTGGCTTACTGGAGCATCAGGTGGTTTAAAAATAGAGATGCGTGATCTCAAGTGTGACCAACTGTGGCTCTTTGGTGAACAGGAACTTTGTGTATTCAGGATAACCCCATTACCCAGGGATAGATTTTCTGACTGGTAGATCATTCCTCTCTCAATATTGCTCTGCCACTCAGTACACAGAAAGCCCAGAGAATGAGCTGCTGTCATAAAAATTCGTTCTGTAACACTGGCCCTTTTTAAAACAGTGGCATAGATTCTCACATTTTGACCTTTATTGAAATATTTGAAACTATCTTTTTTTAGCTATGACCTAGATGTTACTTCCTGTGGGACCTGCCAACCATTATATATATATTTACAACTTGCTTCATTCAGCAAAAACTCTGAAATGGCTTACAAGAACACTATAGAATAAATAGATGCTGAAGGGGGAAAAAAAAAGCAAATGTGAATTAAAAGCCAGGACTAGCTAAGGGGAAAGGATAAAATCCTAAGAAAAATAATATGTAATAAAGTGTAGTGCTTAAGAATGCAGTCTGTGGTTGCACAACAGTGTGAATGTACTTAATCCCATAGAACTGTATGCTTAAAATGGTTAAAGTCATCTACTCCATGTTATATAGGTATTTATTTATTTAGAGATTTATTTTACTTATTTGAAAGACAGAGTTACAGAGAGGTCTTCCATCTGCTGGTTCACTCCCCAGGTGGCTGCAATGGCCAGAGCTGTGCTGATCCAAAGCCAGGAGCCAGGAGCTTCTTTGAGGTCTCCCACGTGGGTGCAGGGGTCTAAGGACTTGGGACATTTTCTACTGCTTTCCTGGGCCATAGCAGAGAGCTGGATCAGAAGAGGAGCAGCCGGGGCTAGAACCAGCACCTATTGGGATGCTAGTACTTCGGGCCAGGGCTTTAACCCGCTGCGCCACAGTGCCAGCCCCTAAATATGTATTTAACCACAACAAAAACTATTAAAAAAAAAAAAAGATATAGAGCAACCACACTCTCATTTATTGTTTGTAGGAATGTAAAATGGGATAACTACTGACATCTGCTAAGTCTAGGCTTACATGCTTCCCCAAGAGGAGTGAAAACATATATGAATGAAAGCATACACACTCACACACATTTTTTTCCTCAGGAAGTACTTAGAGAATGCTCCTGGCAGCTTTTAGATTATAGCCAAAAACTGCAAACAGCCCAGGTATCCCTGAATAGATGACTAGGTAACAAGTGTCAGTATTTTCATGTCCTAGAATACTGCTCAGCAATAGAAAGGAACAAATTACTGATAGAGCAACAGCATTGATGAATTTCAAAAACATGCTAAATGAAAGAAGCCTACTGCATCATCCCATTCACTGGAGATGCTGCAATCACAAAATTAATCTGTGGTGGAAATAACTCAGCCTCTAGAAGGATTTCTGTATTTTGTTGCAAGTAAATTTTACCTTAGAAACAAAACAATAATTGAATTTCAGTTAATGACATGCATACTAAAGTAATTGGGAAAATCATGCTGATATCTGCAACTAACTTTGAAATGCATAGGATAAGGATGATAGATGAGTAGAGGGTGCATAGGTACGTGATAAGGTAAAATCAGTATAGTAAAATGATGGTTGTAGGTAGGGTATGAAATTATTGCTGTACAAGTCCAATTTTTTATATTGGAAACTTTTTTTAAGGATTTGTTTATTATTTTATTTGAAAGTCAGCTACACAAAGAAGCAGAGAGAGAGAGAGGTCTTCCATCTGATGGTACACTCCCCAGTTGGCCACAACGACCAGAGCTGTGCCATGCCAAAGCCAGGAGCTTCTTCCAGGTCCCCCACGCAGGTGCAGGGGCCCAAGGACTTGGGCCATCTTCTGTTTTCCTAGGCCATAGCAGAGAGCTAGATAGGAAGTGGAGCAGCCAGGACTCTAGCTGGCACCCATATGAGATGCTGGTGCTTCGGGCCAGGGCGTTAACCCGCTGCACCACAGCGCCGGCCCCATATTAGAAATTTTTTATAATAAAATGTTGGGAGGAAATATGATCATACTCTCCTGAATTCAGATCTGCCTTTCAAATAAATAAATCTTTAAATAAAAAAGATGTATTCTATTGAAAGGCAGAGTGACACAGAGAGAGAGAGATCTATATGCTATTTCAGTCCCCAAATGGCTGCAATAGCCAGGAACCTAGAAGTCCTTCTGGGTTTTCCACATGAATAACCAGGGTCCAAGCACTTGGGCCATCATCAACGCTTTCCCACACGTATGAGCAGGGAGCTGACGAGCAAGTGGAGCAGCCAGGTCTGGAACCAGTGCTCCGATACAGGATGCCAGCAGCATCTCAGGTGGCAGCCATTAGACATTGGGTTTTTTTTAAGGAGGCACGACTCGTTGTCTTACATGACATCTTGTGCATTCTGATCTGGATGTGTTTCCTTGTGTTTTATTTGCCCTGTCCCTAATGTTTTCTGTAAAGTGGATGTTGGCTCTAAAGGTTGATTGGATTGCATTAAACGTTTCTGGCAAGAGTACTTCATAGATGATTTAGTACATCAGTAGTGTTTACGAAATGAGTCTAGGATGGGCCATTTATTCACTTTGTCAGTTCTGAACTGGAATATGGCAGGGAACAAAACAGTGTGGTCTCTGATCAAAAAGCCATTTGTGGGACTGGCATTGTGGCATAGTGGGTAAAGCCTCTGTCTGCAGTGCCAGCATCCCCTATGGGCACCGGTTCAAGTCCCAGCTGCACCTCTTCAGTTCCAGCTCTCTGCTGTGGCCTGGGAAAGCAGTAGAAGATGGCCCAAGTCCTTGGGCCCCTGCACCTGTGTGGGAGACCCAGAGGAAGCTCCTGGCTTCTGACTCCTGGCCTTGGATCACCACAGATCTGGCTGTTGCGGGCAGTTGGGGAGTGAACCAACAGATGGAAGATCTTTCTCTCCCTCTTCTCTCTCTCTCTCTCTCTCTCTCTCTCTCTCTCTCTCTCTCTCTCTGCCTCTCTGCCTCTCTGCCTCTCTGCCTCTCTGCCTCTCCTTCTTTTTCAGTGTAACTCTGGCTTTCAAATAAATAAATCTTTAAAAAAAAAAAAAAAAAGCCATTTGTCCCTCCTTCAGGCCAAGACTCACCTGGTTTCTGTCAACTTTTTCCTCCTCTGTTGCTTTCTTTCTAGGATTCCGGCGGGCTACTGCTTTGTAGAGTTCGCAGATTTGGCTACAGCAGAGAAGTGTTTGCATAAAATTAATGGAAAACCCCTTCCAGGAGCCACGCCTGTAAGGACATTTAGATAATGATGTTGCCATTTAACTATCATTGATAACTTCCATTTCCTAAATCCCTATTGTATACTTGTATCATTTTATTTAATCCTGTAACAACCCTGTACAGTAGGCATTATCTTTGACAGCTCAGGAAACTGAAGCTCAGGGAAGTGAAATAACTTGTCCAAAGCAAGTAGTAAGTGGCAGACCCAGGATTCGAATGGAAGATTGGATACCTCCAAGTCCATGCCCTTTTCCCCTCTGCATCACTGCCTCCTATAAAGGAAGACTTGAAACTTGAGGTTTTTTTCTGATTGAGAATCTAGAACAGTCTGGCAGCAGCATGGACACATTTCAAGAAAGTTACATTCTGCTCTTCCCACAGTTACTTAGCTTACAGCTGTACCAGCTGGCACACCTGGGCTCATAGAACCATGGAGCTGGCAGTGCCCTTAGCGGTCATCCGTGCAACCCCTTCATTTTATACAGGAGAAAAGGCTGAGGCTTAGAAAGGGGGAGATGTTTTGGCCAAGGTAATTTATTTCGGTTTTTTTTATTTTTTTTCAAATATTGTTTGACTTTGAAACACCTTTCCCTGTTTTGATTTATTTGTTTTTAAATTTTCAGGCAAAACGTTTTAAATTGAACTATGCCACTTATGGGAAACAGCCAGATAACAGGTGAGTACAGAGTTGCCCCACAGCAACTTCAAGCCCCATCAAATACCTGAACAAAGGCAGAACATGTACCTGTCCCAGTCACTGCCGGTGAGGAGGATGGGAGCTGAGTGTGACTGTATTCTGTACTCTGAAGAACTCCCTCCTGCTTCCCCATTGTGAACTCCCGCCCTGGTGTGCTTCTGCTGTCAAGGCCGTGTCTTTTTTTTTTTTTTTTTTAAGGAATTACCTATTTATTTGAAAAGCAGGGTTACAGAGAGGAGAGACAAAGAGATCTTCCATTTGCCAATTCATTTCCCATAAGCCTGCAGCAGACTGGCCTGGGACTGGGCTTAGGCTGAAGCCAGGAGTCTGGAATTCCATTCAGAACTTCCACGTGGGTGGCAGGAGTCCAAGCACTTAGGTCATCTTCTATCGTTTTCCCAGGTGCATTAGGGAGCTGGATAGAAAACGGAGTAGTGAGACTGGAACTGGTTCTCATATGGAATGCTGGCATCACAGGCATTAACCTACTGCTCTGTGATGCCAGCCCCAAGGCCGTGTCTTTTGTATATCTCCACCCTGTTCCTCCCCTAAATGTTGAGATTTTATTCAGTAAAAATTGACCTGTGGTAATAAACAAGGTGTTTGGCATTTCAGGCTGCTTTGTGAAAACTTTAAAGCAATGTATCCAAAGGTTTTCCTTGTGCCTTTGTGTAATCTGGTTTTATACAAGGATGATGTACCATGTTGAAATAAGATAATAACAAAAGCTTGCTTCTTCATTTTTATTTATTTAAGAGTCAGAGAGATACACAGAGAGCTCCTGTCCGTTATTAGTTCACTCCTCAAATGGCCAAAGTGGCCAAACTGGGAGTTGGAAGTTCAATCGAAGTCTCCTACAGGGGTGGCAGGATCCCGATCAGTTGAGCCGGTACCACTGCCTCCTAGGATCTGCATTAGCAGGAAGCTGCAGTCAGGAGCCAGAGGCAGATAGGGAACCCAAGTACTCTGCTGTGGACACGGATGTCATAACCACCAGGCTAAACACCCACTCCTCATTGCTTGAACAGAATTGATCCACTAGAACAGGGTTGGAAAACTTTTATCTGATTTACATCACCCCAAGCTAATAGTAGTTTTTATGTTTTTAAAGGATAATAAAACCAGGTCACAAAGAAATGTAGACACTATAGATATCCCACAAGGCCCAAAATGCTGGACTCTCTGGCCCTTTACAAAAATGTTTACTGAGCACTGTTCTCAAAGTTCAAGGTTTTCATTTTAGCTGGGCTTTGGGTCATTACAAGATAATATCCAGTTCTCATTCTTTTTTTAACATTTGAGTTAAAATGTTCAAAGAGTACAGAATGTTTTACCTTTTTTGGGGCCTCAGCGATGCATCTCTGATCCTTCCCTCCATCTGTGTTCCCGTAATGCTTGAAGCCACAGTCTGGGCAAGCAGGGGAAGGGTTCAGGGCAGGGGCTGCTTCCAGGCTTCTCCACTACCAGTGAAGAGAACCAAGGCCTGCTCAAGTAGGCCCCTTAGATGGGGTGGGGAGGGCAGACCTGGACTGTCACAGAGCTGTGCAGGGCAGAGGTTGCGTTTTTGTGTCTGACTCTCCTTCTTTCCTCTCAGTCCTGAATACTCCCTTTTTGTGGGGGACCTGACTCCAGATGTGGATGACGGCATGCTGTACGAATTCTTCGTCAAAGTCTACCCCTCTTGTCGAGGAGGCAAGGTGGTTTTAGACCAGGCGGGCGTGTCTAAGTAAGGCCTTACCTGTTGTTGATTCCTACTGTGTTGGTTTCCATATACTTCTGTCCTGGGTGGAGATGTTGGAGAGAGGCGGTAGAGCGTGATTCAGAGCCCAGGCTTTGGAGCCAGACTACCTGCCTGGAATCCCTGCTCCATACTGTCCAGGGATCGTAGAGTAGATGATGCTCAGAGCTTCTCTGACCCTGTTTCCTCATCCGTTCCATCATAGTATCTGCTCCAGGACTTGATGGAAGGATTTAAGGATAGAAGTGAGCAACACAGGAAATGCTTTGTCAGTGTTATTGAGCCTTTTAGTACAATCAGAAATTTTGTATTGCAAAAATGGGAAACATCTCCAGAAAGGCTCATTTTGATCAGTATAGTAGTTCTAAGTTCCAACTCTGGGAATGACAAATGGGGATTTAAATTCTGCTTCTATTATGACTCTGGGCAAGTTATTAAACCTCTTTGAACTTTGGCTACCCTCTCAAAACGTGGGACCCTCCCTTTATGGAATTGGACAGTTTGATGAGATAACCCTGGGAAAATGCTCATTATGGTGCCTGGAAAATAAGCGTTCTTTAAATGGTAACTATCCTTAATTTATGCCGCAGTTGCAGTGTGAACTCAGGGGAGCTGAACTCTGTGACTTCCATGTCCCAAGCCTAGCATAGTACCTGGCCTGTAGGGCAGACTCTGTATATACCTGCGCAATGAGCATCCGCTGTTACTACTGTTGATGCTACCATAGTGATAATGACAGTCGTTACTTTACTTTCCATTAGAGTGAGAGGAAAGCTACAGTTTGGGAAGGACCCCCAAGGGTAAAGGTATCAAGGAGAATGGTGAGCTGAAAGGAGGAATTCCTGTAGCTCTCAGGAGCAGCCAGGCCTTGAATCTCAGCGCTGCTCTGTACACACCTCCACCAATGAGGATCGCATCCTGCCCGCCTTTTCCATCCTCTATTGTGAGACTTGACCTTCACCACATTTGTCATCTAAACAGTGTGTTGGTTTTCCTTTCCTGCAGGGGTTACGGGTTCGTGAAATTCACAGATGAACTTGAACAGAAGCGAGCCCTGACAGAGTGCCAGGGAGCAGTAGGACTGGGGTCTAAACCTGTGCGGCTGAGCGTGGCCATCCCCAAAGCGTGAGTCTTGCAGGGAAGGTAGAGGGTCTCTGGACTGCCCCACCCATTTACTGAAAACCAGCATCCACGTGCTGGACGGGAAGCTGCAGGGAGATTCCATTCAAGTCACAAATCCTCAGTGTTTTCTCCTTGCCAGGCTGCATGCTGGGGGTTAAAGATGAACCAGCATTACCTCCAGGGGCCTATAGTTGGGAATAGAGTAAGGGAGGCAGAGATGTTCAGATGTTGCTGGTAGCAACACTGGGAAAGCTGCTGTATATACCTTTTGTCCCAGCTCTTTGCCCATCAGTGCCTCTATTAGAAATGGATTTAAAGAATTAGTAAATATAGAAGGGGAAGTTTACTTCCAGTTTTAACCTTTTTTGAATTAAACATCCTGTACATGTCCCTTGCTATGGAAATGGAAAAGAAATAATATAGACTAGAAATACTATGTAGACTATTATGTACATCACTGTCGTACCTGTCACACTCAATAGAAAACCCACTCTCCCTTACAAGTTCAAGCAGGTCTCTCGGGTGGAAATCAGACAGCTGTCTCTAAATAGCATCTCTCGTCATTCAGCTAAAGCATTGCTTCTCAACAGAGGGTGACTGCAATACCTGGAGACGTTTTCGGTTATCATAACTGAGGCTGTGCTGCTGGCATTTAGTGGGCAGAGGCCAGACATAGCTGCTTCACATCCAGCAGTGTATAGGATAGCTGCATGGCAAGGACATGTGACAGCACAACCACCAACATCAGTAAAGCCAAGGCTGAGAAACTCCACACCAGAAGGACAAGGAGCTCATTAGGGTAGAGTTCGTAATGGCCGTTTTTAAGATTTGTAAATTTATTTTTATTTTATTTGAAAGGCAGAGAGATAGAAAGAGCTCTCATCTACTGGTTTTCCCAAATGCCCACAACAGCCAGGGTTAGGCCAGGCCAAAACGAGGAGCCAGGAACTCCATCTGGATCGCCAACATGGGTAGCAGGGACCCATGTACTTGAGCCATCCCCTGCTGCCTTCTTGGGTGCACATGAGCAGGAAGCTGGATCAGAAGCAGAGGAGTTGGCGCTTCAACCAGACGCCTTGATATGTGATATGGGGGCCGGTACTGTGGCGTAGGTTAAACCTCTGCCTGCGCTATGTCACAATGCCAGTCCTAAGGAACATTTTTCAAGGAAACTCTTGAAGTTTCCCTGGCTTTGGCCTGGGGTGTGTTACTATTTATTCCGTCAGTAATCACTGAGTCCCTACAGCGACTTAGGCGTGTCCTAGACTGGAGATGGAGCTTTAAGCAGGAGAAGCAGAGTGCCTCTTGGAGGAGGTTATGTTCTGGTACATCCTTTTCAGCTTGGACATTGTCAGCATTTGGAATGAGGGCCCTTTG